>NC_062562.1:24937487-25660612 GCF_022837055.1 Prionailurus viverrinus | reverse complement strand
GTAGAAGGAAGGAAGGCCCAATAAAGAATTCTCAAGGTCTAGCAGCCGGCAAGTGTCACCATCTAGCATCACATTGGAGGCATGCAGATGCCCATAAGGGAATCCCTTGTCATGTAGAAACTTTAGTACCTATTAAAAAATATGTATAGGTTACATTTTCTCCCCCAATTCATTCAGCTGTGAGACAGGTTAAATTTGTATTTTAAGTCAATACGTTGTGAAACAAAACCAAAGAGGTCACTGAGGAGATTCCTAAAGAAAAATGCCACTTCCATCCATTTCTTTGGAGACGGGGATGATGCTGAATACTATCCAGCTATGAGACACAACAATAAGCTCCCTCATTTCCAAACAACAGAGGAGCAGTCTGCATGTACTTGGGGTTAACACCTTTGGTGCCAAAAAGCTCTACTTTAAGCACTTTCTGATCTCAACGGGCCAGCTCTTTTCAGGCCACAGTCTTGATCCTCCTGCACAGATGAGTAAAGCTATCATGTCAGGGCATCGGCCAAAGTTATTCAGGAAAAGAGGTTGAGCTGAAGACATCTCTAGACCAATCTCTTCTCAGAATATACTGGGCTGTTTATTAACAGAAACATATGACCGGCTCCCACAGAAAGAAGCAAACTTTTCCTGCCATTTAATAAACAGTGGCTCATCCAGTAATCCAGATCCCTAGATAAACCCCCACAAAGACCTTGTGAACTAGAGCAGTGCTAGCCAAAGGGGGTGCCCAGGGCAATCTACTGAGGACTGGAAGAAAATGATACAACTTCTCCCTTTTCTCTTCCTTCCTTCCTTCCTTCCTTCCTTCCTTCCTTCCTTCCTTTGGAGCACGCACGCATGTCAGCAGGGTTGGGGCAGAGAGAGGGAGAGAGAAAGAATCCCAAGCAGGCTCTGTACTGTCACCATGGAGCCTGACACAGGGTTCAAACCCACAAACTGTGAGATCATGACCCGAGCCAAAATCAAGAGTCGGACCACTGAGCCACTCAGGTGCCACTTTAACTTCTCCTTCTTCTTGTTTTGTTTTTAATCTCCTTCTTTCCTAACTTATAATGTACAACATATATTAGTAGTAGGGTACGCATATAATAGTTAAATGTATGTAACATCGGCGGGGGGTGGGGTGGGGTTATGTTTAAATTATTTTCACTGATAGGGTCTCACAATCCAAGGAGCCTGGAGAACACTGATGTAGAAAGAAAACGGGAAAGCCTTTTCATGCTAGTTACACTTATGCAAGGGAGCCATACGGTTACATATTGACAAAACAAAACCAACAATATTGGCACAAAGATAAAGATCAACCAAACATAACACAAAAGTTGGTATCAGCACAGTAAAGTTCTTAAAAATCAGACACTAAATTCCAATAGCTAAGCTTTGGTAATTTTGTAGATCTAAACTGCTGTCTTAGGTCTGAAATATTTGCTTTTTGGGATAAAATGGGACAATGCCATCAGTTTATAAGTGATCAGACAACTTAAACTATTTTGGATGTTGCCTAAGAACTTTCCCAAAAGAATACAGTAAACTGGATGAAATTCCAATGCAGCTTAAACAAATATTAAATACCTCTTACCTCTAATATTTGCCGCCCATATGTTTTTATTTGCTGGAGTTCAAGGCCCTGGATCTTCTTAGGGTTGCAGTACTTCTTTAGGAATGGGTCTTTTGGTTTTGCCTTTGGAAAAGAACAAAGAGCACATAAGAAAGCAGCAGAGGGTTTACATTCTGCACACAGCCTCCTGGAACAGGGAGGAGTCTGAGCATCTGGTGGTGCCTGATGAGATCAGCTCACAGGAGGTGGTTTTTTAAAATACAAGGGTCTGTACAGTTGATAGAAAGAAGCTGACCTGGGTTCCATCCCTTCTCTAGTCCAGTAAAGATCAAACAGGTCTTGACCTTGGCAGACCCCAAAGTCCTATTTTCCAACTTTCCTGAGATACTGCAGTATTGCTTTCTTAAGTGAAAGACACAAACTTCAAAACTGACCTAAGAAAACAGCCTACAATGTAATGGACCTAAGCATTGTGTGTCCAACCTTCTTCCATGTGGGGAAAGGAATGCTCTTTAACCAGACTGGGTAGTTTTATTGCTAAAGTCAAAATAGATTCCAAATAAAATCAAAATTAAAATAAAGCCCCCAGGGCCTAACTTCTGGAAACTTAAAGCTCAAGTATCAACAACAGGTTCTGAAGGGACTTGAGAAAGTCCTTATGACCATGAACTTGCACAAGTACCTTGTAGATCAGGTCCTTCAAAGTTCCTTTTTCATTAAACATCCTAATAAGCAATGCTGAGGATTCATTAGCTGTGGCAAAGGTGACCCGATAGATGTAAGGGTGCTGCCAAAACAAGAAAGAAATTCACGATTATTCACATCAGTGTCTAGGTCCTTTGAGATAAGAATCTGGTTACATAGAGACAAGTACCATTTCACCTGTGTAGTTGCACATAAATGTGGGGATGTCCCTGAATACATGGCATTTTCTTACAAGATGACCAACTAGCACCTCGTTCTTTATTTTTTTAAATGTTTATTTATTTGGAGAGAGACAGAGCGTGAGGGGAGAGGGGCAGAGAGAGGGGGAGAGTGAAAATCCCAAGCAGGCTCCCCGCTGTCAGCACGGAGTCCCATGCAGGGCTCGATCTCACCCCAAGCCGAAATCAAGAGTCAGACGCTTAAGCGACTGAGCCACCTGGGTGCACCTGGTTCTTTAGATGAGAGAAGGAACATAAACAAAGGGAGGTGGCTAACCGGCACGGTGAGCTCTACATGTGAAGGTATCTGCCTGGGTATGCACATTCTCAGAACCCAGGCAAAAGGGTGGAAGAAAGAGAAAGTCTGAGTTTGGGGGACAATGGGGTCTGCTGCTGTAAACTGGTAAAGACTATAGCCAAATCCTAGAACAGCCAAGTGAGGACCAGGGTAAATGTGTCTTTATTCACAGCTTTGCCTAACATTTCACACTGCTGTTCGGTACCACGCCAGGGAATGTAAAAGCCAGAAAACAAGCAAAAGCAGCATCCTTTGGCATCTTAAGCCCTTATCAAAAGCAGCTTGCAAGAATCTTCCGATCCTTCTACTGGAGTGTGCAATATGACGATTCACAGGGTATTCCTGAGATGGGGACACTGAGTCAACCAAGTGGGGTGAAGAGTGAGACAAATTATTTAATGACTGAAAGGAAAGTCCTCGTATGACCTGGAATTTTGGTTACATGAACAAAGTGGCTTCAGACAGATATTACAATATCCATTAGCTCAAAGGAATAACATTAAAATTTAAACCCTTAGGAGCTGAGCTGTGCAAGGAATTGGGAGGCAGGGGTTGAGTGGGGTGGGGATGGAAGGGTGCGTCCAAAAAAATACAGTAACTGATCATGAAGTTTCTCCTGATCATCACATCAAAATGATTGATGTTGACACTCTAACAGCTTTATTGAAATATAACCACACATACCATTAAAATTCATCTATTTACAGTGCACAAGTCAATGGTTTTCAGTAGATTCAGAGCTGTACAAACTACCACACAACCTAATTTTAGAACATTTTCATCACCCCAAAAAGGAACCCAATGAATAAAATAAAAATCTTTGAGTCCATACGATATAAACAGAGGGGAGAATAGGAAGCTCTTCCTTAAAGTGCCAACTCATAAACCTAAGAAGAATGATGAAGTTGGAAAATCTCAATGAGGCTAAAACTAGTGGATTTGGTAACAACAGGATATTTATACAGTCTCAAAATATCTCCTTTATTAATTCTTATCATCTTATGAAAATAATTAAGGATGGGTACAAATGTTTAGCCTGAATTGTTCACTGTGGCTTTTTTTTTTTTTTAAATAAGAACAAAAAACTGGAAGTGGTCCAAATGTCTAGTATAAGATTAGCTGAATAAACTGAAGTAAAGCCAACGACAATTCTATGGAGCCAGAATAATGATGTTATACTATATGTATTCAACATAAAAGATGCACATGGTATATACCATTAACCAAAAAATCAGGTTTTAAAATAATATGTGTATAATTTTTCAAAAAAAAACCCATATAAAGCTCTAGAAAAGCAACAACTACACATTTTGGTCCATGCTTCTGGTTGGTTGGGATTACAAGTGAGTTTTATTTTATTTTTGCTTTTCCATGTTTTCTGACTTTCCACAATTTTAATATGCACCACTTATCTGTACTACCTCCTTTTAAAAAACCACAACCATTAAAAGAAATTTGGAGGGGCGTCTGGGTGGCTCAGTTGGTTAAGTGTCCAACTTCGGCTCAAGTCGTCGTGATCTCACAGTTCATGGGTTCAAGCCCTGCCTGAGGCTCTGTGCTGACAGCTCAGAACCTAGAGCCTGCTTCGGATTCTGTGACTCCATCTCTCCCTCTGCCCCTCCCCTGTTCGTGTACTCATTCTCTAAATAAATAAATAAATAAATAAATAAATGTATGTTGAAAACCAAAATTAAAAAAAAAAATGGAATTGAATGCTGAGAGCTTGTGTCACACAACTAATCGCACTCAAAGACCACAGCATTTTTCTTGGCTACATATCACACTTCATTAAAAGCTTGGTTTTGCTAGCCTGACAAGACCTTCTATCTTCAAAAACGAACTTGCCAACCCAACTAGACAGGTCAGCATAATTGTGCTCATGAATGACTCAGTCTAGGGTCCTACATCCTCATGCAGACCACAGATAAAGAACATCAATACTAACTCAATTTTCTGGCCAGATTAGTCTTTTCCTGAAGACATTCTGCATATATTCTGAAACATATTGATGTGTTTTTTTCCACTAAAGGCCTTGGATCAAAATGTACATTAGCATAAACAATACCAGGCACTCCTAAAGGCCAACTATTTGGCCTGTGAGAATAGTGACTCAGACAGCAAAAGAGCTCTTGTGCTTCCCCATACCCAGCCTATCTAAATCTATATTAGTTCTGTTTTCTCAGGCTAGAAACAGATCTTTCAATTCCATGGATATAAACATCCTCATCAAGAACAAAGTGGGTGCTTTCCTACTCTGACATTTGTTTAAAACACATAACCATTTAAATTATCATGTTTCATGGTTTGTGTAGATGTCACGAATGCCATTTAAATGGCCTCTGAACTATGGGAGTAGCCCTGAACAATTTCAGTCTGAACTAAAATCCACTCTACCTCTCCATTCCGTTGAGCCTACAGAGTATTTCCAGCTCGTCTGTCCATGGTCACCTACAAGAAAACACTGTGAATCTGTCATCAGTACATAGAATAATAGAAGGGCTTGTACTCACCAAACAGGAAGGCAGAAGTTTGATTAGACACTGAAAATCTTTATCTGACAGATACTTGTCGGGACCAAGGTCAGCCTGAAAACATGGGGGGAAATATTAGGGTGTTGCCTTAGTAATCAAAAGAAAAATTCCTTGTTACTCTTTCCCTTTTTTCATTTGCCCAAATATATGACTGTAAACCAAAGATGAAAACCACACTAAGTCTTGTTGCCTCAAGGCTTTTCTGGAGAGGTAGAATATAAACATATATGTACCAGGATTTAACTACACTCTTATCAAATTCCATTAACCAAATCACTAGAACTCCCAAAGTGAGAGATGTAACATAAAGTAATGTTCAAGTATGTCTTCCTTCAAACAAACTGCAAAATTGCCAATCCTAAAGAGGCTCCAGAAATATTTTAAGCTGTTCCTGTTTCTTTCCAGATGTTTACTAGTTGATCAGATAATATCACATCCATATAACCAAATGAATAAGCAAAGTGACTCAAAATGACTCTCTTTTGTTGTGGGACTGAAGAGGCCTTGTACATCATTCAGGAGCACAGAACAGTTTCTTAATTCTCTTTTCCAATATCTGCTTTCATAAACCCAGCTAAAGTCCCTGAAATGAGACTGAAGCAAAAAACCAGCTTACCCAGCTTAACACTAGCCGTTCCTTTGGCTGATTTTTAATCTTCATCAAGAAATATTTCTTCCTTATTCTCCAACCTGCCATAAAAGCAGAGATGTATTTATAGCATATCATTTTTACACCAACAGAAATATTATCAACTAAAGAATAATAAAACTTAAGTTTGGTAATACTATCCACAGTAACACAGGCACCAGCAAAATGACCATTTGGTAATGTTGACATGGGAAAGACTGTACTTAAGAAAAGCAAAACAAAACAAAAAGTCCAGAAACCCCACCAAAAAAACACCAAAAACAACGGCAAAGAAACTATTCTATTCACAGGAATAGGAAAACTTCAGTTAAAGTTTAGTGAGAAAGAGTGACGGCAAATGAATGAGGGCCCTAAAAGTACACAGTACTACCCTCCGAACCCTCAGGTAGTGCTTTACCCAAGATTCATGAAGTATAAAAATTATGGGCTGCACCTCCAGGCAGTCAGAAAGCAAAAAGAAAAAGAAATCACCTGCATTTAAGAGCTTTCTCAGGATACAGATAGGAAAGTGTGACAAAGAGTCCAGTTCTATGACCTGTATTAACAGACTAGACATATGCCAGTTTCTCACCTATGTCTTTCAACGGTTCTACCACCTCCCACTTTGGTTCTGATCGGAAGAACATGGAAACTTGCTGTAAGGCAATCTCTGCAAAGACATTTTAGAAACTCATCAGGCAAACCTGTCATGAAAGTACCATATGCTTAAGATCTTATTCTAGCAAATGAAATCCTTATGGTCTATGACCTTCTTCAAAAACTTAATTAAAAAAAAAATCTGCAGATATAACTGCAATGTAGGATTCTAGATTGGATCCTGGAACAGAAAAAGGACATTAGTGGAAAAACTAGTGAAATCTGCATAGAATCTGTAGTTAATAGTAATGCACCAATGTTGATTTCTTAGTTTTGATAACTGTGCCATGGTCACGTAAGATGCTAACATTAGGGGAAATTCGGTGAGGGGTGGTATATATAAACTCTCTGTACTCTATAAGTCTAAAATTATTCCAAAGTAAAAAGTTTATTAAAAAGAGTAATTATTAATGATATAAAAAAATACATAGATATTTTTTAAACTGAAAGATCTAAAATACCTAAACTAGTTGGCATAAGCCAGGACTTCATTATATGCACCAAGCCACAACCCAAGCACAAAATTCAAAATGTGATCTGAGGTCAGCTCAGAACAGTCTTTATGTTGCTCCAAGTGATATTTATCCTGTCTTCATTCCTCATGGAATTACAGCTTTCACCAACAAAGAAGCGATTAGCCTTAAATATATATTGGAAATAAAAGCCAGTGTTTTAGAAAAACATCTACGTACAGCAACAACACAGTTCTATTGTGGGAAGTTACCATACCCCTGTTTACTGGAAAAATAATCCATCCTTCTTTTGTGTTCATGTATCGTAAGAACGTTTCCCCCTTTTAAGAAGACAATGAGAAGAGGAAGTTCTTTAACGTTCACTGTATTAAGAAATTATCAGAACTGTGCCTTTTTACATTTCCTGCAAAAAGCAACATCTGTAATTTGCTATTTTCCCTCAATGCAATGAGAAAATGAAGCCACTCTAGATCCCTGAAAGCAAACAGCAACACTGCAAGTTCACTGTGGAATTTCAACTCCACCTGGCATGAATGACATTCCAGGCACACTGGTGAGGAATGAGAGATTCGGCAAAAATGCTCTCCATATGTCAGAATGACCTAGTCTGGAATTACCATGCCAAGCACTTGGCAAACAATGTCATATATTTTACGGCACATTATGAGTTAAGAGATTCGGGGAAGAAAACAATCGACTCGTTTAGTGACTCGATACATAAAGTGTTGATGCTATCCACACAGAAGAAAACAAGACATGATCAAATACAAAACTGACTCCACCTACATTTGTTCTAACTACCCCAAAGCGACAAACCATCTGGAGGGACCGAGTATGGCAGAAGCATATAAAATTTTCATAATCAACACTGGGACCTCTGTACCTCCTCTATAATTAATGTTGATAAAAATGTTTTAGCATTTCCAAAACAACTTGAATGTAAACAATCATTAAAACAACTTCAACATAACTTAAAAACACACTGTTTTCAGTGAAAATCATTATCAACTTTGAGAAGGATCATGAAAAATAATTTTCTAAATGCAGTACAATGTGATTCTAAGAGCTGTAAAGGACAGTTCATTCACAACCAACAGTGACTCATAACTTCCCGCAAAATCCTTATTCAACATTTATCGTATGCTACTACGTACCACATGTTGTTCTAGGAATGGGGGAAATAGCTGTCAACAAACAACGTGCTGAATTTGTTACTGATAAATTGAGGACTGGAAAACTGATTTTTTTTTTTTTTTTACCTTAGAGAATCAGGAAATTGCAGAAAGGACATTTTCTTTCCCTTGAACTATGACTTATTGTGAAGCAAATCACATACCTACACTTTCAGTATGAATCCCCTCCCTCCCCAGATTCAGCCAACACACTTCAATCGTAAGCATCTACTCCTCTGCTTAGAAACATTTACTAGCACACCATTTCCTAACAAAATCAAGGCCAAGCTTCTAAATCTAATGTTAACTCAGCTCTGGCTTTAACTTATCTTTCTGTCTTTACCCCTCCACAACATGTGGTACCTAGATTTGCCTGCCTTGACCCCCAGAAGATTGGCCTGACCCCACCCCTCTGCATTTTCCATTCCTGTCCTTCAAGGGTCAACCCAAATCTGCTGCTCCCCTAGCCAGGTCTCCCTGGGCCCTCCATCCTCTGTACATTCCCAGAGCTACAAGTGTCCTTCTCCTATGGGATTCACCGTGGACTGTCCTGAGGTATGGCTACTCTCTTCCATTAGACTGTGAACTCCAGCTGGAAGGCTATGTCTTAGTGTGGGCAAAAGCCCACAGCTACATGGAAATATTTTTTTCTCTCCTGGAGCACTGGCCCTTGCCTCTGGCCTGGCAAACTTCTACTTATCCTTAGATCTCCACGTAGGTATCAACTTTTCTGGAAGCCTTCCTCCACCTTCAGATCTGGATCATCTGCCCCTCTACCCCTACCCTCAAGGTGCTGCTCCATGTCTACTCTGCCACAGCCTTCACCTGTCAATCTCCCTGCAGAAGTGCCTTGGGGTGCGGGTAGGGGACTATATTTTCCTCAATGCTGTATTTGTAGCACCTGACACAGAGTAGGCACTCAATAAATATTTGATAAAGCAAGAACTAAGGGTTCAACATGTGTTCAATGGATGTGGATGCTCTCTCCCATTAGAACACGAAATCCACGAAACGAAAGGCATCTGCTCTCTTATTTCTTGAACACTGACTGACACCTGGGGAAAAACTGCATGCTCAGGAAATGCTGATAAACCAGCCCCAGGCAGGAAATGCACAGCAATGCCTTCAGGCCCATCCTGTGCTTCCCACAGAGCTCTGACTTCTCAGCTCAGAATATACCAGTTGCCCCTAGTATGTGCAATCTCTGAGCTCCTAGATCCCAGCTCCATGATGATTACAGGGAACAGCCTCCTCCAGCCCAGCAGCTGGGCTCCAGATCCCCCATCTACTACAGCAGGAGTAGTAGAGGAGGTCTACAGAAGGAGTAGATGTGTGGAGGTCTGCACAGCGGACTGCGGCCTACAACTTCCCAAAGCATCCTGCTCTCGTTCTGAACACAATCCACACCCCCACTTGAGTCCACTACTGCCTGACCTACTCACAGGGTTCCTGGGTAGAAGAGGGCCTGTCCACTTCCTGTCCACTCCCCTTTCCCCTCTTCTTGTTTTATAGATCAGGACCTGAGGTTCACAGAGGGGAAATGCTATAAAGCTGTCACCGGGATCCAAGCTCCTCATCTCTGGTACAAGTGACTTTTGCATTGACATTAAAAATGGACATTAAAAATCCCCTATTCTGAGGTTTGAGGTCTGAAGCAGGAAGATGGCTACACTGCACTGAGGCTTTAAAAAATGTTTTTTAATGTTTATTTATTTTTGAGAGAGAGACAGAGACAAAGCACGAGCAAGGAAGGGGCAGAGAGAGAGACACAGACTTCAAAGCAGGTACCAGGCACCCTACACGGGGCTCAAACTCGCAATCATGACCTGAGCTGAAGTTAGATGCTTAACTGACTGAGCCACTCAGACAGGTTTTTAAATGATAGAAGCATCAAAAAGAAGAAAGAAAGAAAGAAAGAAAGAAAGAAAGAAAGAAAGAAAGAAAGAAAGAAAGAAAAAGGAAAGAAGCATCTTGTTAGATGAATAAGGTGAGGTTTGTGTGGGGTGGGGCATGTGTGTGTGCGTTTTCCAATACAAGCCCCTAGTGACTGGGAAACACCTGTTTTCCCTATACATTGGCTGGCCCTCAATTAGACTTGGTAGTAACACAAATGGACACCTTTGGAATTTAAATAAAAAGTCAACAGGGGCACCTTGGTGGCTCAGATGGTTAAGTGTCCAATTTTGGCTCGGGTCATGATCTCACAGTTCATGGGTTCAAGCCCTGCATAAGGCGCTGCACTGACAGTGTGGAACCTGCTTGGGATTTTCTTTCCCTCACCCTCTGCCCCTCCCCTACTCACACTTTCTCTGTCAAAAATTAAATAAACTTAAAAAAAAACTGAAACAAAATACAAATGGACATCTCATAACTCCCCCACAAGAGCACTAAGGACCTGTATTTCCTTGGTCATCTGGAGAACACCAGGAAAAGAAGGAAAAGATCAGCAATCCCAGGCTGGAGACCCAGCAAGAGAGGAGCAGCCGCTGGTGCCCTGAAGCTCCTAGTTACCTACCACCTGGACACTGTTGTGGCATCAGAGTCCCCACTCCAACAAGGCATCTTCAACCTCAGAGCAAGAGACAGCAAGAGTGGCGTTGGTGACTTTGGCCACATGAATGCAGCATGCACATCCTGCTGAAGTGGAAAGGGGTGGTGACCACAGACCATTTGGAAAAGGTAAGAGGTGGAGACATTACCCAAATGAAAGGGGGAAGTGGCCCTGCTTCGAGAGGTGCCACATGGTGGAGGTATGCAGAGTACCCTCAGGAACCACAGGCCATGCTTTGAGTTTCAGGAAGCCTGGACCAGTCCACCTGGCTTTCCAGGGACTGGCTGTCAAGCTGGTACAGAGGAGGCTGCCTGGGCTTCCCTTTCGAGGCTGCTAGTGGGTCAGCCTAGAGACAAGTTCTGACAGTTTCATTCAAAAGGGGCAATAAATCAGCATATGCTCTGCAAACAGCCTCCATCCCCTACTGTTTCATTCCAGGACTGTGCCGCCTTCTTGAGCACTTGGGTTCCGGTGGGAGTCTCTGGCAACCTTATTATACCTCTGCCCACATTTCCTTTGGACTCCTGACTGTTCTGCCATACAGGGGGAAAGGAGAAAGATCAAGAAAAACAGTAGCATGTGAGGGGTACAGTAGTAGGAAATACAGGGATCAGATCATCTTCCAGGGGCAAAGCAGCATCTTAACTGGAAAACAGACGTTGTATGCTTGTACAGTCATACGAATGTGCAGCCCTAGGTAAGGCCTTTCCTCTCAGGTGATCTCTCATCTATGAAATGAAAGGGTTGGTCTTGACATGCCTGCTCCAAATCTTTTCTAGCTCTGACCCCAGGTAATTCAATGTACTCCTGGTACAAGCTCCCTGCTTGTAGGGAGTGCATCTTCCTTGCACCTGCATCCCCGACACCCGGACCTGCACCCAGCACACAGCACAGGCAGAGCAGACAGTGAGAGCCTATGGGATGAACGGCATCATCATGTAGGCACTGCACCTTGATGCTTGCCCTCAGGAGCACATTGGCAGACACTCTCAGGAACTAAGTAGACTAACCAATGAACAGGGCTAGGTGAAGGCTGATTTGATAGCAGTCAATCCAGATGGTTTGCCATCTGACAATTTTGGGAATGATCGAGGTGAAGCATGGTGACTGAAAGCCATGAGAGATGCCACACTGAAAGAATCTAAGCTGTCCTGGGAGCCCCATCCTGTGATGTCTTTTCTCCTGTATGAACCAAAAAACAACTGGGGGAAGAATAAAAGCCTTGTAATAACTTAATGCTCAATTTTGTAACTTAGAGTAAACGTGAGTTTGAACTAAACTTTCCTTTATTGGCTGCATTCTAGAAAGGCATTTTTACCTCTGCAGGTACTTCCATGAGAAGAAAGGAGGTACATCAGAGGCTTCTCAGACTTTAATGTGCATGCAAATAACCTGGGGACCTTGTTAAAATCATATCCTGATCTGTAGGTTTGGCATGGGGCCTGAATTCAGCATTTCTGACAAGGTCCCAGTGATGCCAGTGCTGTGGGTCAGAGGACCACACTGTGAGTAGCAAGGCCCAAGGGCTGTGGTTTTCAAACTCAGCTGCACATTGGAATTTCTTGGGGAGCTTTCCAAACCAGGAGCCCCCACCCCCATCTGTAGAGATTTTGATTTAATTGGCATGAGGGCAGCCTAGGCATCAGGATTTTTTTTAAAGCTCCCTGGATTGAGTTTATTATGTAGAAAAGTTTGGTACCTGACAGGCAGCCCTCTATTTCCCTCTCTGAAACAGGAATAAAAGTGCCTCCTTCTAATGACTTCAAAAGCAGTGTCTTGAGGACATGAAATGTAATGTGTGAACAATCTATTCTCTTAGCAAGGAAATCAGCTTATTAAAAATACCCAGAGTTCCATTGAGACTCTAAGCATGGGTCAGCTTTAACAGCTCAGTCAAATTCTAGTTTCTGGCTTGGTTCTACAACAGTTTCCATGGGTCTCTTCAAGGCCACCCCAAGGCATATTGAATATTTAATCACTCCTTCTGCTGACAACAGGCTTAGGTTATTGACGTTAGCTTTGTGTATAACTGGCACCCTCTCCACCTCAGTCCCCTGGTTGATTTGGGGAAAATTTGGAAGAGCTCCTTAGGCTTTGCACTGAGCGGGTCTCTGGGAACAACTGGGAAGACACAGAGAGGACCCTTCTGAACCACTCAGTTTAAAGTAATTCCCAGATAGGGCGCCTGACTGACTGGCTCAGTCAGTTAAGCATCCGACTTCAGCTCAGGTCATGATCTCACGGTTCATGGGTTCGAGCCGCCCATCGGGCTCTGTGCTGACGGTGCAGAACCTGCTTGGGATCCTCTGCCTCCCTCTTTCTGCCCCTCCCTTACTTGAGCACACTCTCTCTCAAAATAAAATAAATAAACTTAAAAAAAAATAAAGTAATTCCCAGGAAAGTAGACATGCTATATACTGTAAGTACGAAAGGAGAGCCAAATTAAAAATCAAATTAGGTTACTGTGGATTATTTACTTTCTGTTCTGCCAGGGAAGATAATAAAAGACTCCAAGTACACACACACAATAACTTCTCTTTCATATTCTTCTGTGCACACATTACACACATTTTAAAAGTAATTATTTTCTTCTTATACTCTTACAGTAAATTACAATCAGGCAAGTATTAGTAAAGGAATAATGCCCTATAACAAATGTACACGTGTCCCCGTTTGGAAGGAGAGTTTCTCCCACATGTCTTCTCCAGCAAAGAACAGTGCCTCTTTAGTCATGCAACCGTAGCTCGGAGACCCCTTTGCTTACCAGTGTAGTTTGCGGAATAGTTGTTTGGATCTAAAAACTTCTTAACCAGCTCACAATTAGACAAGACATGATTTGTGGTGATAACGTTGAGATAGTTCTGAAGACCTTTCTGCCTCTCAGCTATGAATTCACGATCCATGTTACCAATCAATTTTTTGGGAGGAAGAGGTAGACTTAGGCCTGCAATCTTTAATTAAAAGAGAAAAAGTATTATACTCATGCCATCCCCAAAGAAGATGCAATATCAGAATCCTGAGCCGCCATATTTCATTAAGATGTATCCTAATTTCAGAGGGATGACAAAATGTGAAAAACTGCAACTGAGAATTGATAAAATGCTATATTAACCATAGAAACTTTAAAACTTTAAAAAAAGTGTTTTCTTTTTACCAAACATATACATGAATGTAATTTCAAGAGTCAAATAGTTTTTTTTTTATTGTTAGCAGTCCCATGACACTCTCCCCTGACAAACACCTCTGCCAACAGGTGACCTAGCCATTCCCCGTTCCCCGAGACAGCCGCATCCAATTCTCTGAGCCAATCTTTTTGCTACAGGGGAACATTCACTAGGAATTTTCATTTTTAGGCATATCTATTAATTTCCCATTATGGATTAAGTTCTCTTTCACAGTCCTAATCTCATCCCCTGCACAACCTATTCCTAATCCCTCCAATATAGTTATAATTTTTACTTAGTGCAATATCCCTGCTTACTTTAGGTTAAGTGATATTCACCTCTGAGCCAGAGAGCCATGCTTACTATTCCTTTTTATCAACTGGTCATTTCTGTTTGTTTGTTTGTTTGTTTTAGTTTTCTATTCAACTCCAAGCTCTCCATCTAAGCATCTTCTCAACATACTCAGATACAAAAATGCATCAATTCATCTTCTTGAAGAGTCCCTGCTCCAGGCAGGACTGGTGGTCCCCACTTCTGCTGCAGAACTGGCATCCTGGGACATCATGCTAGGGATGCTTTTGCCTTTCTCCCGTGAACCCCATTACTATATCCATACCTTCTTTTTTTGTAGAGAATCCCTGATTTTTGGTGGAGATACTCTCCGTCAGCTTCCTAAAAATGGTGCTGCAGAGGTCAATTATTTTGGAAAAGTTGCATGTATAAATGTCTTTATACTACCCTCACACTTGAATGACAGAGAATCTTGATGTGGAATTCTAAGTTGGAAATATTTGTTCTTCAGGATTTCTAAGAACTACTTCATTGTCTTCTAGCTTCCAGTGCTGCTGTTAACAGTAGATTCTTGCTGCCATTTTTGTTTTGTTTTGTTTTGTTTTGTTTCCCTGGAAGCTTTTAGGCTTTTCTCTTTGACTTCAGTTTGTGACATGCACGTGCCTCTCTGCAGGCCTATTTCTAGCCTCTGTGCTGAGTATGTAGCCCTTTCTATCTGGAAACGAATATCCTTATGAATATCTTTGGTATTTTCTTGTATTAGGTCATTATTTCTTCCCCTCCATGCCCTTTGCTTTCTTTTTCTGGAACTCTTATTCCAGTGTTAGACATTCTGGACTGGTCCTCTATTCTTATCTCTTCACTCCTATTTTCCACTTTTGTTAAACCACCTTTTTTTTCCCTACTGAACAAATTTTGGGGGATATTTCCTGTATCTTGCGGCTCTTCTAAAGAGTTTTCATTTCTACTATTATCTTTTTTTAAGTACTCTTTTGTTTAACAGTATCCTGAATATAATGCAATTTCTTATCTCTCTGAGATTATAAAAAATAAATTTTTTTCTGAAGTAGCTGTAATGTTCCTCTTGCTGTATATATTCTGCCTACAAAAGTTTTTTTTTTTTCTTTTTTTCCTGTTTGTTTTCATTGTTATCTTTCAAGTTAAAAGTGTTCCTTAGGAACCTGGCGATCCTGGATGCCTGCTTATACTGAAGAGCACAGCAACAAAAGCTGACTAGAAGGGCTCAGTGAGTGGCTGGGACTTAACTGCTGTGGGCTTTATTTTAGCACGTGACCTCATTCAGCTGTTTCATTGGGAGAACCTGTGATCTCCATACCTTTAATACTTTCTTAGGTTGGGCAGATCCCCCTCCTCCCAAATCTTCCAGTCCCCTGCCTGGAGGGTCTAGGTCTGACCAGTAATGTTCTGTGAGCTAAAAGGAAGAAAGTTTTTGGAAGGGGGCAAAGTTGCGGGTGAGAGGCAGTGCTGACATGTACTGTGTAATTATTTTTAACTGTGCCTGCATCCCCCAGTCCAATGTTCTACCCTTTCCAGATAATAAACTTCCAATCTTCTGCTGGAGGGAGAAGGACAGCAGGTGTAAGTTGCTAGATGGGGGAAGATCTGGAGATCTGTTTCTTAAACATACTCTCAACTTCTGATTTCAGCTTGACCTTGCCCCCCACTGGAGGCAGCACCTTGTGCTAAACTTTTTGGAGGTTCTGCGGTGTAAACTGAGACAAAATGAGGTTATCCATCTGCCTCCCAGCTCAGAATTCTGCCTTCCCATATCTACTTAATTAGCTCTCATCCACTGGATTTTCAGCTTCAAATGTTTTGTTGTAGCTTTATCCTTTCCTATTCTATTTGTCCTTGACTGTGTGTGTGTGTGTGTGTGTGTGTGTGTGTGTGTGTGCGTGTGTGTGTAAGATCAACTTACTGCTGTTTTAGAGTGGCTTCAGAAGGAAGGAAAAGTAAATATAGGTGCTCAATCTATCATTTTCCAGATCCCTTAAAACTTTACAAGTCTATTTTTTATTTTATTTTTTAACGTTTATTTTTGAGAGAGAGACAGAGCACACGTGGGGTTGGGGTCAGGGGTGGGGGTGGGGGTGGCGCAAGGAGACAGAATCTGAAGCAGGCATCAGGCTCTGAGCTGTCAGCACAGAGCCTGATGTGAAGTTTGAACTCATGAGCCGTGAGATCATGACCTGAGCTGAAGTTAGGCACTTAACCAACTGAGCCACCCAGGTGCCCCATTAAGTCTATTTTTGAAAGTTAACAAAGCATCACATCGGTATCTTAATTTAATGAGCAAAATCACTTTCAAAGAGCAGTGGTATTCTATACTTGTGCTTAGATTAGAGCAGCCCAAGTGACATGCATATTGATTGAGGGGAAAGTCTAAAGAGAAGAGCATCTTGAATTCAGACAAGGATGCAATGTAAACCACCCATGTGGGCAAACCTAACTTAGCCTGTGTATTTTTCAAACAACACTGAAGACCTTGAACTTGATATTAGACAAGATGAAAAGGTTGGCTGACAATCATAAATTGCCTATTTCTCCAACATAATTATGAAAATGTGTCAGAGCATACTTAGAATGAATTTTCTATCATGGCATAATTAGCTGCCAGCTAAGACACATATATTTCAGGTCATTTTCCTCATTCATACAATTCAGCTTTACCTAATAGCAGTTTCTTTATTAAAGCATACTTAAGAAGAAAGCACATCACTCAGCTAGTACACATCCAAGTGAATCACCTTATTATTACTGTTATTATTATTTTTGTTCTAGAGCATTGAGTAATATAATCAAAGGTACTACTAAAAACATAACTTTTTCTTTTAAAAACTTTTATTAAGTTGCAGAATATAATCTCAACAGCGTGTGTATGTGTGCGTGCGTGTGTGTGTGTGCATGTGTAAGTCCAGGGATATGGATTATGCAGGCACCAAAAAAATGTCTAAAAGGACTGCCACTACCACCTTGAGAACAGCTAACTCAGATTGGGTTGGACAACCAATGTTTTCTATACTATGAAATGTTTACATTTCTCATTTACTATTTTTTTCAATTAAAAAAAAAAGAAAAACTCTTGCTTATAAAGCTGACCACATATACAGCAAGGATTCTTAAAAATTACCATAAACCAATATCTGCCCCTTCCCTTGCACTACCTGCCCAACATCTATCCAGCTGAATCTCACATGACTCATGACAGGAAGAGTCACATCTGACATCATCAGATTCAAACACCAACAGAGCTATTTTTCATTCATGGTGGGGATATGAAAATGAGTTTGATAAAGTATTTGTTTTGAACTTTTTGGCCTTCAAGCTTCCACCAATATATTTGTTCAAGCTTAATTTCATTTTAGGAAAGAAAATGTATTGATCTGCCCCAGACATCCCATCAACTCTTCCAAATCATCAGGTGAAACAAAGTGTTATTTGCCAACAGTTGGAATTACAGTATCCCTGCTATGCCAGTCTGCTGGATAGACTAGAGGTTTTTTCCTACTCTTCCTTAACATCTCACAATAACTATTTCTACAAGCATTAGAAGTATGCAATATGTGTGTTATTTTAAAATCTTGCCTTTCAATTCAAGAGACACTTATTTGTCTTTCAGCTTTCTCCCAGGATTTCTAAAATGCTTGACAATTACAGAATATAAAATTTAGAAGTCCAATGACTCATTAGAAGGGAGGGAAAGAGAGGTGCCTAGGTAGCTCAGTTGGTTGAGCATCTGACTCTTGATTTCAGCTCAGGTCATAATTCCAGGGTCGTGGGATTGAGCCCCGCATCGGGCTCCGTGCTGGGCATAGAGCCTCCTTAGGATTCTCCCTCTTTCCACCCCCCCCACCTCAGCCCCTCTGCCTGCATATGCTCTCTCTCTCTCTAAAATATAAAAATTAAAAAGGGAGGGAAAGAGAATACTAGCACAGAGAGCAACTGAGTCACTAATCTAGTGATTTCCTACACACCTCCAACATTGATAGCTTCAAGCCATGACACTTCACCATCCCATTTTCGATAGCTTTCCTCTTTAACGTGCCCTATGCATTTCATTCTTGAGTTTCTTGTATATGGGGAAGAGAACAAGAAAGCCAGTAGAGGGGCGCCTGGGTGGCTCAGTCAGTTGAGCATCCAACTCTTGATTTCGGCTCAGGTCATGATCCCATAGTTTGTGGGTTCGGGCCCTCTGTTGGGCTCTGTGCTAGCAGCACGGAGTCTGCTTGGGATCCTCTCTCTGTGTCCCTCCCCTGCTTGTGCTCTCTTTCAAAATAAATAAATAAATTTAGAATAAAAAAAAAAGAAAGAAAGCCAGTGGAGAAGTCCCCAAAGTTCCATCCATAACACCTGCAGAGTGACAAGGCAAAGGGGGAATGATCACCAAAGTGAAGTCTAGATCCCATAATCTGGCCCATAAGTAGAAGCCTCCAAATTATATGACAAACTATGTGGCAATTTTAACAAAACTAGCTTTTGTCTGGAGGAGTGACCTTCAAACTTTGAATCTGTCAATTTCTCACTTTCAATATCAGATCTCAGTGGTCTGCAAATTGCCTTCAATCATATTCCAGTGAGTGTTCTAGGGAGTTCTGAGCTCTCAACAGACTCTTAACTTGTTCCAACACTCCCCCCTAACCCCCTCCACCAGGGAACACAGTAGAGTCTCTCTCTCTCCTATGTCAACAATGGGAAGTAAAATTCAAATCACAAAACATTTATGCTACCACAGACCTGAGAAGTCATCTGGTTCAACCCCTTGTTTCAGATGGGGACGGTGAGGATGGAGAGGGGAAATAACTGACCCAAGGTCTCCCTGCCATAAGGAGCAGAGTCTGGACTCCTTCCCAATCTGGGCTCAGTTCCCATCATTTCAATTCCTGCTCCTTTCCTTTATGTTGTTGTGTGTGGTTTCCCCAGATGGTTACTAATTTGATGTTGCCTTTAAAAGAAGCTAGTGAGGGGCACCTGAGTAGTTCAGTCAGTTAAGCGTCCAGCTCTTGATTTCGACTCAGGTCATGATCTCACAGTTCATGAGTTGTGGCCCCGTGTTGGACTCTGTGCTGACAGTGCAGAGCCTGCCTGGGATTCTCTCTCTCCCTCTCTATCTCTGCCCTCCCCTGTGCACTTGTGTGCTCTTTTTTTAAAAAAAAAAATTTAATGTTTATTTATTTTTGAGACAGAGACAGAGCACAAGTGGAGGAGGGGCAAAGAGAGAGGGAGACACAGAATCTGAAACAGGCTCCAGGCTCAGAGCTGTCAGCACAGAACCTGATGTGGGGCTTGAACCCACCAACTGTGAGATCATGACCTGAGCCGAAGTTAGATGTTTAACCGACTGAGCCACCCAGGCACCTCCCTCTCTCTCTCTTTCAAAAATAAATAAACATTAAAAAAAAATAAGGTAGTGATTCTTCTTCACTATTACCACAAAATACGTTCACTATAAAAAGTTGGGGAAATGAAGCTTTTTAAAAATGTTTTGCTTATATAGCTTATATGAGCTTGTTTATAAAGAACTTGGAAAGTACAAAACAGTATAAAGAGCCAGAAAAAAAACATAAGCCATAATCCTGCCACCTGGGGATCACCATTGTTAATAGTTTGGCATATTTCCCTCCAATCGTTTTTTCTAAACATTTCATGTAATTATATTATATTGCATGTATAATTTTACATCCTGTTTTTTTTTTCATTTTGGCATTTTTCCTATTGGAGTCAGACAACTCCACATATGTGTATTATATTTCTCTTTCTTCAGCAGGAACTCATTTATCCGTCAGAAGGGTAATCAGACACTAAAAATCACAGTCACAGTTTTATTCTGTGGTTTTGAGAGTCTTTTTGGTCTGTTTTATGAAGGTTGTTTTGAAATTATTTTCTTGCCAAAAAGCTGTGTGTACTTTCTTCTGTTTGTTTACTTGGATCTAGAAAAACCTCCCACTGAAATGATGTCTGGCCATATCCTGCCCAGCATAAGCCAACATCAATACATGTGGATATTTGCATTTGAAATAAAATGCACACTGAAAGTGCCTATTTTAAAAGGGAAAATTACACTGAAGCAAAAATAAAATTCTATTAAAAAGGCCATCATTGAATAGTCATAGAGATTCAACCTTACATCCCCTAAGCAAGAACAAATATGAGATAAAACCCTTTCCTCCCATCCCCATTTTTGGGGGCTGGGCCTAGGCAATTTCAAGTTCAGAATCCTTCCTCCCATAAGACTTACTCCTGGCTGAATGACACTGTACGAAGATCACTGGGCAAAGGTTCACTTGTGCATTGTGGTGAAAACACACAGTAGGCCCAAAGTTGGCTCCCAGAAGCTCATGCCAGGTGGAAATGTTGCATGGAAATGTCTAGAGAGACTTGTGGAGAAAATCCACTGTTGGAATACACTGTATTTCGGTGCCTCATCTACAGTGCCACCACAGACCCAGCTTTTGTCTAAGTGGAAAGGCTATGCTATAAAAATCCATAAACCAATTAAACCCATCAATGAGTAGAATCTGATCTCTTCCAATATTTTATCTGGAGATTTAAATTGGTCATACTATAATTAAAATTTAAAAAGACAACATTTGGCAAATGCATAACCATCTGCCAATTACATAAAGGTCTGTAGACAACTCAGGCCAATTCTACCAGAGAGAAAGTTAAGCATTCATGTTTTCAGCAGGGCTGTAAATAATGGTAAAGTTTGGATACTACATTTGCTACTTTCGAGAATCTTATCAATGACCACAGCCTTTTGAAGGAAAGGAAGCATTTTGCTCCCTGCCAGCCTGCAGTCTGACTGACTTTTGTGGGCAGGATCAGAGGTCACTCAGAATAATATGTGATGGCTTGTTCACCGATGAAGGGAGCAGTGCTTCACCTCCCAGCTGAGCTGGCCACAAGCCACGTGCTCTGGCTCAGATTTCTATTACCAATCAAATCTGAGATATGACACAAGCCCAATGGTCTGCAGTAACCCACGGCACTTGAAGACAAATCTGCTGAATGGAGACACGAGTGCTATTGCCACTACTCACTACGGTGCTTAAGCCCCTCTAGGACCCTTCAAGCACATCTGTTTCCAGAAAAAGGCTCTGCAGCTCATTTCTCTGTCCATTATGGCCACCAAAGTGGGAATATTTAAACCAGAGGGATTTAGAAATATGTATTTAAGAGAAAAAAGTTACGGGGAACCTGCGTGGCTCAGTCAGTTGGTTAAGCATGTGACTCTTGGTTTCAGCTCAGGTCATATCTCGTAGTTCATGGGATGGGGTCCCAAGTTCAGCTCTGCTCTGACAGCACAGAGCCTGCTTGGGATTCTCTCTCTCTCTCTCTCTCTCTCTCTCTCTCTCTCTCTCTCTCTCTGCACCTACCCTGCTCATGCTCTTTATCTCTCAAAATAAACATTTAAAAAAAAGAGAGAGAAAAAATTACATTGAAAAAGACTGAGTCTCTATTTACTACTGAGTATTGATCTGCAACTGACTATGTAGCCTAGTTCAGTGGAGAGAGTCTGAGACAGTCCCAGCTCTAAGTGAACAAGTCCAGCAATTTAGTTAGTCATTCCCAATCTGTGCAAAGGAGATGATACACAGCATCCATGGCTGTGGTAAGGATGCAGTCTTGCATAAAGGTACTCACTTGCAAGGTGACTATCATAAATCACATGTTACCAAAAGTTTATTTTTAGAGCCACACATCATCTGTTTAAATTATAAGTCTATCTCCTCTGCCAGGGAAATTTGCTGATTTCTTGTTCCTGATATTGTCATTTCCAACTAATTTCTAAGACAGCCCAAGCAATGAACGTGTGTCATTAATGTTTTCAAATATTTACCTGCAAGCTGTTGTTCAGCAAATCAAAGTCACTGTATCTCCTCACAATCTGTAAGACAAGACAGTGGTGTTTTCATTTGGCAAAGACCATCTCTTTTCATTTCCTTATTTAATATTTATTGACATTCTAGAGCTCAGGCATTTGCACTAAGCGTAGGAGGGCTCATACCTGGTGCTTAACTTGCTTAACTAGACAGGCCCAGAAAACAGACCCAGAGTTGGCCGGGTCATACAAAACTGGTTAATGCCAGTCAAACACACAAGATGCCAACAGGTAAGAGAGAATGATTTTGTTTTCAGAGTGAATAGTCCTTTCAATATCCTTCTCATTAACCAGGCATCTGGAAAGATGAATTAATGATTTACCCAAAAAAAGTTTTACTGAACATGAAATCAAAGTAAAAGGAAATGGATAGCTTTGAGGCCATTTCATCCTTGCCCTGGATAAAACTTCCCCCAGTTAAGATCCCACCATTCTAGAGACAGGACTGCATCTGCAGGAAGAGAGGCCATACCTCTCCCAGATTCTCTGCATTTCCCTCCCAGCAGACGTCCACCTTCCATTGTCTATACATTCTTTCTTAGTTCTGCTTGATGCCATTGCTTGGGCCAGAATCAAATTCCACTAGTTCTTCAGGCTCTGGGCAAGGAAATTATTTTGCTTTTGAATGGTATGACTTCAACTTTTATTGATGATTCTCAAATACTAGTGAGCAGAATTACCTGCTGATCATCTAGGACTCCACCCTCAGAGAATCTCTTGCAGTAGGTCCAGGGTGGGGCCCAAGAGTCTACATTTTTGTTAAGTATCCCAAGGAATCTAATGCATTGCATCTAGAAAACTGCCTCAAGGATTCATTCTTCTGGTAGGACAATGCTGTTGCCCTGCTTGTTGAATATACATCAGAGAGTTAAATACAAGGCCATCCCTGACAAATACAAAGGAGCAAAAGGTAGCACAGCGGTTAATCACAGAGAATATGCAAATCCCAACCCTGTTCTGTCACTGATCTGAGTATGACCTTGGACTAGTTACTTACCTCTTGAATGTAAAATGGGGTAATACAATCGTATAGAACTGTTTTTAAAGGTTAGGTGAATCGATGTGCTTGAACCAGTGCCTAGAAGAAATGCTCACTAGATGTTAAATAGTATAATTATTGAAACAAAAAGCATTTGAAATTTCAGGCAAAGGGGAAAGATCAAGTGTGGGCCACTGTGGTCCAAGACTGCTTAGGGTGAGAGAAAGTTCAAGCCTGAAGCACAAGGTAACATTTTTTTTTGTAGATGAGAGAGGAGGAGGGTCATTATAATTACCTACTAGGCTGCACAGAAATGGCCCCTATACAGAAGTCAGCCACCCTCTGAAAGTCAACTGACATAGTAAGGACACCCGGATCTAGGTAGGAAGTTTTTCTTTTCTTTCTGAGGCCACCCCTGAGGAGAGCAGACCCTGGGGCTGTAAGGTAACCCTCACCTACACACAGTGAGGGAACTGGCACTAGCATTTGCCCATGAGCAGACTTGGGAGTCCATGAAATGCAGTGTCCAAGCTGTACAATATCCAAGGTGCTATCTAGCCTTTCTACCTGATGGACTTAACTCTAACCTTCCCCACCCACACCATGGCTGCAGGGGAGGAGGTGTGAATTACTAAGAACAAAACCAGGAATCTGCCTACTATCTATCTATCCTACTCTGGGCTAAACTGGGGAACAAATTCATAGATGCTCTCTGTGGTAACATCACACACAAATTAAACCAAACAACTGGAAACAGAAAAGCCTTTTATATTATAATACTTATCTTAAAGCTGAAGGTTTATATCTAAAAGAAACAGGATTCATACTTAACCATGTTTTGGTTTTTCCAGATTTTTAGATGCCCCGAGTCAGACTTTTAAACATATAAACATTTTTCTAATGACAAAAGAAAAAAAAAAAAAAAAAGCAAAAAGCTTACCTGCCAGCTGTTTTCTACAGAAATTCCTCTTTGCACCCGAATGATATATTCCTAAAAAAGAGGGGGGAAAGAGCCTCAGTTATAAAACACCCAAATCAGAGGATCAAAAATATAAGTGGAAATATCAGATAAAGTACACTTCAGAACAAAGAAAATTACTAGAGACAGAGAAGGATATTACATCAAGATAAAACAGTTATCCACCAGCAAGACATAGAAATCTTAAATGTGTATGTACCCAACGCCAGAATTAGTACAAACTGATGGAACTGAAAGAAGAAATAGACAAATCCATGATAATAGTTGGAAACTTCAATACCCCTCTCTCAGCAATTGATAGAACAATTAGAAAACCAGGAACAATATAGAACTCAACAACACCACAACAATACATCAAACCAGCAGATTTAATTAGCATTGTTGGACACTCCATCCAACAACAGCAGAATACACATTCTTTTCAAGAGGATATATAGATGGCAAATAAGTACATGAAAAGATATTCAATATCACTAGTCATCAAGTAGATGCATATTAAGACCAGAATGAAATATTACCATACACCAACCAAAATGACTCAAACACACAAAAAATAATACCAAATGCTGACTAGGATCCAGAGAAAGTGGACCACACATGCATTGCCAGTGGGAATGTAAAATGGCACAGTCACTCTGGAACACAATTTAGCAGTTTCTTGAAAGATTAAACGTGCAAATATCATATGACCAAGCAATTGTACTCCAGGGCATTTATCTGAGAGAAATGAACATTTGTGTTCATACAAAGATTGTACACGAAGGATCAGAGCAGCTTTATTAGTAACAGCCCAAAATTAGGAAAAAAAAGTCAAATGTCCTTAAACAGGGGAATGGTTAAACTTTGTTACATCTATATCATGGAAAACCACTTAGAAACAAAAAGGTGTGGTTCACACAACTTGGATGAACTGCCAGAGTTATGCTGAGTGAAAAAGCCAATCCCCAAAGATTATAAACTACATGACTCCATTTATATAACATTCATGAAATGACAAAATTATAGAAATGGGGAACAGATTAGTGGCTGCTAAGAGTTAAGGCTGGGGTAGTAGGGTGTGTGGAGGAGGGAAGCAGGTGTGGCTATAGAAAGTGAGGTGCTATGGTTTGAATGATTGTGTCCCCCCAGAATTCATGTTGAAATGCCCCCCAAAATGATGGTATTAAGAGACAGGACCTGAGGAAAGTTCTTAGGTTGTGAGAGTGAAGCCTTCATGAATGGGATTAGTGCCATATTGAGGAGGCTCCAGAAGGGTTCTTTGCTCCTTCCACCATGAGGATACTTTGAGAAGGTGTCAGCTATGAACCAGGAAGAGGACCCTCACCAGAAGGCAACCACGCGGATATCAGACTTCCAACATCCAGAACTATGAGAAATAAATTTCTGTAGTGTATAAGCCGCACAGTTCATAGTGTTTTGTTATAGTAGCCTGAACACACTAAGATATGAGAGATATTTAAATCGATATCTTGACTGTATCAATGCTAATGTACTGATTGCCATACTGTACTACAGTTTTATAACACATTACCATTGAAACAAATTGGGTAATGGATACATGGGATCTCTCTGCATTATTTCTTACAACTGCATGTAAATCCACAATTATCTAAAATAAAAAGTTTAACCTTAGGCATTCAAAACTAGCTGTGGTAGCAATCGGAAGACCAAGATCCAGGGGCACCTGGGTGGCTCAGTTGGTTAAGATCTGACTCTTGATTTCAGCTCAGGGCTCAAGTCATGATCTCAAAGTTCATAGGTTCCTGCCCCACACTGGAGCCATGTTAGAGTGGAGCCTGCTAGGATTCTCTCTCTCCGTCTCTCTCTGCCCCTCCCATGTGTGCTCTTTCTCTCTCAAAATAAATTTAAAAAAAGAAAAAAGAAGACTAAGATCCATGAGTTTCAGTGTTCAGAGTTTCCATTTTATATGCTTCGTCAGATAGAGAAGGCCATGATTAAGAAAACAGGTGAAAGGTGGAATAGAGATGCAGTGATGGCATTCCAGGTCCAGTGACCCCCAGACCAGCCTGATTATTAACATCTATCTCCCTGCTCTGGAGCAGGGAGAAGAGAGGGTATTAAAAATACACATTCCCAGGCTTTGCACCAGACATACTAAATCAGAATCTCTAGGCTAGAAACCTAGGAATTAGATGTTTTTACAGCCTCCCCAGTAATTCTTACTAATAAGTAAGCAGGAAACACAGACCTAGTCCAGCCTTCTGCTTATATACACAGGGAATCATGATGAAGGTATAGATTAAATCATATAAAAAATGTTAACATTTTTTCCTCAAATATTCAGAATCATTTTAACATCCTTGGATGGTATGATTTACTTGTAGTCACTACTCAACAAATGCTTATCAACACAGTATTCGGTAAATCCTTTCTACCAAATTAATTTTCATTTAAATAGGTTATTTATAAAACAAAGCCAAGTAAGCATTGTTAACCTGGTAAGTGGATTTTAAGACAGATCATATTACACTATCATTCATTTCCATTCTGTTTATTTAGCAAAGGTTGATGAAGTTCACATAGCAGAAATTCCTGTCTTCTCAGGAATATATAAAACATGGTAATTCAACAATATCCACTCAATTATGAGTGAATCAACTGTGTATCTGGAATCTATGTTTAGCTGGTTTCATATGGGGATATAAAATAAATGTTTTAAGAGTTATTTGTGTGGTGTGACAAATCTCTTAAGCAACATGCTAATGCAATTATTTCTGAATACATAAAGAGAAAATGCTGAAACCATACGACATTCTTACATTTTGGGGATCAATCCTTTAGCTTGGAAATTTTCATTTTTTCCAGAATTGTCTTACTGGCAAATTTTCTGAGCTTTTAACATTCTTAGAGTAAAGCTGAAATTAGCACATATAACTGAATACTTCCAAACAACTACATCATAGGCAAGCTCTTTTCAGGTCTAAAATTGAGGCAAAATGTTAATTCTCAAAAATACTTCTAACATTTATTATTTCACTATGATTTACCAGAGGAATAATAGTAATTTTAAAAATTCCAGTTCAATGTTGGGCACTTGGTAGGTGCTAAGTAAACACCGATGTCTTGCTTTATATTCTTTGAGTTTGAAGTTCAGACCTGCGCTTTACAAAGATGTTGCTGCCAATTGCAAACATCAACTAAGCACCCACAGTGTTCCAGTGCCTGTGCTTCTTCCATGCTGGGGTGTAAGTCTGAACAAGGAACATACAGTTCTGGGGTGTCTGGATGGCTCAGCTGGTTAAGTGTCTGACTTCAGCTCAGCTCATGATCTCACAGTTTATGAGCTCGAGCCCCCCATGGGGCTCTCTGCTGACAGCACATAGCCAGCTTCAGATCCTTTGTCACCCTCTCTCTCTGCCCCTCCCCAGCTTGTGCTCTCTATCTCAAAAATAAATGAACATTAAAAAAAATAATAAATAAATGTTAAAAAAAAAAAAAGAAATGTACAGTTTGACCCCATTTCTTGCTTTCTTCTTCTTCTAAGATCCCATTTTTCAGCAATCTCCACACCCAACATGGAGATAGATCGAACTCACAAACCCAAGATCACATGCTCCAACATGTGTTGGAGGGTCACATGCTCCAACAACCAAGCCAGCCTCGCGCCCCTCCATTCCTTCCTTCTGAAGAAACACAATTTAGATTTTTTTTTTTTAACTTGTCTCTAAATATGTGACAAGTGTATCTTGTCTCTAAATACATGTCTCAAAATACTTGATTTTGGGGTCAGGAGCTTGAGACCTACACTGAGGGTAGAGTTACTTAAAAAGTAGAGTAGAATAAAATAGAACAGAATAGAATAGAACAAATAAAATTCAGAATTTCCTTAACATATATTTGTGCCAGAATAGGTTATATACCATTCAACTGGCAAACATCTTCCTATTGTACTCCTTTATATATGTTCCCTGCCCTTTATTCCTCTTCCCTCTCCCTCAAATTGACAGTAACAATTATGTGTTCTAGTCTTCCATGTGCCTTTATTTTTTTTGTTAAGTTTATTTATTTATTTTTGAGAAAGAGAGTGTGAGCTCAGGCTAATAGTATCCTCGCTAAGGTATTCCTGAAGCCTCTTTACTGATACTCTATAAATTTGTCTATTATTGTGATTAAGATTACTATATTGTCTTAAAAAAAAAACTTGTTTATAAAATGGCACATAATAATGATTGGGAAAAGCATTTGGCAGAAGGGAAGCAGTAACTAAAAGATAATGCCTGGGTCATGGTGTCAGACTGTGGTAGCCAAAATGATATCCTCATTAATGTTCCTGCCAAGACATTCTTTATATTTAGGTCCGTGATCTCCAAAGAAGGTGATTCTTCTGACTCAAATGACATTTAGCAATGTCTAGAGACATCTTTAGTTGTCGCAGGGGATGGGGGAGTGCTACTAGCATCTAGTAGATAGAGGTCAGAGATGCTACTAAACACCTACAACGTACAGGACAGCCTACTCCCACCCCCACACCCACTCCCACCCAAGGACCACCTGGCCCCAAATGTCAATAGTGCCAAGATTGAGAAGCCTGGATTCAGGTGTATTGATAAACCAGTAATCCCAGTCCATGAAGGCCTGGGATGCAGGATGGTGCTAGGGTTACTTCTGCCATCATCTACCCTTGGCCATAGCCCCTGGCCCACTGGTACCTCACATACAACACCATTTGTAATACACACATGTCCACCTAGAGTTTGCTTAGTTACTGGCAGCCTCAAAGCACCACCCATTGTGTAAAAACACATTAAGGCACATTCAGGTTCCACTGTAGCCCCCAGGTCCCACCTGCCATGTGGTAATAGATACAGAAAGACAGTGGGTGGGGTGCCTGGGTGGCTCAGTCGGTTAAGCAGCCGACTTTGGCTCAGGTCATGATCTCGAGGTCCATGGGTTCGAGCCCCACGTCAGGCTCTGTGCTGACAGCTCAGAGCCTGGAGCCTGTTTCAGATTTTGTGTCTCCCTCTCTCTGACCCTCCCCTGTTCATGCTCTGTCTCTCCCTGTCTCAAAAATAAATAAAACGTTAAAATTTTTTTTTAAAGAAAGACAGTGGGCAATATGAGGTGATTTTGCTCAGAATATATATATATATGTGTGTATATATGTATGTATATATACGTGTATATATGTATGTATATATATGTATACATGTATATATGTATATATATGTATATGTGTGTATATGTGTATATATATATATGTGTGTGTGTATGTGTGTGTGTGTGTATATATATATATATATATGTATATATATATGTATATATATATATATGTATATATATATGTATATATATGTATATATATATATATATGTATATATATATGTATATATATATATATCCATATTTTTTTAAGTAAATTCTACCCCCTGTCTGGGGCTCGATCTCACAACCCCAAGATCAAGTGTTGCTCTACTGACTGAGCCAGCCAGGTGCCTCTGCTCAGAAATATTTTTATTCCACTTTAGTGAAACAAGGTGGTCCCTAACTACAAAACATTTGAGGGGCGCCTGGGTGGCGCAGTCGGTTAAGCGTCCGACTTCAGCCAGGTCACGATCTCGCGGTCCGTGAGTTCGAGCCCCGCGTCAGGCTCTGGGCTGATGGCTCAGAGCCTGGAGCCTGTTTCCGATTCTGTGTCTCCCTCTCTCTCTGCCCCTCCCCCGTTCATGCTCTGTCTCTCTCTGTCCCAAAAATAAATAAACGTTGAAAAAAAATTAAAAAAAAAAAAAAAAAAAAAAAAAAAACATTTGAATTTTTTTAGCTTGCCTGGTACCACCATCCACTTGACCAAAAGGAAGTACTTTCACCTCAAATCTCCAATTTGTAAACTAAACACAGCACAGCTGTCCACTGCTTGCAACCAGGCTGTAGCTCTTATTAAAGCAGAGAGGAGAGTGCCCTGGAGACTAATAGAAACCCAACATTTGAAGTCAGGCCTCCTCCTCCCGAGCTGGAGTCAGCAGCCCAGAATCTTCCAGTGAATCATTCCCATCTTTACCACCGTCTCTGATGTGGAACGGAAACTGCAGCATGTATAAAAGAGACAATAAACCGCCAAGGCCCATCAGGCAACAAAGGGAGAGCTAGGAGCTGCGGGGTGCGGCCCTGAGTCACACAGATCTCGGCCTGCCACCAAACCCTGCCATCTGCTGCCACTTCCCCCAAAGGGCCCTCTTCTTGCCCCTCCTCACAATACCACACCCTTTATCTTGGCGGGGCAGGGTGGCTACCTTGTCAAGCCCTGGCATGTGAGCATTGCGCTGGTCAGTGTGGTCTGGTGTGTTCTTCAAACTGGAAAGGCATCAGGACCACGTAATTTCTGACTTAAGTGAGGTTAGAGAAGAGAGATGTAACAAAATGAGGACCGATCTGGTTCTAGGAACCTTGCTAAGCCCCTTACTCCATACTTCTCATTCCATCCTCACAGCTGCCTAGAGGGGAGATCTCAGTCCAGCTCAGCAAATTAAGTGAGCTGTCCAAGGTCGCACAACTGGAAGCAGCTGACTGGGAGTGTGACCCAAATACCTGATTCCCAAGACCTTCCAACCTGCCAGGCATGGCCAGCAGTGCTCAGTGACCTGGCGGGGGGCGGGGGGGGGGGGGGTGCCCTGAGTTTTTCCTGCAGCCCTGAAAGATGGGGGTCCTCACTAGTTGGTGGAACTCAGGTGGTTCATTTCTAGTGATGTCGATCTATTGACTCCTATCCTGAGGGGGGCAGGGGCAGGGTTGGGGCTGTTGGTTCCACAACTGTTGATTAACGCTTCCTACATAGGCCATTTTCCAAGCAAGCATCCCCACTGGCATTTTGTTTTCTGAGTTCCCAAAAAAGTACTGAAGATTTATTTCCCTGCACAATAGCTGATATCCAAAGATGCCTTGGTTGGATGACATTTTAGGAAACACTGAGGAAGAAAACTTATTTTGAATCTGTCTGGCCCCAAATGACCTTACTGAGACTATAAACACAGTTCATTTTGAAAAAAAAAAAAAAAAGTGTTAAAGGAGCTAAAACCAAAACTTCAGCAAACCTTCAAACCAGATTAACCCAGTTAATTCTTCTCCCTTCCCTTTTGGCATAGATAATCAGGTTTACTCAGAGACTCAAAGTACAGAGAGACAAAGGCAGCTGTTTGGAGGTATTTTACATGTCAGTGTCCCCACATCACTATATCTGAAACAGAGGGTCCCAACCCTGCTTGCTGCATTCTAAAATCACCTAGAGAACTTACACCATTTTTTTTTTTTTTTTTTTTTTTTTGGGAGAGAGAGACAGCACAGCATTAGGGGAGAGGGAGAGAGGGAGGGAGGAAGGGAAAGAGAGAATCACAAGCAGGCTCCTTGGGATCATGACCTGAGCTGCAATCAAGAGTTGGACACTCAACCGAGACACCCAGGCACCCCAAATCACCTAGAGAACTTAAACAAACAAACAAACAAACAAACAAACAAAAAACCATACCCATGGTTCAGCCCTACCTCCCAGAGACTCTAATTTAGCTTCTCTGAGAGGAAGCACAGGCATTAGTAGGGCCTAAAAGTTCCCGGGTGATTGTAATGTGCAGCCAGGGGTGAGAACCATGGTTCTAAAACTTCTTAAATAGGAAGCAGCTTCACACTGCAAAAATAAAAACCCTCTCAAGAGAGGAAGGAAACTAATGAACCAAGCACCCACCAAACCTCACAGCCTCCTCTTTCCCCACCCTCCTCGCCTCTTCAAGGGTACAGTATGTACCTAACTTGAGCCCTGCGGGGGTCCCCACACTGGGCCCTGTAGTGGTAGAACCATCGAACCATCTGGAGATGGCCCTTTGAAACAAGTAAGGAAGAACCATTACCCTCACTTTGCAGCTGGGGGCAATGAGTCTCTGAAGGGATAAATGCCTTGACTAGAAAGTTATAGATCTGGGATAGGAGGCCACATCTCCACTACCCACTAGCCGTATCGCTCCCCTGTATTCATCCCCAAATCCGCTTCCTCCTGGCACTTTCCCTTCAAAGGAAGGCCCGCAAAGAATGCTGAGCACATGTGAGCTCGCTAAACATCCAACACTATCCTTTCCCTGCTCGGGAACCTTTCAGGCTCCACTGGCCACAGAATAAAACCCAACTCCTTAGCCTAGCTTCCATGTTCTGCTATCACCTAACCACAGTGTCCTAACCTGTTCCTTCTACTCAAACCTTCCTCTACTCAGTCAGACTCTGGGTACCCTAAACACCCCTATCTACTCCCCTCTTCGCAGGTCAACACCTGGGAAGGTTGGCTGTTTAATCACATTACTGCTATTTTTGTCCTATATCTACCTGTGTCTGGGGAAGGCGGGTAGGTGGGGGGGGGGGGGGGGGGGGAGGATCTCTCCAACTGAATTAAATTCTTCAAGGGCTAGGATCACACATTTCTTTGTATTGCAAACAGCACCCACCACAAGGTCAGGCCAATAAGAAGTGCAGCAAATACCAGTTGGTGGGCATTTGTTAACTGATTGATTGCTCCTTTGGGAAGGAAGAAGCATGTTGCTCTTTTTCACGTGCATGTACATCAAGGAAAAGTTAAAAAGCATGCTCAAGAAAATCTCCATGCGGCTGCGGGTATGGGCAAATAGGTGAAGGGGATTAAGACGTACAAACTTCCAGTTATAAGTCACAAAGATGAAAAGTACAGTATAGGGACTATAGTCAATAATATTATAATAACATTGTATGATGACTATGCTTACCCTGATAAGCGCTAAGTAACGTATAGACACGTTGGATCACTATGTTGTATCCTTGCAACTAATATACCATTGTATGTCAACTATCCTTAAATAATAAAAAAGAAAAATATTTTTATTTTATTTTTTTTATTTTTTTTTAAATTTTTTTTTTTTTCAACGTTTATTTATTTTTGGACAGAGAGAGACAGAGCATGAACGGGGGAGGGTCAGAGAGAGAGGGAGACACAGAATCGGAAACAGGCTCCAGGCTCTGAGCCATCAGCCCAGAGCCTGACGCGGGGCTCGAACTCACGGACTGCGAGATCGTGACCTGGCTGAAGTCGGACGCTTAACCGACTGCGCCACCCAGGCGCCCCAAGAAAAATATTTTTAAAAAAGAAAGTCTCTGTGGATCTCCCAAGCCCTGATTTATTATCCCTTCAGTGGACTCAATATTCAACCCCATGGTATCACACAGCACAACAGCTGCAGCTCATGGGCAGAGGGCAACATCACCCTGAAGGGACAGCCAGGTTTCTGGGGAAATTCTCAGTCGCAGGACTTCTGCTCAGCTTACCAGCCACCTGCCTGGCTGCTTACAATTCTTAATATTTCACTTAGAATTAATGATTACTCCTTACTCTGCTAAGTATTCATTATTTATTGTTTCATTTGTAGATTTCCAGTGCTGAAATGTACCTTTGTTTTATTATATAATGTGCAAAACCTGCCCCAAAACAAATGAAAGCATTAGGGTTTTTAAAGGCATTTGATGAATCTCCACTATCTTAACCTAAATTTGTGCAGGTGAGTGAAGCCAACTGTATCTCCTTTTCAACCAAGTGAAATAAAGTTCATTTAAAATCTAACTGAATCAGGGCACCAGGGTGGGTCAGTCAGTTAGACATCCGACTCTTGATTTCAGCTCAAGTCATGATCTCACAGTTTGTGAGATGGAGCCCCATGTTGGGCTCTGTGCTGAGAGTGCACAGCCTACCTGGGACTCTCTCTCTCTGCCCCTCCCCAACTTGCGCGTGTGAGCGCATGCTCTCTAAATAAATAAATAAATAAATAAATAAATAAATAAATAAATCTAACTGAATCATAGAACTGCACGCTTTACCTTTATGCAAAACAAGTTCTCCGGTTTCTATTCTGTGTTCACAGAAGGGACAAGGAACACATCATAAACTTGCTTTGATGCCTGCAGTGAGAGCCACCGCCTTATTTAGCATATGCTTCTCCCTGCTGCAGGCCTTTTGAAGTCCATGGTCTCCTCTGCGGGACAGTCTCCTGCCCAGCCAGGGGAGCTGCTCGCCACACCCAACTTCAAAGACAGCTGATGTTCCAGCAAGGAGAAACACTGCAAAGAAGCACTCAAAAATCCTTTTGGCCTCAGACATGACTACAGAATGGATACATTTTAAACAGCAGTTCCTATAGCATTCTATAGTACAATGACCCTTAAATGGCACCAAAGCAAATTTACATAATTTGCTAAAATGGGAACCCATGAATTCCATTTAAGTCAAAGCAAAGGGGAAAAAAACTCAAAAATCCGGGGCTCAATTAAGTAGTAATTAAAAATGAAATATGACCTCCAGTAATCCTCACATTTCTTGGGCGGACGCCCTAAAAGTGTAGAAACAGATGCAGTGAACATAACCTCAGAGAACTAATCACCACATATTTCACTGGCTAGAAAAGACAGAAAACACGCAAACTCTGATCTGGTTGGAAATAATGATTTTTATGTGGGCTCTGGTATCCGAGGGAGGCCTCCTCCTCAACCCTCACGCCCTAAGCTGGTAACGACCTGAGTACTTGCTGGGAGTGAAGTGTTCCTCCTCCTGGGGCCCCTTCTCTGCCTGCCCCCACGTGCTACTGCCCCAAAGTCAGGCTGCTGGAGTCCTTCTCGAGGTTGATGCGACTGATGACTAGCCACACTGTGTGCTCCTCCCCCATCTTTCCCCATGCCACAACCACTAGTCTCCCAGGGGAAAGGGCCTGGCTTCCCAGTCACAGAGACCCAATTCAAAGCCCAAATGGCCCTTACTAGTTTTGTGACCTAACTTTGCTGCATCTCTGGGCCTCAGTTTATTATCTACAAAATCGTACCTTTCCAACAGGATGGCAGTAAATATTAGATGAGGTTGTACACTTACAGCATCCAGCAGAGGCCAGCTTTGTAACTTAGTTTTCTTTTCTGCTAAGAAATAGCAAGCATAATAAGGTGTGTGCAGGTGACTACACCATGGCCCGACTCAGTAAGCACAGGAGATGGCCAAAGCTCTGTGAAGGGCACCAAGGGAACAGCATAAAGGAGCCCTTCTCTTTGAACATAGGAAACAATGTTATCAGTCTCTGATCTCTGACAGCGAATGCCATTACTCCAGCCTCTCTTGTCCCACCTTCTATGCCCACTTTTATTATTTTTTTAGATTTATTTATTTTTAAGATTTTAAGTAATCTCTATACCCAATGTGGGGCTTGAACCCAGAATCCCATGATTAAGAGTCACATGCGCCACTGACAGAGCCAGCCAGGCACCCCTTCTAGGCCTTTTTCTTTTAATGTTTATTAATTTATTTGTGAGACAGAGAGAGAAAGACAGAGAGAGAAAGTGGGGGAGGGGCAGAGAGAGAGAGGGAGAGAGAATCCGAAGCAGGTTCCATGCTGTCATCGCAGAGCCTGACACAGGGTTCGATCCCACAAACTTTAAGACCATGACCTGAGCCAAAATCAAAAGTCAGACGCTCAACTGACTGAGCCACCCAGGTGCCCATTTGCCCACTTTTAAAGGGGCTAAGTAAAAAGCCTTCCCCTTAAAGAGCCTAGATACTAGCAATAAGACAATGGATAAGCTATTTATGGCTTAACTATATAGTGGAAGAATCTACACGCCTTTAAAAGGGTATATTAAAATAAATTTTCATTACACAGGGCAAGGTGTACATTATAATGTTAAATATTTAAAAAGCATAGAAAACTGTGATAACATTGATAGGAAGACAGAACTATAACAAATGTTAACGGTAGTTGTCTCTGGAGTGAAATTATGTGTGGTTTAAATTCTCTTAGCTATTTTTTTCATATTTTTCAGGTTATCCTCAATGAGCACATATATTACTTTCCTAATCAGGAAAAATAATTTTTCTAAAAGTTCCTTGGTTTGCTACACATGTAATTTAAAACATGCTACTTTCAAATAAAGAAGCCTGAGTGGTAAGGATTGAAATTGTCTGAGCTCGGATAAGGACACAGTATGTTATCAATGATAAATGCAAGCTATCATCTTTTTTTCCTTTGGCAAGGGAACTTTCAGTCATTTTATGACTCACTAGCATCTTTACTGTACTGAAGAGAGTGGAAAAACAGAAGATGAAAGTCAAATAAGTTAATTATTCTACTAGAATCAGGAGTGGTAAAATATTTGGTGGGAGAGGAGCTTGAAACTACGGGGAATCAAGGCAGGAAAGTCCCTACTGGTTTCCACAGAGTAGAACTGATCACTACCACCAAGGATGAGGGAGGGTTGACTGCACATAAATTTATTCTACCTCGCCTGAAAACATCATCGTATTCTCCTGAGATGCTAGTTCCAATCATAACCACGTAGGTGACTATACACACTACGCCACCATCAATCTCTTCAGAGCTGAAGGTAGTAACCGCTATGTTTAGGGGACACTTATTCTTCTGTCCCTCAGCTTATCCCATCTCCCAGGATTGCCTGGAGGTACCTGCAGCTACCTCTCTTTCACAAGAACCTCACCTCTCTGAGAGGGACACATGCCTTAAACAAGGGCACTCAGCTAGGAAGTCATGAGACTGGACTCCACCCTAGGCCTGTCTGACCCAGAGACACAGCAGTTCCTACCTCCTTCTATGGCCTTAGGCAGGATGCTTACACATCACACACCCCTCATTTTGATGGATAGAGATCAGCTAAACAGGCAGAACCAGTCCCTCAAGTGAGGAAGAAGCCCGGAAAGAGGGGCAGATTAAGTACGGGAACTCAGGCCTGGGTAATAGCAGTTGAAAATAGCTGCAGAGCTCTCAAAATACCTCCTGGCCTAGTCTCCTGACTTTACTACCTCTGCGCTAAGCAACCCACCTCCTCCTGCACGTTCACAAACTGCAGTCTGTGTAAATCTGAGCTGAACGTAATCTGGGCACCGCACAGAAGCTGTGTACAAATATGAAAAAATTATTTTACCTTCCCGATGCTACATAAGCCCCACCATGGACATCAGGCAGGTTCTGAAGAAGCAGAGAGGAACATTTTTATATGAACATACCTAATGTGGATGTCAGGTTTATGGAGTGAGTCCCCAGCAATGTGAGTGGTGGTTAATTTCCGTTGTACCAAAATGGAACAGAGTCTTTGACAAGGGCTGTTTATGTTTCCGCACTATGCTCCTACTAAACTCTAACAACAGCTGCACTTCTTTCCTGTGCTTTACTATTAAAAACTATGAAGGCTCTGGGTCTCAATGGTCACAAAGCCCTACTGGTCACAGGGCTAGCAGGTTCTATGCTCTAGCTCAGCTTTTCTTACTTGGTTCAGCAGTTTGGAGACAGTACTGACCTAAGTCTGTGACATCCAATACAGTGGCTGCTGTGCACATGTGGCTAAGGGACTGCATTTTTAATTTTATTTAATTTTATTAAATTTAAGTAGTCTAAGTAGCTACCTATGGCCACTGGACAGTTTAAACTATTTGCAGATATAAACATTAGAGACTTGTGAAAATATAAGCATACGAAACATATATGACTTGCTTTTTTCTAATTTAACATAATATGAATCTCTTTCCATATTAGTAACCATACATCTGGATGTTGTTTTTAATGTCTGTATCTGGGCTGTTCAATATAGTAGCCACAAGCTGTAGGTAGCTATTGATAACCTGAAATGTAGCTAGTCCAAATTGAGGTATGTTGTAATTGTAAAATGCACACCAGGTTTCAAAAACTTTGTATGACATAAAAAACATAAAACATATTATTAGTTTTTATATTGATTATCTATTGAAATAGTATTACTCTGGATACATTGGGTTAGGAACAGATTATATAAATTAATTTCACCTGTTCCTTTTTGCTTTTCTAATGTGGCTACTAGAAAACTTAAAATTACACACGTGGTTTGCATTACATTTCCATTGGACAGCTCTTCCTTAAAACCTCCACCGCATGTAATGAACTAACTCCACGCCTCGGTAACCAGGATAGGAGAACTGAGAAAATGGTAATCCAAATCAGTGTCTGGTTCTGCGGCTCAAGGGAGGACCCCTAACTCCTCCTCACCTAGGCCTGGGCTTAGTGGAGCCATCAAACAGGTCCACTGCTCTGAAGGTCCTAATAACAGATCAGGTTGGGGATGGCTCAAAGTCCACTGGCCTATAAACCATTCTGCCACCCCCAGCCCTATGGCCTGGAGGAAGTTACTGACCCTCTATGCATTCATTTTCTCCCAACTAAAAAATGGGGATAATAGTGAACTCAATTCAGAATTGTTATGAGGATCAAATAAGAATCTAGAAGAGTTTGGCAATTCCTTATTAAGTTAAATATACACTTATCATAAGACTAAGCAACTCCATTCCTAGATACTGGCCCAGGAGAAATGAAAATATGTCCACACAGACTTGTACCCAATGGTCATAAGATCACTATTCACAATAGCCCCAAAGTAGAAATGACCCAAATGTCAACCAGCTAATGAATGCATAACAACTACTGAGCGGTAAGGAGAAACATGCAACATCATGAGAGAATCTCAGAGCTTTATGCTAAGTGAAAGAAGCCAGACACAAAACATTACACCCTATAATATGTATTTACATATAACATTCTAGAAAAGGTGAAACGGCAATAATGGAAAGCAGATCAGTAGCTGCCAGGAATCAGAGGAAGGATACTGACTGCAAAGAGGCATCAAGGCAATACGTGATGAATATGTTACAGTGGTTGCCTGGGTGCAGCATTGGTCCAACTTAGGAAATGAGATAAGTTAACATAAAGAGCTGACCACAGGGTTGTGCACCTAGTAAGTACTTAAACAATGCTGGTTGTTAACATGGCAAGTGCAGCTGCCTTTTCAGTACTACTCAAACTTTCTAGAACCAAACTCAGACTCATGATCTTCCTGGTAAGACTAGCTACTGTTCACTTACCGTGGACTATTTCTCTAATCATTTCTGGTGCCTCTGTTTCCCTCATGGCCTCTACCTAGTAGACCTCTCTGTTGTGTTCCTCTCTCTCTCCAGTCCTTCTCTCCCTCCTGCCACTGATCTCATGTGGCCTTTTTAACCCCACTGCTTCATTACCTCCCTGGACTCTCCTCTCCCCTTCCTTCACTCTTCTCATAGACTCCTACTCACTGCCAGCAAACTAGGCTTCCTAAAATACCTCTTCCACATGCTACAGACCTGCTCAAGTCTCTCACTGCTGTTTGGACCCCTTAGCCTAACCTCCAAGGAGCCCCACAACGGGTGCCAGTCTCCCCTTCCCATCTTTTACCCCACACCAGAATCCACCATAATAGACCCTTTGGGAATGAACAAAGGCAGGGAACGTGTCTGTCTTTCAACCTGCACCCCCAGTGCCTAGACTGGTGCCAGCAACAAGGGCCATACTTACAGCAGTATCTGCTGAATGAACTCCTGAAGTCTGCAAATACAACCTGGCCTCAGAGAACACAGCTAGTCATGCTTCAGGTTTTTCTGTGGTTTTTTTTCTTCACATTTATTCATTTTTTGAGAGAGAGCGAGCAAGAGTGGGAGAAGGGCCAAGAGAGGGAGACAGAGAATCCAAAGCAGGATCTGAGCTCGGAGCAGAGCCCAATGCAGGGCTTGAACTCACGAACAGTTGAGATCATGACCTGAGCTGAAATCAAGAGTCTGCCGCTTAACTGACTGAGCCACCCAGGCGCCCCTGCTTTAGTTTTTAAACTAAGATCTTTCTGGTGGATTAGTAACAGTTTAGAACAGGATGAACAACTAGGGTCTCTAGAAGGATTTACGTGTTAAAGGCTTCTGTGTCTAGTTCTACTTTTTTTTTTTTTTAATTTTTTTTTTCAACGTTTTTATTTATTTTTGGGACAGAGAGAGAGCATGAATGGGGGAGGGGCAGAGAGAGAGGGAGACACAGAATCGGAAACAGGCTCCAGGCTCCGAGCCATCAGCCCAGAGCCTGACGCGGGGCTCGAACTCACGGACCGCGAGATCGTGACCTGGCTGAAGTCGGACGCTTAACCGACTGCGCCACCCAGGCACCCCTAGTTCTACTTTTTAAAAAATACATCAACAAAACAATTTATTTAAATATTTTCTCCCTTTAACCCCGAACAGACTAAGAGCTTCCAAGTGTACACGCAGAAAGCATGGGGGCAGTCATAGAGATGAGTGTGTTCGTGGTTTCTTTCGTTTAGCATGGTTTGGGCCACTACATAGCTTTTTTTTTTTTTTTTTAAACTTTTTTTTTCAACGTTTTTTATTTATTTTTGGGACAGAGAGAGACAGAGCATGAACGGGGGAGGGGCAGAGAGAGAGGGAGACACAGAATCGGAAACAGGCTCCAGGCTCCGAGCCATCAGCCCAGAGCCTGACGTGGGGCTCGAACTCACGGACTGCGAGATCGTGACCTGGCTGAAGTCAGACGCTTAACCAACTGCGCCACCCAGGCGCCCCCACTACATAGCTTTTTAATTGATTTTGCTCTGAGTCATACTTGGTTTCATTTACACCTATTAATGGACCATGACTAAAGGCAGGCTTTAGGAGTGCCAATGGTAAAATATGAGTTAAGTGAGAAGTTAGTGAGAAATATGAGAAGTGAGAATCATCACAAAATTGGTGATTCTGCAAATTGTCTGAAGATGCTCATTATCAGTGCCTTAATCTATATTCACCTTATCACGATTCTCACCGCTGCTGTTTCAAAAAAAAACAGTGTAATTCAGATCACAAAATTATGTTAATTTTTAATAATGTAACGATCTGAATAAAATATATTTTTAATTCAAAATCACATCCAGAGGTTTGTTTTTTTGTTTTTTGTTTTTTACAATTCAGGATTACTGTGAAAGGAGTCTGCAAGTTCAAATGCCTGGGGAGTGCAGATTTAGAAGCCATTCTCTGGAACGCTGTGAAGCCCAAACTCCCAGGGGGACCCAAGTGGATGGAGGCACTCACACCGCACCCTCACTGCTCCCGGGCACACTGGCACTTTCAGTACCTTATGTCCCCTTCTAGCAGGAGTAAGCTCCGTGCTTCATTCATCTTTTTATCTTAATACACGACCCAGTGCCCGGCTCGCAGAAGACTCCTCGTGGGTGCTTGCTGGCATCCCCAACACCTTAGTGGCTTTCCAACAAAGAAACTGCGTGCTTCAGAGAGTGAAATGCACCCATACCTGATGTATGTGCCCACAGCCTGACTGCTGGTGCGTGGCACTTAGGGGAAAGGAAGTTGGCAGGGCTCTACAGAATATAACTGCATTTCTCAGGAAGCAGTGTTCTGAAGATGTCAGCTGCCCCCCACCCCCTCACAAATGTCAGCTGGCATGGTCACTTGGCAGAGTAAGTGGCAGGGGAAAGAACAAAGCAGAGGGCTTTCTATTTTATTTTGTCACCCCGCTGCCAAAGGTCAAATGTGTGCGCGCTGATGCTGGTGATGAACAAAAGCTGGGAAGTGAAGAGCTGAAATGGGCATTTGCCCGGGTCCCCTTCCCTTCAGGCCTGGCCTCTGGGAACACATCTGCCAGTTCAGTGGCCAGGCCCTGTGGCCTGCCCATTTGCCTCTTCCACCTCTGAACACCAGCAGCCAGCTCTGCTGCCAGGCAGCCGCCCTCAGGGGACCCAGTGCCGCATCCCCCGAGCCTGGCTATCAAAACGTGTCCCTTCAGAATGAAAAAGAAAAAAGAGGCAGGGGAGTTGCTCTTTGACACGCCACTGGTCTCTCTTGCAATTTGTTAGCAAAGGAGTCCCGGTGAACAGTGAGAAAAACTTTCAAATGAAGAATTCGCCTTTTTCCATTCAACATACTTGAGCGCCTAACAAGTACTGGTACCTAAAAACTTACTAGTGCTCTGGCAAATACAGAGGTAATACACTACATCAAAACAGCTGATACTTCAGTGCTGAGTTCTGTTCGGAATGTTCCATGTGTGAGCTCAGTGAATCCTCACAGCAGCACTGACATACTCTTCCTATCCCCACTTTACAAAGAAACAGGCTGAGGAGATAAAGCAATCTGTCCGAGGTTGTTCAGGTTTTGTCTCTTTGCTCCTGCCTTACACTTTCACATGTGTGGGAGGGAGATGATATAAACAGAAAACAAAGTAGTAAGAAATAACAGGTATGTAAAATGCTGGCACTTTGGGGACCAATAAAGCTGAATGGGCATTTCAGAGGAAGGAAGCTACAGCCCAGATAACTGCAATCATACAACAAATTCATTTATTCAACAGATATTTATTGAATGCTTACTATCTATATGCTAGGGAATGTGCTAGTTTGAAATAGAATCAAAATAACGATACATAGACACGAAAGGCTGGATTTAGAGGGAAGGAAAAAAAAAAAAAACCTCAAAGAGAAAGACATGGACAGACGCAGAACAAGCTGCCCGTCTGACCCTTACCATCTAAGGAGTGGGAAGGGGCACAGGTGTGTCCTCCTCTCACAGATGCTCAGCGGCCTAGGAGCTCCTAAGTAGGGCCTGCTCACCACTGCATCCGAGCGCTGACCACAGTGCCCATTGGAGGGCCGGAGCTCTCGAAGTACCACGAATTAACAAGCAGAAGGCTGCTAGCAGACGTGGTGACCTACATGGTCACACGCAGGGATGCCTCGAACATGGCAAGGTGTCACCCAGCCATTCCCTGTGCTCTGGTGGAACAGTGGGTACTGTCATGCCTGCCAGACCCTTGGCCTGACTAGAGGTCTGGTGTGAGCAGGCCCGCTTCAGGCTCCATTTCCCTCTGTGGGACTAAAGTGCACCAGTCACCTGTCACCTGGGGGAGGGGCAGGCTCAAAGGAAGACCTGATGAATGACGCTGCTTTCCCTTTTCACCTCTACAGGTGGTTCTGATGTTTTAGATCCAGGATTACCTCATACCAACACTCTATTCATTCCCTTTTCCCACCCTAAACCAGCCTCAACTGAACTGAGGAGAAATGACCAGTTTCTGATGAGCCACACAAAAGAAAGCAGCTTTGTTTAGATGTCATAAACAGAGAGCTGGCCAGGGCACAAACGCCCTGCTTTCCAGCACAGAGCCCTTTGCCCTTCCCTTGCGCTACTCTAATAAGTCATCTGGGCACCTACAACTAAATGCACGAGGCAAGGTGCAACCCAGAGCAATTTCTGTCACACCAGCAGGACATAATTCATCTATTGTTCTAAACCCAGGGTTCCTTAAAGCAAGGTGCAATGTTTAGATGTATGCTAATTCTCCAAGTTTGCAGCTTAGGAATTCTTACCCTAAGATTCATTGCCTAAGAGCAGGCTTCAGGCTTCAGTGAGGTTCTGGGAGGTTATCTAAGCATGTATATGCACATTTATGGAGAATTTGTCCCTCTGATAACATCGTGAAAGGAGTTAAACCCAAAGAGGTAAAGACCTTGTACTAAGAATATGTCCTCAGTTTAGCATCCTGCAATGTTATTAAGACTTCCCAGGGTGACTGCTGAACGGTTTGGGGCTTCCTTTTGGGGTAATGAAAATGTTCTAAAATTAATTATGGAGATATACAACTCTGTGAATATACTTATATTGAGTTGTGTATTCAGTGGGTAAATTGTATGGTATGTGAATTATATAAAGCAGTTACTAAAAAAAAAAGAAAATGGGGGGCTGCCTGAGTGGCTCAATCAGTTAAGCATCTGACTCATGGTTTTGGCTCAGGTCATGATCTCATGGCTCATGGATTCAAGCTCCATGTTGGGCTCTGAGCTTACAGCACGGAGCCTGCTTGGGATTCATTCTCTCTTTCTCTCTCTGCACCCCCCCCCCCTCAAAATAAATAAAATTTTAAAAAAATTGGGGCACCTGGGTGGGTCAGTTGGTTAACTGTACAACTCTTGACCTCAGCTCAGGTCTTGATCTCAGAGTCGTGAGTTTAGGCCCTGCATTGGGCCCCATGCTGAGTATGAAGCCTACTTAAAAAGAAAAAAAATTTTTTCTGGAACACTCCTGTTGCAATGGATTCCTCAAACTAACACTATGTTAATAGAAGCACCCTCTTAGCCACCAAAAAATAACTACTCGTTATTTGAAGACAACAGTAGCAGTAGCAATGCAGTTCCCCTTACTCTGTACTCTTTTAGGAAGAAGAAACACTTGATAGCTTACTCTTCAGTGGGAAATGACCAGGCTCATCCCAAATTTGGTAGTTAGCAAGATCAGCTGGAGACTAAATGGTCAATCTGCACAAATCTTCCCCTCTAGAAGTCCAAGTGTTTACCCCCAAATGCTTGCCCCTTAGTCCTTAGTCAAAAGTTTCAAGCTGAAAATGAAGGGCCCTGTCTTCTCCTCTGAAGACAGCCATACCTTAATTTCCCTTACTATGTGCATATTACGCGTGAGAGAAGTCACTGACAAGGATGACTTCCAGTTAAGGTGAAAAAGCAATGGAAAAAATCTATTACCCTCCCTTCTACAATACTCCCACACACTCAAGCACTTCTGAGTTCTAAAACCATGCTCGACCCCAGCTCTCCTGTCTCCAGGATGCCAAAAGCTAGAACATAAAGAAGTCTCATTTCATGGGAAGCTGCTTAGAAACCTCTATGAGCTTGAAAAGGAACCACTACCTGCTTGCAGTAGAAAACAGGTTTTGTTTTAGTTGGCCCAAATGAACCCATTTAGATCATCAATCAACAATCTATATTTTGGAGCACCTGGGTGGCTTAGTCGGTTGAGCGTCAAAATCTTCTTGGTCTTGGCTTAAGCCATGATCTCATGGTTTCATGAGTTCGAGCCCTGCATCAGGCTCTGTGCTGACAGCATGGAGCCTGCTTGGAATCATCTCCTTCTCTCTCTGACCCTCCCCTGCTTGCTCTCTGTATCTTTCTCAAAATAAGTAAAAATAAACTTAGAAAAAAGAAAACAAAAAAATCTATTATTTTGAACTCTTTTTTAAATGTTTTTATTATTTATCTTTGAGAGAGAGAGAGAGAGAGACAGAGCCTGAGTGGGGAGGGGCAGAGAGAGAGGGAGACACAGAATCAGAAGCAGACTCCTGGCTCTGAGCTGGTCAGCACAGAACCCAACATGGGGCTCGAACCCAAAACCACAGAATCATGACCTGAGCCGAAGTTGGACGCTTAACCGACTGAGCTACCCAGAGGCCTCTTTATTTTGAACAATCTTAAGATCACAATTCACATGGAAGCTGTGTACACAGGGGTGGATAGTTACAATAATCCCCTAAGGAACAAAACACATAAGCTCTTTTCTCATAAAATAAATTTCAGCCCCAGAATCCTATGTTTCTTCCAAATAACTATAGCTGGCTTCTTATTTGTATTCCTACTACAAGAAATCTTGCTAGGGGGATAATTCTCAAAAGAGATGATAAATGGGGATTAAGTATTACCAGCCCCTAAATCACGCTGCAAAAAATTGACTTCTTCAATAGGAACAGTTTACTTACAATCTCTAAATTAACTAATTACCATTATCTAAAAGGTTCCAACTCAGACTTTTGCAACTGCATCTATCACAAGTTTCAAAGACAAGTGGTGAAAAATATATAACCAAGTAGAAGACAAGTGATTAGATTCCAAGAAAATAACTCTTATTATCTTATTATAATATGAAAAGGTGCTACAAGTTAACTACCATGTAGTCTGCATTTACCTATGCGAGTACCTTCAAGGAATTTTTAAGTATTCAGTATAACTTGGAATTGTAAAGAAACATCCAAATAGTATTCCAAAAGGAAGCCCAGATAGATCCTGATACTGAGCACTGGACTGCCTTAAAATGTCAAGCTCAGAAAGCAATGAGGTCTGCTAATTTGGCATCACATTTGAATAGGTATTCTGATGATGTATGAATAGAGTTTAAAAGACTATAAAATAGGTCACTGCTTAAAAAGCTGAGGCTCAATAATGCAAGTCACAAAAGGAACTTCAAAACCATCTGTGTTATGACTCTGACTTGTCTATACCTTGGAAAACGGAAGACCTCAGAATCCTATAGAACAAAAGCTCCGTGAAAGCAGGAGCTGTCTAGCTGAACACCAGATCTCCAGCATGTGCCTGGCACGCAGTAGGCACTCAGCACATTTTTGTTGTATTAATGAGTACTGTTGAATAAATAAACTCTTCAGGAATAGTTTCCAAAAGTCAAAGGGTCAAGGAGAGTAAAGATTCTCAGTAAAGAGCTCAACATGTAATATTATCTTTCCCACAGGTTTTTTAAAATGTTATGCCTCAAATATCACTAAAATTATCTTTTGTTTCTGAAGAACAAAGTGCACCAACTGTGGAGGAAATGGGCCCTGATTCAGATGAACCTCACAGAGAGTATTTTAAAAGGAGAAAACTGAGATGACGCACTATCACACTACAGCATATTGACCAGCATATTTGATAACAACCCTCTCCAAAACTGTCGGGTTCCTCTGGTTTCTATTTCAGCTAGGTAAGCAGTTTTTCAGTCCATTGATTTTAAAAGTTTTCCCTTTCCCATAGCCAAGAACTTCTACATTTCCCTTGTCTTCTCTTAGTCCCTGCAAACTTTCCCATAATTCACCTGTGTGGCTTTTTATTCGAATTCCTTTTGTTTGGAAAATCCTTCCCTTTCCTCCTATCCCAGGCGGAAAGCATCCTCCCTAAGTAAAACCCCTTCTGATTTTATGTAAGTTTCATTTCCTTGCAGCAGAGGCCTGGTCTATTTCCTGAAGCCAAATTCATTGTGCTCCATAAAAGTGAAGATAAAATCATTCAAACCACAGTCAGGAACAGAATCATCTACCAGTCTGTGGTGCCCTTTCTGCCAATTTCTCATCCCAATATGACTTTCTGATGGTGACCTTGTGTTCCTTTCATCCTGGCATCTCTATTTTCTAATCCACAGAATTTTCCCCTCCCAAGTCCATAAATTTTAAATCATATGCAACCTAAAATTTTCTGCTATAAATTCTGTTTCCCAAAGTTAAACAACCTTGATAAATGAAAGGAACTATGGACAGAAATTAGCTGATTTACAACAATAACATTTTAATGTGTTTAACCCTTTGGATATTATTTTGCCAAGGAGTAAATAGACAGAAGAAAAGAAATGCACAAATACTTCATAAAAACTATTTCATTTAATCTTTGTAATAACCTTGGAAGGCAGGCAGAACAGGCATTTATTACCCCCTTTAGAACAATAAACTAAACATCAAGAAGTTTACTTTTCTGACTTGCCCAACCAGTGTCACAGACCAACTAGTATCTGCCCAAAACCATATTAAGGTCTTGCCTCTTCCAACTCAAAGGCCATCTACTATATACTCTCTGTGTGTTTCTATCCTACAGCCAAGGAGCTACTTCCTAGATATTCAGCATTTCAAAGAGAGGATAGCCCTCTGGCTTCTGGGACACCATCTCCCTTCAGCTAACAAGCAGGAAAGCCACCTTCAACTTTCCCAATAGAAAACAATGCTCTTTTCTCTCATATACCACCATTAACAACTACTTTCCAACATAATTTCCAACAGTTCCTGCTTTAAAGGGCCTTACTCATAATGATCCAGAAAGTCTGCATCAGCATATGATTTTCTCAATAAAGTTCAGGGCTGATGCAACATTTCTCAGTCTGCAATTCTACAGCTAAAAGGACAAGAACACAGAACAGTCAAAAATTACGCAAGACAATGTTACAGTTTTTTTTTACTCCACCACATCTGCCTCTATGGGTCTCCTGTGAGTCATTGTCTTTTGTGTTCAGTCATCATTATAGGAACTCCCATTCTCTAAATTATTTTATTTCTTAAAGCAAAGCTCTGCAATAAAAATGGAATCCTATTACATCTTTCACCTTGCTGAAGCACTGACCCCTTAACTTAGCACCTCAGATGCCATGTTGTTCCAATTTTCACCACTAGCATTTTACACAAACAAAAAAGAGGCAAAGTAATGTTGCAATTCATTTATTTATCCATTCAACAAACACATACGAAATCCTATCAGACACCGGGGACTGGGACCCAAAAATAAGCAAGTATCCCTCCTCTCATAACCTGGAGGAGAGGAAAACTAAAAAAGTAATTACAGAATAAACTGATCTAGGGTAAGGTGTAGGGGAGCACAGGGCTTGGGGCAGTGGCCCTCATGGAATGCTTCCTGGAAGAAGTGATCTGTGAGCATTTATATAAGCATCTCTTTACTTTCAGCACAAAATAAACATAAAACACTAACCCTACTCCCTGAAAGTTTATAAGCTTTACTTGCCAAGAGTCAAGTGAAAAACCTAATTTAATAGCATAATTTATTCTTGACTACTTGCCCTAAATTTCCACCCTTAACCTATACTCCCTTCAGCATAAATTACAGAGGGTACAAATTCTGACCTATACAGTGCCTTCTCACAAGTCTGTAAAACAGGATTAAAGATATGCACAACAAAATAAAACACACTTTTTAAAACTACAACCATTTCACTAACTGGAAATAAACACTTTGAACAATCCAAACCCTACAAAGCATGGCTGTCAGAAGAGGAAACTGAGGTTCAAAAAGTCCCACTTTAATACAACAGAATAAAAGATCTCTTTGAAGTCACCAGAACAGCTTGAACAAAAAGAGAAACAGAAGGCTATTGTGGGGCTTTAGCCTCCAGATGATGAACCCCAAACACACTGCAATGGTAAACAAACAAGCCTCTGAGCCGGAATCTGATTTGGTGACCCGACAAAACCATTACAATTTAAGGAATCTCTCTCTCCCCATTATTCCCCAAAGTTCCACTGGCTAGCAGCTCGTTTTCTTGCTGGTTCCTAGGTTTATTGCTTGTAAATTATAATGCAGTATGCTTTTCAAAAAAAAGGTACAGGCAAATGAAAACAACCCTGGTTTTAAAGACCTATAAAAGACAGAATATGTAACAGAAATAGTGTTTACTATGAGGACCTATTACTCCTTTATGCCACTCCAGTGGATTTTAAATTCAAACGAATGCTACCACTGCCCACTAAAGAGCAGGTTACAGGAGGGAAGCAGCACACTCGTACACCTGCCTCAGCAGGACCCCAGACTGCCTCTCTCACCATTTCCCGGTGCTTAGGCCAAGTAGCTGCCTAGAAACTGGGGCTGCAGACGCCAACCACTTATATTCTGCTATCCCAACAAGTAGGCTCTAAAGTCATACTTCCATTTGGTCAGGCACATACATCCTCATCCTCACCACTCAGATCCCCAGCTGAAGCCAGAGAAACTCAGCGGCCCCATGGAGAAGGCTGGCGGCGGGCAGAAGTGGAAGAGAGGGTCCCGAGTGATCCCTTTACTCCGCCAGTCCAAGGTGGGCCCGGTAATCCAACACCTACAACTCGGAGCGGCACCGCCGAGCCCCTCGTCCAGCTTGGCCCAGGGGGTGCGATCCCCCACCCGAGACCCCAGCAGACCTCAGAGTTCACCTGGGCCCCGGGGCCCCTGACCCAGAACCGCCGCCACGCCACTGCCCTCCTGGCCTGGGCCGCCGACCCCTGGCCCCGGTCCCCGCCCGGGAGACCCTGTCCGGCCCGCGCCCGAAGCCCTCTCGCGGCCCGGGGCCGCCCCGCGCCGCCCGCCCAACCGGCGGGCCGCGCACCGTGTGGGACTGCAGGCTCTGGCTCGCCTCGATGGCTGCTGTCAGCGGCACCGTGTCGTCCAGCAGCACCTTGCCGGCCGGCGGCTTCTCCATGAAGGCCATCCCGGGACGCTCGTCCGCCACCACCTCGACACCAGGGGCAGGAACCAGAGGCGCCGACTCCCGCCGCCCGCCCGGCTCCGCCGCCGCCGCCGCCGCCGCCGCCGCCGCTGTCAACACGCGCCGCCCCACGCGCCGCCGCCACCCGCCGCGCCCGCGGGGTCCTAGCGCCGGCCTCCCCGCCGCCGCTGTCAACACCGGCCGCCCTTCTCGCCACCGCCTCCCGCGGGGTCCTAGCGCCAACCTACCACAGTCACCTCTGCCCTCGACCCCTGTTTTTCAAGCTCCGCGCATCCGCTCGCGGACCCAGTACCCTTAGCACCGACCTCAGACCCTGGACATTCCACCCCTAAGCCATCACCTCCGGAGATCCTCAGATCCGAAGACACCGCGTCCTGAGCCCTGCGATCCAGGAACCCTCAGGCCAAAGATTGCCAAACCATGCCTGGCAGTGTTGGGCTTCTCACTTTAGGGCCTCAGAAGCTGGGAATGCCAGACTTGAGATCTTTAGAGCTGTACCTCTCCCACCCAGGCCTCCCGGGCTCAAGTATCCTAGGATCCAGAAAAGGGGCCTCAGGGTGAGCCCCTCAGTCGGAGCCCTACAGATCCAGAAACCCAGAAAATCCAGGTTTTACTGAACCTATCCTAGCTTTTCAGACCCAAGAACCTAAGAGCTGGGTCCTCAGAATTGGACCCCACAATTGGAGCCTTTGGACTCCAGGACCCTCAGACCTGAGCTCTTTGAACTGGGGATCCTAAAAACTGGGCCTCCATCCAGGACTCCAACCTCCACCTTTGTCCCCAGCCACAAAGCCTTATCAAAAAGAAAACCATAGGCCCCTAATGGAGTCACTTATGCTAAACCACATCCCCAAACCCAGGGCTAACCCCCCAACCTAACTGCACTTTCAACCTCCCCCAGAAATGTAGTTTTAACCCGTCAGTCAGGAATTTTCTGGCCAGCACCAGTGAAGTAATCTGTCACACAGACCTAATCCATCCCCCCAAAGGAAGATAAGGTAATTTGCATAAGACCCCCTGCTCTTCCTCTAAGGGAAAGTCACCTTACTGAAATAATCCTTTCTTTTGCTAATAACCTTCCTGCCCCACCATCCTTCCTATAAAAACCATCCATTTTGTACAATTCCTGAGAGCCTCTTTCTACTTACTAGATGAGATGCTGCATGATTCATGAATCACTTAATAATGCCTATTAGCACTTCAAATTTACTTGGCTGAATTTTGGCTTTGTAGCAGCCTTCAACCCTGAGAACCCTCAACCAAGATGCTGTAGACTTGGGGTTTTCAGTGCCACTGTACTGGCTCCAAGAACCTCAAACCCAGAGCCAGAGAACTTTGAGATCAACTTTTCAGCTCCAAATTAGTCTCCACAGTCTTTCTGAACCCTAGACCACAATTCTGGCACTCCCCCCCCCCCCCACTTCCCCCACCCGGAAATCCCACCCACACTGCTCTTTCCCAGGGCTGCATCCCCAGACAGTGGAGACAGACATGGAACCAGATGACCAGGATCTCCAGGGCTCTGGTATTTACCAGCTGTGTGACCTTGAATAAGTTACCCAACCTCTCTGTGCCTCAGCTCCCTATCTGCAAAATGGAGATAATAATACCTGTATGGAAAGGTTGGGATGTGGAATGCAGTAAGACAGGATGGGGCTTGGCACATTTTGCTCAACGATATTAGTTAACTTCCTTCCCCTACAGTTCACAGAATGGGGAGTTTCTAACTCTTAAATTTGCCTCCCCTACATTTCTATATTTCAGACAAGAACTTAAAAGTTCTTGGTAACACCACCACCACCATACCACCACCACAATGGGACATGACAGCAAAGGCCTCCACAGTATCTAAAGAATACCCTCTCCAAATCTTGAGCTTATAGAGATTGTTGGGCAAGTAGCCACGACAGACTGAACATGTGAAAAGGGAAAAAAGAACTTCATGATTCGGTCCTAATATAATCAGAATTCTTCCTGCATTCCATTTTTGTCTCAGCGTGTTTAAAAGCAGCAGTCTATTAAAAGGCAACCAGATATGATTTAGGGATGAGTCAACTTTTTAGTTCCACTTTTTTTTTTTTTTAAGGTAAATGGATTATTTCATTGCCAGAATCACAGAAACCAAAATTCTGCTTTAATCATTATTCCTGTCATGATGTGGACCGACTAAGACAAGACTCTTCTCAAATAATGCTGGTCGGAGCATAAATCGGTCCGACCTTTCTGAAAGGCATTTATCCATTCAACAATAATTTATGGAGTACTTACCATGTAATAGGTACCTTACCTGGTGGAAGGGGCTAGAATTTGACAATACATATCAAGGGCTTTAAAAAAGTTCTCACTCAGTAATTACACCTTTAAGAGGGTATCCTAAGGAAATAATCAAGAGATCAGTGAAAATAAATAGCAAGAAAGGATAAATACCTAACAATAACGAATTGGACAAATCATGGTACAATCATAAATAGAATATTTTGCAATGATTAAAAATCAGATTATCAAAGGCTTTTAATGATGTTGGGAAGTGATCTTCATGCGATAGTAAGTGAAAAAAAATATGTATTTTTTGTATGATCCCAATTTTAAAAAATGCTTATATAGAAAAATAACAAGGGAACAAAATATGAACTGAGGGCTCTAGGGAAGTGGGATCATGATGCCTTCCATTTTATGCTTTTCTGTTTTTTTTCAAAATGTCTCTAATGAAGGTATTTTACTTGTATGATCACGAAAAAAAAATATTCAGCTGAATTGCAGAGGTTGTAAAATAACAACTTTGTCTAAGTTTTCCTCACTAGGAAAAGGAAACTGAAACAAGAAATCAGATATTTGATGGAATGAAGCCAGAGACTCTCAGTCAGACTTTCCCTTTCTCTGGAAATTCTTGCCTGAAGTAAGCCCCTCAGAATAAATACTATGGTGAGCTTTATAATTTCATTTTCATCTGCCCATATCAGTACCTTGTCAGTGATCCCCTGAGGATCCTAGACATAAGTGGGTCCCTATTGTCTGGAAACCAGGCCCCAAACCCTGTGACAGCTTTTGGAGTGGCTCAGGCTGAATGTGGGGAAACCTTTCCCAGGCCAGGGCTGATCTAAATCAAACCAGCTTCGCTTCTGGTCTCAGGCCAGGTAAAGCTAGTGACTTCTGTGGTACCTTGGTTTTTGCCCCATGCACAACTACTCAGGCTAGCAGGGAAAGAAATGAGGATGCTTTACTGAGGATGCTTCTAGACCTGGCAACTGCTCTACAATCAAATCATAGAAGCTTGTGAAAAACTCAGTGCTTCTTAAGCAGCATTGCCTCCCAACTCAAAATTATTGCATTTCTTTGAATATTGATGACCTGTATAAAAAACAACAAAATTTGATCAAACTCAGATAGGATCATTTTTATTTCCCTTACGTGTTGATATTTTCCATCACATCATGGAGGAATTTTGCCCAGGGTTTAGAAGGTCATATGAACTGTTACAGCTAAAAGCCACCCTGGAAATTGATTGTGGCCTAGAAATTGCCTGTTTGTGGTGCCTCCTATTAATCCTGTTCTATTTACATAGTGTCAACATTAGTTTTGGGTTTTCTTATGATTTTGAACTTAAATGGTTTCTTCTAGTTGATTTTGCCCCAACCCAAAATTTCTCTGAAGATGTTGAGAATTCTTGTGTCTGCTGTGTTTGTAATCCAAATGAAGGCAAGCCAAGAACAAAGAAAGTGAAACATCTGGGACCCTGGAGATACTGAAGTGCAGCCCAAGAGTAATTTCACAGCACTCCCATTCTGCTCAGAAAGAGCTGGTTAATAAATTATGCCAACACATGAGGCATTCAGAGTGCTACAGCTGCTCAGAGTGACAGTCAACCCTTGGTAGAGTAAGTTTTAATATAAAAACTTAGTAGATACAATTTAATAGCAATTTTCTTTGGGAGTAAATTGGGTCTGTGAATCATACTCTAAGAACATAAAAGAAAAATGACTAATAATTCAGCACAAAATGAAAACCTGTGGTTACCTAAGAGGTACCAGTGTGCATTTAGCAATTTCTTCTTCTAGATGAATACACAGGTCGGGTCTACAAGATGAATGGTGGCTGTGGTGAGGCTTTCTTCCCGTTGCTACTCAAGATTTGCTGCTCAGAAAAAGAAATGAGTGGCATCTTCTCACCAATATGGAAATGTTTCTAATAGAATATAAAAATCTGTTAAGCAATTTTCCAGTACATTAGGCTGAAATTGCTTAAGATGGGTAGATCTTTCTGTAGCAATCAAACATTACATAAATTGCAGTCTTACAATGCCCCTATGTGGAAAGTGCTAGTACAATTTGGCCTGCTATCGTAGTACTTTTGTACTTCCTTCCACTTGTGACCTAGTACAAGCAAGGCCACCTCTCAATTATCCAAGAGAGAATTTCCTAATATGAGGGTAACCCATGCTTTTATTAGAAGACTCATTCTTTCTGGCATCTCCTCCAGGGCTCAACATGAAAAAGACAACCAGCCAGTTTCTCTTATAGCTAGCTTTTACAAACCATGAGTGGTTTGAGAAAATCTGAGTAAAAACAGTAAGTCATCACTTACAGAGTAGTCCCTTCTCACCTCCTTCTCAATTCCAACTTTTTATTGATTTACGGAGATCAAAGACAACTATGGGACCCAGCAAGCACGGAGGAAGGAAGGAAGGAAGGAAGGAAGGAAGGAAGGAAGGAAGGAAGGAAGGAGAAAAAGAAAAAGAAAGGCAAAGTGCTCATATTGAGAAGGTACTTTTGAATTACACAGTATAAATCAGTTACCAGTCAGATCTGGTACATTCCCCTTCCCCCACCATACTTGGCCTACACTTAACTTTTCACCTTTAGAATAATGATTTCAGTAATTCTGCTCTAAAGACCATCACTGAGTGTCAACTGAGAAAAACGGTAGGTGATGGTTATGGGTGGAAGCGATCAAGTAACAGTGTTTAGGATAATACTACAACTATAGCAGGAAATGAGATCTAGCACATTTTGAATATAAAAAGAATTCTATACAATGGTGGTTCCAAACACTTTATGCCACATAACAAGATACTATTATAGAAACTGACAGTGCTCCAGTAATGGGATTATAAGACCCACAGGGAGATGGAAGAAAGAAATGCTTTGGAGCCAGGCAGGCTATTTGCATCCCAGCTCCACTGCATGCTAGCTGTACAGCCTTGGGCAAGTCACAGATCAGTCTGTTTCCTTGCCTTTAAAATGGGACATTAACTTTAATTCACAAAGTTTTCAAGGATTAGAGTTAATGTAGAAAATTGGCTCATTGGGGTGCCTGGCTGGCTCAGTTGACAGAGCATGCAACTCTTTATTCTCAGGATTATAAATCTGAGCCCCACATTGGGTGTAGAGATCACTTAAAAATAAAATCTAAGGGGCACCTTGGTGGCTCAGTTCAACTCGGTTTGGGCTCAGGTCATGATTTCGCGGTTTCCTGAGTTCGAGCTCTGCGTCGGCTGATAGCATGAAGCCTGCTTGGGATTCTCTCTCTCCCTGTCTTTCTCTGTCCCTCCCCCACTTGTGTTGTCTCTCTCAAAATAAGTAAACTTAAAAAAATAAAATAAAATCTTAAATTAAAAAAAAAGAAAAAAGAAAATTGGTGAAAAACAGTAAAAAGGTAAAAAAAGAAAATAGTGAAAAAAATGGTAGTTACTAGTATTAATGATCACATCACACTCCATTTCTGGACCTATACTTCAAGACTGCTGCTAGTCCCAGAGAGTGAGTTCTACAGGAAGAATCAGTCTTGGCTTTGAGTCTGTATTTTGTTCAAGTTCATATATATATATATACATATATATATATATATATATATATGTTTTTTGTATTGATAATGTTGTTTTTCATATAATTTATTGTAAAGTTGGCTAACATACAGTATATACACTGTGCTCTTGGTTTTGGGGGTAGATTCCCGTGATTCATCCCTTACATACAACACCGGGTGCTCATTCCAACAAGTGCCCTCCTCAATGCCCATCACCCATTTTCCCCTCTCCCCCGCCCTCCCCCATCAACTCTGTTCTCTGTATTTAAGTCTCTTGTGGTTTGCCTCCCTCCTTCTCTGTAACTATTTTCCCCCCTTCCCTTCCTCCATGGTCTTCTGTTAAGTTTCTCAAGTTCCACATATGAGTGAAAACAGTTGATATGTCTTTCTCTTATTCCATTGTATATATAAACCACATCTTCTTTAACCATTCACCTGTTGATGAACATTTAGGCTCTTTCCATAATTTGGCTATTGTTGAAAGCACTGCTATAAACATTGGGGTACATGTGCTCCTATGAATCAGCACTCCTGTACTCTCTGGATAAATTCCTAGTAGTGTTATTGTTGAGTCGTAGGGCAGTTCTATTTTTAATTTTTTGAGGAACCTTCACACTGTTTTCCAGAGGGCTGTACCAGTCTGCATTCCCACCAACAGTGCAGGAGGGTTCCCGTTTCTCCACATCCTCAGCAGCATCTGTTGTTTCCTGAGTTGTTCATTTTAGCCACTGTGACTGGTGTGAGGTGGCATCTCCATGTAGTTTTGATTTGTATTTCCCTGTGATGAGTGATGTTGAGCATCTTTTCACGTGTCTGTTGGCCATCTGGATGTCTTCTTTAGAAAAGCATCTATTCATGTCTTCTGCCCATTTCTTCACTGGATTATTTGTTTTTTGGGTGTTGAGTTTGGGAAGTTCTTTATATATTTTGGATACTAACCCTTTATCCAATATGCCATTTGCAAATGTCTTTTCCCATTCTGTTGGTTGCCTTTTAGTTGATTGTTTCCTTCGCAGTGCAGAAGCTTTTTATCTTGATGAGGGCCCAATAGTTTGTTTTTGCTTTTAATTCCCTTGCTTTTGGATATGTCGCGCAAGAAATTACTGTAGCTAGAGTCAAAGAGTTTACCTGTTTCTCCTCTAGGATTTTGATGGTTTCCTGTCTCACATTTAGGTCTTTCATCCATTTTGAGTTTATTTTTGTGTACAGTGTAAGAAAGTGGTCTAGTTTCATTATTCTGCATGTTGCTGTCCAGTTCTCCCAGCACCATTTGCTAAAGAGACAGTCTTTTTTCTCTTGGATACTCTTTCTTGCTTTGCCAAAGACTAGTTGGCCATATATTTGTGGGTCCAATTCTGGGTTCTCTATTCTATTCCATTGGTCTGTGTGTGTGTTTTTGTGCCAATACCATACTGTCTTGATGATTACAGCTTTGTAGTAGAAGCTAAAGTCTGAAATCATGATGCCTCCCACTTTGGTTTTCTTTTTCAACATTATTTTGGCTTTCAACATTCCGGGTCTTTTGTGGTTCCATACAAATTTCAGGATTGTTCTAGCTTTCAGAATTTCCATTTTGTTTTCCAATGCTGTATCAAAACTTCAGCTTGTGTAGTCTTTCACCTTACAAATGAGTCTTCTTCAGGTGCACCTGAGCCCGCACATGCTGTCTATTCTGAAGTCCATGGGAATGGCATCCTTGTTTCTCACATTGATTTTAGTATTTTCATCTCACCCATCACCAACTAGTGTACGATACAACACCTAACAGTTTAAAAATATTTATACACATCACTGCCCTCTAGTGCCCAGAATGACTTTTTCTAGTAATCTGCTTAACTTCTACCTTTGATGTAAAAACAAAATCTAGTTACTGATCCACCAGGAGAAAAACCTTTTGCCAGGAAAAGTGAGTTGATCCCTCCAATTACACTTGATCTCATCTTCCTGATCAAAGCATCTAGCTGTAGAACCGCTCTATAAAGCTACAGAGCAGAAGTGGATGCTGTACTACAGATTATGTTATGTTGGCTGCATTGGGGATGATCACTCAGTACTAACACATTAAGCGCATTTCCTCTTCAGCACCCCTCAATTTTTTTTTTTGATACTGTTTAATTTTCACTACCCCTCAACTCTTTTAAGAATTTGGCCTCCAGTGTTCCTTATACATTTTATTTCTTACAATATGTTTACAATAAGCATGTATTATTTATAAAGGGGAGAATCCACAGTATTTTCAAGGGAGGGAGAAAATAATCTGGATTACCAAAACAAATTTTGCATTCAAACTAGCCCAGGTTTAGACTGATTGACATCCTGAAAAATTAGCTTGTCATCTGTTTAGTTGTGGGCCAGTTTGCTTTAAACTGAGGACAATCTCTAACCTCACTGACAGGGGAAAATGGATGACAGTAGTGGCTACTTTACAGGCTAGACCTGGTACTTAGAGATTTGCATCTATCAACTCCAACAATCCTGTGTGGTAGGTGTCCTTATCCTCGTTTTATGCATGAGATTGACAGAGTTTACATAAATGAGTCCAAGTGTGTGCATAAGCCGTTCTCCAATAACAGGAAAACCATCTGGAAGACAAATGCCACTGATGATGGAACAAGGTGCCATCGTGGTATAAACGGGAACAAATTACAATAAACTCTGACCTGGAAACTACTCAACAGGATCTAAGAATGCTGACTGGTAGAAGGTAGGTGTTCAAAGACGACCTGACTTCTGTTGTTGTCCTCAATAATTAAATGGTAGTTATAAATTCAGTGAGGAATTTACTCTCCACAGACACAGGCAGGTTTGTGTTATCCAAATGTATATCTAACTAGATGTGAAATCCTAAAAGTAGAACCTTCAGCTAAATAACCTTTCCAATAATTTTTCAATTTTAAAAACCTAGACAGATGATAAATATACTCAAGTCTGCGTGAAGCATAAAACTGGATTGGATAGAGGACTTTTGCACACCCCTCTCCCTGCTCCCCTTCCCCAACTCAGGCTTCTGGGTCTATAAGCCATCCTTCAGTGAAGAGCAGCAAAACCTATTTTCCTCAGAGGCTCCTCACGAATAGTACCACTAGCACCTGAACGTGCATCTTTACACACGTTTCAGGATTTGGGAGTTTCTGGGACCATAACTTTAACCAAGCCTTCCATAACAGTCTTTTTACTTTCTATTACAAAACACGACACTGCAATAACAGCAATGAACCGCTTTAGCTTTCGCACTTCTGCGGAAGCTAAAACAACTTCTCCAACATATAAAGGGGCTGGAAAGCTAATTTCCTGTGAAAGTAAAACACAGCCTGGCCCTGGCATTTTAGTTCCCAGGAGAGCTGAAATAAGCCCATTGATCAAAACTCCATGTACAATTGTCTTTCCAAACTTGGTGTGTTTTGCAAACTCTTCATTTAAATGCAAAGGATTGACATCCCCCGTTAATTCTGAGAAGGCGGCCACGTCCCTCTGTGTGAAGGCCCTGCTGAGTTCAGCATGGTCTCCAACTCGGACATGCATCTGTTCAATGTGCCACCTGCTTGGCACTTGCCGGCTCAGGCAGATTCTCCTCTGAAGCCCACCCCACCAACGATAGCTGCAATTTACTGGGAACATCTTCAGCACTGTCAAAGTCCAGCAATCGGAACTTTTAGACTGCTTCAATCTTCAGATGTGATTCTGGCATCAAAAAGTACCTTTTGAGAGCGGAGGAATGTTTCTGACATTGAAGACTATTCAATCCAACACTAGTTCCCTACTGTTACCAGATAAGGCAAGAAGAAATGGAGAAACCTGTAAGAGAAAGAAAAAGTTAAGGAAATATTGGGAAAAGACTGCACTGAAACACGGGGCATGTGGAAACATGCCTAATTTCATGGGGTAAGCAAAGCTGATGCAGCAGCATTCTAAAGAGCATCCTTAGAGGTGGCCTTATATAAATAAGTGATAGTAAGTTCAGAGACCGTGTTCCACTATTTAGGGCACTAGGCATTAAGCAACAAATGAAAAGTTAAGACTTTTCCACAAGATCTCTAAGTTTCATCCCCAAACATCTCCCATAAAATCCAGAATCTAAGTGCTCTGTCTCACACTTCCAGAAGCAACAAAGTCCTTATCCCTCCCCACCACTCCCAGCTGAATAGTGTCAGCCATACTAGATTTATGCAGGCACAAAAATGGAACATGTATTAAAAAGCAGTTTCATCCCTACTCAACCTGGTTTGGGATATGTGAAGGAATGGGCTTTACCTGAATCACTCTGAAAGCACATTTCTTGCCTTTATAGGATCCCAACAGAGTCAAAGAGCTCCACAATTTTACAAGACCACTGTGGAAAGATCAAGAATACATAAAGATTTGTCGCGGTGACATCTCCCTAGTACCTTCATGACGGTCCAGGCAGTTAAATTAGGTCCAGAAAACCTCATTTAAATGAGAAAACTTCAAAAGTAAAAGCACAATATGTTATAGGCAGAGAATACAATGAACCTCAATTAGGAATTTTAAAAAAAAATTTTATTTAAGTAATCTTTACACCCAATGTGGGGCTCGAACTTATGACCCCTAGATCCAGAGTCACATGCTCCTCAGACTGAGCCAGCCAGGAGCCCCGGGAATGTTTCTAAAATACACATCTCTGAGTTTGCAACCATGACCATCAATTGGGAAACACTACAGTTGTAAGCAAATCATGAGTTTTCCTCTGTATAGTGTAAGCTCGGTGGATAAATGTTCGTATCCTTCCCAGTTTAAACTTCTAAAAGCTGCTCAGGGTTCACAATGACAAAACTCTTCTCATACTGAGAGGAGAGCATTTTTGCTCTATTTCTCCACTCAGCTCTCTGCTCTGTTATACCACAAATATGCCACCATCTGTTGTACCTGCTACATATCCTCAAGATGGCTGACAAGGTCTTCTCTTCGTAGGTCAGGATGTCCAAGGGTAAGGCTGCATCAACCTAGGTATGGAATAATACTATTAGGAGACTACTGTCATCACTAATCTTTATTAAGTAATCTCTATGCCCAGTGTGGGGTTTGAACTCATAACCCTGAGATCAGGAGTCGCATGCTCCTCCAACTGAGCCAGCCAGGTGCCCCTGTCATCACCATTCTTAAAGTCTAATAACTAATCCTGTCAACTGCTTTCCTCCTCCAAAAAAACAGTATTTAGTAGTGGTGTAGTACTGGTCCTGCTTATTTACAATTCCCTGTCTGGAATGTTCTTCTTGTACCTCTTCATACTGCTAGTGACTCTTCACCTTTCAAGTCTTTGTTTAAACTGTCCTATCCCTGGGAGCTGGGTCAGTTGGTAGAGCATGAGACTTTCAATTTCAGGGCCATGAGTTCAAGCCCCACGTTGGGCATGAAGCCTACTTAATAAAAGGTCTCATCCCTGATCCTCAAGCTTAAGCTCAATTGCTTGGTATGCTCGTTCACATACAGGAACCACATACTTCCTCGCATAATATTCATTATTCTTGCCAGTAACTGTTCAACAGAGTTTTCTACTAAAATAATCAAGACTATTCATCAATGAGGCAGATGCCCTGTCTGTTCATGGCTACATCCTCAGGAACCAGGTTTTATACCTGCCATATAGAAGGAATAGTTTTTCCTTGAACTTTTTATTTTGAAAAATTACAGTCACAGGAGGTTGCAAAGAAATTTACAGGAAGGTTCTACGCACCCTTCAAAGCCTCCCCCAGTAGTACAATATCAAAACCAAAAATCTAATATCGACCAGTTTATTCAGATTTTACCAGTGACATACGCACTCATGTTTGTGTATTTGCGTGTGTGCGTGTTTATGTGTGTACTTCTACGCAATTTTACCACATAAGTAGTTTCATGCAACCACCAGCACAATCAAGATAAAGAATTATACCATCACCACAGGGCTTGCTCCTTTTACCTCTTTTTAGTCACAGCCACTCCTCCCCCCAACCCCTAACCACTAATCTTTCTCCAGATTATATAACTGTTATTTCAGGAGCATTACATACATGGGATCACCTGACTGTTACTTTTTGGAACTAGCTTTTCACTTAACATAATTCTCTGGAGATTCAGTTACATTACTGCATATATCTATAGTGTGTTCCTTTTTATTATCGAGTATATTCCATGGTACGAACATTTAACTACTCACCCACTGAAGGACATCTGGCTAACTTCTGCTTTTGGGCTCTTACAAATAAAGCTGCTATAAGCACTCACATACGAGTTCTGTGCAAACACTAGTAAGTTTTTACTTCTCTGGGACAAATGCGCAGGTGTGTAACTGCTGGGTAGTACAGTAGCTGCAGGTTTAATTTTTTCTTTTACAAATGGTGTTCCAAAGTGGCCGTGCCGTTTTACATTCCCGCTAGCAACGCATGAGTGATCCAGTTTCTCTGCATCCTTGCCAGCCTTTAATGTTATCGCTATCTATAAAATTTCAGTTGTTCTGCCAGGTGTGTAGTGATATCTCATCGTGTATTTTAAAAAAAAAATTTTTTAATGTTTATTTATTTTTGACAGAGAGAGAGACAGAGCATGAGTGGGGGAGAGGTAGAGAGAGAGGGAGACACAGAATCCAAAGCAGGCTCCAGGCTCTGAGCTGTCAGCACAGAGCCTGACGCGGGGCTCAAACTCACAGACTGTGAGATCATGACCCGAGCCGAAGTCGGGTGCTCAACCAACTGAGCCACCCAGGCACCCCACTCATCGTGTATTTTTTTAAATATTTTTTTGAGAGAGAGAGAGAGCAAGCAGGGGAGAGGGGCAGAGGGAAAAAGAAAGAGAATCCTAAGTAGGCTCTATACTCAGTGCAGGGCCTGACAGAGGCTAGATCCCACGACCCTGGCATCATGACCTGAGACAAAATCAAGAGTCGGATGCTCAATTGACTGAGCCACCCAGGTGCCCCTGTGTTTTTAATTTGCATTTCCCTAATGGCTAACAATGCTGAACTTTTCATTCATGTGCTTCTTTGCCAATGGTACATCTTTTTTAGTGAAATGTCTATTCATATCTTTTGCTCATTTTCTTTTTGTTATTTATTTATTTAGAGAGCAAGCGAGCATGTGCCTGACTGGGGGGAGGGGCAGAGAGAGAGGGAGAATCCCAAGCAGGCACCACACTGTCAGCATGGAACCCGACATGGAGCTCGAACCCACAAACCATGAGATCACAATCTGAGCCAAAATCAAGTCGGACCCTCAGCCAACTGAGCCACCCAAGTGCCCCTGCTCATTTTCTAATTGCAATGTTTGGTTTCTCACTATTGAGTTTTGAGAGTTCTTTTCATATTCTAGATATGCAGGTTTCAAATAGTTCCCCCAGTCTGTAATATGTCTTTTCATCCTCTTAACTGAGTCTTTTGTGGAGTATATGTTTTTAATTTTAATGAGATGCTTACCAGATGGATCTGATAAAACATATGAATCAGAAAGCAATTTTCTGAGTCATCTGCCTTTGTTCTCTCTCAAAATTCTACTATTTTCAAGAGAATGCTAAAAGAGGACTACTCAATGTGCCGGTCTGTGATAAAATAAGAGGCTGTATCACAATGTAAATGAACAAGATTGCTAAGCACATTGTTTAGTTCAGCTGTTCTTTTATTTTTTTTTAGTAATCTCTACACCAATGTGGAGCTCGAATTCACAACCCCACGATTAAGAATCACATGCTCCTCTGATGGTTTCAGCTCAATTTTTCACATAAGGAGACTTTCTCAGTAAAGGAAGTGGTGTGCTGATTCTGCTGCGAGCCACAAATCTTCACAATGGGCAAAAAAACTATCTGCAGGTTGCAGATCTGGACCATACCGTGAGTAGTATTGGCCTAAAACAAACATTTGTCTAACAAGTTGCTCATCAAACAGAAGGCATATTAGAACAAACCTACCCAAAGTATATTTCTGAGAGTCCACTTCTGCAATTTCAAATATGGTTTTACAGTTCTAAAAAAGTATTTGGAAAAGCACCATTTTAGTATTTCTTACAAAGATCTAAGGAGTGTTCAATCTACTAAGTGATTCATACCTCCCCAAACAGGTCCTTCAAGGCTGAAATAAGCAGCTGTTTGAACTGTGCAACATTCAGTCCAACCCCATGGTCTTGAAATTCTCTGTAATAACATTAAAAAGGAAAAAATGTATTTCATACTATTCAGACTCATAAAAAAGTAATCAAAAGTAGAACTTAGGAAACTGAACTTACAGACACACTTTCATATAGTGGTGCTCAGAGGGATTTTTGTAAACTATTCTTTCATATGTAGTGGCTGGAGCTGGCATCTTTTCCAACACTGACCACATCTAGAAATCAAGTCAAGAGAGCTAGAAGTTAGCAAGGTACAAGCTATTTTTCACTTTTTTAATGACAATCTGACCCATCTTTATTTTTTTAATTAAGCTCTACACCCAATGTGGGGCTTGAACTCACAATCCCAAGATCAAGAGTCACATACTTTACCAACTGAGCCAGCCAAGTACCTGACTCATTTGTTTTTTAAAAGAACTCCTAGTATAGTGGGGTGCCTCAGTGGCTCAGTCAGTTAAGCATCTGACTTAGCTCAGGTCATGATCTCACAGTTCACAAGTTTGAATCCCATGTCAGGCTCTGTGCTGACAGCTCAGAGCCTGGAGCCTGCTTCGGACTGTATGTCTCCCTCTCTATCTCCCCCTCCCCTGCTTGTGCTCACACTTGCTTGCTCTCTCTCTCTCTCTCTCTCTCTCTCGAAAATAAATAAATAAACTTAAAAAAAAAAAAAAGATAAAAGAACTCCTAGTATAGTAACTAATCTAATTCTGGTCAAACCAAAGTTACCCAGACAGACACAAAGTTTCCAGATTTTATATATGCCAGACCATTGTACTCTTAAATTCTAATGGCATAATCCCAATGAACATTTATCATCACTTAGTACCTAGCTCTATGCTAAACGCTTTACATACTTTAGGTCATAAGTCTTCAAAATGATCCCACGAGGTAAAAGCTATTATCACTCCCATTTTTGGGAAGAGGACATTGAGGCTTAGCAAAGAGAGGGAACACTTGCCCAAGGGCACACAGATTCCAACGGCTCCTGAGTCCTCTCAAGACCACTCTAGTAGGATGTCTCTCTCTCTTTTTATTTTTGAGAGACAGAGAGAAAGCATGAGCAGGGGAGGGGCAGAGAGACAGAACCCAAAGCAGGCTTTAGGCTCTGAGCTATCAGCATAAAGCCTGACACGGAGCTCGAACTCATGAGCTGTGCAATCATGACCCAAGCTAAAGTCAGGCGCTTAACCAACTGGGCCTCCCAGGCGCCCCTAGTATATCTCTTAAAAAAAAAAAAAAAAGAAAATTGCATACAGGAATAAAATCTAGGATCTGAAGGCCCTCTTCTTGTTTACTCTCAGTCCACACAGTACATGGGCAGAATGAGGGGTGGTAGTTCTGCTGTCCCATCACATGCTGGGTCTGCCTGTTGTCTGTCTGGAAGCCATGTCTGCACAGGGCTATTTCGCAAACCCACAAAAGACCAAGCTTAAACAGCAAGGGGTTTAAGAGGAATTCCTGGAATGGACCTCAATGTCATTCCTAACAGATTTGGATCTTTCAAGAACACAGAACATGCTGATCCCCCTGTGGAGAATCCCTGTCCTTGGCTCTACTCCCACCTCACTCTCCCTCTGCATAGCCCCTACTCATCCTTTGAATTTTAGCTTACAGGTTACCTCCTCTTCTCGGAGTTTCACCTCAAGGAGGCCTTCCTTGACACCCTGTTCTAAGTTAGATTCCCTTGTTATGCAACCTCTTAATACTGTTTAATATCTGGTTCTCCACTAAAGGAACCAGGAAACTGAGGTCCAACCAAGGAAAGGGACTTAGCAAAGGTCATAAAGCTCTAAACCAGCATTTACAAAAACCTATGCATCAGGCTTAGTTCCTACTACTCCTAGATGATATCCCCAGAGAAAATGACAAGTCAAGGTCAAGGAGCTACATCCAACCACCCACTTAATAGTTACTGTGTCTGGCGCAGAGTATGTATTCAGTAAACACTTACTGAATGGTGATGTCTTAGGCCTATATGTTCAAGGGTATCTTTGGTTTCAACACTGCAGAAATAACTACCTGATGATTCTTTCCCAATCATTAGAATCTTCCCTGACTAGAAGAACAGGAAGAATCACTTCATTCGATGTCTCACACATGATAGGTGTTTTTTAAGAGTTACTATCAGCCTTGACAGAGCTGGCTGCCTGAGGTAGGGGAATGAGATTGGGGCCTGGGGCTCAGGCTGTCAAAAACAATGAAGACTTAAGGAGTATTCTGGAAATGGACCGTGATAATGGTTGCACAGCAATGTTAACATACACTTAAAAGTGATAAATTTTATGTCATATATATTTTACCAAAAAAGACTTAAGGAACAAGTGTTTACTGAGCAGTCACCTCCACATAGCCTGAGCTTCAAGGTCAGTGACAGTATTGCCCTCTGCAGGTTATCCTGATATTAAAGGAGAGGATGTCAGGTAGCCCTTCATACAGCCTGGCATATCCACCAGGCTCAGTACCATGAAAGCACTTCCACAGCCATTGTTATCATAATCTTTGAAGCCAGACTTTGTAATGGCTGCAAGGATGCTCATCAAATGACCTCCTAGTAACAGATGTCCCTACTTCCACCTGCTTCGCCCCAGCACCTCCCAATCTAGTTTCTACAGCAGCCAGGATGAGTCAATTAAAAGCTATTCAAGCCTCGGCCATTTCTCTGCTCAAAACCTTGCAACGGTTCCCATTTTACTCAGAGTAAAGCTAAAGGACCTACCGGTCCTGCAAGGCCTTACCTGATTTGTACCCTTGCCTCCTCCAACCGCTCTCTCATGTCCTACCATACTCCCCTACTCAACCCCTTCCACCAGAGGCCTCCTAGCTCTTCCTCACACACCATTTCTCTCCCGCCTCTGCGCCTGGCTCCTAGCTTTAACGCAGGCTGGGAATACTCTTTTTCCAGGTAGCCAGGTGGCTCGCTCCCTTGCTTCCTTCATGGCTTTGATCAACTCTCCCCCCTCGCTTTGGTCTGGTGGTTATTTAATACGGCAACCCCTCCAGGCTCCTGCTCTAGTTTTTTCTCATAGAACTTACTACGCCTCTAACACAACTACGTAACTCATTTATTATCTACCTGTACTTCCCTCCTCCACCCCAACATAACGTACACTCCACAAGAAACAGGAATATCTTGTTCAATACTGTTTCTCAAGAATCAAAAACTGCATCGCACACAGTACACATTAAATACATAAGGCTGGGGCCAAATCAGTCATTAAAGAAAAAAAAAGCTCAATCATGCACTGTTGGGCACTTCGGTTGTTTTCAACTTTCTTCGACCACCATCCGCCACTTATTTAGCGCCCACCTGGCGCCGGGCGCATGCGCTCTGCACACATGATCCCGCTCGCTCCTCGCAGCCACCATCCGCTACCGAGACCCCGCAGCACAAACCCCCAGGGAGGTGCGCGGCGGAACCTCCCCAGCCGCACAGTGTCCCAAACCCCAGCGGATAGGTACTTCAGAATGCCACGCGCCGCCCGCCGCAACTCCCGTCTTGCGCACGCGCGCCTGGCGCACACGTCCTAGCGTCAACAGCGTGGCCGACTGAGCCCGATCCCGGCGAACAACCGCTCTGCTATGGTCTTCCACTTTTCTGCTCTCGGTCGGACGAACCTGGCACCTTCCTGAATCCCGTTCCTTGCAAGACTCTGCCAAAGCTCGGAGCTCCCCCGCAGAGGCCAGACCCTGGGCCCGGGAAACTCCGGGGATGTTTACGTTTGGCTCCTGTTTCGCCCTCCGGAAGCGTCAGTGACGTCTAGGCGCGGATATGACGTCACCGCGCGGAGTTCGCCTAAGAACCTAGGGATAAATCGTGATCAGTAGCTGAGACTGGCCGAGCTCAGTGCCCCCTGGTGCTCACTCCAGAGAATGCTCTATGAGCGAATGTCTGAATGGGGTTGGGACTCCGGATGTGTTTATTCGGTCCGGGAGCTCGCTTCATAGTCATTTATTTATGCATGCATTCATTCATTCATCTTTATATATAGCAGCTCTTCTGCTGAGCATTTGTCAAGCACTCCAAGGACAGGAGCCGCTCTCAATGTCCCTTGTGGCTCCCAGCATACAGTAGTGTATCTATCTGAGTTGGTCCAGATGGTCCTGTCTTCAAATTTAAGCCAGGTTTCATCTGTGCATTTATTCAGTAAGTACTTGCTGGCCCCGTACCCGTAAAACAAATAGTGTTTATATCTAATAATTAATAATAATAATAGATGATAATTATCAAGTATTTTCTTTGGGCCAGGTGCTATGAAAAAAAACTTTTCAGATGTTATTTTGGGGAACTCTCACACAATCCCAAAGTAGCTATTATTATGATCATCCCCATTTTAAAGGGGTAGAGACTGCGGCACAAGAGGCTGTTACTTGCCCAAGATCACATGTTTATAACTGGTGAGCAGACGGTCTGACTCCAGATGGTGCTCTCCATACTGCACCGTGCCACCACCAGTTGTGTGTTATGAGTCAGGAGTGCGTGGGGGAGAGGGGCTGGGGCTGCCATAACTTGAGTATGAGCCCCATGAGGATGGGGATGGTATTGTTTGTGTTGGCTCACCACAGCATTCCCCTGCCTGACACTCAACATATGTTTAGTGAATGCAGTAATTCATAGATGGGTGTGCTAATTCTACTTCCTTTGGGGGCAAAGGGTTGCCCTGCACAGCCAAAACTGAGCCTGAGTCAGTTGGGACCTTCTCTCTTAATGTCTTTTCTAAAAATTCCACTGTCTGCTATTTCCCGAAACTTCAGTCTTTGGCTATTGTCGTGTTCTGCAGTCCTGCAGCTTCTGCTTCCCTTCCTTCTCCCCTCAGAGGAGATAGAACTTGTTCCAGATGGGGGGAGAGATAGAGGAAATCAACACAGATCCCACAGCCAGTGGTGTTTTCTTTTTCTTTCTTTCATTCTTTCTCTTTCTTTCTTTTCTTTCTTTCTTTCTTTCTTTCCTTTCTTTTCTTTCTTTTTCTCTTTCTTTCTTTTTCTTTCTCTTATAAAGTTTATTTATTTTGAGAGAGAGAGAGAGCGCCCATGCACAAAATTGGGGGGGGGGGGGCGGGGGCAAAGAGAATCCCAAGCAGGGTCTGTACTGTCAGTGCAGATCCTGATTCGGGGCTCGAACTCATGAACCACAAGATCATGACCTGAACTGAAATCAAGAGTTGGCCTTAACCGACCGAGCCACCCAGGTGCCCCTGGTATGAGTTTCTGAAGTGTCCTTCCAGAGATACAGTAGGGGAGCTTTCCCTTTGTAACAATATATCTGAACATCACTCCTAATCATAACACACAAGCCTGTCTCTGTCTTTATAAAAGTTGCCTAGCATTGCACTGGTGGCATCAGTTGGCTCAAGATGGCCATTCTGGACACTCTGTTTCTGACACGTCAGAGCAAAGTTGTTGGGGATATGAGAGTATTTTATGTTCCTGGAAGTGATGGCAGCTGAGAAAGAGCTGAGTCCATACTTCCCCTCTTCTGCTTTGTTCTTCAGCTCCCCTTCCTGCCTTGTAAACTGCTGCCAAGAGTGGCTTTTACTAAAACTTTCATAACTTTAGGAAGAGAAGTCAAGAGAGAGGCCCAAGTAGGATCACAGCCACAAATCTCCATCAGCCTCATGGGAATCATATCCACTCGTGTCAGCAGATGAAGAAGGTAGGACAAAGTGGGGTGCCTGGGTGGCTCAGTCCATTAAGCGTCTGACTCGGTTTCACTCAGGTCATTTCACAGTTTTGTGAGTTCAAACCCGCATCGGGATCTGCGCAAAGTCTGCTTGGGAGTCTCTCTCTCCCTCTCTCTCTGTTCCTCCCCCACTCACACTCTCTCTCAAAAATAAATTAAAAAAAAAAAAAAGAAAGAAAGGAAAGGAAAAGGTAGGACAAAGGAAGTGAAAATGACTAGAAGCTAAAGGCTATGGAATGACAGCTGTTGTTTCCATTTAGGGAGACCTGCCAAGTACCTGATTGCTTGCTTACATTATCCTATCTACCCTGCAATGTCACTATTATTATTGCCTTCACAGATTAAAAAAAAAAAAAAGTAGAATAAGCCATTTGCCTACGGTGATGAGAAGCCCCAGAACCCATGGGATGACACGGCTAGACGTTGCTCTTTGAGGCAACCCTGAGCATCATCTCCAAACAGGAAATGTGAAAAGCGGGCATGTTTTTGAGTCCCCAGAGGCCGAGCATGAGATAGGAATCTTTGTGGAAGTAATTTATTGGGGACAGCTCTCATGGGAAACCTGCGAGTGGGAGAGGAAAGCAGGATGGGGCAGGGGAAGAAGCTAAACAAAGCCATGGGTTCAGCTGAAGCCCAACCTCAGGCTGATCCCACACGGATCCCTGGAGCATAAGTGATACCAGCAAGCTTCCAGCCTGGAGGCAAGGCGGCCAAGGCTTCATCACACTCCTCCCCGGTCACTGACTGCCAACTGTAGGGTTGCCATATTTAGCAAAGAAAAATAGTTGCCCAGTTAAATTTGAGTTTCAGATAAACAATGAGTAGGATATCCTTGTGCTAAGAAAGTATTCGTTGTTTGCCTGAAATTAAATTTAGCTGGGTATCCTGTATTTTGTCTGGCAACCCCAGGAGGTGAGAGGAAGAGGATGGGGCACAACCTCGAAGGAGCCTCCTGGCATCTGAGGGTGCTTCTCTGGGAGAAGGGCAGGTGTGTTTCCTCAGCAGCCAGTACTCCCAGCAGGTGGGGGGTGGGGGCAGCAGTCAGTACAGGGGATCTGGGAAGGACATCAGCAGCACACGCTGCAGGCAGGGACTCTGGGGGCAGCTCACCAATCAAGGGTACAAAAGACCAGAAGCTCCTGCCCAGACTGTTAAGTCCAAACCATCCCCATCATCCAGGGGAGTGGCAGGACGGTCCCCGCCTCGGCCCTAATCTTGGCTGCTCTCTGAGGATGTTTTTGCTCCTTCCCAGTCAGTCTTCTACTTGTGTTGGGGCTGGAGCAAGGGCCAGACTATCTAACTTTGTCTCACCCAGAATTTCTGAAATGTATTTAAATGATAGAGGAACCTTTCCTTACAAGTGACCTTAGAAACCCCTAATAAAAGGCTCTAGGACCTTAGGAAGAGAGAATGTGGGGAGAGGACAACCACCTTGTAATTAAGCAGCCTGTTTCTGGAGGGGCCCACGAGGCTTTCTTGAAATTCAGAGATCCTCTCTGAGAGATTCATCGTGTTCCTACAAAGTACACCCTCTCTGTACCCCCCTTTCCTTAGAGGGCTCTGCATCCCCATTCCAGGAACCAGGGGGATCTGTGGCTTCTGACCTACAGGAGTCCCAAAACATAGAGGTAAGTGAAAAGAGCAGGCAGGGGGTGCGGGGTGGCAACCGTAACGTCCAGCAGGACCCATTTATGTAAAAACCAAACCATCAATAAACCAGCTGTAGGGTCTTTTCTGGTTATACATATGTGTGTATAAGAATATTTTTTAAACACTCATTTTTAAATTTGTTTTAGAGTGACAGGTCATTATTCTTATAATTTAACAATTGTCAAACAATTTTATAGTTGCTTATAAAATTAAATAATTTTCTAATTGTCAAATGAAAGTCAGGACTGCCCCTTATGGTCACAAGAGGGAGCCATGGACCACACCTGTGTTTATGCCTCTCTTCCCACCTTGGAAGAACAGACTCTTCCTCAAGATGCCCCTTCTTATCCCCCGGTTCCTACCCCTCCAACCTCTACCCCAAGGCAGGAGAGAGGAAGCAGGGAATGGAGACCTACCATCCCTTATCCACAATTCTGAAATCCAAGAAAAGCATGGAAACCAAATCTTTCTTCATGTGGCACCCAACGCTTAATCTGAACAGAGATGAAGTTTTTTATAGCTTTTGTCCCATTTAGTGTGGATATTCATACATTGCACAGCAGAAATGTCAATGCATTTGATCCTGTAAAGCAGTCCCAGACCCCACTGGGGATATTACATAATCTGTGGTATACACACCATAACACCTTTCTAAAATGGGAAAATTTCTCAATTTGGAATCACATCTGGCTCTTTGAGGTTTGGTAAGGGATTGTAGACCTATACTTACATCTATAGCTGCCACTTTCTGTCACTAAGAATCCTTCTTTCTTCTCCCATCCCCTGCTGGAGGGTGGAAATACCCTAGGTGTTCCCTAAAGTTCCTAGTCATTGCCTGGAGGGTATAGAGACCAAATATCCAACAAGCAATGAAGGAAAGGTTCCTCCGGGAGCCAAGAGAGGGGAGCCTTCCTGCTGCTGAAAGGAGTCATCTGATATCCTCTCCCTGACTAGGCTAACGACGGTCACACAAGACCCTCATTCCATCATAGGCAACCCCAGGCCCACATCCTGGTGACTTCCAGTCCAGAGAGCAGCAACGCTGGGCCCCAGAGCCCCAGGGGAGCTGGGGGTACAGAACAGCAGCCCTGCACCGTCACCCTCTGGCTCTGACCTCAGCAGGTAATTTGAGGACATCTCTGCTGCCCCATCTGTGACCACTCCCACCTCCTCTCTACTTTTTCACCTTCTTTCCAGGATGGAGGGTTTGTATGAACATCATCCAACTTTGGGGTGGATGGGAGTGAGGAGAGAAGCCACTGGTGAGAAAGCCCAGTCTGTATGGCTAAAGGAGTGATGCTGGAAGATATACAAGATGAGAGATCAGAAGAGCCAGGCTCCCAACTGTCAGGGGAGAGTGTATCTCTTTGTGCCTGCCTGCATGTGTGAAAGAGACAGACAGACAGATATGAGACAAATAAAGTGATGAAACACATGGGGGTGGGAGGAGGGGGAGGATAGGAGGAGAGACAGAGACAAAAAGTTAAAAAACAAACAAACCAAAACTACCAAACCTGGCCGAAGAGTATTTCAGCAAACATTTTTGGAATAGACCCAGTGAATTGCCACTTTTAATAAAACATTTCTCAATCTAAGACAGGAAGTCCCCAAAGCGGAAAGCTGGTATATGTGGATGTTAAAATTTATATCCATCATCTCAGAACAATGTTAATTAACCAACTGATGAATTGTCCAGAGATCAATATCCAGGGCTTGGAAAGTTAAATGAGGAACCTTAAGTCAGTATTTATGTTTAATTAAAACCTAAAAATTATCTGAAGAGAGTGCGAAAGCCCTGGCTGGTATGAAGTCCAGGGAGTTGACCTTACCTTTCAAAGGGAGCCTGAACTGGTCCCAGGCAGAGCCTCGGGGCTGCCTCTGGAGTGGCAGCTACGAGCAGAGCTACATCAATCGCCTGCTTTCCAAGCCTGACCCCAAGGGACAACAAACAATCAGAGGAGACTTCTCCAGTCCAGAAAACTGCTTTGGGCAAACAACACTGATGAACATTTCCAGTATGGCAGAGGGAAGGGGGTGTCAGCAAGAGGGAGTGAGTCCTTCCAGGGAGGGCATGACACCAGTCCTGGTTCTAAAAGAGACAGGGAGGAGATGAGCAGGCTGTCCCTTGAGGCACCCTTTGATGCCGCAATGTAAGTAAGCTTGTTTGCTGCCTGGCAGGAGGCTGGGCAATGGGATATACTTAACTATTTGCTGAGTGAACAACTGGGTCATCTTCCTCAGCAGGAGCCCCAGGTGTGGCCTCAGTGATCTGTGGCTGAAGCTGTCACACACTGTCTTAGTTCAGGTGAGCCAACACGGCCCCAGGCTCTACTGGAAGTTGGGCCAGAGCTCCTGCCTGAACCAGTGAAAGCATAGTCACCTTCAATCATAAACCAAGAGGCTTCTCTATACTTGTTATCTGTGTGGCCTCGGGCAAGATTCTTCACCTCTTAGTGCCTCAGTTTCCTGGCTATACAATGGGCACAAGTTATAAGTACCTTTTAGGGGTGTGTGAAAGCTTGATAAAGTGATTCATGGAAAATACTTGGGAGAGCACCTGGTGCAGTCTTCCAGCTGGCCTGACCTACCTTATAATCTCCCTGTACTTTCTGGGAACTTCCTTTGGACAACGCAACAGATAAGGTCCTCTGGGATGGGGAATACTCACTGGGGTTCATATGGAAGGCAGACGATGGGCAGCACCATCAAACTGATGTGTTTCTTGCATCAGTCTCTCCTGACGCTGCCTCTGTGCTGTACAAGAAGCCAGACTGATGGCAAATTGAGTCCTAACCATGGCCTCTCCCTCAGCTTCCTCGATGCCTGCCCAGCAGGATCCAGCCCCTAGGGACCCACGCCAGACAGTGGGATGTAGAGCCTGCATGTGATTCCTGGGGCTTTCCATCGTCATTTCAGAAGCTTCTGGCAGTCTTTCAGGCAAGGCTGTGATGAGTAACCCTTTTCTTCTTTCCAAAACTCTCATTAAAGGCACCCACCACAATGCCCAGTGGGCTTGGGGGGCAACCAGCAAGTTCTTCATAATCGCAAAGGCAAAAAGTCAGGTGCAAAGGGGAGCTGTGCTTTTCTGCTTTTGAGGCCTCCTAACATGGTGGGGCCAGAACTGCAGGCCCAGAGGAGAACCGTGAAAACCCACTTTTTAGGTTTGTCCAAATGACTCTTTCATATGCTCCGCTCAGGACTCCCAGTGGATGCTTCCCAGTGACAGCGAGGGAGGTGGAAGCTGCATCCCGCTGCAGACCCTGCCCACCATCCTCTTGGTGGGATGGACAGTACGGATGACCCCACTGAAGCAATTCTGGATGTGATCCTTAGCTGCCGTCCACCCAGGGCATAACAATTCCTGCACCAATAGCGTTTCCCATCTGCAGTACTCACTCCAGGCCTGGGGCTTCTTCGGCTACCCCAGGCACCTCCCCTCATCACTCAAACCCATCCAGACTAACCCCTTCCCCTGGGACTGCACCAAGTTCAGAATTCTTGGTGAATATGAAAGATTGGAATTGGCAGCATGTCTAAGATCTACTTTCTTTTCTATGTCATTGAATTTTGCTCTCACTTGTATTATTTCTATTTTTTTTCTAGGCTTATTTTTGATTTCTTTTTATGACTTCTTTTTAAGATTTTATTTTTATTTTTGTTATTTTCTAAATTGTCTTAGAGAGAGAGTGTGAGTGGGGGAGAGGGCAGAGGGAGAGAGAGAGAGAGAGAGAGAGAGAGAATTTCAAGCAGTTTCCACACTTAGCACAGAGCTTGATGCAGGGTTTGATCCCATGACTCTGGGATCATGACCTGAGCTGAAATCAAGAGTCAGATGCCCAAATGACTGAGCCACCCAGGCACCCCAAGATTTTATTTCTGCCCCCCACTCAGGAAGTCCCCCTTAAAATTTCTTGCAGGGCTGGTTTAGTGGTCACAAACTCCTTTAATTTTTGTTTGTCTAGGAAACTTTTAATCTCTCCTTCTATTTTGAATGACAGCCTTGCTGGATAAAGAATTCTTGGCTGCATATTTTTTCGATTTAGCACATTAAATATATCCTGCCACTCCTTTCTGGCCTGCCAAGTTTCTGTGGATAGGTCTGCTGCAAACCTCTTCCCTTGTATCTTAAGAACTTTTTTTTCCCCTTGCTGCTTTCATGATTCTTTCCTTGCTTGAGTACTTTGTGAATTTGACTATGATATGCCTTGTTGATGGTCAGTTTTTATTGAATCTTACAGGACTCCTCCGTGCTTCCTGGATTTTGATGTCTGTGTCCTTCCCCAGGTTAGGAAAGTTTTCCACTATGATTTGCTCACATAACCCTTCTACCCCTTTTTCTCTCTCTTCATCTTCTGGGACCCCTATGATTCTGATGTTTTTCCTTTTTAATGAGTCACTGATTTCTCTAATTCTTTAAAAAAATTTTTTTTAACATTTATTCATTTTTGAGAGACAGAGAGAGAGCATGAGCGGGAAAGGGGCAGAGAGAGGGAAACACAGAATCTGAAGCAGGCTGCAGGCTCTGAGCTGTCAGCACAGAGCCCGATGCAGGGCTCAAACTCACAGACCGTGAAATCGTGACCTGAGCCGAAGTCGGACGCTCAACCGACTGAGCCACCCAGGCACCCCTGATTTCTCTAATTCTTAAATCATGCTCTTTTGCCTTAGTCTCTGAACACTTTCCTCTGAACACTGCTGTTAGCTGCAGCCAACAGGTCTGACACATCACATTTTCATATCTTCTTTTTTTTAAGATCTGTGTTCCACTCTTCTCAATAAATTAAAATATTCAGACCAAGTCCTGCATTCCAACTTAAACTATGAAGTTCAAGTTTATTTCTAGAACTACTTGGCTGCAGACTCTCTGTAAATAGATTCAGAAGAATGAAGCTTCAGGGATTTTAAGGGCTCCTAAGTGCAACAGACAAGTGTCACAAGGAACAGTTTGATGACTCTTGTCTTTTGTTTTTTTTTTTTGTTTGTTTGTTTTTTTTTTAATTTTTTTTTTCAACGTTTATTTATTTTTGGGACAGAGAGAGACAGAGCATGAACGGGGGAGGGGCAGAGAGAGAGGGAGTCACAGAATCGGAAACAGGCTCCAGGCTCTGAGCCATCAACCCAGAGCCCGACGCGGGGCTCGAACTCACGGACCGCGAGATCGTGACCTGGCTGAAGTCGGACGCTTAACCGACTGCGCCACCCAGGCGCCCCACTTGTCTTTTGTTTTTGATATACAATTTCAGCTGAATAAAAATTGTAGAGGTGCCTGGGTGGCTCAGTTGGTTGGGTGTCTGACTTCGGCTTGGGTCATGATCTCGTGGTCTGTGAGTTTGAGCCCCGCATCGGGCTCTGTGCTGACAGCTCAGAGCCTGGAGCCTGCTTTGGATTCTGTGTCTCCCTCTCTCTTTTCCCCTCCCCCACGCATTCTCTTTCTCTCTCTCTCAAAAATAAATGAACAATAAAAAATTTTGAATAAAAATTGCAAATAAGACTTAAAAGAAAACTAATAACCCATCCAAACCAGGCTTTCCAATGCCTTAGAATAAGCCTTAAAACAAACAAAACAAAACGCCCTTTTTAAAATTGACACGAAATCTGCCAACACTGCACTTAAATAGGAGCTTAGGAATGGAAACTGTCTGCATGTTGCTGATCTAGATTTATTAAATTTATGTCATGTCATTGTGATCACTTTTACAGCTGTTTAGACTTATTTTCAATCACATTACTGTTCACAGAATTCACAGAATTCATTAACAAACTAGTATTTTACACCCAAGGGTCTTCAGTAGCACAGCAAGATAGACACGAGGCCCACGAGGTGCTTTTGTTTGATTATTTAGATACAGATGTCTAGAACATTATTGCTTTATTAGTCCTATTTTTAAAAATAATAAGTTATTCCCAGGAAACCCACCCTGCCGGGTGCTCTTCGCACTGTGACTGTTCTAGGCTCCCTCGTGATGGAGCTGATATGTGGGGGCCCATCAAACCACCCACCTGTGGTCCCCACTGCTCTGGCAGGTGGGAGGGCTAGCAGTGGAAACACACCCCTCCTCGCATGTTAATATTTTTCATAGCTTGCTGTTTCCCTCCCTGATCTTGCAGCTGACGAACTGCATTCATATAGGGGTCTCTAACATAAAACTTAAACTAGACATAGACAAGAGGGGCTCGGCAAATGGAGACTAATGCTCCTAAAACAGCCACTGACCATGCAGGGGAGGATGTTGAAGCAACAGAAAAACCTCGAGTCTCAGTCTGTGAGGGATGTTTTGAAAGAAAACGGTCTCGGTGATTAGGGTCCAAGGCAGCCGCTTTGCAACATGAACTTGAAGACTTCTGGGTAGATTTCATGGCTGGGTTTTCTTAATTTTGTTCCATGTGAGTTTCTACATTGTGAAAAATATCTTGGAGAGCTGCTCGTGGCTTCCGAAGCTCTGTGGATCTGTCGAGACTGGGGATAGGGGACTGGCTTCCTCAGGGACGCTGGCTCTCTGACCGCGTTTGGGGCAGGATCCCTGAGAAGTGGTGGCCGCGTCAGATTTTGGAGATGGGGGCAGATGCTCAGTGCCAAATGCAGGCTGCGGTCGTGGGGCCTCAGTCCAGCTTCTTGTTGTTGCTTGTGTTGTGCACAGAAGCTAAGAAGTCGACAATGAGCTTGGCTGTCTTCCGGGGCCTCTCCATCACCACTGAGTGCCCACAGTTTTCCAGAAGTTCCACCTGGCAGTTGGCAATCGACTTGGCCAGCATGTCTGCCCCAGACACGTCGAGCACCTGTAGGCAGGACGAGAGAGGAAACCAGATAGAAAAGACTCAGATGCCTGAGTACACGCTTTCAGGGAACGGAATGCCACCTGAAGCCTGGCAGGGGTGATTTGTGGGATCAAATCACTTCGGTGTCGGGGCTTGTGCCCTCTGACAGATATGACTGCATGCCTCACGTTTTCTTCTGCAATTTGGTGCTAGGAGTTTTGTCACTGCCAGCATTACTAAAGTGGAAATACACAGCCCCTGCCTGGTCTGGTAGGGAAGCCAGACTGGTCAGCAGGCGAGGGTTCTGTTGGGAGAGCATCCTGGGAGCTGAGAGTGCACAAGGGAGGAGGATTCATGGATGATGCGGGACAGGGGGGCACATCATGGCAAGAGCAGGAGACGGCAGTTAGCTTGGTGCTGAGACACGGCACGCAGGGAGTGGGAGTGAATGGTGGAGAGATGGGGTAGGGAAGAGGGGCCTATTCCCCCAGCCATGCTTGGGGCTCAGGCCTCCATCTGACAGCAGTGGGGGTCTGCGGGGCTATGTTAGGGATGGACATGATCAGTTCAGCTGTGGGAAAGACACATAAACAAGATGCGAGAGGTGAATGCTAATTATCCCAAGCTGGAGATGGGGGAATAGTATCTCTTTGAAGGTCTTCTGGGGGTCCCCAGAGCTGTGTGACTGAAGGCCTTGAAGTTTGTGAATAACGGGGAACGCTCTTCTGATATGAAAGCCACCACTCTCCAGGGCTGACCCTTTCCCAATAAGGCATTTAGTTTCATTGTGCTCTAGGTTACCTGGCCATTTACACCAATCCAGTGTTTCCTCCCCAACACCCTATGTAGTCTCAGATTTGCATTCGTTCCCTTTCATGGCTTTCACCTTCGACTCATCCCACGCAAGAGGACCCCTCCCCTCATCCTCAACACAAAAGCAGGACCCACAACAAACTAAAGTGCTGTCTGTTTTCTTTTTTCCTTAAAAATTGTTTTTAATACTTATTATTATTTTTTTTTTTGAAAGAGAGAGACAGAGTGCAAGCTGGGGAGGGGTAGAGAGAGGGAGACAGAATCTGAAGCAGGCTCCAGGCTCTGAGCTGTCAGCACAGAGCCGGATGTGGGGCTTGAACCCACAGACTACGAGATCATGACCTGAGCCAAAGCTGACGCTCAACCAACTGAGCCACCCAGGTTCCCCAAGTGCCTTCTGTTTTTGAGTTTCATTTTCATCAATCCAGACCATTAGAACCAAGATTTTCCACCCAGGAAGTGGAGCGACAAGCATCCCTCAGCCAAGGCACAGAGCACAGCAAAGTACCCCCGGGGCCACAAATAGGAGCAGCTAATGGGGAGCTTAGTGAGGGGGGCACCCTGCAGAGGAATCAGACACCTCTGTCTTCCCCTCACTCACAGGTAAGGCTGCCGTGGCACCTGTCTGAGCAGAAATAAAGTCCAGATTCTGTGGAAAAATACCCAGAGCAAATGCAAGTGGACTCAACTGGTCAAAGTATGAAAAAGTAGAAACTCCCAACTGAATATCCTACAGAGAGCTCAAAAATACCCACATGAGACTCTAGCTTTGACCCTGTTATGCTGGCCAAATCCAGCATTCCCTACAGTCACTCAGAGGTACATGCAGTAACAGCTGTGTGGACCCTCATGCACATCTACGGGAACCACACCAGCTGTTTCTTGGGCAAGACATTCATACAGATGGTCAAACAATCTTCATCCATCCCATTTCAGGCCAAGGCCAAAATTAGGGTGAAGAAAGTGAAGCACTGGTCTTGGGCACAAAACCTAAGCAGGCTCCAAAAAACTCAGTCATCAATATGGAGATTATTATTTTTTTAAGTAAGCTCCAGGGTGGAGCCCAACGTGGGGCTCGAACTCAAGACCCTGAGATCAAGAGTTGGATGCTTAACCAACTGAGCCACTCAGGTGCCCCAAGATGAAGATTATTTTAATGCAGTATTTAAAACAAACATTAATGCAAAAAGATCCATCATGAATAAAATATAAAAATTATAAAGATAGGATCTAACTTAGTTTGAGCCCTGTCAGGCATGATAATGTAAGTAGACCATAAGCTGCTGGAGGGTAGGGATCCTGTCTGTCTTGGTCCCTGCTATTTTCCCAGGGTCTAATATGGTGTCAGGCACATACTAGGTGCTCAATATAAATCTGTTAGCTGACTTAAATGCATAGGCAGTCAGTTAGTGGGTTTGTCCCTTTGCTAGTTTATTTACTTTTTTTTTTAATAAGGCATCTTTTTTTTTTAAGTTTATTTTTTTATTTTGAGAGAGCCAGAGAGAGGAGAGTGCTAGCAGGGGAGGGGCAGAGAGAGAGGGAGAATCCCAAGCAGGCTCTGTGCTGTCAGCTCAAACCCACGAAACTGTGAGATCATGACCTGAGTCAAGATCAAGAGTCAGATGCTTAACCAACTGAGTCACCCAGGCGCCCCTATTTACTTTCTAACTTGCTCACTCATTCACTGTGTACTCTGGGTCTCCTGCATACCAGGCACTGTGCTAGCAGGATGAAGGGACATGAATAGTAATAAACCTTGTGTATTTCCACAAGGCCCTCCCACTCCGTGGGACTGAACACAGAGGGGAAATACTTAAACTGCTATGCAGAAATCCTCTCAGGTTTAGTTGTGCAGGCTGTATACTGGCCAAATCCAGGGGGCATGACTGACATAAACAACAATGTGCATAGCTCCCTGCAGTCTACAGTACAGCAGCTACGGAACCTACAGGGGTCCAAAGAACAGGGAGACTGCATTCAGCCTGGAAGGGGCTGGCCAGTGACACCAAATGTTGATGATAGAGCAGGAAAAGAGCCAGATGCTTGGGAAGCAAAAGGCTATGAAATAAAGGGTCCCTAAAGCCTTTGCTATTTGGATTCTGCCCTGGGGATGGTCCATAGAACACACAGAAGATCTGATTGTATTTATAGCAGGCCCATGGAACGTTATGCTCTTTTTTCAGAACAAAATGGACTCCAGAGTCCTGGAAGAAATTCTGGACCCTAGCCAGAGGCCAACTATCACAGGCAAAGGACATGAGTAATAAACAACTTATTTTTGTGTAACTGGAGAAAGATCACCCTCATATGTATTCACTTAAGCCTCACATTCACCCTAGTAGAAGAGAAACACAGGATTTGGAGTGGCTGAGTGGCTTGCTCAAGGTCACGGGCCAATACAGGGCAAAGGCAGGGCTGGAACCTAGACTTTGTCTAAGCCCAGCAACCTGGTTTCTGCATTGTCCCCTTGTTGGTCCCTGAGAGCCCCAAATAACCTTTGGGGTTTCTAGAATGAAGAAAGGCCTTCATTGTTCTAACTTGATTCTGATTGAATAAGCCCCTGCTGGCCTACTCTGTGTCCTGCTTCTCCCCTCAGATGTACACAAAGCGTCTTTTAGTCCTTTGGCTGCTACAGAAGAGATCACGTGAGCCCTCCCTCCTCTCCATGCCCACCTCCCTGCACTATACATCCTTGACACGCCTGGCCGATCTGGGATAGCTGCACACTGATGCTATCACCGCTCCCTCCCCCCATGTGCTGGGCACACAGTCCTGGCTTCTCCTTCCAGGAGACCATCCTGACCTTAGAAAGGCTCCATTTCTGGGGCGCCTGGGTGACTCAATAGGTTGAGCATCCAACTTCAGCTCAGGTCATGATCTCGCGGTTCATGAGTTTGAGTCCCGTGTCGGGCTCTGTGCTGACAGCTCAGAGCCTGGAGCCTGCTTCGGATTCTGTGTCCCCCTCTCTCTCCACCCCAGCCCTGCTTGTGCTCTCTCTGTCTTTCAAAACTGAATAAACATTAAAAAAAAATTAAAAAAAAAAAAAGAAAGGCCCCATTTCTCATTGCCTCCTCTTCCTTTACATTTTAGAAGAACTCTGAGTTAAGATACAATTTCTAAAGAACAGTTGCAAACAAAAATCATAAATCAGTATGGAGGCTCTGTTATCGCTTGTGTCCCCCCTAAAATTCATATCTTGAAGTACCAACTGCCAATCCTTCAAAAGGTGACTTTATTTGAAAATAGGGTTGTTGCAAATGTAATTAGTTAAGATGAGGTCATAAGGGTGCAGGGTGGACCCCTCACTTGATATGATTGGCCCCCTTACAAAAATTTAAACACAGAGACACACAGGTATAGGGAGAATGCCATGTGAGGATGAAGGCTGACAGCAGGGTGAGATATCTATTAGCCAAGGAACACAAAGATCGCCAGCATCCACCAGAAGCTGGGGAAGAGGCATGGTACAGATTCTCCCTGACAGCTCCCAGGAGGAACCAAATTGCTGACAACTTGAACTTGGACTACTAGCTTCGAGAACCCTAAGACAGTCAATTTCTATTGTTTAGGCCACCCAGTTTGTGGTACTTTGTTATGACTATCCCAGCAAACTAATACAGAGCCATCTAATAAAACCTATTAAAACGTTATTATAAAAAAAAAATTTTTTTTTTAAAGTAAGCTCTATACCCAACGTGGGGCTTAAACTCACAACCCCGACTTCAAGAGTTGCATGTTCTACTGACTGATCCAGCCAGGCACTCCTAACACCTATTAAAATTTTAAAAAGCACTTGCCTTTTGACCCAGTGGGTCCACACCAAAGAATTCACACTTTGCGTATGCTCTCACACTCCACAAACTCATACCTGTACTGATGTTCACTGAGGTACTGTTTAATAGCAAAAAACTAGAAATTATCTAAATGACCATTAGTAGGGCACTAATTATATACACTGTGGCAGAGCCATAAAATGGAGTACTATGCAGCTGTTACAAGAATCACATAGGGGCACCTGGGTGGCTCAGGCAGTACGTGTCTGACTCTTGATTTCCACTCAGATCATGATCTCACCATTCACAAGATCAAGCCCTGTGTTGGGTTCAGTGCCGACAGGGCAGAGCCTGCTTGGGATTCTTTCTCTGCATCTCTCTCTCTGCCCTTCCCCCCACTCACTCTCTCCCTCAAAATAAATACATAAACTTAAAGAAGAAGAAGAAAAGGGGTGTGTAGGTGGCTCAGATGGTTGAATATCTGACTTCAGCTCAGGTCACGATCTCACAACTTGTGGGTTTGAGCCCCACAGTGGGCTCTGCCCTGACAGCACAGAGCCTGCTTCAGATCCTCTGTCTCCATCTCGCTGCCCCTTTCCTGCACATTCTCTCTCTCTCTCTCTCTCTCTCTCTCTCTCTCTCTCTCTCTCAAAAACAAACATTAAAAAAAAGAAGAAGAATGTAAACTTTTCTTGGGGCAAGAATCATTCACAGATGGTAAATCTTGGGGGGGGGGGAATGTTTGATGAGGAACAGGATATTTCAAAGTGTCTCCAACAGACTCCTTATCAGTTGCAAGGAGAGAAACAGTAACTCTACAATGAAGAAATGAGACATCTTAACCAGGCAATCAACATTAACATCATGAGGATGGGCAGAAGGACACTGTGTGTCCGAGATGTGAAATCTTACCATGCATGAGCTATTCCAGTGGTGATACAAAACCTGAGTTTAATCATGAGGAAACAGCAAAGTCAAATTAAGGAACATTTCATAAAATAACTGACCTATACTTTTCAAATATCTCAACGCCATGAATGACAGAGTAGGGTATCGGTCCATAATAAAAGAGACTGCAGAGACATGACGTTTAGTATGTGATCCTGGATTAGATCCTAGTTCAGGGAAGCAAGAGAAGGAGAAGGATTCCATATAGGACCTTGTTGAAACAGCTGATGAATTTGAAATATGGATGGTAGATTAGACAAAGGCATCACATCAGTGTTAAAATTCCTGAATGTGGGGAGCCCGGGTGGCTCAGTCAGTTAAGCATCTGATTTCAGCTCAGGTCATGATCTCACAATTCATGGGTTTGGGCCCCACATTGAACTTTGTGCTGACAGCACTGAGCCTGCTTCGAATTCTGTCTCCCTCTCTCTCTGCCTAACCCCCCCCCCCCACTTTGTTCTCTCTCTCTCTCAAAAATAAATAAACTTTTTAAAAAATTAAGAAAAAAAAGCAGGATTTAACCACTGGTCTTATCATTTTTGTGTGTGTATAGAAAAACTTATTACTTAAATACATGAATAAAAGTCAGGAAAATAAAAAAATATATATTAAAAAATAGAGCAGTAAATCTGTGTGGGCTGGTATGAAATGATTTCCAAGATACATAAATTCCTACTTATATGAAATAATAATGTGCAAAACAGTGCATATAGCATGTGTGAACAACTTACAGATAAAACTTATCTATGTATGTATATGTATGCTTAGCATAGCAGTAAGTAAATAATGGTCCGCTGCCTGTTTTTGGAAATAAAGGTTCATTGGAACTCTGCCAGGTCACTTGTCTGCATATCGTCTATGGCTGCTTTTGCACAACAGCAGAGCTCAGTAGTCGCGACAGAGATAGTCACAACTAAGTAAAAAATATTTGCTGCTGTCAATATCTGCCTAAGAAAATTTAAGAAATAAATGTAAGACAGTAAGAACTGCCTCAAGGAAATGGGAATTGGAATGTGGGATGGAAAAGAGATCAAATTTTCATCAGAAACCTTTTGGTATTCTTTTTTTAATGTTTGTTTATTTTTGAGAGAGAGAGAACACGCGCGTGTGCGTGGGGGAGAGGCAGAGAGAGCGAGAGGGACAGAAGATCCGAAGTGGGCTCTACACTGAGAGTAGAGAGCCCAATGAAGGGCTAGAAGTCCTGAACCACAAGATCATGACTTGAACCAAAGTTGGACACTTAACAGACTGAGCCACCCAGGTGCCTCTACCTTTTTGTACTCTTTAAAGTTTTTTGTAGGGGTGCCTGGGTGGCTCGGTCGGTTAAGTGGCCGACTTCGGCTCAGGCCATGATCTCGCGGTCCGTGAGTTCTAGCCCCGCATCGGGCTCTGTGCTGACAGCTCAGAGCCTGGAGCCTGCTTCAGATTCTGTGTCTCCCTCTCTGACCCTTCCCTGTTCATACTCTGTCTCTCCCTGTCTCAAAAATAAATAAACGTTAAAAAAAAAAAAATTAAAAAAAATAAAGTTTTTTGTACTATGAGGCTACATGGCTTTGATAAAAGTAATCTGTAAAAATGATTTTAAATTGCCTTTCATTTTAAAAGATCAATGTCATTGCTCTCAACTCAGAGAATGACATCCCTCATAAATATCAGCACCTGACCCAGGCGTGTTCCATCTCTTGCTGGTATCAGAAACCAGCCGATGAGGCTCACTTTATAAATGACCTCTTGTTTTTCCTCAAAGGCCAGTGCAACTGGCACAGGTGGCCCCAGGGACACACTACATACCTGGTCTTGTTTTCCCCAAATGATCTGCGTTGGGACCTTGATCTTGTCCATGTTCTGATGGAGGGAGTATCTTGACTTCTCACTGACGATTTCCAAAAACACTTCAGAAAAGGAAAACAAAGTGAGCACATGCTGGGTACCCACTGCAGAGTTCAGGGACAGGCATTGAGTCCAGGCCACCACTTTCTGTGGCCCCAGAAAACTATCAAAGGGGCTCCAGAAAACTATCCAAGTCTCATAAATGTAAACTAGAAGAGCCAGCCACCCATAAAGCTTCATTTGTCACGAGCAAAAAGCTTAAACGGCACTACTTACGCTTTCGGTAGAAGTTGTTATGAGGGATTCGGACGTCAACAAGGCCTTGCAGGATCTACAGAGAAGTGACCCATAGTTAGAAGGCAGGAGATGATTTGTTTCCTTGGGCCCCCCAGGGCTCTGGGTCAGTGAAGGAAATAAAGTCCAGCAATTTACAGCATTGGCATTGTCAAGGTTTTAAGGCCTGGTCCTCCAAATTCCCACAATGTAGTATGCATTGTAATTGACTCAGGGTCATATGATGCTTTTTCCTTTGTAATTAAGGAGGAACGTGGGTAGTACTGGGAAGCCAAAGCATGTAAAAAACACCTGAGATGGGGTCACAGCCACTTCATCTTGAGATTCTCTGCTAAGCTTAAAACACAATCTGGCTGGAGATAATATCAAATAACTGTTTAATAATATCCACATGCAGAACAAGGTCTATTAAAAAAAATTAAACTATTGGGGTTGATGAGCCTCTTGAACAATAAAGAGATAAACTACTGAGAAAATTCTGGGAAGGGTTCCATAGTCCTTTGCTTATTATTCAATGTTATCTTTGTCTTCCTTGCGGAGGGCTGGAGAAGGCTGCAGCCAATGTGGGCAGGCCAGATCTCCTGGACCCGGAATCCTGACCCAGAGACATGCTACGGGCAGAAGGAACACAGTCCTCCTCTTCCTCGTGCCTCAGGAGTTGAAGTAGAGTACAGTCTTCACATTAGCACTGGCACTCATCTACCTGGGAATGGTTCAAGCCCCTTAAATGACTCTATGAAGTCCTGTGTGCTGACTGAAGTGGGAACATCCAGCCAGAACTGCTCTAAACCAACCGTCTGGAGCATGACTAGAACCTGACCATTCTGGAAGTAGAAGCCTAGAGGTGAGACCAATGGCAAGCTGTCCAACACACTGTCTCAGCATCAGCCATTTTCTTTGCTCTACTATTTATCTTGCCCCCATGTATCTATCCATCTTGCATCCTCCACCCATCCACCTGCTCTACCCATTCTGCCACCTATCCACCTATCTTGCATCTCTGACTCATACGTGCATATATCTATCCGTGCATCCACCTACCCCGCATCTACCCATTCGTCCAACCTCCATCCCTGCTTCATGCAGACATCCATCCAACCACCCTGCATCTCTGAATCATACACCAATATATCCATCTATCCTGCATCCACCCATCCATCCACCTTCCATCCCTGCATTCTCCAGGCAATCTCCCATCCATCCATCCTGCACTTTTAATCACCTAAGCATATACAGGCGTCAATTCATGTGTCCATCTACTCCTCTGCATCTACTCACATGTCCATTCTCCATCTCTGCATTGTCCGGGCATCTTCCCATCTTCTGGCCCACCCAATCTATACCCAGGACCTATTTGATGCAAGCACTGTGCTAAAGGCTGCGGCGGTGGGGGGGGGGGGGGGGGGGGGGGGGGGGGCTGATAAAACAGCCAGTTAAAACAAAATTCTTGATTTTGCTGAGGTTAGAGTGGAAAACACAGGCAAGTAAATAGACAAACATAACAACATGACACAGAAGGCAGAGTGCCTGATGCTCCTTGTCTCCTAGAAGGGAAGACTTTTAGAGCTGCCGCTTACTTTCTCCCAGTGTTTTCATATCCTTGACAACTCAAAATGTGGAATTTTCTTTTTTTTTTAACGTTTATTTATTTTTGAGAGAGAGAAAAAAAAAAACAAGTGGGGGAGGAGCAGAGAGAGGGGGACAGAGTATGCAAAGTGGGCTCTTTGCTGACAGCAGCAAGCCCAATGATCTGCGAGATCATGACCTGAGCTGAAGTCGGATGCTCAACCGACTGAGCCGTCCAGGCACCCCAAAACACGGAATTTCCTAAAGCACTGTTTAACTACTCTAGACTGGGAAGAGATCACAGCTGGGAGGGGATCAATGCAAGCTCACAACTAAAAAAAGGATATCAGGGATAGAACATACCCCAGAAGCAGACTCTGGGTGCTTCTACACCCCTTAACTGAGTCGTGTTCACACCATCTGAACAAAGCCTGTTCCCTCAACTCCTAGGAGGCCCCACCCCAAGGCAGAGTCCAGTTCCTACACTAGAAAAAGATTAGTTGCAGTTATGAGACTGAACCATGCATTCTTATCTCTTGGTTCCCACACCCCTTCCCCAGATTCACAGCTTCATTCAGACGGTGACCTGCCACAACATCCTGCTGATGGCTCTAACCAGTCGCTCAGCTCTACCTGTATATCCAATCTGCACCTCCAACTGTCTGCTTGACATCTACACCTGGAGCCCTTACAGACAGCTTGAATAAGTCCAAATTGGAGCCTGTCCCCAAGACCCACCCTCCCTCTCTCCTTCCCCTACTCAGAAAATGCTGCCTTTATCCAACTCAAGTACCAGAAATCACTTGTGACTCCTCACTGTCCCACATCCTCCACTTGCAATTTGCCATAAGTGCTGTCTGTCCTTCCTCCAAAGCATCTCAGGTCTCTAGTCTCCACTGCCACTGCCTTCGTCTACACTACTGTCACCTCCCAGGTCACAGGAGGACCCCAATGGTTCTTTGTTTCTGTTTGAGCTCCCCACAGTCCTTCCTAGAACTCCAGGCTCCTTCCCATCACCTGTTGGGTCCTGGGTGATCTAGCCCAGTGGTTCTCAAAGCGGTTTCTGCTAGTCCAAGAGGTCAAACTATTTTCATTGTAATGCTAAATATTACTTGCTCTCTTCAATTTCATTCTCTCAAAAGCATTGTGCTTCTCAGAACCTACTTGTCGAGGGATAGTGTCATCATACTGATTACGAGTGCCTGTAGGTATGTTCTCGTGTTTTGCATTTTCTGAGTTTTACTTTCTGATATGGTAAATGTCAATAGTCAGAACCCCCATAAACAAAAGCTCTTTGGGGGGTTCTTAATAATTCTTAAGAGTGTAAAGCAGTCCTGAAATTTAAAAAAAAAAAAGGAAAGAAAAGAAAAAGAAAAAGAAAAAGAGAAAGAAAAAGAAAAAGGAAAAAGAAAAAGAAAAAGAAAAAGAAAAAGAAAAAGAAAAAGAAGAAGAAATCTCTGCTGTAGCCCTTGCCTCCCTCCCTCCCTCTCCCTCTGGGCCCCATTCACCCAAGCCTCCTTCCAGTGCCTTAAACTTACCTATGTTTTCCCCATCTCTGCCTACGCTATTTCCTTAAAGAGGTTGATCAAAGTCTCCACTGCCTCCCTGCTTTCAATCACTATACACCAGCTTCATTTCCTCGATAGAACTTACCACAGTTTGTATTTGTTTACTTGTTAGTTGCCTGTCTCCCCGCCACCCCCCTCCAGGCCAGTGTCTGCACAGGTGCCTTCTCGGTCTTACTTCTTCACCATTGTGCCCAAACACAGTGCCTGACATGTCACAGGCACAGTACAGACATGCGCTGAGTGACTAAATAGATGAGTACGAGATGCAAGAACTGTGTGAAGGAAGCCGGCCCTGGACGCCCAAGCCTCTGGCAGAGGGCAGGCAGACTGCTGCTGAGATCACATTACCTGCTGGGGCACCTTGAAGCGGACGTAGGAGCAGAGCTGGAGCATTTCACTCATCTCTTCTGGAGTGGATGGGATCAAGGGGATCTTCTCCATGGCGGCCGAGTCCTGCAGTTCTTTGAGCCGCTGTATAAATTGATTATCAGTTGAGTACTGCAGGCCTGTGGGATTCAAACCAAAACAGCTTGGCAATGTATCTCCCTTCTTACCAACTCCCATTTTAGAAGGAAACCTCCAATATTGGCCCAGAGCTATATTTCAGGTGTTTTTCACCAAATTTCTTTTTCATCAGTACTGCCATCCTTGCTCAAGGTCAAAACCACACTCTGAGAAACACAGAAAAAAAAAAAAATCCTTCAGGATATTTTAGGGACTGGTTACTCAAACTGTGGTCCATGGACCAGCAGCACTGGAAGCCCATAAGAAATGCGGAATCTCAGCCCTTCTCCTAAAACTCTTGAATCAGAATGTGCACTTTAACAAGATGCTGGGGAGGCATATGTATGATAGAGTTTAAGAAGCATTAGTTGATAAGACAACTTGCCTGAGCCCCTGCACATTCATATCGTTAAGGGGAAGGCTGGTAAAATACATGAAGGAAAGAAAACACAGGCCTGGAATGACTGACAACTCCTTCCTTTGGCCTGGACCCACTTAGTAATCTCTTTTTTGGGGTCAATACGTATACACAGTGAAAGAGAGACCCCTTCTGAGCTGTCTGCCATGTTGCCCTCCACACAGTCCCTCCTTGTCCAGATCATTAGGTGTTCACTGAGACTGAACGGCCTTGAGACTGACCATCATTTCCTATCTCCCTGGAGCAAGACACAAGAAAATTCACATGAGCTGATATGCACAGGAGGGCAAAACTAATTTTCACTTCCAACACTGAGCAAATGTCTAGATGTTTAACTTAGCTGACAAGCTACATTTCAGAAAGAAAGGCAGTGACATCAATAGTGTGCTGCAGAAATCCACACTTTATAAATCTCCTATATTCAGCAATTCCTTTAAAGCTAGCATGGGCATCGTGTGGCTTTTGTGATGCCATGGGGCAGATTACACGATCTATTTCCTTTTACTTTAAAAATAATCCTAGATTAAATGTCATGTGGTATCCTGGACCGGATCCTAGAACAGAAAAAGGACATTAGTGGAAAAACTAATGAGATCCAAATAAAGCCTAGAGTTTAGTTAAAAGTACTGTACCAGTGTTGGTTTCTTAGCTGTGACAAATTTACTGTGGTAATGTGAGCCGTTAACAATGGGGGAAGCTGGGTAAAGGGTATATGGGACTCTCTGTACTATCTTTGCAACATTTCTGTAAATTTAAAATGATTTCAAAGCAGGGAGCACCTGGGTGGCTCAGCTGGTTAAGCATCTGACTCCTGAGTTTGGCTCAGGACATGATCTCACAGTTTGTGAATTTGAGCCCTGCATCAGGCTCTGTGTTGACAGCATGGAGCCTGCTTGGGATTATGTTTCCATCTTTCTGCCCCTCCCCTGCTTGCTCTCTATTTCTCTCTCAAAATAAACTTAAAAAACTTTTAAAAAATGTAATTATTTCAAATTAAAAACAAGTTTATCTTTTCATTTTCACACACAAATAATCTTAATTTTAAATTTCCAATTGAAACTCAGGTGTCAAACTCTTCTCTGAGTCATACATTCAAAAAAGCCAGTTAGATCTGATCTTCCACAAGCGATCAAAAATCTAATAACTTCCACAGGAGCTGCTTTTCCAGTTCTCAAACTTTATTATTAAAAGCCCAAATGATTTCAGACATGGTGCTTGGGAAAAAGAGAAAAGAAAACACTTCGGGAGTTTACCTTCAATTTTAATGTCCTCAACAGACCTGAAAATGACTTTGATAACTAAAATATTTTAAAGGTCAATTTAGTTAGGTTTCAGTAGAAGGTTCAACTCATGGTGGGTTCTAGCAGATAAAGGAAGTAGTAGGTAAGAGTCACATAAAAGAAGTAGTGGATGTTAAAGGATTTCCAAAGAAGCCACAGTTTGGGCTCTAGAGTCAGACATCCTAGGATCTCTTCTTATCCTGGCTCCAGCATTAACATAATTTCTTTGTGCCTCAGTGTTCCCACCTATAATACTATCTTGATCTGGATAGTAAATGCACATGTAAAAAGTCATTGAGATGTACACTTAAAATTTGGGTGATTTATGGGGCGCCTGGGTGGCGCAGTCGGTTGGGCGCCCGACTTCAGCCAGGTCACGATCTCGCGGTCTGTGAGTTCGAGCCCCGCGTCGGGCTCTGGGCTGATGGCTCAGAGCCTGGAGCCTGTTTCTGATTCTGTGTCTTCCTCTCTCTCTGCCCCTCCCCCGTTCATGCTCTGTCTCTCTCTGTCCCAAAAATGAATAAACGTTGAAAAAAAAATTTAAAAAAAAAAAAAAAATTTGGGTGATTTACTATGTGTAAATCATACTCCAAGAAAGTACCAGAGAGATGGGGGGAGGGAGCAGAAGGAAAAAGAAAGAAAAATTAAGATTTTTTTTCTCTAACACATTACAAATCCAAGTTTGAAGACATATAAGAAAAATGAATTTTAAAAATCCAACTTCAGGGGCGCCTGGCTGACTCAGTTGGTAGAGCATGTGACCCTTGATCTTGCAGTTGTAAGCTCAAGCCCCATGTTGGGTGTAGAAATTACTTAAAAAAATAAAGTCTTTTTTTAACTAAAATCTTTAAAAAAATCCAACTTTAGAATGTAATTTCTGGGGACATATTACAGCTCAAGTTGACATATGCATATATACATTGATTGAAAAACAAAAAATAAGGCTTATTATTTTTTTTATTTTAGAGAGAGCACACATGCGTGCCCATGAGCAGGGGAAGGGCAGAGTGACAGAGGGAATCTCAAGCAGGCTCCATGCTCAGCACAGAGCCTGACACAGGGCTTGATCCCATGACCCTAAGATCATGACCTGAGCCAAAATCAAGAGTCAGATACTCAACTGACTGAGCCATCCAGGCACCCCTGTTTGTTGATTTTTTAAAAAAATATCTTGTTATGTATCAAGATTTCTAAGTTTTCATCAAAAAAGGAGAAGCATGAGAACAGCACTTTCACCTCATAAGGATATGACAAGAATTAAATCCATATAGGGAACTTAGCTCTTAAGAGCTCAATAAATGTTGGATATTAATATTATTGTTATATTTCAAAGTACTGTATTTAAGTGCTGCAAAGTACTATACACATTTTAATTAACCACCTTGAATTCTTTGTGGAAAAAGGCTGGCTCTACATTTTAAACATTAGCATGTACGACCCAGCAATTTATCCAAGGGATACAGGTATGCTATTTCGAAGGGACACATGCACCCCCATGTTTATAGCAGCACTATCAACAATAGCCAAAGTATGGAAAGAGCCCAAAGGACCATCGATGGATGAATGGATAAAGAAGATGTGGTATATATATGCAATGGAGTATTACTCGGCAATCAAAAAGAATGAAATCTTGCCATTTGCAACTACGTGGATGGAACTGGAGGATATTATGCTAATGAAATTAGTCAGAGAAAGACAAAAATCGTATGACTTCACTCATATGAGGACTTTAAGAGACAAAACAGATGAACATAAGGGAACGGAAACAAAAATAATATAAAAACGGAGGGGGACAAAATTGAAGAGACTCATAAATATGGAGAACAAACGGAGGGTTAAGGGGAGGGGTTGTGGGAGGGGGCATGGGATAAATGGGTAAGGGGCATTAAGGAATCTACTCCTGAAATCATTGTTGCACTATATGCTAACTAATTTGGATGTAAATTTAAAAAAATAAAAAATAAACAAGTTAATAAAAAAACACCTAAAAAAAAAGCATGGTTACGATTATGGTTATACAACTACTGTTTGGTTACTTATCTTTAAAGCACTGTATATCTCTAAAGTAGACGTTGAAAAAAATGATTCTAAAAGACAGCCATAGCAGACACTGCCATCTGCTCCCTAGAGATTCAGACCCTGCTGTGCTCAAGTCACACATGGGGTTATTTTAGCCTTGTAACTCACCAGCAGGGCATACAAGACTTAGACTGCAGACATCTGAAGGGTAGTAAGCAGCATATACCCCAGCCACGTGGCCACCCATGGAGGTACCTATCAGGTGGAAGGGTTTTTTGTTCAGCTTGAGGCATTCTACAAACTAGGAAGAGAAAAGAGAAGGAGGCTTGGTTATATAGCTGTAGTCAACAACAATAGGGATTACATAGCAGAAAACCACTGTACCTCCTGTGAGGACAGCTGACAAGGTCTATTAGTGAAAGGGGGTCTGAAATCTACTGGATCCATTATTCAGACAAGCCTTATGGCATATAATACTCTTTACCTGACACAGGTGATTGAAGGGTCATTTATAAGCATAAAACCAACAAGAATTCTCCTAATTCATGAGCCAGCAAACTTTTTTATAAAAGTCCCAAGAGAAAATATTATTTGCTTTGTGGGTCATATGTTCTCTGTTGCAGCTACTCAACTCTACTGTTGTAGCACAAAAGCAGCCAGAGATAATACGTAAATGAATAAGCAGGGCTGTATTCCAAGAAAACTTAGCTTACAAAAATAGGTGGCAGGCCAACCACAGTTTGAAGACTCTTGCCCTAATTTAAAGCCCTTTCCATCCATCTAACCATCCATTCATATGAAAACCAACCTGTCTATTCAACCATCCTACCATTCAACCAACCATCCACACATCTCAAAAATATTTATTGGATATCTATTATGTACGAGGAACTATGGTCAGCTCCTGAGGATACATCAAAGACCCCAAAAGATAAGGTTCCTGACCTCATCAGAATACACAATCTAAAGGGGGGTGGGGTGGGTACAGACATTAAATAAACATCCTCGGGGTACCTGGGGGGCTCAGTCAGTTAGCGCCAACTTCAGTTCAGGTCATGATCTCACAGTTTGTGATTTGAGCCCCGCAGTGGGCTCTGTGCTGACAGCTTGGAGACTGGAGCCTGCTTCATATTCTGTGTCTCCCTCTCTCTCTGCCCTGCCCCTGTTCACACTCACTTTCTCTCTCAAAAATAAATAAACATTAAAAAAAAAATCCTCATCTGGGGAAAATATGTACTGTTAATCTGAAACTTACAGACTATTAAATTCTGAACTGGTTCATGAGACTCATGATTTTGAAAGCTCAGCCAGAGGGAGGCTGAAGCTAGATGCTAAAATAGAACAAAATGCAAAGAGCACCCTCCCCATCCTCCACAACTAGGCAGAGGGGCTATCATGATATTGTGTCATGTAGGTGGTAAGCAAAAAAACAGACTCTAGGGAAATGATCTTGAGAATTATAAACTCCTTTTTCAAGAGCTAAAAAAAATGTCCATACCATATTTCTTGAGAAACAACTAAAACAGGCTTAAAGGAGAACAATATGCAATAGGTCCTGGCCCTCCACAGCTGACCAATGATACCATTTGGGTGCCATTTTGTTTGTAAATATTTGCAGACAGAATGGATTAGAGACTGGTTACAAGTCAGCATGGAACTCTCTTACCTGCTCTCCAGGCTTGGGCATGTGAGGTGGGGAAGGCCCAGTCTGAGCAATTTTGGTAGAGCTTCCGGCTTACCTGGTGTATCCTCTTTACTTGACCATCTATGGACAGGTCATCCAGGGAGGACCGGGTGGTGCCCTCATGTCCCGGCATGTCCACGCAGACCAAGTGCAGGTTCTTTGGAAGGAACTGAGGACACATGGGTGCAGAGAATCAGTATGTGGTGTGCAGGACATGTCTGCCCACTCTTCTAGGGAGGTTGCCCCCACTTACCAAGTGACCTGACAGCCATCCCTGAGGATGGTGGGCCTACGCCACCCAGTGTCTTACCCCAGTAACATCTGATACAAGTACTGCCAGTAACCTCATAGGGAGCAGAGGCCCCAAAAGATCAATATACAGGTGGGAGGGGACTCAGGAGATGTCTGGAAAAGGGGGACAAAGGTTAAGGTAGTAAACTGGAATTTCTTGTTTTCTTTTTTTTTTTAATTTTTTTAAACGTTTATTTATTTTTGAGGCAGAGAGAGACAGAGCATGAATGGTGGGGGGGATCAGAGAGAGAGGGAGACACAGAATCCGAAACAGGCTCCAGGCTCTGAGCTGCCAGCACAGAACCCGACGCGGGGCTTGAACTCACGGACCTCGAGATCATGACCTGAGCTGAAGTCAGACGCTAAACCGACTGAGCCACCCAGGTGACCCTCTCATTGTTTCTCGATGCCAATCGGCATCTACTATCTCCTTCTCCTTTCCCTCACCCCTTTCACACTTACTCAGTTATGCAGCCACTGACTTGGAACTAAAAAATAAGCCTCTGTTCTCCCAGAACACAGCCAACTGGAGCAGCCCCAGAGCCAACAAAAGCAAAGCTTTCTCTAAGAACCATGACTGTCTGATCACCCTACCTCTGGTTTCAACTTTTTTTGTTTTTTGTTTTTTGCATTAATGTCTAAATCCTGGGATGATTATTATCCTAAAATACCTTCCACTTATATTTGTGCCACTTTGAACCAGGAAACTGAGAAACATCAGTTACCAATAAACAAATATCCAGTTACATAAAAAACATCTGAGGGGCATCTGGGTGGCTCAGTCGGTTAAGCACCTGACTCTTGATTTCAGGTCAAGTCATGATCTCACGGTTCAAGGGTTTGAGCCCCACATGGAGCTCTGCACTGACAGTGCAAAGCCTGCTTGGGATTCTCCCTCTCCCCCTCTCTCTCTGCCCTTCTCTCTCTTGTGTGCTTATTCCTCATTCTCTCAAAAATAAATAAATAAATAAATAAATAAATAAATAAATAAACAAACAAACTCAAAAATAAACAAACAAACATCTGAGTTGGGGCAGGAAGCGAGAGGTTCATTAAGGCATGGGGATGCCTGTCCTTCCAGTGGAATCTGGGGATGAGAACACAAGGAACTACAGGATGTGTGAGCCCTTTCCCCCTCATGTAGATCATACTTGGAATCATTCAGGTATAGTTCTGCTTGAGGTGGGAGTCTCTCCCAGCCTCCACCTGCACCACCTGGTCCCTCTGACCAATAATGCAAGTTGCCACACCCAAGGAAACCAGGACAGAAGGTGAGCAATGGGGAAAACCAATCTCAGGAAAGCTGCTAGATAAAGATGGTTTCTCTAAATGACTCAGGAAAATTAAAAAAGAAAACAAAAACGAAAGTAGAAGGAAGGGAGGAAAGGCAAGGGAGAAAGAGAAGAAGAACAAAAGGGAGAATGAGGGGAAGGAGGAGGAGATACTTGGAGTATAAAAGAATAAATTATTTTGAGGCACCTGGGTGGCTAAGTCGGTTAGGCATCCGACTTCGGCTCAGGTCATGATCTCGCAGTTGGTGAATTTGAGCCCCACGTCTGGCTCTATGCTGACAGTTCAGAGCCTGGAGCCTGCTTTGGATTTTGTGTCTCCCTCTCTCTCTGCCTCACCCCCACTTGCACTCTGTCTCTCTCTCTCAAAAATAAATAAACATTGAAAAAGAATAAATGATTTTGTTAACCTGATCTTGATAATCATGACAAATTCTGAGAGGAAGGTGAGTGTCAGAAACCTTAAGAAATATTCATGAGATGAAAGTATTTCTAGGGTACAGATTTTACAAATAACATTCAACTCAGTAAATTTTTTCTGAAAAGGATCTGAATAATACAGTTGACCCTCAAACAACACAGGTTTGAACTGTGCAGATCCATTTATACATGGATTTTTTTCGATACAGTATAGTAAATATATTTTTTCTTCCTTATCATTTTCTTAATAACATTTTTTCTCTAGCTTACTTTATTGTAAGAATACAGTATATAATATATATAACATACAAAATATGTATTAATCAACCATCTATGTTATTGGTAAAGGCTTCTGGTCAACAGTAGGTTATTTGTAGTTAAGTTTTGGGGGAGCAAAAAAGTTATACATGAATTCTTGACTGCATGGTAGGTGGGCTCCCTTAACCCCCATGTTGCTCAAGGGTTACATGGATACTGAATTAGTTTTAAGATGATTTGAGCCACGGTTCTGGGTTCCCTTTGCTTTCCATCATTGCTGATGACATCACATGCAAGTGGACACCCTTTTCTTTATTGAGTGACCCCCTCTTGAGAGAGAAGAATCTAGAACTGCACCTTGACCACACTGAGCCACATATCCTTATGTGCAGAGAATCCATGGAGCATGAGGATGGAAGGTTTGTGCCCCGGCCTGCCCCGGAAAGAATAACAGAACTGATAATCTTCATGGTAAACATAGCAGACCTGCATGCCCAACGTTCTCCGCCAGTACCTGGGGAGGAAACATAAAGGTGAAACAAAACCAGCAAGCTCCAGAGAAGTGGTTTTGGAAGGGGCACATGCCCTCTTCCCCATATGTCCCTGGGGTCCCCCACCCTCAGGGAACACTGAGTGAAACCATTCCAGGAAGCACCTTAAATGAATATTCTTGTATGTAATTTTCTAATAACCTCTAACTAGGAGGAGAAAAAAGAGTAAAAGAGTGTTTTCTGAAGAGGCATGATATATAATAACCTCTTGTTGATATATATATCTTTTTGGCACTTTAAATGGCGGTATGACGAAGGAGTAGGTGGTGAGATCTTTCTAGGTGTCTGATTGGCCTTTCTTTGCCTTGCTTGCTTGAGCTACAGCTGAATTCGAAGTAGCTGGTGGCAAGGTTGGGAAGAACTCCAGTAAGGTCAAGACAAAGGCAGGTTCCTCTCGTAGAGAGCTGGCTTGCAGTTCCTGGTGGGTCATACTCATGGACACCTGAAATCTAGGACGAACAGCCATGGACGTGTGGGCACAGCTGCACCATGTACAATGCAGCCATCCTGGAGTAAGTACGTCACCGCAGAGGGGCTCTGACTGGCAGGAAATGATCAAAAGACTTGAAGGTAAAGCATATTACCACTCATCACTTGCAACTTGCTATTTGTGGAGATGAAGAATTAGACTCGCTCCTTAAGGCTACAATTGCTGGTGGTGGGGTCACATCCACAAATCTCTGATTGGGAAGAAAAGGCAACAGAATACTTGTCCAAGGATGCCTGGATTCCTTATGATCTCAGGACTAAACACTCTTGACAGCTGTCCAGTGTTGGTGAGTCCAGTGGACTCCGTCTCTGTGAAAAACACAATTCTGTTCTTTTGTAATTCTATTTGAGCAAGTAGGAAGTTTAATTAGCTTTCCAACCAACCAAACTTCTGCTTTTGAGTCTTAACCTTATTTAAGTGTTACTGTGGCTTCAGAGAAGCTATTGATTCTAAAGTATTTTGATAGAGTTGACTGGATTTTATTTATTTAAAAATTTTTTTAATGTTTATTTTTGAGAGAGAGAGACAGAGCACAAGCGGAGAAGGGGCAGAGAGAGAGGGAGACACAGAATCCAAAGTAGGCTCCAGGCTCTGCACTGTCAGCACAGAGCCCGACGCGGGGCTCAAATTCATGAACCGCCAAGATCATGACCTGAGCCGAAGTTAGATGCTTAACTGACTGAGCCACCCAGGCATCCCTAGAGTTGACTGGATTTTAATTGTGATGTAGAAGTCATAGTAACAAACATTTTGTTTTATACAGACATTATTTCCACTCTGGTGGATAAGCTCAATAAGGGTCATATCCCTCTACCCCAAACATACATACATACACATGTATTAAAATATGTATATTTTAAAATATATATTAACATATATATTATATATATATAAGTTGGTTTCTTCCCCCTAGAGATTTTGAGAGTGAGAACGTGACTGTTAAGAACCATCTGCATTGGTCCTCTGGTTTTATTCCTCACAGCATATGGCAGTTGGTTGGAAGCTCAGGTTCTGTTGGTTATGTAAGACTTGGCAGTGCTGGAGTTTGGCCCGAATTTGATTTCAATATGGAATTACCATCAAACAAATGTAACTCTCTGCATGAAGAATCTCGCCGAGATGAAAGATAATTAATTCAATCAGAGATTCACTTTGTGGTATATTTTGCACCAGAGAGGTAGCCAAGTCTTGCAGAAAGCAAACAGCCTAAGCTGAACGGTGGTAACTAACCCTTGGTATAAAATAAAGGACGAAGGGGATGAGGATATACATGCATATTTACTTGCATCTACATACACAAAGCAAGAGAGCATACACAAGACACTATCAAGATGAGTATCTGGAGTGGAGGTGGGATTATAGTGAGAAGTAGGTGGAAAGAGAACAGGGCCAGGAGGGAGACTTTCATTACTTTCTTTTTTCAATGAATGCATTGCCTATTCAAAACATTAAAAATAACATTGGCTAGCTTAAAAGCTCTTATGACAGAGCAAGCATATGTCAAAATTCTAAACCCTGGCACCATAAGATGAGTTAGTTGGTTCGTTCGTTCGTTCATTCATTCATTCAATCATTCATATCACAGCTCATTCATTTATTAATTAAGTGATCTTTTTAAAAACTTAAATATAGTGTTTTATTAGTTTCACGTGAACAATATAGTGCTTGGACAGTTCGATCCGTTACTCAATGCCTGCCATCTGTCACCACACAACACCACATAACATTATACTGCTTTTATAGTATTCTTGACTATATTCCCTGTGTTGTACTTCTCATCTCTATATTTATTTTGTAACCAGAATGTTGCACATCTTAATCCCCTTCACCTATTTTACCCATCCCCCCCCCACTTCCCCTTGGGCAGATACCAGTTTGTTTTCTGTATTTATGATTGTTTCTGTTTTCCATTTGTTCGTTTGTTTTGTTTTTTAGATTGCTCACATAAGTGAAATCACATGGTATTTCTCTTTCTCTGTCTGACTTACTTCACCTAGCATACTACCTTCTAGGTCCATCTACGTTGTGACAAATGGCAAAATCTCATTCTTTTTGATGGCTGAGTGATTGATACTCCGTTGCGCGTGCGCACGCACACACCCACACCCACCCACACCCACACCCACACACACACACACACACACACACACACATACTTCCAGGGTCCAAACCCTTCATCCTACAAGTCTCAGACTTACTAGATTACAAGAACCTCCAAAGAAAAGGACTTAAATATTTCTCTTTTTTTTTATTGTGGCAAAATATACATAACAGAAGATTCACCATTTTAACCATACAATTCAATGGCATGAAGTACATTCACAATGTTGCACATCAACCAACACCATCGTCCATTCTAGAACTTTTTCATCATCCCAAATAGAAATGCTATAACCATTAAATAATTACTCCCCATTCCCCTTCTCCCCTCAGCCCCTGATAACCTCTATTCTGCTTTCTGTCTCTATGAATTTGCCTATTTTAGGTACCTCATATAAGCAGAATCATACAAAATTTGTTCTTTTGTGTCTGGCATATTTCTCTGAGCATAGTGATTTCAAGGTCCATCCATGTTATAGCATGTGTCAAAATTTCCTTCCTTTTTAAAACTGAGTAATGTCTCTTTTATATAGGCACCGTATTTTGTTTATCCCTCATCTGTTGATGAATACTTGGGCAGTTTCATTTTTTGGGCTATCGTGAGTAATGCTGCTATGAACGTCAGTATACAAATATCTGTTTGAGTCCCTGCTTTCAATTCTTTGGAGTATATACCCAGAAGTAGAATTGCTGGATCATATGGTAACTCTATGTTTAACTTTTTGAGGAGCCACTAAATTTGTCACAGCAGCTGTACTATTTTACATTTGTACCAGCGATGCACAAGGATTTCTCTATATCCTCACCAACACATGTTATTTTCCGTTTATTTTTTTTTCTGAAATAATAGTACCCTGACAGGTGTGCAGTATCTCATTGTGGTTTTGATTTGCTTTTCCCAAATGACTAGGATGTTACATATAGATTTCTTTTTACTGAGATATAATTGACATACCATTAAACTCACCCTTTTAAAAGGTACAATTGTTTTTTTTTTTTTTTTTAAAGCATATTCACAAAGTAGTGCAACCATCACCACTCTCTAATTCTGGAACATTTTCACCAAAAAGAAACCAGATTGAACGGTACACTTTAAAATGGGTAGAAAGATGGGGCGCCTGGGTGACTCAGTTAAGTGTCCAACTTCGGTGCAGATCATTATCTCACGGTTCATGTGTTTGAGCATGCATCGGGCCCTGCGCTGACAGCTCAGAGCCTGGAGCCTGCTTTGGATTCTGTGTCTCCCTCTCTCTCTGCCCCTCCCCAACTCATGCTCTGTCTTTCTCTGTCTCAGAAATAAACATTAAAAAAAATTAAAATAGGTAGAATGCTAAATTTTATGTTATGTATATTTTACCACAATTAAAAAAAGAAAGAAAGGGGCACCTCGGTGGTTCAGTCAGTTGAGCATCTGACTCTTGATTTCAGCTCAGGTCATGATCTCATGGTTCATGAGCTTGAGCCTCACGTGGGGTTCTGTGCTGATGGTGCCGAGCCTGCTTGGAATTCTCTCTCACTCTCTGCCCCTTTCCCGCTCTCTCTCTCTCTCTCTCAAAATAAACTTTATAGAAAGAAAGAAAGAAAGAAAGAAAGAAAGAAAGAAATCCATACCAATCAACATTCACTCTCCATTGCCCGCTCCCTACAGCTCATAGCAACTACTAGTTTCTTTCTGGTCTCTTTATGTTTACTCTATGGATCTGCTTATTCTGGACATCTCATATCAATGGGGTCATTCAATCTGTGACTTTCTGTGTTTGGCTTATTTCACTTTAGCATAATGTTTTCAAGTTCTTCTGTTATGGAATGTATTCGTACTCCATTCCTTTTTAAGGCTAAATAATATCCCATCACCTGGATATGCACATTTGTTTATCCAGTCATCAGCTCACGAACATGTGAATTATTTCTACTTTTTAGCCATTAGGAATAATACCACTATGAACATTCACATACAACTTTTTCTGTGGACATATGTTTTCAGTTCTCATGGGTGTTCTCAGTTCACCAAAGAGTAGAATTGCTGGATCATATGGTAGGGTTTTTTATTATTATTTTCCATTTTTGTTATTCATTTTGAGACAGAAAGAGAGAGAGAGAGCACAGGAGTAGGGGAGGGCAGAGAGAGAGGATCCTGAGCTGACAGTGTGGAGCCCGACGCAAGGCTCAAACCCATGAACTGTGAGATCATGACCTGAGTTGAAATCAAGATTCAGACACTTAACTGACTGAGCCACCCAGGCACCCCATATGGTAGCTTTTTAAAAAAATGCATTTTGAGGAACTGCCAGACTGTTTTCCGAAGTGGTTGCACAATTTTACATTCCCACTGGCAGTACCTGAGAGGTCAATTTCTCTAAATCCTTCATTGCTAATTTTTAGAGAAACTTTTAATTGAAGTATAAATCATATAGAAATGTGTACATATTTTAAGTGTACAGCCTGATGAATATGCAGAACTGTCTCGAACTACCCAGGCGCCCCATTTGGTAGCTTAAAAAAAAATGAACCCAGTATCTGCCACCCAGATTAGGATCTAGAATATGACCAGCAACCCAGATGCCCATCTCAGGTCTTTCCCCATCAGCACCCCCAAAGGTAACCACTACCTCACTTTCTCTCTTCAGGAAAGTTTTACTATTTTAGAACTTTGTCATACAATAAGTATTTGTCTGTATCAGATTTCTTTCACTCAGTATTGTGTTTGTATTATAGAATATAGCACTAGGTCTTTCCTTTTCATAGCTGTATAGTATTCCGCCGAATACTCTATGAATAATTTTACAGCTATGCTTTTATTTATTTATCTGTTAAAGTATTTTTTTTAATCTTTATTTATTTTTGAGAGAGAGACAGAGAAACAGAGCATGAGTGGGGAAGGGGCAGAGAGAGAGGGAGACACAGAATCTGAAGCAGGCTCGAGGCTCTGAGCTGTTAGCACAGAGTCCGACATAGGGCTCGAACCCACAAACCATGAGATCGTGACCTGAGCCGAAGTCGGACACTTAACTGACTGAGCCACCCAGGCACCCCTATCTGTTAAAGTATTAATGGAGACTGGTGTTTCCAGTTTGGAGGTATTACAAATGAAACAGATATGGAATATTCTTTTATATGTCTTCTGATCTGTCTCGGTGTGTGTGTGTGTGTGTACATATATATATATGTGTGTACACATATACACACTTCTGTTGTATGAAGTGTGAAGTGTATGAAATTAGTATGAACTAATTTACACTTTCATCAACAATATGCCAGGTTCTTGTTGCTTCACATCTGCACTGGGTTGAATAGTATTCTCCCCAAATTCATGTCTATCTGGAACCTATGGATATGACCTTATTTGGAAACAGGGTCTTTCCAGAAATAATCAAGTTGAGTTAAGGTCATACTGGATTAGGGTTGGGCCCAAGTCCAAGATGACTGGTGCCCTTATAAAAAGAAGGAAATTTGTACACAGAAACACACAGAGGGAAGAACACCATGTGAAATACAGAGGCAGACAGTGGAGTGACCCATCTACACATGAAGAACACATCTACAAGTTAGAGAATGCCCAGGATTTCTTACAGTCACCAGCAGCTAGGGATGAGCCACTGAACAGATTCTCCCTCAGAGCCTCCAGAAAGAACCAATGTTGCCAAGACCTTGATTTAGTATTTCTAACCTCCAGAACTGTGAGAGAACAAATTCCTGTTGTTTTACGTCACCCAGTTTGTGGTCATTTGTCACAGCAGCTCTGGGAAGCTAATACAACATTCTGGCCAATACTTGGAATTATAGTCAGCTTGCTTCACTTCAGCCATCCTGGTGGCTGTGAAATGGCATCTCATTTTGGTTTTAATTTATTAAATTCCCCTTATGGCCAGTGAAGTTGAGCACCATTACATATGTTTACTGGCCATTTTAATACCCCTATTGTGAGGTTTTTCTATGTTTTCTTTTTTAAAAAATATTTATTCATTTATTTTGAGAGAGAGAGCACATGAGTGGGGAGGAACAGAGAAAGGGGGAGAGAGAATCCCAAACAGGTTCTGTACCGTCAGTGCAAAGCCTGACGTGAGGCTTGATACCATGAACCATGAGATCATGACCTGAGTCAAAGTCAACAGGTGAACGTGTAACCAACTGAGCCACCCAGGCACCCCATGGTTTTTCTATGCTTTCTTATAAAAGCTTTGTTTCATTTAGATCTATAATCCACCTGGATTTGATTTTTGTGCATGGCACAAGGTTGCAGATGAGGCCGTATTCTTTTTTATTGCTACATTACAAATTACCAAGTTGAGCAGCTTAAAAAAACTCATTTATTAGCTCACAGTTCTATGGGTCAGGAGTGAGCTTACCAGAGTTCTCTCCTGAAGGTATCACAAAGCTGAAATCAAGGCATCAGCTGGCTCTGATCTAGAAGCTCTGGGAAAGAATCAGCTTCTAAGCTTATTTGGGTTATTAGCAGAATTCAGTTCCTCGTGGTTTAGGACTGAGATCCCTGCTGCCTTGCTGGCTGCCAGCCAGGGGCTGTCTGCTCTCAGAGTCCACTGGCATTCCTTCTCCTGGGGCCCTCTCCGACTTCAAACTAGCCATAGCACTGAATCTTTCTCATGCTTTGAACCCCTTCACTTTTTAATGTTTATTTTTGAGAGAGAGAGAGAGAGACAGAGACAGAGATAGAGACAGAGCGTGAGTGGGGGAGGGGCAGAGAGAGAGGGAGACAGAATCTGAAGCAGGGTCCAGGCTCTGAATTGCTAGCACAGAGCCCAACAGAGGGCTCAAACTTGTGAAGTGCGAGATCGTGACCGGAGCCAAAGTCGGATGCTCAACTGACTGAGCCACCCAGGCACTCCTGAACCCCTTCACTTTTAAAGGCTGATATGATTCAATCAGGCCTCCTTGGATAATCTCCTTATCTTTAGGTCAATTGTATACAACAGAACTATGGAAATGATTTGCCATCATATTCACAGGTTCTGGGGATTAGAGAGGTAGATCTTTGTGGGGCTGTTGTAATTTTGCCTACCAAAGAGGTCAAGATTAACTTTTTTTCCAGATGGATATCTAGTTGACACAGCCCCCTTTCCCCACTGCAAAGCAGTGCTACCGTTATCATAATTCAAGAGATTGTATCTATGTGCATCTGTCACTGCGCTCTCCTGTCCCACTGGGTTTTTTTGTCCTTCTTCTTCCTCTTCTTCTTCTTCTTTTTTTTTTTTTTTAGAGAGAGACAGAGAGAGAGAGAGATCTTAAGCAGGGGAGGGGGGGCCAAGGGAGAGAGACGGTGACAATTTCAAGCAGGCTCCACAATGAGCATGGAGCCCAGTGCAGGGCTCGATTCCATGACCCTGGGATCATGACCTGAGATGAAATCAAGGTGTTCAACCAACTGAGCCACCCAGATGCCCCTTTCCTTCTTTATGCCTTCTTTTTTTTTTTTTAAACATTTATTTATTTTTGAGACAGAGACAGACAGAGCATGAACAGGGGAGGGTCAGAGAGAGGGGGAGACACAGAATCTGAAACAGGCTCCAGGCTCTGAGCTGTCAGCACAGAGCCCGACGCGGGGCTCGAACTCACGGACTGCGAGATCATGACCTGAGCTGAAGTCGGCCGTTTAACCGATTGAGCCACCCAGATGCCCCTCTTTATGCCTTTTTTACAAAGCCTGGACTTACTGTTGCTTTATAATTAGGTTTGACAGCTGGTCATGTAAATCATCTAGCATTGTTCTTCTTCAAGACTGTCTTGCTTGGGGCACCTCTGGGCTCAGTTGGTTAAGCATCTAACTCTTGGTTGTGGCTCAGGTCATGATCTCACGGTTCCTGAGATCAAGCCTGGTGTCGGACTCTGCGCTGAGAGTGCAAAGCCTGCTCGGGATTCTCTCTCTCCCTTCTCTCTCTCTCTGCCTCTCCCCACTCTCTCTGTCTCTCTCAAAATAAATAAATAAACTTTAAAAAATGTTTAGTTATTTTTGAGAGAGGAGGGAGCAGAGAGAGGGGGGGACAGAAGATCCGAAGTGGGCTCTGTACGGACAGCAGGCAGCCCAATGCGGGGCTCAAACTCATGAACCGTGAGATCATGACCCGAACTGAAGTCGGACGCTCAACTAACTGAGCCACCCAGGCACACTGTTAAAAAAAATTTTTTAAAGAGAACAAAGACTCTTGCTCAACTGGCTCTTTACTTTTCTTTATACATTTAAGAAGCAGTTTATTAAATTACATTAAAAAAAAAAAACCCTGCTGGGATTTTAAATGGGTGTACATTGAATCTATACATCATTTCAGGGAAATCTGACATCCCTATGATAGAAAGTCTTTCAACTCACAAATACTGTCTACATCTCCATTACTTTAGGTCTTTCAGAATTTCTCTAGTACTTTGTATTTTTCTGTCCAGAGGCCTTCTACATTGTTCTTTAGATTTATTCTTAAGATAAATTCGGTATTCTGTATTTGTTGATACAATGGTGATTAGTATCATTACAATTTTTTTCATTTTCTATGTTTTTGTTGCTGCCATATAAGAATATAACTGATTTTTGTTTACTTACCTTATATTTAGCAATCTTGCCAAATATTTATTAATTCCAACAACTTATCTATAGATTCTTTTGTACTTTCTGTGAACACAATCACGTCATCTGCAAAAAATGTTAGTTTTCTTTTTCAATTCTTGTCCGTTTTTTTCTCTTATATTTATAATTCCTTATCTTCCTTTCACAACTGAGTTTCTTTGGGAAGTAAAAATCTTTAAAGATCTCTCCCTCCTTCATCCTGTGAACAGTCTTAATATTTGGCCTGATGAAAATAAGAGCTGTCTCTGATGTCACCCACAGTGGCCCCAGCCCCTCTAATTGTGGTCCTCTGCTGACTCAAAGCAAAGCATCTGATGCCTCCTACAGGGGCGACCATGGTCCACATCACTATGCAGACAGGCTCGTCATGCTCCAGGGACACTGAGTCATAGAGCTGTTCTGAAGACCAGCCATGGTCTACGGGGGATGCCTGTTCCTGTTCCCTAAGGGGCTCAGAAGACCCCAGGGAGAAGTCCAGGAGACAGCCTGCTGTGATGGTTACACCACACCCTCATGGGCATCTGGCAGGGCAGCTTGGGGTGTTTGGGACGCCCAGCTACCTCTACTGCCTGCTGTTCCTGTTCACGTAGTGACCCTGACAATTAACCTGGCTGACCTAGCTCTGCAGAGTGAATCCATCCGTGGTCATTATGGGCAGCTAAGCAGCTAAAGGCATTTGGGGAAATAACTGTGGTTAAGGAACATAAGTGACTCACGGTAAAGCTGTTCATCCTATGACACCCACTGTGTAAATGTCACCTGCAATGAGGTGAGTTGAAGGAAACAGGCTGTGCATTTCGGTGGGGCGGGAGGAGCAACTCACAGGATTTCCGACAGCTCTCCGCAATGGCATCATGGGTTCTAGTACCATAATCACAACCCCCATGTTCCAACATGACCTGGCATGAACCAAAAGGTTTTCTAGGATTTTCATTCTCTCCAACCAGCCGGGTTTCTTCTTGGCCTGTGTGCCTGAGTACATAAAATAAAGGGCAGCACTGTGTTTGTCCTCTGGCTACAGCTCTAAGCCGAGTGACAGGCATGAGCAGGCTTTAAGATCACATGCCTCTGCACTGTCATTTAATAAGAGACTGAATGTTCTGCTCTGTGGGGCCTCTCAGTGCTTTACTGGTATTATTTGTTAATAAAAATGAATTATTTGCTATATGGCATTATTCGCAATAGCCAAAAAGTGGGAATACACAAATATCCATTTAAATAGATAATATGTGTATAACCATACAATGAATAATTATCCAGCCATAATAATGAATGAAGTACTGATACATGCTACAACATGGATGAAACTTGAAAACATGCTAAGTGAAAGAAATGAGACATTAAGGGCCACAAGCTGTATGATTGCAAGTATATGAAATGGCCAAAACAGGCAAATCCAAAGGGACAGAAAACAGTTACAGTTGCCAGGGAATGAAGGGATGGGGAAACTCTGAGTGACTGTGAACAGTTATGGGGATTCCGTTTGGGAAGATGAAAATGCTATGGAATTATTTGGTGGTAACAGGTACACAACCCTGTGAATAGATATATATTTTTTTAAGTTTTTATTTTTTATTTTTTTTTAGTAATCTCTATACCCAACGTGGGACTCAAACTTGCGACCCCAAGATTAAGCGTCGCAAGCTGTTCTGACCGAGCCATCCAGGCACCACAACGCTGCGAATATATTAAAACTATTGAATTACATACACTTTAAAATGGTGATTTTTATGTTATGTGAATTATAACTCAATAAAAAAGTGAATTATTTGCTATGAGGTCAAATGTCAAAATTATTCTGACCGTCTTGACCCTGAAAAGCCCTCTCCTTGAAGGAGTTTGGAGGTTGAGGGACTATGCGGCATGGAGGGGGATTTCTGCACGTGGTGGGTGGAATTAGCCTTTATATAATCACACCTCTGTATGTAGCCATATCCATGGTTACAGGCCACATCACTGAACTGCATTCTCTGCCTTGATTTAAGAAAGATGGCATTTGTGTGTGGAGGTCCATGGTGCCTCTGCAGGGCCACAAGGGGTACACGACCCTGGCCTCTCCTTGTCAGGGGTCACACGGGAGCCTTAGCCCCAAAGGAACCCTGCTGTCAATGCTGCAGGGCAATGGCACTTAAGTGGCCAGAATCTCAGCTCCGTCATTGCAGAGGTACGTCCCGGGTGACCCTCTGAAAGGGTCACCACCACTGCACCCTCCTCCAAGAAGGAGATGGAGAGCACGGGATGAAAAGCTCCCTTCTGTTCAATTAGCTTCTTTTCAATAATCAGAGCCTGGCTGGCAGGCGGAAAATTCCACACGCTAATGAAACAAAAGGGAGCCGGAAAGGAGAGCAGATAAAGGGCACAAGCTCAACCTCCCTGCATTCTTTTCTCCGTGCCTGGAAGGCAATTCTAACCACCAGGGTCCTGGTTAAATCTCCTTGTGCTTCACTTTTCCCGGCGGCACAGAGAGGAACCAGGTCTATTTCAGTACTGCCTTCACCAGGGGACACAACCACTGGGCACGAGGGGTGATTTTATTTGGTAAATGGACCATGGCATGAAAAAACACTGAAGCCCATCATGAGAAAGCAAACCTCCCTTCACTGTTAATCTTCTGATTCCATCAGCGAGGAAGGCTGTGTTTGGGCTGCCGTATCTTTCACACCTCTCTAGACTTTGTAACAAAGAGAAAGGAGTGGCCGTATTTTTGGCAGGGTAGAATTAAAACACTGTTTAAGGACATTGTGCTTATTTAATTTTTTAATATTAATTTACTATTTATGGCAAGTACAGCAAACAGAAATTTCTGCTTTACAGTAGTGATATTGAGATCACTCTTAAATTGATTTAAGGTAAAAAGAGGGACTTAACTCTAAAGAAAATACAAAAGGAAAGTAGAGATGTTATACAGATAGGACAAGAATCATAAAGATGGTACAAGAATGATAAAAATTTTGGAAACTTCTTTTTCTTTCTGTCACTTTACTAATGAACATGTTTAGAACATATCTAAAACCATTCTGTCCCACCCAGGCCATCTCCTTGGCCCTGGTCTTTCTAATTCATTTTTCAGTGCACATCTCTGCACCTGTCAGGATATCACTGGGTTAGCATCCAATGGCCAAGATGGGGCACTGGGTGGCTCAGTCAATTAAGCGTCCGACTTTGGCTCAGGTCATGATCTCGCAGCTCATGGTTTGAGCCCCTTGTCAGGCGCTGTGCTGACAGCTCAGAGCCTGGAGCCTGCTTCAGATTCTGTGTCTCCCTCTCTCTCTGCCCCTCCCCCATCACACTTTGTCTCTTTCTCTCAAAAATAAATAAACAAAAAAATTTAAGAATCCAATGACCAAGAAAATATCAAAGGAGCTCCCATAAACATGCACAATTCTTGCCTGCAGACAGAATCAGTGACTTTGGGAGTGAGGGCAGCCTCCCAGGCAAAGATACTATCAGAAACCAGAAAGAATTTACCTGGTGAGGAGTTACCACCAATTCTTCAAGAATACTCCCCAAACTCAAAACAGGACATCTTTGAACTTTTCTGTATATTTGAAATAGTTCATGGTAAAATGTTGAACCACCACCACCAAAAGGGCAAAAGTCACCACCAGAGAAGATGACACTATTATTATGATACTCTTGAATACTTCAATTATAAAATTAACTTACCAGTAATAGATCTTTATCAGCGCTGACGGCCAAAGGAGAAATGAGGCTACAAATGCCAGGATGGGGAGGGCCAGCGTCCCACCTGCGATCACAAACATGTTGACCACATCAAGATCCATCCTGCTCTTTAAGGCTGGCAGACACCTGCAGGGCTAAAGAGAGTGACAGCATTGAAACTCTGTCTCAAGAGAAAAGGGGAAAAGGCAAAGTGGAAGAGAGAAGGACCCAGAATGAGGATTAAAGTCAGGAGGAAACAAAAGCTGACCAAGTGCTCAAAAAATCTAAATAGGCATAACAACCAAATATAATAAAGAATCCTTGAGAGGATCCTGAATTTTTTTTAAGCTATAAAGGATGTTGTTAAAACAAATGGGGGAAATCTGAGAACAGATATGAGATAGCATTACTGTATCAGTGACACAATTCTTGAGTGTGATGAAATTGTGGTTACGTTTATACGTAGAAAATCTTTGCTCTTAGGAGACGTCTGCTGAAGTATTAAGGGGTGAAGAATAGTGATATCTGCTACTCAATGTTCATTTCTGCTACTCACTTTTAAAAATTGAGAAAAAAAAGTCACTGGGGAAGGGGAAAAGAGAGAACATTAAAGCAAATGTGGCAAATGTTAACCTCTGGTGAATCCAGGTGAAGCTTACATGGTAATATTCTTTCAGCTTTTCTATAAGTTTGCAATTTTTAAAAATTAAAAGTTAAGGGGTGCCTGGGTAGCTTAGTCAATTAAGCCCTGCATCAGGCTCTGCACATCAGGCAGTGCACAGCCTGCTTGGGATTTTCTCTCTCTCCCTCTCTTTACCCCTGCCCCCCCAATAAATAAATAAACTTTTAAAATAAATAAATAAAAATTAAAACTTAGGACAGAGAACCTAAAAGACAGACAGAAATGGAAACCATCTATGCGTGCGCGTGAATGCTACTATCACGGAAAGGATGTGTTAACAAATCAGTAACAGTTCATCTAAGGTGGGGAACTAGTAGCTGGGGTGTTAAGGATAGAAGGAAAACTTGTTTTTTTACCATGTACCTTTTTAAACCTTTTGGTTATTATCACATATATGTATAATAGCCTATTCAAAAATAAGTCCCATACAATAAAAAGTTAAGAGGGAACAAATCAAAACGGTAGAATTTGCATTGTACTTTCTGAGGTCTTCTTGAAGACTAGATGAACACATCTGAAGGCTAGAATGGGAGCACCAGGAGGGCAGGGACTATCGTGTGTCCCCAGCTCCGAGAGCAGGTCTGACACAGCATGCAATAAATGGGAGTGACTATTCCAACAAGACTTTGTTAGAAAGAGGCTGCAGGCTCTTTGGCCTGCTGGCAGAAAGTGATCAACCCTTGGTATAGCACACCAGTCCTTGTCAAACAGGCAGGGTGCTTTATTTCATTTTATAGGCTGGGAAAAGTCAGGCACAGAGAGGCTAAGTAACTTGCCCAAAGTCACTCAGCCGGTTAAATCAAGATTACAAAACAGGTTTCTCCTTGGACCCACCCCCTCTGCACCATGCTATACGTTGTCTAATTTTTTTTTTTTAATGGCCTTTTTTTCAATCTTCATAAGCTCTCTGCTGTTAAATACCTACACTTGTCATCACTCCTAATTTCTCCATGAAGCTATGGCATCTCCATTTATGTTCTGTCCTCTACAAGGGGTTGGTGAAACAAGCCCCTCACAGTCTAGGGGGAAGTAGAGGAGACAGACGAATATATAGGTGGGTTAGATGGTTCTTAGTCACACGCACAAGCTCTTTGTGGGTACCATGCTGAATCCGCAGGAATGAAAGCCCTCTCAGGGGCAGAAGCACTGTCTGTGTTTCTGATTCAACTGGGCTCTCAGCTTCTCAATCACTATAAACACTTTTCAGCACACTTAAGTCACTGGCCTGCTTTCTCCTAGAACTAGAGCTCCTTGAGGGTCAGGCCAATCCATATGTTCTTTCCCAGCGCCCCAAGAATAGTACGGGACACAAATATGGTGCAAATGAATGAATGAAAACCAAGTTACAAAATGGGCTCAGTCCTGTTTGTTTTGGGGACAATCAACCATTCCCAATGATGCTGTAAGAGAGCTGACTTTTTTCTTTCAGTAATTACAAAACTCCCTGGAGGAGTCACCTATTTAACGCAGGGTACAATTTACCATGCTAAAAAGGCCTCACTGTCAAGGGGTAAGCAAATTACTTTCAGACTGAAGAGAATTTTAGAAATCTGTTTGAACACTGGTCACAAAGGAGTCAATGAAAATAGGAACTGTCACCTTCAAGAGGACTTTTCCAAATCACACAAAGTCCCTAAAAACTGCTGAGGGTTACTATGAATTCCGATTCCTGAGCTGCAGGAGGTTAATTATGTGATGTTCCTTTTGACTAGGAACTAGAACATTTTATGCCCAAAGCCATTATTTCACTGACCCTGACACGGGATGGTAGCCCCAAGGTCTAATCATCAAAAAGAGGCATCATGGCTTTGCCAATGCCTGTTATGGACCTCTCCATCACTTTGGGGGAAAGTTTTATCTGGCTCCACCTCCCATTTAATTGCAGAATGAACTTCAATTGGGAGTTTTTGTAGAGCCTGATCAATTAAAGGAAAAAAATTTTTACATTTTATTTATTTTTGCAAGACAGAGAGAGACAAAGCCTGAGAAGGGAAGGGGCAGAGAGAGAAGGAGACATGGAATCTGAAACAGGCTCCAGGATCAGCACAGAGCCTGACACGGACGGGGCTTGAACCCACGGACCGTGAGATCATGACCTCAGCAGAAGTCAAATGCTTAACCCACTTAGCACCCAGGCACCCCTAGCCTGATGAATTTAGTAAAGGCATGGACTTATAGAGAAGCCTGTTGTACACTTCCCCTGAACAGGTCAAATATGGACAGGCCCTGGGTGAAGAAACTAATGCTTGCTTGCTTGCTTGCTTGCTTCCTTCCTTTTTTAAAAACGTATTTATTTTTGAGAGAGAGCATGCATAAGGGGGGATGGGCAGAAAGAGAGGGAGAGAGAGAATCCCAAGCAGTCTCTGTTTTGTTAAAGCAAAATAAACAGTGAGATCATGACCTAAGCCGAAATCAAGAGTCGGACGCTTAACTGACTGAGCCACCCAGGTGCCCCGAAACTAATGCTTTCTGACTCTTCTATACACATAGTATACATAAGGAGGAAGTGACGATCCCTACCTCTGCATCATCCTTCATTTTAAAGAGGACTTACCCCAGCCTTTCTTTAAAAAGGAAGCTCTCCTACCCTGCTGAGGTTTGTTTATAGGATACTCTATTGTACCCAAAGGAGAGTCTGGAGACAGGAAAACTGAAACCTTGTGAACCTGGAACCGCCAATGACTGAAAGTCAACTAAGGGGTGGAGAGTGGAATTTCCCAAAGGATGGGGCCCATACAATTGATGTTTGCTTGCAAGATGACGTTAGGGAGCAGGAGAATACTGAATAATGCTCAGGGCTACACAGCATTAACTGGGTAACATAACACTGACACGCATACAGAGAAATCAGCTTTCAGTTCTTATTCAGTTCTGTCTAGGTCAAAGAGAAATTCTCAGTATGGTGTTATTAAACACCTCTCTAAGCCTTCCCCTCCTGCAAGCAACAGTAACTAGCTACTTAATAACATGGTTTCTTTGTGTTGATTTTTTTCCCTCCTTCCTCTTCCTTCCTTCCTGCCTTCCTTATTTTTTTTTAAGATCTAATATTAAGCCCTTCATGAATGGGCCAGCATTCCATCTAGCAAGTAGAGGGATGCTTTCAATTTATGAAAATTAATTTTTAAAATTAAGTTAAAAGGAGTCAATTTAAAGAAAAATGCAAAGTAGGCGATATATAGGTCTGGTGAAAATCATAATGGTGACACATGAATGGCTCGGGCGCCAACCAGGCTGAGGGGGGGCACATTCCCACTGCCTCTCTACCAGGAAGAGAGCTTGGTTTCCTCAACTATTAAATAAGAACACTCATCCAAATCACCTCTTCTGTCTTCTCCTACTCAGACTTAAAACATTTCTCAAATTCTACCAGGCAATTAAAGAGTAGGATCTGGCTTGCCCCCTCAAGAATCTTACTCCTTGTTACATGTTCCCAGAACCTAAAACAGTACCAGGCAAATATCTGTGGCTTGACAATGCTTATTGCCCGAATTCTTGAAAAAGATTGAAAAAGAGAAAAAAAAATTGCACTCGTTTTATGTATCTGTTGTGTGAAAGCAAGGCACCCCAGTTTTTAAGGACAATGACCTCTGTGGCCTTGTGGCGCAGGGCGAAGAGAAACTCCATTAGGAAGAGAGCTGTCCGTTCTGACACCAGGGAGAGTCACACAGGCTCACATCCCAGACTGAGCCTGCCATCCGGCCTCCTCCTGTTAGCATCCAAGCTGTGCATGTAGGGCCTGTATCTCTGAACACAGGGATGAAGACTGATTGGATAGAGGAGACACCAGTGGATCCACATAAACAAACATTGCATCTCAAAGTCCCTCGTCTGGGGGCTAGGAGTAAGGCATAATGTGTCACGACTGTCTTTTCACATTCTCACTGATTTGGAAAACTGGGAATCCTAAATTCTAACACCTTAATCTCAGGGTATAAAGCAGAATTCCAAGAGAAAACAGAATGTGAGACACTTTCAAAGAATCTTGCCTTTCCCTAGATATTTTACTCATACACCATCAAGTCTGACAGACTAAAGTTCTGGTCTCTCCAAAATAATGATTATTGTAACAACAATAGCAACAATAATAACCAGGACCATCACAGCCAAAGATACAAGACTGACAACCTCCACCTATTAAATAACTACTGTAAACCACGCCCCACACAGGCAGTTCATATACATCCTCTCATCTCATCCCTCACAACATTATGAGGTAGAAAGCATTTCTCCCACTTTATTTCTTAATAAGTATTTTCTTATTTGTTTGTTTATTTATTTATTTATGAGAGTGAGTGGGGGAGGGCAGAGGGAGAGAGAGAATTTGAAGCAGGCTCCACACTCAGCATGGAGCCTGACACAGGACTTGATCCCACAGTCCTGGGATCATGACCTGAGCCAAACCGACTGAGCCACCCAGGAGCCCCTCTCCCACTTTAAAGATGGAGAAACTAAGGCTTAAAGAATTTTAAAGTGCCCCACAGGTCACCTGGCTGGCGAACAGAATGGTCTTTATTTCAAACCAATCCTACAGATGTCCCTGGTTCATGCTCTGTTGGTTTTCTCTCAGGGTTTTCTGGCTGCAGGATTCACTGTGCATCCACTATGCACAAGGCAGGGGGTCCAGTGTCCCCATTGGTGCTCTTTGCACTTCTCTAGAACTGTTTTAAGAGCAAGTAACATGCTAACTTTATAAGTTACCCATTAATTTATTACCCTATTCCTGCTGGTATCTTTTAAAAAACTTCTCAGTGCCGCTTACAATTTTTTCCCTTAATTCAGCAATATGAAAATGCTTTCTCCAATGTTTTCAGTTAGGGAAACACTAAGCTCCTAAAATCTGAATATACTATTCAAGCTCTTATGAAGATTGTTGCATCTACCCAACGCTGCTTTCTGAAACTAGGCCCTTGTCAAGATAAACCAATCCCTCAAAACTATCACTAATGATCAACAGTTAGAAAAAATACAAAGATGTTAAGATCCTCTTATGTGGAAGCCCCAGGACTGAGGACACAATAATTCAAGAAACGGCCAGTTCTAACTCTTATCATACATATCATCTTCATCCTGGAAGAAAATCACACTGAAATTTCCCAACAAGCAGTTAAGCTTGCTGAGGCATCACTGAAAGTGTGGCATGACCCCCAGGAACACTGCTGTGAGGTGCCCAACTCTGCCCCCCTCAGTCTGGCTTTGCAGCTCTCACAGCCCTGCTGTTGAAACCAGCATGTGGGGTCTGGATTCTGAGATGTTCTCCTCTCTCTCCACTGGATATTCCCACGACGCTCTCCTCACTCGGTCTCCTGATATTCCCATAATGCTCTCCTCACTGTCTTCCTCGGACAGCTCTCCATCCCTACATCCTCCTCCACCATTCCTTTCTTCAGGGAATTCCAAACTCAACATGCCTGGCCAGTACCCCCTTCCAGACTTTTCCAAAAGCCTTTTGACTACCACATGACTCAGAAGTCCCACATCTCTCCCCCTTCTCCTGATTCATTCATTTTTTGTGCCCATCCATCTAGCTTCCCAGACTGTGATACATCTTTCACTCTTCCTATGTCCCCCTCCACTCCTGTTAATGCACAGGTGGAGAGGTGCCAGCACTGAAGCCAACTTGTGAGTCTAGACAAACTATGCCGTTCAATATATGACTATTTAAATTTAAATTAATTAAATAAAATTCAGAGTTCAGTTCTACACTCATACCTGTCACATTTTAAGTGCACGGTAGCCACACAGGAAAAGGAGCTGTCCATATTGGACAGCACAGCTTTAGAGGGTCTATACCCCTGAAAGCCTCTTGCAACCAATTCCTTCGGTCAATCTGGTTCCACATTTACTAGGAATGTTGGGTGGGAAGAAAAATTCCCACTGGGTGTGAGATACCACGTGTGAGACAGATCACAGCTCCCTCAGCCACCACACTGGGTCCGGGTCATCCTTTCTTCTTGCTCCCATTCTGTCACATCCCTAACACTAGTTGCCAGGGGAATCTTCACAACTCACATCATGCATTAGGCTGCCCAGGTCTAATGTGAACTCAGACTACTTGATATGATCCCAACCCAACTTCTTGGGCCAACTCCCACATCTCTGCCTGCACCCCAAATAACCAACTCCCGTCCCCATGCCAGCCCTGCACAGCCTCATGCTTTGTCTTTCCCCAGGCTGCCCCCTTCATGTGAAACACTCCCATGTCCTGGCTGCCAGATGAACCTCTCTGCCTCTCTGCCTTTGGGGCTGATTCAAGTATCACACTCCCCAGGTGTGCATCTTGGTTCCCAAAGGCTCAGTTCTTCTAGACCTCCAAGCTTCGCACCCTGCTCCTGGCACACTCTGAGAACTGTCCATAGGGGGCTTCTGGGTATGTATCTAACCTGCAGGTGCCCAATCTCCTCCCCCCAGACCACTGAACCAGAGAAATCACCACTGCAGGTTGGCCTGGAGAGGGGTTTTTTGGGGGCTTATAGAGGAGCCTTAGGCTCTTTAAGAGCTGCCTTTTTTCTTTCTTTCTTTCTTTCTTTCTTTCTTTCTTCCTTCCTTCCTTCCTTCCTTCTTCTTCTCTCTCTCTCTCTCTCTCTCTCCCTCTTTCTTTCTTTCTTTCTTTCTTTCTTTCTTTCTTTCTTTCTTTCTTTTTTAAAAGCAACAGTGTTAAAAAGCCATACTCACTCTTCAAAGAACACAGCCTTCTTTCCCAACTGCTCCTGGCTCTGGCAGAAGCTAAAAATGAGATTCTGGAATCACAAGAAAGAAAATGACAAAGCATTAAATCGTAATGAGAAGGTGAATGAATTGCTAACAGCCACAAAATTGCTGGCTTCACCAGAGACGGAGGCAGAGGTGGTGCGATGGCTGGCATGGCCTTCTCTCCTGGGCACGGGCACAGGTGTGGCTTCATAGCCCACCTTGTGTTTGGCTCACCTACCCCAATTAAGAAACCAGCACAAAGGGCAGGGCACAGCAGATAATGAGCCAGGCCCAGGAAGGCATGAAGGAGGTCAAAGAAGAAATGTGCAGTGACAGGACAGAGCTGGGAGTGAGCTGGTGACTCCTGGACTGCAGTGGGGAGAAAGGCAAGAAGCAGGGTGTGTGTGGGTGGGGGTGGGGGGGTGGGGGGGGGACAGGCACACTCAGGTGAAAGGGGGCTCTGAGACCTACAAACGTAACTAAGACCCCCAAAGACTGAAACTTGCCTTCTCCATTCGTCATTAGGGTTTCCCTAAAAGTTGTACTTAGGAAGGAATGAGAAGGGGCACCTGGCTGGCTCCATCGGTAGAGCATGTAACTCTTGATCTCGGGGTTCAAAGTTCGAGCCCCACACTGGGTATAGAATTTATTTAAACATTTTTTAATTAAAAAAAAGAGGGGTGTCTGACTGGCTCAGTTGGTAGAGCATGTGACTCTTGATCTCAGGGTTCTAAGCTCGAGCCCCACACTGGGTGTAGAATTTATTTAAACATTTTTTAATTAAAAAAAAGAGGGGTGTCTGACTGGCTCAGTTGGTAGAGCATGCAACTCTTAATCTCAGGGTTCTGAGTTCAAGCCCCAAGTTGGGGATAGAGCTTACTTAAAAATAACATAACACAACATAACAACATAACACAGAATAAAGAAAGGAATGAGAAGGTGGCAGCCAGGGAACAAATGAGGATAATGTTTCTACCAGAGTGGCTGCTAGAGGGACCCCACAGCTCAAAACCAGGGCTGGAAAGGGAGACACAGTGCCAAGGCACCATGGCAGAAGAATGGGAAGGTAAATCCACAAAACCCCTGAATTATTTCAGAGGAGTCAAAGAGTTAAACCCAAAAAAGTAAAATAAAACCATGGAAGTTCTGTAAGACAACATAAGAACTCTGTTTTAAAATATCTGAGCAGGGAAAGTCTAAGATAGACGGTCCAGAGGCCATAACGAAAAGATTAACATGTTCACTGCATAAACATGTTTTCAACGTCCACATGGAAAGATACACCATGACCAAGATCAAGATTTGTCAATACATACTCAGACACAACAGACTAATTTCCTGAATGCACAAAAGGTTCCTAAAAATCAAAACAACAAAATCCAATAAGAAAATGGGCAAATGATCTGAGTAGATAATTTATCAGAAAGTAAACACAAATGACTTTCGAACATATAAAAAGACCCTCAAGCTCATTTATAATAAGAGAAATGCAGATTAAATTGACAAGCTAATGGCAGTCTTAATTTTTTAAAGTGGTATCCTTTTTTTTTTTTTTAAGTTTACTTATTGATTTTGAGAAAGAGCACACAAAGGAGGGCAGAGAGAGAGGGAGAGAGAATCCCAAGCAGGTTCCACACTGTCAGCACAGAGCCTGAAGCTGGGCTCAAACTCACAAACTGTGAGATCATGACCCGAGCCAAAGTCAGCCACTTAACCAACTGAGCCACCCAGGCAACAATAGCAATCTTTATTTACCGTACCAGCAAAAAACAAAAAGTTTAGAAACAGTCTATGTTGCAGAGACTGTGGGCAAATAGATGCTCTATACAATGTACCAATTTATATTCCCATGAACAAACTCTATGCATGGCAATTTGTTAAAATCTGTGACATTGTAAAATGCACATACCTTCAACCTAAGAATCTCTTCTAAGAGTTTATGTTTGTACCTAGTGTATGAAATCATGTTTGTGGAAGGTTATGTGTCACGGTAGAATCTATCATGGCAAAGGTGTGAAATTAACTCATATGCCCACTTATAGGGCATCTGTTAAGTAAACAATGGTATAGCTTTATAAGGAAGTATTATGTATAGCCATTAAATACAAATAAAATTAAATATAAGCCATTAAAATAATGAGGCAGTTCTATTTGTCTCTATGAGTAATGACCTCCAAGGTTCATTCTTTTTTGAGATTTTAAAAAATTTATGTATTTATTTTGAGAGAGAGAAAGGAAGAGAGAGCATGAGCAGGGGAAGGGCAGAGAGGGAGGGAGTGAGAGAATCCCAAGCAGGCTCCACAGTCAGCAAAGAGCCCAATGCAGGGCTTGATCTCACGAACCTGACCTGAGCTGAAACCAAAAGTCAGACACTTAATCCACTGAGTAACCCAGGTGTCCCCCAAGATTCATTGTTAACTCAAAAAAAAAAAAAAAGCAACACCAAAAAACAAGAAACAGCAGAGAATGGATAGAATAATACCTTTTGCATTAAAGGAGACAGAAAGACAGAAAGAGAGGAGAGGGAGGGAGAAGGATACACAGGAAACTGGTTACCATGGCTGCATCTTGTATCTTTTGACCTTTTTTTAGAGACAGAGAAGGAGCAGAGGAAGAGAGGGAGAGGGAGAGGGAGAGGGAGAGGGAGGGAGGGAGGGAGGGAGGCAGGGAGGGAGGGAGAAAGAGGGAGAGAGGGAGAGGGAGAGAGGGAGAGGGAGAGGGAGAGAGAGAGAGAGAGGGAGAGAGAGAGAGAGAGAGAGAGAGAGAGAGAGAGAGAATCTCAAGCAGGCTCCATACTCACCAAGGAGCTCAACATGGGCATGATCCCATGGCCCAGGATCACAACCTGAGCGGAAATCCAGAGTCGAATGCTGGACCGACTGAGCCACCCAGGTGGCCCCCTGTTATATCTTTTGAATTACTATCATGTGCATGTGTAAGGCTTTCTCTATTTAATTACAAAATATAATATAAAGTCCTGAAATAGAATGGTCTATCCTGCATTGTCCAATACGTTGCCACTAGCCACATGTGGCTGTTTAAATTGATCAAAATTAAATACAATGTAGAGTTCAGTTCCTCAGGTGCACTAGTCACATTTCACCTGCTCAAGAGCTACATGTAGCTAATGGCCACCATCCCGGGCAGGGAGCATAGAGAACACTTTCATTAGCACAAAAACTTCTTCTGGCCAGTTCTGGACTCTAAGCTAATTAAAAGGCCCACAGCAGGGGCGCCTGGGTGGCTCAGTTGGTTAAGTATCCGACTTTGGCTCAGGTCATGAGCTCACAGTTCATAAGCTCAAGGCCCGTGTCAGGTGAACTTGAGAACCATTCCGGGCTCCACACTCTCTCTCCCTCTCTCTTTACACCTTGTGGGATTCTCTCTCTCTCTCTGCTCCTCACTCACTCCCACTCTCTATCTCTCTCAAAAATAAACAAATAAGTAAGTAAGATACAGGAGTTCAATTTATTTAAAAAAAAAAAAAAAAAAAAAAAGGCCCATGAGAGAGAGAGCGACCAAACCTTAATTGTTTCACATGATAAGGGAAGAAACAAATACAAATATGAAGGCCGGTAGCCTGCCTCCCTCTCTCTCTCTCTCCACAAGCTACACAGGCTGCCTACTAAGATAACAAAGACTGGGAGAGCTCCTGCCTTGTGTGACTATCCAAAGGTTAAGTCAGTTTGACAGGAACTTCAGTCCCTGATCAAGTCCAGCATTCTAAAACAAAAGATAAGGATTTCCATTCTGGAACCATACATGTGCATAAACTGGAAATGCATTATCTCCTTTGTGGCTCTGGGAGAGGTACTGATAAGAGGAGAACTCTGTCTCTCTAGGTTCCAAAGTGCTAGCAACTGGTTCCCCTGGGTGTTCTGGCTCAAGAACCAGCCAAGCCCACAACTCCCTCCCCTGCTTCTACCAGCTAAGGCAGCTTGTCGGGCAAGGAAATTCAGCCTAGCCTGGCTGGTCCTGTGGGCAGGGAATCAGAGAACCAGATAATCCTGTTACCCCGACTGCCTAGAGAAGGGGACACAGTCAGTGGGGAGGAAGTTATGCAGTTCAATCAGGACTTCTGCTGGAAGGGAAGTAGCTCATGTCTTGCAGCTGTCTTCTAAAAAATTGTATCAGTCAAGAAACAAGCAATAAAATACGCAACGTATGCCCTGACCTAGCCTAGCATCTTCAAAACACCACTGCTTGGGTTAAGATGTAGACTATGGTGATCGTCTGAAATAACTGCCTGCCAAGAAAGCCCAGGGGCGCCTGGGTGGTTCAGTCGGTTAAGCATCCAACTTGGGCTCAGGTCATGATCTCATGGTTGCAGGTTTGAGCCCTGCGTCAGGCTCTGTGCTGACAGCCTGGAGCCTGCTTCAGGTTTCGTGTCTCCCTCTCTCTCTGCCCCTCCCCCACTTGCACTCTGTCTCTGTCTCTTAAAAATGAATAAACGTTGGGGCGCCTGGGTGGCGCAGTCAGTTGGGCGTCCGACTTCAGCTGGGTCACGATCTCGCGGTCCATGAGTTCTAGCCCCGCGTCGGGCTCTGGGCTGATGGCTCGGAGCCTGGAGCCTGCTTCCGATTCTGTGTCTCCCTCTCTCTCTGCCCCTCCCCTGTTCACGCTCTGTCTCTCTCTGTCCCAAAAATAAATAAACGTTGAAAAAAAAAATTAAAAAAAAAAAAATGAATAAACGTTAAAAAAATTTTGTTGTTGTTGTTTTTTTAAATTTTTTTTTTAATGTTTACTTATTTTTGAGAGAGAGAGAAAGCATGAGCAGGGGAGAGGCAGAGAGAGAAGGAGCCACAGAATCTGAAACAGGATCCAGGCTCTGAGCTATGAGCACAGAGCCCAACATGGGGCTCGAACTCACAAACTGTGAGATCATGACCTGAGCCGAAGTTGGACACTTAATGGACTGAGCCACCCAGGCGCCCCCAAAACTTTTGTTTTAAACAAGAAACTCTACAGGAATACAAGACAGTCTCCTGCTGGATAAACGAAGAGCCAGTCACTTGACCTTTGATCTCCAAAGATCCCAAAGCCTTCAGGCTCTCAGGGAGCCCAGAACAAATTTTTATTCCAGCACCTCTCTTACAGATTAGTGCAAATGCATGCACTGTCATCAGCTGAGGTCACCTCTCAAAGGTAAAGTGCTAGAAAGAGCACCGCTTAAGTGACTATCTTCCACATGACTGAAAAGAATTAAAATAGCCTTCTATATGGGTATGCAATAGCAGAGGGCCTAAAATAGAACCTCAGCACCCCAAAGAAAAACATTCTCCTATTGTGGAATCTGTGATTCAAAATAAAAGGAAAAGCAAGGAGATTAAAGAGGGTTTTGTCACTTCTAAAGGAGGTGAAGTTGGTCGACAGCATTTTCTAACTGCAGGAACAAAGTCGGAGTTCCACAAAAAGGAGCCCTGTTATATCAACAGCCAGGAGGTTTTTTTTTTTTTTTAATCAGGACAAGATTTCTGGCTCCCACAGAGGCCCAGCATTCAGGCCCCTTTGTGAGCTGGTCCCCACCTTCTTTCTAGCCAGAATCTCCTTCCGAAGGACATCTCTGTAACCCAGGAGAATCAGCATCAGAAAAAGGGACGTGGTGAAACCACATGGGAGAGTTCACAGTTAAGAGGAAAACAGTTCTGTTTAGAACTTAATCCACATTAAAAAAAAAAAAACAAATCAAATGTATTTTAAAAGCAATAGTAAACATTAAACAAAATTAGGTCATAACTGCAATCCTGTGCTAATTCTTAGAACAAAGAATAAATCTCACGTGGATCATTTTAAAGCCTGATAAATCCTTCCAGTTAACATTTGGTGACCAGTGCTATTGCAAAAAGGACATTTTTGCAAACATACCCAATTGATCTCTCAAGGGCTTGCTTGTTTGATTTTCAAGCCTCTTTCCCCTTTTCTTCATCAGGTGTCACACTGCCAGATCCTCATCTATTACTGCCTTGACATGTCATTCCAGCAGTTCTCCAACATCACTTGCTTTCATTTCATGAAGTCTTGCCTCTCTCACAAGAGTTACAATTTCAGTGTTTGTCCTGTATGTATTTGCAAAACATCCTACGAGCTGGGAGAGATGACCAAGATGTAGATGGTCCCGGAGCCTGGCTTGAATACAGAGGAGTGATAGAGTGGAGGCTCAGTCTGTACGTGGCAAGTTCATCACTGAATATTTTCCTACTATGATGACTTCTGCTTCCCCTCTATAATCTGGAAACTGCAGGGAATCAGATACCAGAAATGCTGATACTCTGACCCTCTGGGTGACCGCACCTGAACCGGTTTTTTATTTTTCTCTATTTCCCCCAATCTCTCTACCTGGAAGATGCCCATGACTTACCCCGATCTTTTCTTTCACGAATCTTTCTGGCAGAGCTAGGAGTTATCTCCTTCAGTGTACCTGCCTTTGGTCCCCCAGGCATTAGGAACCTCCATGCCTCAGATATTTTGTTGGAATACTCGTCTCTTGTGGCCCTGGGGATGTGTGTCTTTTATCACAGTACCCGTGAGAACACTCACTGCGCCCTCCACGAGGCTGCAAGTCTTCAACACGAGTCTTACTACATCTCTGCACCTTGCCACAGCACTTGAGGACACACTGCCTTGCCTGTGGCAGGCACTTTGTAAATAAGGATAAGCCAGGAGGTCACAAATCAACAGGGCTGTCCACCAGTGCCACTGCAGGCCACTCTTTCACTCTGTTCCTCATGGTCACCTCATGGTCACCAAAATGAACAATCTTCGCAGTGCTGAGTTTTAGAGGCCTTTCCCAGATGGGAGGCTGGGGCTCAGAGAAGTTAAGCAAGCTGCCCAATGTCACACAGCTCTTTCTCTGCCTCCATCCCATTCCACCAGTGGCTCCCAGTGGTCCTCAGCACGATTCACATGGCTACATAGGATTTCATACCTCCCCGTCTCTCAAGCATCATCCTCTCCTGTCACACACACCCCATCTCTGAGTGAGCTATAATCCCTGACATGTCATGCTCTTTCATACCTCCACGGCTCTGGCACGCATGATACCCTCTCCCCCATGTGCCTTTTCTCCCCCCTGCCTGGTGAGCTCCAGCTCATCCTACAAGTCTCGGCTGGGAAGCACAGCCCCAGTCTGTAAATGCTCCTCGGGGGATTCAGTTCTGCAGTTCTACAGCCTGGGTTCAAATCTCTGCTCCGCTACCCACCAGCTGTGTGACCTTGGCGAATCAGCTGACCTCCTACAGCCCCTGTGAAAGGACAAAATGAGAGACTGCCCCAAGCAGTGACGGGCAGATACCAAGTGCTCACTCTGTACAGCTGGGAAGACCCTGCCTGCCCTCCCAGGCCTGGGGAGGCAGCCCTGCCACCCCTCCATCCCCTCCAGTGCCACTCAGATGCGGGAGTCAGTGGGAGTGTCTGTGCTGCTGTCTTGATACTCCCAGAGTCTAGCCCATTGCTCCATTCCCAAAATTCATCATATACAAGGCTCGAATCTTGTTTGGGGTATATCACAAAGTAAACATCCAACGCCAACAGCCACAGAGCCACAGCTTCTGGAAAACAGCCCAAGGCAAAGGCTGCTATTACTTTATATAATTGCTTCACAAAAAGAAGAGGATCCCAACCTGCAGCAGTGTAAGAACCTCTCCCCACGTCATCCGCAGACTGCCCTGTGCCCCTGAATCAGCAGTTTCCTTGGTGCAGCCCCAAACGCATCCAACGACAGGCAGTGACACCCTACGTGGCTTCTGGGATCGGAAAGCCTGGAATACGATCCAGAGGGTTTCTGAGGGCCCAGTTTAGGAGCATATCTTGACCTTCTTTCAAGAGACAACTACATCCAAGGTCAGATAGGACTTTGGTTTGCAAAAATTGTGTCTAGATCAGGGTTTCTCAGCTGTGGCACAACTGACATTTTGGGCCAGCTAGGTCTTTGTTGTGGGAGGCTGTCCTATGTATTGTAGGATATTTAGCAGAATCTGGGACCTCTACCCACTCGAAGCCACCCCTAAGTCGTGACAAGAAAAAATGTCTCCAGACACTGCCAAATGCACCCTTGGGGACAAAGCTCTCCTCAACCCAGAGCCCTTTTGGGGGAAGTGAACCCACTGACCTCCAACCCTGGATTTATTGCTAAAGTAAATCAATAAGGAGCATTCTTAGCCACTTACTATATCTACCTTGAAACACTGTCTTCCAGTCCTCAGGGATTTTTTTTCTTTTAAGTTCACAGTCTTGAAGGCCTGGCTGCACAGACTCCCCCAGGTAGCATTTTAAAAATATAGATTCTGGGAAAGCATCCCCAGAGATTCAGATTCATTTGGCCTGGGGCAGAGGCTGGACATGGGTATTTTTAAAAAATTCCCTAGGCGGGGGCACCTGGATGGTTAGGTTGGCTAAGTCTCCCACTCTTGATTTTGGCTCAGGTCACGATCTCACGGGTGTGAGATCGAGTCCTGCTTCAGGCTGACCGGGATTCTCTCTCTCCCTCTCTCTCTCTCTCTGCCCCTCCCTTGCTCCTGTGCATGTGAGTTGCACGCGCTCTCTCTCACTCTCAAAATAAAATAAAATAATTTAAAATTCCCTAGGCCATTCTAACACGCAGCCAGGATGGAGAAACACTGCTAAAAGACATTTCATTTGATTCCGTCTTCTCCCTAATCCTTTGAACCTGGCAGGGTTAAACGACAATGAACCAGAAAGCGAAAATGAGGCTAAGGGGATTTAAGTATCATCCTAATTCTTGACAATGAAATATCCTCGGCACATTCCATTTCTTGGTCCGCAAGTGACTTGCCAGAAAGAATGGAACTTAACCCTGTTCGCCCATGGCCTTTTTGATATAAACAGCACCATCCTGCAAAACTTTCTGGAAAGATGGAAATGTTCTCCATCTGCTCTACCTAATACAGTCACTATTGAGCACTTGAAATGTGGCTAGTGTGACTTAAGAAGAGAATTTTTAAATTTATTTAATTTGAAGTTGATAGCCACCATGTTGACAGTATGAAAAGTATTTATGTCCCTACAGGGTCACGGAGATAAAGTCCTATAGCCTGCTAAATGCCACAGAACCATGAAAACTTACAAAAATGTATGACTTAAAATATCTAAGTGCAACAGTCTTGAAATTATCAAAGGCAATCGTAACTTATGCCAATAATCAAATTAGGAGAAATTTTAACGATTTTTTTTTTCAACCCACCGAGCCGGTTTTCCAGCATATTCCAAACACTTAGCTTTGAGGGAGACATTCCTGGTCCTTTTCTTTTGAACACTCATCACTGTAAAAATTGACCTAGTCACCAAAACAATCAGGCATTGGTAAAGAATATGACTGGTAGGGAAGCTGATTTCTACTCTGAGCTGCTTACTAGGAAAAAACACTCACTGTTATTTTCCTTCCCTCCCTAATCCAAAGTAAATCTTTGATTCAAACCTTTTGCCCCAAAGATAAGTCTGAACCAACACATTGTGCAAACCCATGTAACCTCTAAGAACGAGTGTTTTATCTTCCTATCAGTAGTTTCACAATTACTTACAATTGCATGAACTGTATTCACATGTTTAGATATGTCCAGCCTCACAGCCTCACAGAACTCAAAGCTCAGATTTTTAAAGCTAAAAAACAGAAAAGGCTATTCTTTTTACCAAAGCAATGGACGGTGTAGTGTCGAAGAAAGCTTCAGAGGCCTTTCTGACCACACACACAAGATGCTTATCTCAGGGTGCCTGGCTGGCTCAGTCAGTGGGGCATGTGACTCTTGATCCTGAGGTTGTGGGTTCAAGCCCCCTTTGGGTGTAGAGATGATTTAAAAATTAAAATCTTAAAAAAAAAAATGCTTACCTCTTCTTGGTTGGGACTCCTCTGGCCCACCTCTAAGCAGAGTCAATATGAGTCAGTCAGTAACGATTGAATACATTTCCAGTAATTCAAAGTGGAGCCAACACTGTCTCACTCTCCATAATAGCTGGTGCTTACTGAGTGCTTACCACATGCTGGACCTTGTGCTTTATCTAAATCTTACCATTGCCTTCTGAAACAGGTGCCATTACCAGAAGCTAAGACTTAGGTTAGATAATAGGCCCATGGCCACACAGGTAGCAGTGGTAGCAGTGGGATTTGGACCCAAGTCTCTCTGATTCTCTGGGGGGAATCCTCTGGGTCATGAACAAAAACAAACCTGTAATCATAATGTTAGGTACCATGCTGAGCCATTCTCCCTGTGATCAGGCTGTAGCTCAATGAAGGGAGTTTGGTGTTGCAGGGTTCAGAAATTCTGAGTCTATCGTTACTTTGGAAACCATGTCATAACTCTCCCCACCACCCCCCCACCCCGGATCTCTCTTTCTCTCTCTCTCTCTCCCCTTTTGTCCTGGGGCTTCACCAGGCAGATGGGAAAAAGGGTCTTGAGGAACGCTTCTGATCCCACCAGTATAGCTGCCCCAGAGAGCATAGGCAGACACATGCAGACAGAACTTTCCAAATGCCATCATGAAGGTGGAAGGCAGTAGGATCCCAGTTATAAGATCCCAGGGGAGAAAGGAATCACTTTCAGTTGGGGCCAGGGGAGGAATCAGAGGTGTGTTCCTAGAGGGGACCGCTGAGCTGGAGCTAAGGTAAGATTTAGACTTCAGAGATTCCAGGGAGGGCATTCCCAGAGGAGGGAACAGCCTAAGCAAAGGCAGCAGGTCACCTGCCTGGATTATAGCACAGGAGGCAGGGGGTGGGGGAGGGGGGAATCAGGATACAAAGAGGGAACAGAATCTCCAGAGGCCTAGGCTGATGGGCTGGGGCAGTACTGGGAACCCAGGAAGTGAGGACTGACCATCCCAGGACATGTTTAGCATCCCAGCCCTGGTACTTCTTAGCTGTATGGCCTCCAGCATGTCCCTTCTCTTTGGGCATCAGTCTCCTTGAGGAGGACACCCAGGACCCCTCGTTGGTCTGAGAAAATATTTTTAGAAAAATAAATTGGTGCTAAGAACATAGATTAATTTCTCTTATTTCTGACTTCCTATGTTATAAAAATGTTGATAAGAATTTATTAGTTACAGTTGGGTAAAAATAAGTCTAGTGGTTCAGAATGGGGGCTTTGAGGTCAGATTCACTGTGCCCTGGGAAGGGGGCACATTTTCCTCTGAGAAATGGGCATAACATTGGTACCTACCTCTGGGAGCTGTTGGGAGAAGTAAGGCAGGTAATCCTCTAAAGGTGCTTAGCACATGATCTGGCAGCCAGTATTTATTCTATGTCAGCTATTATTTATAATAACTTAACTCCCAGCCAGGTAGAGCCAGCCATTAGGGTTTTCTGAACAGGTGAGAGGTGAGGCAAATGCTGGTCTCCAGTCCAAGCTGAAACCTCTTCTTAATCAACCAAACCTCGGAGCACAAAAAGGGCTCAAGGTACATATCCCTGGATGCACAGCCTCTAGACCCTCTAGCACCCTCTTCCTCTCTCCCTATCTCTCTTGTCAACTTGGCCTCCTCCACTCATCTGCATGTGCTCTGCCCTGCAGGCAGCGTTACACAATCCGAATTTCCAAGGCTGCCAAGAAGCCAGTGAAAGTGTAGGCGGGGGATGCTGGGGGTTGCCGGGCGGCACCGGGCTGTTGGGATGGTTGTACCAGCATCTTGACTCAAGGGTTGCTGGGAGGAGAGGGCATGAGGCCAGGGGAACTGGGGTGGGCTGAGGAAAAGTGAGCTAAAAAGCTGCTGGGGGTAGGTATTGGCTGGGGGAGGTCCCGAGGGGCGCAGATATCTGGGGACCGGACCGGGGTTGGCGCCATTAGCTGGGAGGTCGAGCTGCAGCCTTTCCTCGGGAAGTGGGAGGAACGAGGGTGCAGGAGCCTCCAAACCATCCAGCCACCCGGAGGGACACAGAAGGACTGGTGCCGGAGCCAGCGGTGGGAGGCGGAACAGAAAAAGGGTGCAGATCCCCGACCCAGCCTCACCTCGTCCCTGGGCTTAGGGCAGCAGGCAGCCTGGGAAGTAGGGGCATCTGGGATTCGGGGAATGTCAAACCTATCCAGGCACTGGAGGGGAGCGTGCAGGGGCTAATGCCGGAGCGAGAGAACCGAGTAGAAACAGAGGTGCAGGTTCCCGACCCATTTCGCCCCGTGCGCCGCTTGCGGGGCGGCCAGGCAGCCTTGCAACGAAAAGTGGAGGGCAGGTTACAGGGCCGGGGCGGGGGGGGGGGGGATCCCCCGTATACCCTCCCTTTCAGGTGCGCACCCCCCGCCCGGCCCGCCGGCGCTCACCTGACCTGACCTCAGGGGCCCGGATAGTGCCGCGGGATCCAGAGGCCAGTCCTCGTCCCCCAGCCGCGCTCGCGTCCGGCAGCTGCGCTCGTGCCCGCGTCGCTCGGTTCCCCGCGCCCGGCTCAGCCGGACGCCTTAAAGGCGCGCCGCGCCGGCCTGAGTCAGCCGACGGAAAAGCTGGCTCCGCCTTCGTCGCCCCTGGCGCAGCTCCGCGGCTGCAGCGTCCGGTGTACTCTAAACTCCTCTGCGCCCCAGCTCAGAGCGTTAAACCCGGAGGGGCGAGTTAGTGGCTTCCACAACCCGACCTCGGCAACCTGTCTCCAAGCACTCAAGAGCCCAGGCCCGAGTGCCAGCGCCTACTGCTCTCCGCGCTCAGCTCTAAGGGCGGAGGGCAGAACCCGGCCGCCCCGCCCCACCCCGCCCCTAAACAGCTCACTTAGGGCAAAGGCTACGGACTGGGACCCAAGGAGCCACAGTTCCACAAGGCACCGCCAGAGTTCGTCGAGGCGTTGTTTCATTTACTGAGCAGCTACTATGTGCCTAGTGCTACTGGGCACGTGGCTCCAAAGTGACTCTGGCTGGATCTCTGCCCCCCAAAGGCTCAGAAAGATAGGCACAGGCTCACAGGCAAGTCAAGCAACACTGCCTTACACATGTCGTCTCATTTAATACTGTAAGGTACGCGTTGTGATTGGCTTCCTTTCTCAGAAGAAAGGTGAGCCGCTTGCCCATGGGTTCAGCCTATAAAGGACAGAATTGGGAATTCAAACCCTGCACCTGGTTCCAAAGCTGGGGGTGGCGGGGGAGAGGGTGGGACACAAAATAGTAATCTTGGAAAGGCTTTCATCCACTGCTGGTTGAATCCCCACTATGGTCATTTCTTCTTTTTAAGGACAGTTAAACCTAATTAGGCAAATAAATAAAAAATTAGGAGGGGAGCATAAAAATTATCACCCATTAAATTCAAATGGTGTTGTTGGACTAGCTTATCTACCACAAAGCCGGGATTTTTGAGCATCTGGCCTCAGTTTACCACTGCACCCTCATCTAGTATTCTGAGGGTGCCCAAGCTGAATTCTACCACTTTGGCCTTTGAATGGGCTGTTTCCTCCACCAAGAACTCTTCTTTTTCTTCTTGGCCTGACTACTTCCTCTTGACTGTGCCTCAATTTATTTATTTTTTCTATGCCTCCATTTATTTTTTTTTTTAATTTTTTTTTCAACGTTTATTTATTTTTGGGACAGAGAGAGACAGAGCATGAACGGGGGAGGGGCAGAGAGAGAGGAAGACACAGAATCGGAAACAGGCTCCAGGCTCTGAGCCATCAGCCCAGAGCCCGACGCGGGGCTCGAACTCACCGACCGCGAGATCGTGACCTGGCTGAAGTCGGACGCTTAACCGACTGCGCCACCCAGGCACCCCTCTATGCCTCCATTTAGATGTCACTTCCTCCAACAGGCCCACACTGCACTAGGGACTTCTTCCATCAGAGTGTTTATTCATTCATATAATAAAATCTTACTGAGCATTTACTATGTGCTGAGCAGTATGTGAGGGGTGGGGGTGAGGAGTGGTATCTTCTGCTGCCCTGAATGAAGGCTTCCTTGTCTGCCTCTTGCTCCAGACCTAGGTGGGACTAGTGCCCAGCAGGACTCTCTTGGTATTTAACTCCACCACAAAGGCAGCCTCCCTCCTGCCAAACCCTCCAGACTGGCAGAACCTGGTTGAGTTGGGCAGGTCCTGGTTTTTAAGAATGGGTCATGGACAAAAAGCTTCAGAGATGTGGCAAAGGAACATCTCTGAGGCCACTGGTAACTACCTCGTAAAATCTGCCTCTGTTAGGGCTGCTGGAATCCATCCAGAGTTAGGGACAATCTCCCTGGCTTGGGCTGAAGCATCTTCCTCTAAGACGTTGGCCATCTCATCATTCAGATTTCAAGAGTTGCATTCGACATGCTTCATGGAATTGTTCTCAGAGCTTCAGGGATAGTGTACTCATCAAAGAGTAAGTTGCTCAGGATTCTCATGGATCATGATTAACCAAATATGGTGATTTGGAAGACCTATCTGAAGAAATTAATCAGAAGACAACAGAGTGATATGACATGAAAAATATGAAAACAAGATATTACAATATATGCAGAATAGACTGAGCAGATCTAAAATCCATTTAAGCAGCATCAAAGGAGGAGAGGCCAGGGGCGCCTAGGTGGCTCAGTCAGTTAAGCGGCCGACTTCGGCTCAGGTCATGATCTCGCGGTCCGTGAGTTTGAGCCCCGCATCGGGCTCTGTCTGTGCTGACAGCTCAGAGCCTGGAGCCTGTTTCAGATTCTGTGTCTCCCTCTCTCTGACCCTCCCCCGCTCATGCTCTGTCTCTCTCTATCTCAAAAATAAATAAACATTTAAAAAAATTTTTTTAAAGGAGGAGAGGCCATATTTGAGGTGTTAAAGGGTGAGAATTTCTAGAGCAGAAAAAAGACATGAATCCCCAGTTTTAGGAAGCATAAGACATCCTAAGCAAGATAAATAATAGGAAATCCACACCAAGAGACATTGTAGTGAAACTGCAGGATACTAAAAACAAAGAAGGGGTGCCTGGCTGTCTCAGTGGGTAGAACATGCGACTTTTGGTCTCAGGGTTGTGAGTTCGAGCCCAATGATGGGTGTAGAGATTACTTAAAAATAAAATCTTTTTAAAAATAATTTATTCATCCATTTTGAGAGAGAAAGAGAGCGAGCGCACGTGTGTGTACATGTGAGCACAGGAAGGGCAGAGAGAGAGGAGAGAGAATCCTAATCGGGCTCCACACTGTCAATCTGCACTGTCAGCACAGAATCCCACATGAGGCTCAAACCCACAAACCTGAGATCATGACCTAAGCCGAAATTAAGAGTTGGTTAAGCATTCAGGCTCTTGATTTTGGGTCAGGTCATGAGACCAAGCCCTGCGCTGGAACCTGCTTGGGATTCTCTCTCTCCCTTTCTCTCTGCCCTTCTCCAACTTGCCTGCTCTCTCTCTCTTAAAATAAATAAAAATCTTTAAAAAATAAATAAATAAAAATAAAAACAAAGAACTTAAAAGCAGCTAGAGATAAAAAAGACAGATTATTCCCCAGAAAAGGAATTAGATTTCCTGCAGATTTCTGAATGGCAACATAGGAAACTCAAAGGCATTGAATAATATCTCCAAAGACCTGAGAATTGGATCCTCAACCTTTCAGGAATAAGGGTTAAATACAAATAAAGTGAATTTACAACTGGAAGACTTGACTAACTGAACTTCTAAGATATACCTCAGAAAGAAGAAAAAAAGACCCAATTAAGAACTGAAATGAAAGAAGGCATACTGAGTGAAGAAATTGGTAAATAGAGTGAATCTAAACAAAATTGTCAGTACAAAACAATAATGATGACATAATGCATAATCCATAAGTTTATTTTTAATTTTTAATTTTTTTATTTTTTTAGAGAGAGAAAGAGCACGGGAGTGGGGCAGAGGGAAAGAGAGAGAATCCCAAGCAGGCACAACACTCAGTGCAGAAATTAAGAGCTGGACACTCAACCAACTGAGCCACCCAGGCGCCCCCATGATCTGTATGTTTACACAAGGTCAGATCTAAAATAAGAGACAACAATCAATTAGGAATGAGGTGGTAAAAAAAAAAATAGTGTCCCAGTGCTTTTGCATTTGTGTGGGAAGGGAATTAAGATAGTAATTTTGGCTTTTGTTAATTATGTGTGGTACATTGTCAATGGTATTCACTAAAGTAATATAAATAACATGTATAACTTTCAAACCGGGGGGGGGGGGGGAATTACATAAGCCAATAAACAAATGCCAACCAACACAAAGAATTGTAGAAAAAGTAAGATTCCTCCCCCCCAAAAAAGGTAATTAAAAAAAAGTCCAGATTTACTAATAATCATAGTAAATTAACTAAACTCATCAGTTAAAAGTCAGAAATTGTCAACTTGGATGTTACAAAAATCCAAGAGGTGCTGTTTCAAGAGGCACTCCAAAAAATATAGGAATTTGGGAAGGTTAAAAGTAAACGTGTGGAAAATGATACACCTCACAAACAGTATCCAAAAGAAACACCACCACTGTGTTATGGTGACTGACTAACAAAATCATTAAGGATGGAAAGTGACACTACATAGTGATAACGAGTTCAATTCACCAGCAAATTCTATCAGTTGTCAACTATAGAAAACATGAATCTTATAATTATTAGAGAAATTGGTGAAATATTTAGTCAAAGGAAAAACTAAAGCCTGATGATTCTAGAAGTGAGTCTAAACTTTCAAGACATATATCATATTGCTCTCTCATAAGCCCTTCTAGAAAATAGAAAACGAGAGAACACATCCCAATTCACCCTATTATACCAGTCTAAATTCCATACCAAACAAGATCAGACCAATATTACTCCTAAATCCCTCAAAAACATAGAAGTAAAAATCCTAAATAAAATATTAGTAAATTGAGTCCAGCAATATATAAAAAGGATGATGTATCATTACCAAGACAGGTTTATTCTAGGAATGTCAGGATAGTTTAACATTAGGAAATCTATTCCTGTAGTTAACCACATCAATATATTAAAGGGGAACCATAAGATCATCCCAATGTTTGCAAAATTTTAAAATTTAACAGTCTTTCTTGGTAATAACTCATAGGAAACTAGGAAGAGAACTTCCTTGCAGGTTAAAAGGCGGCTACCAAAATTAAAAACCTACAACAATTATCATTCTCAATAATGAAAAGTTAGAAATGCTTCCTTCAAAATCAGAAATGATTCCAATCAAAATCTCAACAGGGCTTTTCAATAATTAATTAGGAACGAGGTGGTAAAAAAAAAAAATTACGAGCTGGTAAAAAAGAAAATTATGAGCTGATTCTAAGATTCATATGGAAGAGCAAAGGTCCAAGAAAAGTAAAAATATTTGCAATGAAGAAGAAAAATTAGATATCAAGACTTGTTATAAAAGTATAGTTATTAGGACAGTGTGTATTCATGTAGGGATAGATAAAAACACTAATGAAACAGGGGCGCCTGGGTGGCTCAGTTAGTTGGGCGTCCGACTTCGGCTCAGGCCACGATCTCACGGTCCGTGGGTTTGAGCCCCGCGTCGGGCTCTGGGCTGATGGCTCAGAGCCTGGAGCCTGCTTCTGATTCTGTGTCTCCCTCTCTCTCTGCCCCTCCCCCGTTCCGATTCTGTGTCTCCCTCTCTCTCTGCCCCTCCCCCGTTCATGCTCTGTCTCTCTCTGTCTCAAAAATAAATAAACGTTAAAAAAAAAATTAAAAAACAAAAAACCACTAATGAAACAGTATAAAAATCACAGAAAAAGAAGCACCTTGGTGTCTCAATTGGTTAAGCATCCGACTCTTGATCTCAGCTAAGGTCTTGATCTCACAGCCTGGAATTGGACTCCATGCTGGGCATGAAGCCTACTCAAAAAAAAAAAAAAAAAAAAAAAAAAAAAATCACAGAAACAGATCCACATACATAAGGAAACTTGACTTATGAGGGAGGTGACATTTCAGATCACTGGCGAAAGGAGGGACAATTCGGTAAAAATGCTAGGACAATTGATTATTCATATAGAAAAACATGGAATTTAACAACCCACCCCTCTCCAAATTAATTCAAGGTAAATTAAAGACTTTAATATAAGAAGCAAAACTAAACTTTTAGAAGGACAACATAGGAGAATATCTTCACGGTCTTGCCAACACTTGGAACCATCAGACTGACTGCTTGTAATCTAGTAGGTCTGAAGGGGTATCTCATTGTGATCTTAATCTTTACACCTATCATTAATGGGCTTGAGCAATTACTCATATATTTGTTTGCCATTGTGTTTCCGTGTCTGTGAAATATCTGTTTGTGTCATTTCCCCATCTTTCTAATTGTCTGTCTTAATGGTTTGAAGTTATATGTGCTGCAAAGCCCAGTTTGTGGCTTATGTTTTCACTTTCTTTAGTGCTTTTGGACAAACATTAATTTTGTCAAATTATCCTTTGTGTTTAGTGCTTTTTATGTCCTGTTTAAGAAATCCTTTCCTACCTCACCTAAACCACACTGACTGAGGTTAGGGGAGATAGCAGTACCCCAAGGACACTGGGGATACAGGTACCAAATTGGGACTGATGCCTGGGCTAGCCAGGTAGCAGGTGAGCAAACATGAGCTCCAAGTGTCTGAGTCACTGGAACAACTCTCAGGTGAAGACGGTCGATCCGGGTCCAGCTCTGCCACTTACTAGCTATCTGTCTATGTAAACCTGAGTTTCGCCATCTATACGTAGGAGGTGATGACGAACAATTGATGATGGTACCAACCTCACAGGGTTGCAGACAAGATCAAGCTGAATAGTGTGTTTACAGGTTAGCACCAGACCTAGCACAGAGGACGTGTGCATAATATCAGCCATCAGCATCAGTGTGGTTCATACACCAAGCATTTACTGGGCTCACCCAGTTCTGAGAGGGGCTTAGAAACCATCTTTGAATAGTCAAGGATCAGTTGGGGAACAGAGATTATGAAGCCTCCAGCGTGAACCGAGAATCAATGGCTGAAGGCTACTAACGTGTGTGTGTGTGTGTGTGTGTGTTTAGCACATAGTTCTTCTTGCTAAGAAAACACATATTTCTTAAGGTCCTCACAGCATCATTTCAGCATCCACATCACTCATGACACTGTCCTGAGACCTGTCCCTCTTAGCTGTCCCTGGTGTCTCTCCTGGGACCCTTAAGCATCCCACCAGGTAGCCACTTAGATATAAACATCTTAATGACACTTTCAAAGACGCATGTTACATTATGCCATCTAAATCATGATGCCCTCTAATCTAATTTATCAAAAGGATAATGCTTCTTCATTTGTTTTTATCTTGTCTCCTTTCTGAGCTGTGAGGTCATGCAGGGAGCTGGATCACACATCCATGTGGATGGATTATAGTTTGGTCACCCTTCAGGCAGTGGTTCCTGATGCCCCAGTTGGGGTTGTAGGGACTGGAGGTACTGGGTACCCAATGGGACTGGAGCAGGAGGTACCAAGTTTGGTCATCTCTTCCCAGTGGCACACAAGTGGCTGGAAACAGGCCAAAGAGCCAGAGGTGGAAAGGACAATGGGAAGAAGTAGAGAGGTATGGGGCAAAGTAAAGGGGAGAACACAGCTGTGGGGAATAGACTGTCATCTGCTCCTTTGTGTCAGTTCTCAAGTGGATTGTTCTCATTTAAAAACATAGGATGAGCAGATGTTAATTAACAGGTAGTGAACACTTCTTCATTCCCTACCCTGTCCTGGGCATTGTGCTTTTCATGCACTATCCCATTTGTTTTCATCTTTACAACAGTGTGCAGTGTGGGTATTATGACTTCCACCATTTAACAGACAAGGAAACTGGGCTCAAGGTTAGGTAACTTGCCCAAGCTTGTGTAGCCAGCAAGTGGTGCAGTAGAGACAGACCTGTCTCCAAATCTGTGCTCTTAACCACAGTACTCAATGAACACCTTCTACACTTGCACATGACTCACATTTTGCAGGCTGCCGTGGAGACTCCACCAAAGGCTTGACTGATAGAATGGGTGTTGGTGGAAGCTCAGGAAATTGTTACTGAGGGTCTTTTTCTTAAGAAATCCACCACATTTGAGTGATGGCAGCTCTCCGCTGCTATGGCTACATGTAAACGCAGCTTGGCTGGATCTGATTGGGTCTCCATGGAAACATGACTTCACTGACTACTGCTTCCAGAGGAGTCTCCTTCCAGTCTCTGAGAATTCATCTCAAACATCGTTCGAGACTTCATCTGCACCACATTTATACATGAGACCACTGAGGCAGTGCAGAGTGATGGCCGGGAACACAGGATTTGCTCTCTGACAGGCCTGACTCTTCATTTACCAAGTATACACTTCTGACAAGTTGCTTCCTTTCTTTGGGTCCCAGTTTACACCTCTATAAAATAGGGGTAATATAGTACTTACTTCATAAATTTATTCTAACCATTACTAAATTCTTTCTTAAAAATTGTTTTTAAGGGGCGCCTGGGTGGCGCAGTTGGTTAAGCGTCCGACTTCAGCCAGGTCACAATCTTGCGGTCCGTGAGTTCGAGCCCCGCGTCAGGCTCTGGGCTGATGGCTCAGAGCCTGGAGCCTGCTTCCGATTCTGTGTCTCCCTATCTCTCTGCCCCTCCCCCGTTCATGCTGTCTCTCTCTGTCTTAAAAATAAATAAACGTTGAAAAAAAAATTTAAAAAAAAAATAAAAATAAAAAAAATTGTTTTTAAATGTTTATTTTTGAGAGAGAGACAGAGACAGAGAGAGAGAGAGAGAGAGCAGGGGAGGGGCAGAGAGAGAGAAGGAGACACAGAATCCGAAGCAGGCTCCAGGCTCTGAGCCGTCAGCACAGAGCCCGACGCGAGGCTCGAACTAACGGACCACAAGATCATGACCTGAGCCGAAGTTGGACACTCAACCGACTGAGCCACCAACTGAGCCACCCAGGCACCCTAACCATTACTAAATTCTTAAACTAAATAAATGTTGACTATTGTTATTACTCTCCCACTTGCTCATTCTCTTCCTGCTGCCCTTGTTCCCAGCTAAACTAGGGTAACCAATTCATCCCAGTTTGCTCAGGACTTTCTCTGTGTTTGCACCAAAAGCCCCCCTCAGTTTTGGGCAAACTGGGAGGGTTGGTCACCCTTCCTGACTCTGCAGAGAGGTCATAATGGTCCAGAGAAAATGGTCCAGAGGCCAATGGGGCTCAAAGAGGTTTGAGTCCAAGATTTACATTGGTAATTCATATTCATAATTGTTTTTTGGCCACTGGATACACAATGAAGACTCAGAGGCACAGAAAACTGAAACCAAAGGCAAGTCCAATTAACTATCCAATTTTGAGTCCCCAAGAGCAAAAGCTGCCTTATTCATCTCTGTATCTCCCTCCACATTTAGTAGGCTGTTAAATGAGTGAATAACAAATCCCCTAAAACACCCATGATGCAAAATGATCCCCGGTTCCAGGCTGGGACTTACTTGTGGCAACAAATCTCCAGGGCTGAATTCTTAAGGTCATGTCTTAGGAATGACACTGGCCTGCACGTAAATCTGGTTCTTGGCTGACTTTGGAGCAGGCTCTGCCTGTAGAGGAGAAATGTCATCCTGCAGTAGGATTCCTGCATCAAGAATCATTTATGAGTCACTGTTTGGTTGAAGATTGACACCACCTGGGTGGCTCAGTCAGTTAAGCGCTCAGCTTATGATGTTGTGGTTTGTGAGTTCGAGCCCCATATCAGGCTCTGTGCTGACAGCTCAGAGCTTGGAACCTGTTTTGGATTTTGTGTCTCCCTCTCTCTCTGCCCCTCCCCTGCCCACACTCTGTCTGTCTCGTCAAAAATAAATAAATATTTAAAAAACTTTTTAGGGGCGCCTGGGTGGCGCAGTTGGTTAAGTGTCCGACTTCAGCCAGGTCATGATCTCGCGGTCCGTGAGTTCGAGCCCCGCATCAGGCTCTGGGCTGATGGCTCGGAGCCTGGAGCCTGTTTCCGATTCTGTGTCTCCCTCTCTCTCTGCCCCTCCCCCGTTCATGCTCTGTCTCTATCCCAAAAATAAATAAACGTTGAAAAAAAAAAATTAAAAAAAAAAAAAAAACTTTTTAAAAAGATTGACACCTGCTCATAGCTGCACTCCTCACCCTGTCTTTGGAGCTGATGTAATTTTCAGTGGATTTGTAAATAATTGTCCAATGGGTGATGACTCAGGAGGGATATCTGCCCCTGGAGAACACCACACCCCCTACTGAGGTCCCCTACTCACAGCATGGGGTATCTCCCAAGTTCTCATGCTCCTTATGTGTGGGGTAAGTGGGGGAGTTCAGAATATGGGAGAGAAAACATCCCAGTTTGCTGGGAGTCTAGGGGGTGGGACATGGATTGTTCTCAGTGTTCTGAGCTGGAATACTGGCAGGGCCTTGTCAGTGCTACATACCAGAGAAGAAATGGTATAGGGGACCAACTAAGTGCTCATACTCTGGTGGCAAACAGTCCCAGCTTGGTAGCTCCGAGAGCTGGTGCAAGCGACACCCTCTCTGAGGCTAGTTTCCTCATGTGTAAAATGAAGATAATAGTAGTGTTTGGGTGGTAGTGAGACTTAATGGACCTTGTGCACGAAAAGAAGATGGACAATATGGGGCCTAATAAAGCTCAACACCTGTACTGCTATTATCGTTTTATTGTGATCCAACATAAGCACCCGGTACAAGGAGAGAATAGTGCCCAAATCAACAAACACAGAGAGGCGTGTCAAACAGCAAGCACTCAATAAATGTTAGCGACTGTTATTAAGAGCTTTTAAATCATAATCTACTTCCTGTGTCTGAGTCACCTGACTTCCCTGTGACTACCATGAGATGCTTATTTAAGAACTTCTGTGAAACACCTAAGCAGTATTCCCACTCAGAATGCATCACTTGACTCTAATCATGAGGCAGCCTCAGACAAACCCAAACTTAGGGAGAGCCAACAAAATAGCTAGCCTGCACACCTCAAAAATGTCAAGAATATAAAAGACAAAGGCTTAGGAATTTTACAGGTCAGATTAGAGGGGGTCAAGGACATAGGACTGCTAAGTACAATGCATAAGTGTGGATTGGATCCTGCACTAGAAAGAAAAAATTGCTATAAAGGACATTATTAGAGTAATTGGTAAAATTTGAACAAGGTCTGTAGATTAGGTAATAATATTGTATTGTTGCTAAACCTTCTGGTTTTGATGTGTTAATTGCCTTGCAGTTATATAAACGAATTACTTGCCCTTAAGAAATCACTTGAAAGTATTTAAGGATAAAGGATCCTAATGTCTCTAACTTACTCTTGAACGGTTGAGGGAAAAAAAATCTGTATGTATAAAAACTAATGAAAAATTTCATTAGTAATGAAATTTGCATTTCATTACTAATGAAATAATGAAAAATTAATGAAAAAATGTTCATTGGTGAACCTGGATGAAGGGGATACATGAGTTTTCAAGCTATTTTTGCAACTTTTATGCATATTTGAAATTATTTATAAATAAAAATTAAAGCATAATTAAGTAAAATGAAAAAAACTTGGCACCAAACCCTTAGAAGAAGAAGAAATTGTGCAGTTAGGCAAGCAGCCAGCTCCCTGCTCAAGACCCACCAGTCAGCAGCTGTGAGAAGCCTTCCACCTCTTGGTCCTGTTTCCTCACTCCCCTTTCATGGTCAGCTTGGAAGGGCCAACTTTACACGAACAGGTAGCTTTAGAATCGGCCATAGAAGCAGGGAGAAGTCCTTGGGCTTGTTCGTGCGTGTAGCAAGGAGAGAAAGGCAATGGATCCAGCGCAGTGCAGTGGCCAGGGGGAAGCGTTGGGGTGATGGGGCTCCAATGGCATCGTGTGGCCTGGCCGCAGCCTTGGGTGTCTCAAAACAGCAGGATGAAAAGCGCTGAGGTACCAGAAGAGACTGTTCTAGCAGTGAGATGCTGCTCTAAGGAGGAAAGAAGATGAACGTGGCTGCCAGGAGAGGAGCAGTGCTCGCTATCAGCCAGAAGAGGGCGCTGTCTTCTCCCGTGTCATTCTCTGAATCAACAGGCATTGTGCTCTGAGTGTGCCCACAGTGTTTTTCAGATCTGCAGATCGCAGGAGCAGGACTAGGATGAGGTGAATGAGGCGGGATCATGAAAGTGAGGGTTGGATTCCGTCTTCATTTAATATTTGATACTTTGTTCATCGTGGATGTTCTGTGTTAGTTTTGCTTACTCAAGATTAATTAGTGAAAATATTGCAATAAAATATGATTTATCTTGATTACTGAGTTGTCTGTCACCCCCTTAAATGTCCCACCTGAGACCAGGGCATCATTCTCCTCCTTCTGGTCTCACCCTGGGAGATAGAACCCATTAATTGCAAATACCACTGGCTCAGAGTTTGCAATTGTTCAGATGATGTCTGGAGTTAATGGGCCTTTTTGTACCATAAAGGGTGCCTAAGGGAATTAATCCCGAACACCTGAATTCCTCCTTTGATGTCACTTCACAGTCACTTTACAGGCTGGGGCCTGACTTCATTATCTCTAAACCTCAACATTGTCATCTGTAAAATGGGGATAACAGTCCCTTCTTTGTACAGTTTATTCTAAAGGCAGAGTATCACCCCAGCTGAGTACTTCCTAAGGGCCAGACACTGCTGAGTCTGGCCTTTATTTATAAACTCACAAGATGGTCACAGCTTTACAATGTAAGAGCTATTATATCCCCATTTTTGACTATTTTTTTTGTTTTCAACTTATTTTTGAGAGAAAGATCGTGAGAGAGGGAGGGGCAAAGAGAGAGGGGGACAGAGGAGCCAGTTGAAGCAGGCTCTGCACTCACAGCAGGGTATGAACCCATGAACCGTGGGATCATGACATGAGCCGAAGTCAGACATTTACACTGCTCCCAGCTCTGCTCCAGAGATCTGCCCCAGCTATATGAGAACTTAGTATTCAGTGCTTTCCTGAAAGGCAGACGCTATGCGCAGGTGGCTGCTGTATTTCTTTTGTCTCGGTGGTCTGGGGCTTCCCTTGGTTATCCAGGGACCTGAGTTCCCCTGGATCAGTGTCCTCACAAGCTGGTCGAGAAGCTGGGCTCTGGAGTCAATCAGAGCACCATACCATTCATTCAACAATGATTTACTGAGCACCTGCTACATGCCAGTCCTGTCCTGGGCAGTGCAGACACACGTAGGTGTCCTTGTCCCCACAGAGGTGTGTAGGGGGAGACAGACAACACACAGCCCATAGATAACCATACATTATGATACATGCCATGAAGCAAAAGACACAGGCCCCATGGAAGAGAATAAAAGGGAAGACATTGATGGGCTGGGGGGCTCTGGCAAGGTTTCTCTGAGAGAGTGGCATTTAAGCTGAGACCTGGAGCGGGGAGGAAGGAAGGGCACCATGGGTGGAGCGAACAGCTGTGCAAAGGCTCTGAGGTGGGAACTGAAAGCCTCTAGGTGTGAAGGGAGGCCGGGGGAGGAAGAAGGGAAAAGAACAGTGTTACTTTGAAGAGGTAGGTAAGTAGAGGCCACAAGAATCAGCTTGGTCTTTAGGTCAAACAAAGGGCCTTTGAAGGGTTCTAATCAGAGCAGTGACTGAGCCCTGAGCCCTCTTCTTCAGAAAGTAAAGGACTTGTTTGAGGTCCAGGAACAGCCTCGTGTGGAAGAACCTGTGTGAGTGAGGTCAAAACCCAGAGCCTGCTTCATCATTTGTAAGTCATCATACAAAGGTGAGGTGTGTCACAATTAAGCAAATTTAAATAAGGCGCCTCCCCTCACGGTTGGGGTGAGGGAAGCTGACTATGAAATGTGATAACTGGAGCAATTTGCATGCACTACAAGATTATTGCTAGGCTTCATTTATTATGAGATAAAGAGTGACATTAGTCACTGGAAACACCTGTTTGGGTCATGCGGCTTATCCACCCCCGCCAGGAGTGGGGACTTTCCCACAAGCCCCTTGTTTCTTTTTGCTACTTTTGTTACTTTCTGTTACTCAGCCTGTACACGTTCACTCCTCCTGAAATCTCCATCTTGCCTTCCATCTTTTTCCCAGTGTATTGCCCCACACTGACTCCTGTCCCATCAGGGTCCATGGTGGATGGCTGTGGCTCCCAGTGATGTTTGGGACCATGTGTCTGACCTCCTGATCCTCATTTCTACCCAGTCGTATGACATGCATGGGACCCTTCAGCAGGGGCTTATTAACAAAGATGAGGGTGTAAGGCTTTGAGGGGACCTGATTGTCCCTGCCAAATTAGGATGGTATTTCCCAAGGCAGACGTTGTTCGAGATATTGAAAGGAATTATATGAAGAAAAAGTTTCTGTGGACAATAAAGTCAGGACTCCCCCCTGTTTCAGCACAGTGGAGCAGCTTTCCTTATTGCAGAACTTTTCAGAACATTTAAGATGCTAATGTGCATTATAAATCTCCAAGAAGTAGTAATATATATTTGTCCTTTTTCCTAGAAGCAGCTTATAGACTAGTGGTTGAAAGTACATGCCCCAGGAAATGTCATCCATAGCCACTAAGTGGCAGTAGGAAGGACACTTCAAACTGTGCATCGTTGGTCAGGCCAGGGTCTGCCTTTCCTTCTGGGCTCCGGGCTCTAGGCTCCTGGAAGGAACTGTCTCAAACTCCCAATTCCCAGCACAGGATGGACGAGTGTGGGGTTTCTCCTTTCCTTGAGCCTGCAGTACAGCCTGGTCACTCCGACCCTTCCATGTTATCAGTGACTCTTGGGGCCAGTTGAAAGCTGCCTTTCCTTGGCTCAGTTGCACAAAGACAGAACACATGTTGCCACCGGCATTGTTTAAACGGTTTAAAAAAAAATAAAAAGCTGTTTAGTACTTTTTTTTTCTTTTTAAGTACCAAACAAATAAGCAATACCCAAGTGTCTACAGTAAAAAGTGAAAGTCCTACTTCGGTCTCCTTCCCATCTCTCACCTACAGTGTTTGCTCCTTATTAAGGTTTTTGCTGTGCCTGGTTTGGCGGGGGGAAAGGCCGGTCTGGAGCCCGAGTGACTCAGTTCATGCCCCAGCTCCAATGGGCTAGCTGTGTATCTTTGGGCCCAAACCTCAGTTTGCTCATCTATAAAATGGAGGGAGCATAGCTTAAGGGCTTAGAGGAGTATTGAGTGATATGAAACACAGAAAGCACTCCGCCAAGCCCCTGTACCCAGTTGGCTTCAGTTAAACTTGAGGCTTACAATTTTCTTTCCAGAATCCAGGTACCTTTTTTTTTTTTTTCTAAGTCCGATTCCACGCAGTGAATGTGCTAATTACCGAATGGGGTCAATGTTTTCTGACTGTTTAGGTGATTTTTTTTTTAAGTCCTTAAGGGCAGTTTCTATATGCAGAACACCACTCTTCAGAGGTTTACTTTATTTTTCAAATTAATATTCAAATGATCAAAGTTAAAAATTCAAACACAGATTAGTTGACTCACATCCTACAGATGAGCTTACTTTTTTTTAAAGATTTTATTTTTAAGTAATCTCTGCACCCACCATGGGGCTCGAACCAACCAACCCCAAGATCAAGAGTCACATGCACCATAGACTGAGCCAGCCAGGCAATCCCAAGTAACTTATCTTTGATACTAGGAACTAAACATTATTCCAGGACCCTGACAGGATTGTTATTGTCTTAGAAAATGTCGTCCTTGGGGCACCTGGGTGGCTCAGCCGGTTAAGTGTCCAACTTCGGCTCAGGTCATGATCTCGTGGTTTGTGGGTTCCAGCCCCATGTCAGGCTCTGTGCAGATAGCTCAGAGCCTGGAACCTGCTTTGGATTCTGTGTCTCCCTCTTTCTCTGCCCTCCCCCCACTCACACTCTGTCTCTCTGTCTCTCAAAAATAAATAAACATTTTTTTTTAATGTCATGCTTTTAAGTTCAGCTTATAAAATTTCTTATTCTTTTCATAAGCCCAGGTAGGATTGCCAGATAAAACAGAAGATAGGATGCCCAATTAGATTTGAATGATCTAAAAGTCGCATTTACCTAGTGTTTTTATTTGCTAAATCTAACCAGCCCTATATTTGGCAAACTTAATTACTTTTAAGGGGTCATAGATCCATTTTCAAACATTTTACACTTCTTTTATAAATTTAATATACTCCATTTCCTTGAAAACTTCTTCAGTTGTCTGAACTAATGAAAAAGCCATCTTTTTAAATACTAATTCTTTTTTTTTTAAGAGTTTTTTTTATTTTTAAGGAGTCTTTACACCCAATACGGGGCTCGAACCCATAATCCTGAGATCAAGTGTTGCACACTCCACCAACTAAGCCAGCCAGGTGACCCTAAATATTAGGTAATTTTAATTAAACTTATGGAAACATAGTTAACCCAAAATTCTCATAAAGGTTTCAGAACGGTACATACGATTAGTATGAAACCCTTAGTAAGGTTTCAATTTAAAGTCACGAATCTAAACCCATCCCCCTAATTGCACATTTTACGTTGGAATTAAAAAATTGTCAGTTAAACGGGCCAAAATCTCTCACATGTAACACGTTCATAAAATGTACGCATGTACAGATTCCTTCTTAACCGACTGAGCCACCCAGGCGCCTCTCAGATTCCTTCTTAAAAGGCACAAAAAGCATGTACCACACTTAATTCTAAATCTTCTTCTCTTTGGAACATGCCTATTTGCCAGGCAATCACCACCCTTTCCCCCAGAGATTCAAGGAGGCCTGTTATAGGCTCTAGAGAGCTTTGTCTCACCAGGAGCTCAGGAAACCATTATTTCCCTCCATGTGCTCTTTGGGGCTATCTCCTTAGCCTGCCTGGGCATGGTTGGTCAGAGATTTTGGCCAGGATGCTGACTGGATGTATGTTAGTTATATATCCGCACCTTTCTCTGTGGCTACAGCCACCCGCCCATCACTTCAAAGCAGGGGTTGTCCAGAGATCCCAATGCTGGCTTCCAATTCTCATTACCCACCTTCTTCACGGAAGAATTTTCCTTGCCCAAGTCTGCAAATCTCACCGGGGCTTACAACTTGATTGGATTTTGCATTTCAGATCTTCTGTCTCCGTGCCCACATCTCCAAAACTCATTTTACTTAGGTCAAAATCCTACAGCTCTTACAAAGCCTTCCTTTCCCGGGTCATACAGCTCTTACAAACATTAAAGCAATATCTGGTTGAATCGTGGATCTTTCTAGGGGCTTTAACTGGCTCTTCATCGTTAAAGTCCAAGCACATTTTCCTGACCCGTTCTAGCAGGCTAGTAATTGCTGTTCTTGGGAACACACTGCTAGCATTTGGTGTATTAAACTGTATACAGTAAAACTGCCTTAAAAAATTATGTAACTCAAACTAGACTTGACCTTAACAACGCCCATTGGGGCGATTAGAGAGTTGGAGCCTGGGTGTGTCCAGGGACAGCTGGCTGCCAAATCCCAGTGAGGACAGAAAGCCTGGCAGGATTTCCCTCCGGCCCCTGCTTCACTGCTCCCTCACAGAAGGCTCCTGCACCCCAGCTGCCCTCCAGGGTAGATGGCTTCTGAATTACCAATTCTCAGGGAAAGAAGGCAGATGGCATGCCACCACAGGACGGATGACCAGATGTCACAGCTGGCTCCCGGTTGGGATATGAGTGACTTTGCGGAGGATGGTGCCCAAATTACACAGGCCGATTTCCTCACCAGAGTGACAAAAACAGGGGCTCCTCAAAGACTAGCCCCTTTTCTCCATTTCCTTGGGGAATGAAACCCATGATCTTCAGTTCCTCAGAGAAGTGAAAGTAGCAACAAGGAATCCAGTAATTCCTGTTATCTGCAGGCTTTATAAGTCAGCTGAGCCTGAAGCAGTGGCCTAGAGCTCGCACACCAGACACCGCTGCCCTCTCTCTGAACCCAGAGGAACATCAGGATGCCTCAGCCGCCCACCTTCCTCCTGCTTCTCCTCCTTTCCACCGGCAGTGCCCTGGCCCTGAGGCTCTGCTCCTTTAATGTGAGGTCCTTTGGGGAAGCCAAGAAGGAAAACAAGAATGCCATGGATGTCATCGTGAAGGTGAGAACTTTTCCTGTCGGAAAGAGCGCCTGACCCCCCTCGTGCCCTCTCTGATGCGTTCAGACTTTAAGAGACTCAGGAGATGTTCCACTCAAGTTAGTTGCTGGGGTGAAGGTAGCAGCCGCCTTGGCATTTTGTCACAATAATGGCAGCAGTAATTCCAGTAACCACATCACCTCTCTGGGCTTCATGTCATCATCTGAACGTGAGGGTAATGCCAGTACCTCCTTGTAGGACGGTTTTGGGGAATGCTTGAGTTGGCACGTGTGAAGCCCCTAAAACAGCATCTGGCTCCCGGTTACTGAACGCCCCTGTCAGGCACTGCAAATACGTGATTTCCTTTCATCACCCTTAAAAAGGAGGATTTTTATCCCCATGAAGAGATGAACAACAAAAGGTGAAGTGACCTCCTATAGGTGGTGGGTGGGTAGGTGGAGGGGAGCTGGGAGGCCAGCCCAGCCTGGTCTTTTTACCCATCAATGCAGCACAGATTTTTGCTAGCTCTTTTCTCTCTTCTTTTCTTTCTTTCTTTTTTTTTTCATTCTGTTTTGTTGCTTTTCGTTTTTCTTTCTTCTTTTCTTTCTCTTTTTCTTTCTTTCTTTCTCTTTCTTTCTTACTCTCCTTCCTTTCTTTATTTCTTTCGTTCCTTCCTTCTCCCTCCCACCTTTCTTTCTTTCTTTCTTTCTCTCTACACCCCTCTCTTCTTCCTTCTTCACTGCCCACCCCATCAACCTTTTCCCAACTATCAATTCTTATCTTTCTCTCCACTTAGATAAGACTTCCCTTGCACAGGGCGCCTGGGTGGCTCAGTCAGTTAAGTGTCTGACTTTGGCTCAGGTCATGATCTCATGGTTTGTGGGTTCAAGCCCTCTGTCAGGCTCTGCACTGAGCCTGGAGCCTGCTTCGGATTCTGTGTCTCCCTCTCTCTCTGCCCCTCCCCTGCTTGTGTTCTCTCTCTCTTCCAAAAATAAATAAATAAACCATTAAAAAACTTACATATATATATGTATATATATGTGTGTACATATATATGTATACACACACATATATATACATATATATGCATATATACATATATACATATATATATATATATACATACACACACACACACACACACACATATATATAAAAGACTTCCCGTGGGTATTATGACCAATGTCTGGAGATGCTGCTCACATTTCTTTAGAGTTGCTTGACTCTCTTTACCCTACAGGTTAATTTATTTTTGATGATGCTGGGAGCTGAAACCTTTCCCAGGGCTCTGTCTGGGTATTATCACCTTAGAAACCCCTGGAGGCACCAAGGTATGGTGGGAACACCAGGAGCTCTGGGGTCAGATCCCACCAGGCAGCTGTGTGAGCAAGCCCGGGAATTCCCTTCTCTTCGCTGAGCCCCTGGGCCTTTCTGAAAGTGGGCCTTACACAACCTGTAGCACCAGTTGGCCTAGAGAAATCAAGGTAGAGCCCATGAGTGGGCAGGTGATCTCACACAGAGCTGCCACTGTTGGCATTAATACACAAAGTGGATTAGAGCAAGGACTGGCATGCTCTGCTCTTACTTACATGGTCCTCTCCCTGGTTGGCCTTGCCCTTTGGACAGCACCCAACGCCTTCCAGAGATTGTTGTTCAGCCAGAAGAGCCATGCCAAGCCTGTGGGAGCCGAGACTCCCTGGCTCAACAGGAAACTTTGACATACGAGGAAACTATTTTCCCTGCTTCCTCACACAAGGGCTCGTGGAACCCGGGTACCGACTGTGTTCCCATTACCTTCCTCACTTATTCTATCCAGGCAATGTCATCAGAGTCTTAAGAGAACAAAAGACTATCTTTTGTTCCTTGGTGATTCCATTATTGGGGGCTTATACTCAGCATCTCCCCTGAGTGGCTGTGTCCTACAGGGTTGATGGATGGACAGCCCATCACACCAAACACCAAGCATGTGAAAAGTCTTTGTCAAGGACTCCTTACTTTCCCCATTGTTGCAAGACCATCCTGTAATCAGAGGCCATCCCCAAATACCTCCAGAGCCATTGAAAGCACAAACAATAAAACCCAAACCCAGGCATTCAGGAAAGTAATATTTACAGGGGCTAATGTCTAAGTACCTACTATAGGCCAGGAATTTTATATCCTTTTTTTTTTTTTTTTTTTAAATTTTTTTTTTTCAACGTTTATTTATTTTTGGGACAGAGAGAGACAGAGCATGAACGGGGGAGGGGCAGAGAGAGAGGGAGACACAGAATCGGAAACAGGCTCCAGGCTCTGAGCCATCAGCCCAGAGCCCGACGTGGGGCTCGAACTCACGGACTGCGAGATCGTGACCTGGCTGAAGTCGGACGCTTAACCGACTGCGCCACCCAGGCGCCCCTATATCCTTTTTTTTTAATGTTTATGTTTATTCATTTATTTTTGAGAGAGAGACAGCACAATCAGGGGAGGGGCAGAGACAGAGGGAGACACAGAATCTGAAGCAGGCTCCAGGCTCTGAGCTGTCAGCACAGAGCCCAACGTGGGGCTTGAACCCATGAACCATGAGCTCATGACCTGAGCTGAAGTCAGATTCTTAACTGACTGAACCACCTAGGTATTCCCAGGAATGTTATATTCTTATTATGACATAGGTGGCATTGCCCGCACTTTGTAATCCAGAAAACAGAGACTCAGAAAGAAGTGACTTACCCAGGATTCCATAGCTGTTAAGGGGAAGGATCAAGTCCAAACATATGACCCAACCATATTCGTGGAGGTGCGTTTTCCTCTCTTCCATACTGGATTTATCACTTCAGAGACGAGCCCAGTTTCATCACGCTGTTGTCATTATGACCTTCATCAGGGAGGTTGGAGAGTGAGGGAGGCCTGCTGTCATCATCTTGGGTTTGCTGGCTGGCACCATGGGCAGTTTTCCAGATGCCAAACCCTGCCTGCTTCTGTCTGCTTCTTCAGTTTGTGTCCTTAAAGAGCGAAGTCTGTTCAGCCAACAAACACTCGCTGAAGGTAGACCACGTGCCAGCTGCTCTGAGGCACGCACTGGGGATAAGATGGTGGACACGGGAGGCATTGTCTCCCACAGCACATGATAATTATGATTTCAGGATTGCTTACTGTATGCCGGGTCCTTAACGTGCAGTATCCAAGTTCAGCCTCACAACCCCGCTGGTTGCATTTTGTAGACGAGACAACTAGAATTCAGAGAGGAGGAGTACATTGTCCTGGGCGTCATGGAGCAAGTGAGCAAAAGAACAAGGGCTTGGACCCAGGCCTAACTGACCCTCTCTGGGCTCTTTCCCCACCATGCTGGTTGCTCCCTGTTCAGAGGCACAAAAAAAGGTTTAATAGGCTTCTCTGGCCCCAGAGTGTTCATAGAGTTCTCCAGAGTGTCCCTTCCCTTCCCCCCAGCCCCACTCACCACACCACTTGCTGGGAGCCCCTCACTACTGGCCATGCTCAATCCCTACTCCCTCCCTCTGTGAACAGCAGCCTCAGGAAAATCTTGAGTTTCAGGTTTGGGAGGGCCTTCTGGGGGCCTCATTCTTTGGAGCCTCATTCTGAGGAGATGGAGCCCGGGGGCGGGGGGGGGGGGGGATCTATTTTTCCTGGCCTGAAATTGGTGCAGAGAAAACACGCATCAGTGGTGGATTTGAAAACTGAGGAAAATGCTCACAATGCCATGTGAGATATATAAAAAAAAAAAAAGACCCAAACCGTGTAATAAATATTGCCACTGTTTGCTGAGCGTCTTTTCTGTGCCAGGGACTAGACTGAATGTATTATTTCCATCATGTCCTTTAATCTCTATGGCAACCCCATAAGGAGGGTACTGTCCCAGTTTACAGATAAGGAATCTGGCGGTTCAAGGAACATTCGTGACTTGCTCAAGATCACACAGCTGGTGAGCGATAGAGTCAAGACATGAATCCAAGGCCATTTGATTCGATGCCTATATTTTCAACTAACGGGCTAGTTATTCTGATGCCATTTTGTAAATATGTATAAGTATAGAAATCACATGAGAAGTGTCTGAGTGGTGGCTTTACAGGTCATCAGGTGATTTTTTATAGTCTTCTACATTTTCCAAATTTTCTACAATAAGCAACATTATTTTTATAATTAGAAAATTATAACAAAATTATTGTTTTAAGTTTATTTATCTTGAGAGAGAGGAGTAAAGAGAGGGAGAGAATCCCAAGCAGGCTCTCTGCTGTCAGTAAAATCTGATGCGGGGCTCAATCTCACAAATCTCGAGATCATAACCTGAGCCAAGATCAAGGAGATGTGGGACTCCAGAGCGTTTGTTATTGAGGCAAAAAGGTTGTAAACAGGGACTCTAAAAGCTCAACCTTTCAGGGGCGCCTGGGTGGCTCAGTTGTTTGAGTATCCAACTCTTGAGTTCGGCTCAGGTCATGATCCCAGAGTTATGGGATCGGGCTCCAAGCTAGGCATGGAGCCTGCTTGGGATTCTCTCTCTCTCCCTCTCTCTGTCCCTCACCCCCACTCAAGCACACACTTGTGCGCTCTCTCTCTCTCTCTCTCTCTCAGAAACAAAACAAAACAAAACGAAAAAATAAAAACTCAACCCTTCTGCTCAGGAAAGGGAGTCTGAACTCTGGCCCATTTTTGTCCCGCGGCAATGGGTTACGTTCAAAAGGGACCTTGGTCTCCGAGGAGGAGCAATCAGGGGATGTGGGGATCTCCTCCGTTGTTGAGCATAGTGGTCAGGCAGGGCTCCGCAGTGGATGATCCCATTATTCACATTCACAGGGTGTTCGCATTACTTAACTGCACTGAGGCAGAGTCCTCAATTATACTATGGGGATAACAAGACGGCCAACATCCAAGGACTATTATAAAAATTTAATGAGTTGATGACAAGAGCTAACACTTATAAAGCCAGGCACCACATGAGGCACTTTATGTAAGACAATTTATTTAACTTATGTTAAATAGACTCTCACCTGTTACTTTTTTTTTTTTTTTTTTTTTGAGAAAGAGAGAGTGTGGGTGCAGGGGCGGGGCAGAGAGAGAGGGATAGAGAGCATGCGCGAGGGGGCCCTTGGGGGGTGGGGCAGAGAAAGAGAATCCCAAGCAGGCTCCATGCTTGGTGTGGAGTAGCTCGGTGTGGAGCTTGAAGCAGGGCTCAGTCCCATGAGCTGTGAGATCATGACCTGAGCCGAAATCAAGAGTTAGGCACTTAACTGACTGAGCCACCCAGGAGCCCCTCATCTGTCATATCTTAATAAATATTGGCCATCATCTCCTCTCCCATAATTACTTTATCCTCAAGCAGTTTCCTTTTTTTAAATAATATATTTTTTTAAGTTTATTTATTTTTGAGACAGAGAGAGACAGAGCATGAACGGCGGAGGGGAAGTGAAAGAGGGAGACACAGAATCGGAAGCAGGCTCCAGGCTCTGAGCCATCAGCCCAGAGCCCGACGCGGGGCTCAAACTCACGGACCGCAAGATCGTGACCTGAGCTGAAGTCGGACGCTTAACCGACTGAGCCACCCAGGCGCCCCACAGTTTCCTTTTTTTAAAAACACTTTAATTTTTTAAAACTAGAAAGGTATCATTTTTTAACTTAAAAAATTTTAATTTCTAACTTAATTTTATTCAGTTAAAAATGGTAATTATGGACTACTTTGAACATATAGAAGCATATAAAGAAGAAAAAAAATATCAGCTGTTACCCTATCACTTGAAGATAAGAGCTATTGGCATTTAGGGCATTTTATGGGCATTTTTCTATGCAAAAATAAATACATAAAACTGCATCTGGGGGTGCCTGGGTGGCTCAGTTGGTTAAGTGTCCAACTTCAGCTCAGGTCATGATCTCATGGTTCGTGGGCTTGAACATGTGTTCACAGCTGTCAGCTGTGAGCCGGCTTCGGATTCTGTGTCTCCCTCTCTCTCTGCCCTCCCCCGTTCATACTGTGTCTCTCTCTGTCTCTCAAAAATAAATAAATGTTAAAAAAAATTAAAAACTGCATCTGTTTTGCAGCATGGAGACTGCCCTATATCACCAGTTTTGTATTCTGCTTTTATATTGGAAGTATTTCACATGTTGTTAATATTCTTTCAAAACATGACTTTTAATGCTACATAATGTCCTATGCCATGTTTACAACATCTTTCATTTAATGCTTTTCTATTTGGGGATACTTAGGTTGTTTCCAAGTTTTTGTTGTGCTATTGCAATGCCTCTTCCTCTTTGATCTGTACAAGTAATAATAATAGCAATAATAATTTCGTGTGTGGCTCCAAATGCCTAGCACTGTTCTAAGGACCCATTTAATCCTCCAGCAACCTTGTGAGGGAATAACTGTCATCATTCCAATTTATAGATGAAGAAACTGAGGTGCAGAGAAGTAGTAGATATTTCTTTATAATAGAAGACCTTCCTCAAAGGGGGAAAACTAGGCCAAAGAGTAAGTACATACTCCAAGACTTTTTTTTTTTTAATTTTTTTTAGCGTTTTATTTATTTTTGAGACAGAGAGAGACAGAGCATGAACAGGGGAGGGGCAGACAGAGAGGGAGACACAGAATCTGAAACAGGCTCCAGGCTCTGAGCTGTCAGCACAGAGCCTGACTCGGGGCTCAAACTCACGGACCGTGAGATCATGACCTGAGCCGAAGTCAGCCGCTTAACCGACCGAGCCACCCAGGCGCCCCACTCCAAGACTTTTGATACATACTTTAAAGTGCCTTCCAGAAAGGTCTGACAGAGACCAGTGACTAAATCAGCAAGCTGGCTCAGTGGCAGGACCCAGCTCTCCCTGATGTTTTAACAGCATGGTAGGCTTTGTAGTCACAAGAACCTGAATTCAAATCCTGACTCTACCATCTATACTGGCTGTGTGACTTCAAACTTTCCACTCAAACACTCTGAGCCTGGTTTTCTCCTGAGGTTAGTGAGCCAATAATCACAGTTCTCTCACAGTGTTGGTGAGGCTTATGGTAGGCTCACAATAAATGTTAGCCCTTGTAGTTTTTATTATTATGATTTTGTTGCCAGGTGAACTGGGGAGACCCATATCCATACTGGCACCTCTCACGTACTAAGAGCTTAAGAAATATTTATTATTATTATTATTATTATGGTGATTATTCACGCAAAAAAAAAAAACCAAGATATAGGACACGTGATCATAGGCTCTGGATTCAGATTGCCTAGATTTGCATTCTGCCTTGGCCATTTTCTAGCTGAGTGACTTTGGATAGTTTACTCGGCTTTCCTGGAGCCCCAGGCTCCTCATCTTTAAAACAGACATAACTGGGGCGCCTGGGTGGCGCAGTCGGTTAAGCGTCCGACTTCAGCCAGGTCACGATCTTGCGGTCCAGGAGTTCGAGCCCCGCGTCGGGCTCTGGGCTGATGGCTCAGAGCCTGGAGTCTGTTTCCGATTCTGTGTCTCCCTCTCTCTCTGCCCCTCCCCCGTTCATGCTCTGTCTCTCTCTGTCCGAAAAGTAAATAAACGTTGAAAAAAAAAATGTTAAAAAAAAAAAAACAGACATAACTGAAAAGAAATAAACATTAAAAGGTGGGGGGGGGGGGCTCCTGGGTGGCTCAGTCAGTGGTGAGTTCGATCTCCACGTTGGGTGTAGAGATTACTTAAAAATAAATTATTTTTAATGTTTTATTTTATTTTTGAGACAGAGAGAGACAGAACATGAACAGGGGAGGGGCAGAGAGAGAGGGAGACACAGAATCAGAAGCAGGCTCCAGGCTCCGAGCTGTCAGCACAGAGCCCAACGCAGGGCTTGAACTCACGAACCGTGAGATCACAACCTGAGCCAAAGTTGGATGCTTAACCGACTGAGCCACTCAGGCACCCCTAAAAATAAAATTTTTAATCAAATAAAATAGACATCAAAATACGACCTGCCTCACAAAGTTCTTCACTTATTTCAGTGATGAAATTCATTACTTTAACAAATCACCAATCCTATACCTAAAACATAGTAAGTGCCCAATAAAAGATTTTATTACTTGCAGTAAATGGCCTGAAACACCTGGGAATTCTGTCTTCACAGGTCATCAAACGCTGTGATATCATACTCCTGATGGAAATCAAGGACAGCAAAAACATTATCTGTCCCATGCTGATGGACAGACTAAATGGGTAAAGACGGGGCTCCTGGACCCTCTGCAGACTCAAGGTCAACTTCAAGGACACCTGAAAAGCCTCAGGAATTGAACCAAGGGTGAAAGCCAGCACTCACCCTGACTACCAAGTCACATGACCAACACTGCCCACACTTCCAACTCCATTAGCCAAAGTCCTGAGAACTTTCAACCAGCTAGTTTTAATATCATAAAGTAAAATAGAGGGAACAGATGAGGAGCCAGGACAGAGAGAGAAACAAAAGAGACAAGGGGCTGAGCTTAGAACTACCGTTATAAAAAAAAGGTTGAGTGCAAATATGAAGTTATGGTATGCCCGCAGGCTGGAATATGATGTAGCCATTAAAAATCATGATCACTACAGAATAGCTTAGAGCTAAATATTCCAGCATGGAAAGATGGCTGCAGTATATTGAAAACAACAGGTTCAGAACCGTAGGTAGAGTAGCCCATTTTAGTAATCACATTACACTATACATGAATAAGCATGTGTTTGAGTTTGCATAAGCCTAGAGGAAAGACTGGAAGAATGTGCCCAAACCATTAATAGTGGTTACTTCTGGGCCAGGGGAGTGGGTGTGATTGGAGGACCATTGTGGAGGCAGTCAGTGAAGAAATGCAGAATATTTACTTTTTATTTTATATATTTCTATATGATTTGAATAGCTTACAAAAAGTCTGATTTTACAACTTCAAAAAAAAAAAACCCCAAAAGATAATGTCCTCAAATATTTTTAAATTACGTTGGATTATATTTGTGATTTATATTCTTTCTCAAAGAATAATCAGCAAACCCACCCACCTGAAAATCATCCCAATGTGAGTTAAAAAGGCATAGTCAAGGGGCACCGGGGTGGCTCGATTGGTTGGGCAACTGACTCTTGATTTCGGCTTAGACCATGATCTCCGGGTTTGTGAGTGTCAGCCCTGCATTGGGTTCCACACTGTCACAGTGCAAAGCCTGCTTGGGAGTCTCTGTCTCTCTCCCTCTCTCTCTGCCCCTCCTGTGCACTCTCTCTCTCTCCCAAAACAAATAAATAAACTTAACATTTTTATTTTTTTAAATATTTTTTTTAATTTTTATTCACTTTTTGAGAGACAGAGACAGAGTGCAAGCAGGGCAGGGGCAGAGAGAGAGGGAGACACAGAATCCGAAGCAGGCTCCAGGCTCTGAGCTGTTAGCACAGAGCCTGACATGGGGCTCGAACCTACGAACTGTGAGATCATGACTTGAACCGAAGTTGGACACTTAACCAACTGAGCCACCCAGGCGCCCCTGTTATTATTATTATTTTTTAAATAAATGAATGGTCAATCCAGCCTCATTCAGCCTGGGAGGAAATCTTGGACACTCTCCTTCACACAGAGGGTCCCCTGGGCTGGTTCCCCCTTCTCCGGGGCTCATTTTCTCATCTGGAAATATGAGTTGGGCTGAGCTTCTCCATTCAGCCTCAGCAGCTCTTCTCTTTTCAGATCTGATCTTTGATGATGGAAAAGAGAGTTTAGTGCAAGGGTCAGGCGCCTACACTCAACTCAGACCACTTGTGTTTGGATTTTGACTCTGCTATGACTTTGGGCAAGTTACTCACCCTCTTTGCACCTCATTTTCCCTGTGTATAAAACGGGACTGGTAATGGAACCCATCTTCCCGGAATGTGGTGCTGATTAAATCCTGCATATAAGTGGTTGGGCTGTGCCTGGTCTGTAGCAGTGACCAGTCAGGGCTGGTGGTGTCTATTACTAGTAAAAGAAAGCAAATTATGATGGCAAATGATGGTCCCGAGGGCCGCGTGTAACAGCTGCCATCGGTGCCCTAACTACCTGCCAGGCATCCAGTTAATCAATTTACGTGTGCTATTTCATTCACTCCCACAACAGCTTTGTGGGGTGGGTACTATTACTGTTTCCCTTATAGCTGAGGGAACTGAGGAACAGAGAGAAGGGACTTGCCCAAGTTCACCCAGCCAGTAAATCGTGGAGCTTACCTTTGAACCTGGGTCATTTCTGACTCCAAAGCTGGTGCTCTATTCTGAACCTCCTGAGCTTTCCTTAGAGGGACTCTGGTCAGTTTTCAGAAGTACAAGGGGACAGGGGCTCTATGCCCCTCCCCACAGCCAGCCTGGATTGAGTCTTCCCACCCCAACTGGCCTCAGTTGTCCCAGGCCCCCTAGACCATGCCACTGACTCCAGGCAGAAGCAGGTCTGTTTGTCCCCTTATCCCTCGTAAGCCAACAGGAGCCTTAGTCACCTCACAGCTGAGTCACGGCAAGCATTTTGCCAACCCCAAATTTGGCAGGCTAGATTCAGAACAAGGCCAACTTTCCCAAACTGGAAGCCCAGTGGAATCCAACGTCCACATTCCTCAGGCCCCAGTAGCCAGACCTGCCTTAGAATATGTATCTAGTGGCACCTTGATGGTTCAGTTGGTGAAACGTCTGACTCTTGATTTCGGTTCAGGTCATGATCTCATGGTTCGTGGGATCAAGCCCCGAGTTGGGCTCTGCACTGACACTGAGGAGCCTGCTTAGGATTCTCTCTCTCTTTCTCTCTCTCTTAAGATAGATAAACTTAAAAGAAAAAAAAAAGAATATGTACCTAAAGTCCTAGGAATTTCTGTAGGGCCTAGGTTGGGCCCTAAATGCTCCTTCTGCTACTAAACCTGAGAATATGCTATAGCTTAGACATGCCCTAGATCTTTCTGCAGGCAAATGGGTTAGACCATGCCAGGTGCTGCCCAGGGTGAGTTATCAGCAGGTTTGGCAAACACATGGAAAGTCAAGTTTCCCTGGTGTAAATGAGGGATAGAGGTAATGGGACTTCACATCTGTATCGCCAGCCCCCAGAACATAAACAATAGCTGGTCTGAAATCATAGTTCTAGGACTTGTGAGAAAATGCTTGAGGGTTTTCAGAGCAGGAGTGAATGTCCAATGAAAACGTTACTAGGAATTCTGCATATGATAAATGTTCAGCAGTAGTGCATGGACAAGGTGACCTGATAAGGTTTCCTCCACCAGGAAGTATGAGGTCAGCCCCAGCCATGAGCCAGAGTGAGATATGGAGCAGATTCTGGCCTGAAGCTTCTATGGTCTCAATAATGTCCCACAGGTGCAGGGCAAAGGGTGTGGATTTGGAGTATGTAGGATCTGAGTTCAAATCCCAGCTCTGCACCTGCAAACTATACAAGGTGGGTAACAACAGTACCCATCTTCTAAGGGTAAGAGTTAATGGCTGTCAAGATCCTGGAAGATGTCACATTCCCAGTCAATGGTGGCCCTTCTTATTAGACCCCAAGGTTATGATGAACGGTAACCCTTCTCCATGATGCCATTGGTGATATGGATACAGAGTGAAGCTAGGGGAACATGCAATAGGGGGATGTTTATTTTTTAAGATGCATAATGTAAAATCTCTGCATTTTAGAAATTCAAGAAATTCAAGAAAAGGCATAACGTACAACTATGTGATTAGCTCTCGCCTTGGAAGAAACACATATAAAGAGCAGTATGCCTTTCTCTACAAGTGAGTATAGCCTATGCTTCCTGGAATGCGGTTCACTTATAAATGATGACTGTGAATTGAATCAAAATGCTTATCTTTTCTTCAAAACCAAATGTTGACCTCTAACCAGTTCTCAATATTGATCAAAATAATTGCTGTCAAATTGACTCTGAAGCAAAGCGTTACCTCTTCAAACTAAAGAGTACAAGCAGCTTCCTAACACCTAATTTGTTGGTTGAGTCAGTGACTGCCTGGTCAGGAGGGTCAGGAGTTCTTTATCCTCCCTCATCAAGTCCTGGCCCAGGGATGGAAACCTGAGTTGCCCAGCATGGCTGTCTCTGAAACTTCAGAGTTTTGTCTTCTTCCTACAGTAATTTGTTCTAAGTCTGAACATTAACTTGTGGGTGCCCCAGATAAGTGGTACTGCTCAGATCTCCAGCTTTCAAAGGGTGGCCATGGAGAAGAGTAGATGGAGCCTTGTTCTCGGGTGAAAGATCCCTTGCAGGGCAAGAGCCTGCCTGGGGGGCTAATGAAGCCATGTCTCTGCTTCTTGAATGAAGATGTCAACTGACTCAGCTGGAAGTGCTTCTTATTTTTTCTCCCCTAGGGAAAAGCTACTGTCTGTGAAGAAACGCTACCTCTACCATGACTATCAGGCTGGAGACACAGATGTATTTTCCAGGGAACCCTTTGTGGTCTGGTTCCAGTCACCCTACACCGGTGAGACCCAAGGCGCCAGTAGTGAATAACCTCCCTGTGATCCCATGAATGGACAATAGCCCCAGATGTGAGCTGGGGTCCCAGGGTTTACGCAGCATTGTTAGGGAGGCATCAGACTTGAGATGGCCATTGAGAACGTCTGATACCTGAGTGTTAGGGATGCAGCCTGGCTTCTCAGAATGCCAAGACCTCCTCCCTTAGAATGCACCTGAAGTCAGTGGTAACTCCACTCTTGTTGGAGCAGTTAGGCTGATGGAAATTATTTACTGCAATTCTTCAGTCTCAGTCAAGTATAGCTTCATTCTGAAAAATCGCAGTGGTGGCCAGGAGAAATGAACCCCAAACTAAAGTCTCCCTCTGCCTCTAGTAATGACATGCAAAGTCCTCCAAGGACTGGGTATAGAGGGGAAATCCAAATGATTGCTCCCTTAACTTTGACAACAACTACACTTATATAAGCCACTAACAAGTATTGATCCCTGATTAGTGCCAGGTTCCTGCAACTTTGCAACACCCTGCAGGTTAAGACCTAGGATTGTCTCCACTTTTACATTTGAAGAAGCCAAGGTTCAAATAGGTGGAGTCACTTGTCCAAGGTCACCCAGCAGCTCTTGACATGAATGAACAGGGCTGTAACCCAAGCCACTATCTTGGGAGCACATACTCTTAACCACAGTGCATCTTGAAATGGAAAGTCAAGAATTAATTTGATTTGCAGATTGAAGCTATGTAGAATCCAATATCTTTTCAGTACCTACGACGTGCCATGGTCTGTTCCAGGCACTGACCAAGGCAGACAAAGCCCCTGCCCTAGTGAAGTTATGTTGTAGTAGGCAAGACAGATAATGACCAAATAAATAAATGTATGTGAGCATGTACCCCCAAATTTATACTACACAAATATAAACACCCTGAACGACGAAGTTAACTATTCCCACCCTGGCTAATTAGTACTTCAGGAAAACCAACATGGAAGAAAGGTGGAGGAATTTCCAGCAGAAGAAGAGAAGGATCTGGGGGCTATTTAGGACAGAAATGCACGTCAGAGAGCATGTGTAATAGCTTAATCGTGCACACAATTCACACTTAGCTGACCAGAGCAGTGTTTGGAGAGCACCCTGCCCCCCGCCCCAAGTGATTGTTTCTTCTCCGAGAGAGTCTTCAGCTACACACAGCTAAACATTGCTAAACAAACCTGTTTGTCTTGGGCCTCCACCTTTTCACCCTTCTCTATCTCTCCTCCCCTAGGATGGCTCTTCAAGCCATGCCCTGTTTAGGATTTTTTTTAATTTATTTATTTTGAGAGAGCGAGGGGGAGGGGCATGGATGGGGAAGGCAGAGAGACCTAGAGACAGAATCCCAAGCAGGCTCTGCTCTGTGCTGGCAGCGCAGAGCCCAACGCAGGGCTTGAACTCACAAACCATGAGATCATGGCCTGAGCTGAGACCAAGAGTTGGACGCTTAACCGACTGAGCCACCCAGGCGCCCTCCTGTTTGGAATTTTCTATCTTGTACAAGGAAACATTATGTCCCCTGTATTTGAGATTAAAGATAGAGTTAGCCATTCATCTATCTTTTTTCCCTTTTATTCATTTACTCATTCATTTATTCATGTATTCAATCAACAAACAGTTTTGAGCATCTCCCATGTGCCAGGTGCTGTGCTAGGTGCTGGAGCCAAGAGGGTGAGCAAGACAGAATTCAGGTTCCAGTGGGCCAAACTCAGAAGCACAACAAGTAATCTCAGGGCATGAAGGAAATAAAAGCAGGGTGCATTCCATAGTGGGGTGAGGGACCAACCCAATTTAGGTGACATTGGGTTGTGACCTGATGAAGCCAGTCACAGAAGACTGGGGAAAGGGCCATTCTGAGGGGAGGTGCCAGTAAGCTCAGAGGTGGAAAGGAGTTGGGATGTGTAGGGAGACCAGAGAGAGGATGGGGGGTGGAGCGGAGGCCTGAGAAGAGTGAGAAATAAGGCTGGTGGGTAAGTGCAGGGTCCTGGAGACAGGCTGAAGGCTCTGAGTCCTGACTTTCCATTGTGTGACCTGAGCAGTGATTCCCAACAGCCCCTAGGTCCCGAGTAGGCCTGGGGACCCAGGCACAGGACAAGGGAAAGCCGGGGGAAGAGGCATTCAGAGCACAACAGCTCCATTGCCAGGTGGGCGAGGCTCAGTTCCAAGGCTCCCTCTGTCCCTCCTGGTGGGGGGAGGTTTTCAGATATTTCACAAAAGGCCACTTTCTTTTTTAAATAATGTTTGGGTTTTTTTTTTCCTGATTACAAAAGAAGCATAAACTAACAAGCCTCCTTTTTTTTTTTTAATTAGAAAAAACTTTTTTCTTTAGTACAAAAGCCAAACAGGCTTGACTTATTAGTTTTTAAAAAGTAGAGAATATAATTTTTCAAAAAATGAGAAAATAAAAACACCCACAATACCAGCAAGCAGTACTGTCTACTGGCTTTCTCTTAGCTCTGCAGGTGAGTGGGAGAAAAGAGGCTTTCATGTACTGAAAATGCCGGCCTAATCATCCTAAGAACAGTCACATCTCAGCCACCGGCTGGACCCTCTAGAAATGAGGGGACCCAGACAATGCAGGCTGGGCCTTCTAGGGGGACAGTCTGTTTCCCTTCAGCAGTGTTCATGGAACCTTCCTCTGTTCAGGGAAGTGTGTGACCTCCGCCTCTTTCCTGTTCCTCAGTTGTCAAGGACTTTGTGATTGTCCCCCTGCACACCACCCCTGAGACCTCCGTTAAAGAGATTGATGAGCTGGCTGATGTCTACACGGATATGAAACATCGCTGGAAGGCGGAGGTGATGACCCTCTGTGTCTGTTGAATTCCTGTCTAGCAGAGGCAGAATGTGGTTCTGGGGAGGGATGAGGGACTCCCCAGGAGGGTGGGGGGTGGGGCAGGACCTGTGCAGACCCCCACTATTTTAGAGCCTCATTTTAGGCCTTACCTCTGCCTTAAATACCCTTCTTGCTAAATTTGTCTGGGTACTGTCCACGTGAGTCTCAGCAATTTGTACACTGCTCCCCTAATAATGGCTGCCCAAAATCACTGGGTGAATAGCTATTGCCAGGCCACACTGAGGCTGAAAATGCACAGGTTGATTTAATCCTCCCAATAACCCCATGAAGTAACTACCTTTCTCATTCTCACTCTGCAATGAGAACAGTGAGACACAGAGGGATCAAGAGTCCTTCACTGCAGGTGATGACTCTCAAATTGGTTCATGAAAGGAAGAGCAATTTATTGGTTTATGTGACTAAAATGTCCAGAAGTAGTTCAGGCATAGCTGGATCCAGGGCTCAGACAAGGTAATCAGGGCTTGGCTTGTCTGTTTCTTTCCATCTCTTTGCCTTCCTTTCCTCTGGGTGGGCTCCACCCTTGGGAAGGGAAGATGGCCACCAGCAGCTTCAAGACCCAGTGGTCTGAGACAGATTTTCCGTGTCACAATACAATAAGTTTCTCAGGATTGGGTCCCATTGGCCCTGATTGGGTCATTCATCCATCCCTGAACCAACCACTGCGATCAGCTCTGATTAAGAAGCTCTGATTTGTTAAATCAGTGTGAGCTTCAGCCCAGTCTCACAGACTGGGGTGAAGGAGGAAAGTAGTTTCCCAAATAATCAAGGGGTGCTATTCTCACAGAAAGGGAATACATCCACCATCTGTCTCGGCCTCATCTGGAAAATGGGGATGTCACCCGCTGTGGCTATGAGGGCCTGTGAAAGCTCTTGGCAAATATGGAAGTGTTCCAGAGGGCTCTTCCTCATTCCTCTTTCCTCCTTTTGGGATGTGACTCCAGTGACCTCCCCTTCCCCCCTCCTCAGTTCCACTGTTCAAACTGCAAAATGAGTCAAGGAAAGTGTGGACACAGAGCTAGGACATGGAGAGCACCAGGTGTGTAATTCATTGCATATTTGTAAAAAGCAAGACAAGAGAAAGACTCATTCATTCCTAAAATTCTGAATTCATTCATTCACACAACAAGAATTTACTGAGCATCCATTACATGTCAGGCACTAGGGAGACATCGGTGGCACAAGAGTGAACAAGAGGGCCGTCTTGTGCTGAGAGCCTTTCAGTGAGACAGATCAGGATTTAATTCTTGACTTTACCACTTGAGCCAATAAGTTGAGTGGCCTAGAACTGGTCACTTTATCCCTCTATCCTGTTTCCCTTCTACCTTCTAGTGTTTATTGTGAGATTTAATTTAAACTTTATGAAACATCTAATGCTTGGCCTGACAGGCGGTACATGCTCAGCAAATCATGCCTATAACAATAGGAGCTGGTGGTCACTCGGGTTAAGGATGACATTCTGACCTCGGCCGCGCCCATCAATCTCAGGGAAAACCCTGGTCTCTGAGGTCAAAATAAAATGTTTTTGAAGAAAACTCTAAAGTCAGCAACAGCCCCAAACAACAGCACCAGCAAGGAAATCTGACGCTTCCTCTGGATTGAGGAATATTAAAATTCTGTTCCAAGAGCTCTGAAGGGAAAAACACTTCTAAGACAGGAGGTGCTGCTGGTGGCCTCGGGGCAGGGGTGGACAACTCACTCTGTCACCTCCTTCCTTTCAGGCTCTTCCTACTTCCTCAGTAGACAGAATTTCCACAGGAGTGAGTTCCCAACTTCCAAACAATAGGACAGAAAAGCAGGGTGCCAAAGGTGTCAAGTTAGCCACCCAAATTCATCTGTCCTGCTCGGAAACAAAAGGCGTTGATACATCCATATGTTTATCCTCTACGGTAGTTTGAGCCAGAGAGATTTGAGGGAGATAAATGAGCTGGATTCTTTGATCCCCACCTAACTCCGCAAGCTGAATTAGAGGGACACAGTGACTAAGAACAGGAGGGAAGGACCATAGCAAACATCCTCCTTCCCAGTGAGAACACCTTCCCTTGTATGTTCTCCCCTGACAAATACTCATCAAAACTGTGACTCAGTTTTAAACTCTAAAAAAAAAAAAAAAAGAAAGAAAAAGACCTTATATTACTTTGCCAAGTGCAGCCAAAGACTGGGTGACTTAAACAACAGAAATGTATACCCTCACAGCCCTAGAAGCTGGATGTCTAAGGTCAAGGTGTCAACAGGGTTGGTTTCTCCTGAGGCTTCTGTCCATGGTCTTCCGTCCATGTCTCTCTGTGTCCCAATCTCTTTTTATGAGGACACCGGCCATATTGGATTAGGGGCCACCCCTATAACCTCATTTTACCTTAGTCACCTCTTTGAAGGCCTTTCTCCAGATACAGTCACATTCTAAGGTATCGTGTGTTGGGACTTCAACATACGAATTTGTAGGGGTGGGGGGAGGGCACAATTTAGCCATAACAGACCTCGTTGTTTGATGAGTATGGGAGGTGGGGCCATTGCTAGCAGTTCTGAGCAAAAGCATTGGCAATAATACATACAAGGTGACGGTTCCAAATAATGTCTTTCAGAATTTCATTTTCATGGGTGACTTCAATGCTGGCTGTAGCTATGTGCCCAAGAAGGCCTGGAAGAATATCCGCTTGAGGACTGACCCCGGGTTTGTTTGGCTGATAGGGGACCAAGAGGACACCACAGTCAAGGAGAGCACCAACTGTGCATATGACAGGTAGGAGGCACCTGCCTGACTCCAGCTAGCCCATCCAGTGCTTGGTATGCATCAGGAAAGGTGCCTTGCTCTGGGTGGAGGAAGAACCTGGCTTGCAGCGCTGAGTCAATTAGACTTCAGGCCCGGCCATTGGGTACTTGTGCAGTGTGCAAACTGCATGGCCGTGTCCGGGAGCCCTGAGCATTGCAGCTTAACTGTGGCTAGTGCAGGCTTTGGTGACAGACAGGTCTGGATTCAAATCCTGCCTCTACCATTTCATGTATCTGTGCATATGTCTGTGTCTTTGCTTCCTCATCTGTAAAATGGAGATTGTAGTCATGCCTCATTCATGGAGCCACGATGAGGATTAGATGAAGTAGTATATGTCTTCTCACACAATGCCTGGCATATGGTAAGCATTCCATACATTCACCGGCTGTTAATTATTTCATCACAAAGACATACCACAATGCATTCACTCAAATCCTCTGTCATTGGGCTTAGGTTATTACCAAGAGTTTCCTGGTAGAAGCACTGCTGAAGTGAACATTCTATACATGTACTTTCTGCATATATTTATGAATTCCTCAGGGTAAAACTAAAAATGAGACGAGTAAGTAAAAAGGTATTTACTTTTTTTTTTTTTTTTTTTTTTTTTGAGAGAGAGGGTACAAGTGAGAGAGGGAGAGGGAGAGGGAGAGAGAGAGAGAGAAGCAGGGCTCACCTGGAGCGGGGCTCAAACTTATGAGCTGTGAGATCATGAGTCAAAGTCAGAGGCTTAACCGACTGAGTCACCCAGGCACCCAGGGTACTTACTTTTATAAAACTTTTGCTACAGGGGTGCCTGGGTGGCTCAGTCAGTTAACCCTCTGACTTTGGTTCAGGTCATGATCTCACAGGTTCGTGGGTTCAGGTCATGATCTCACAGTTTGTGGGTTCGAGCCCCGCATCAGGCTCTGTACTAACAGCTCGGAGCCTGGAGCCTGCTTCAGATTCTGTCTCTGTCTTTTCTCTGCCCCTCCCCTGCTTGTGCTCAGTCTCTCAAAAATAAATAAAATGTTAAAAAAGAAATTTAAAAAAAAACTTTTGTTACATATTCCTAAATGCAAACACATACCTGTAAATAATAGCATTCTCGGGGCTTCCAGTTGGCTCAGTGAGTAGAGCACGCGGCTCTTGATCCCGGGGTGTGAGTTCAAGCCCCATACTGGGTGTAGAGATTGAATGAAAAAAAAAAAAAAGTAAATGATAACATTCTCTCACAGGTGTAACATCTCCCTGGGGAATTTCAATCAGCTCTCACTTTTGTTTCTTAAACTGAGAGGTGGGAAGGCACTTGAATTGTGTGCATGTTCATGATCTCCCCACCCACAGCAGAGACCGCAGGCTGGGAAATCCGCTGTGACCGCAGTTCCCAGAGCTCAGCCTGCCTCCGAGGAAGCAGGAGACGGCTTCTGCCAGAAGACAGCTGTTCTCACTTCTCTAGTTTTGAGGTCTGGCTTTCATTTCCATCCATGACCTCCTTTGTTCCTCTCGGAGCTTTCAGGGCTGGTGTGTCCTTTGCAGAAGTCACTGCTCAAGCTCTCAAGAGTGGAAACAGCCCTAGCACTGGGGAAAGCGGAATCAAGGCAGGAGGGTTACAAGAGGCCGAGCTCGCAGGTGCCTGCCTCCTCTCTCTCACTTTGACCAGTTGCCAACAAAGCTGGTTGGAGTAGGCCACTCACCCGCCAGCCTGTTCAGCCACCAGCCTGTTCACCCACCTGCCTACTCACATGCAGTTGTGCATTGACCGTGGGCAGGTGAAGAACCTTCTGCACCCCTGACCAACAAGAGGGAGGTGATTGAAAATAATGAAGCAGAGAACAGTGAATCACAGGGAAAGATGTTCACGTAAGATTGGGTGGGGTGGGGGAACAGGTTAAAAAAAGATGTTTACTGAAAGAACCTCAGTTTTATACACATATATGCCAAAGGATGGCAGGATTACATGTGCTTTTTTTTTTTAATTTCTCATTTTGCCGCTCTGAATTTTCTATGTTTTCCGTACAAGCATATATCTTTTAGGGTTTTTTTTTTAATTTTTTTCAACGTTTTTTAATTTATTTTTGGGACAGAGAGAGACAGAGAATGAACGGGGGAGGGGCAGAGAGAGAGGGAGACACAGAATCGGAAGCAGGCTCCAGGCTCTGAGCCATCAGCCCAGAGCCCGACGCGGGGCTAGAACTCATGGACCGCAAGATCGTGACCTGGCTGAAGTCGGACGCTTAACCGACTGCGCCACCCAGGCGCCCCTTAGGGTTTTTTAAAAAGGCATATAAATTTCTAACAAGGAGAGTAAAATGAAATGGTCTCAATTCCAGTCTTCGTTCCGTGTTCAGATATTTATTGAACACCTCCCATGAGCTGTGCTCTGCTGCTGGACACAAAAGATGTCAAGAGCTGGCCTGTGCCACACCTCGGGAAAGACTTCAATGGCCTGCACACATATGTAGGAGTCAGAAACGGGGGTCTTAACGATGTTGCTCTCTACTCTCTGGGTCTGAAGGATGGCTCTAAGAAATCTCCAGCCGAAGGTGAAGAGTTCACTTGGGGACTGAATTCAAAGTTAACCCCGGTGGTATGGTAGCAAACACAGGAAACCAAGTCACAGGTCGGAATCAGGGAAAGCTTGGTGGAGAGGCATGAACTGGCAGTTTGACTCACCTTGTCCTTGTTCAGTCAGTGGGTTGGAGCCATGCAGACCCCAACTCATCACTCCACCTGAGATACATTAGAGTCCATGTTTCCCAGACTCATTTAGCTACCGTGTTCCCGGTGTTTGTTATCACCGCAAAGCAACCATACTATGGTTTTTGTCTGTATTTGTCTTTAAGTCCATTCATTTTTAATGAAATAAATTAATTTTTAAAGGAAATTTCATGTTAAGGTGAGAAACAATATCCTCTGTCGTAAATTGAAAATAGCTAACAATAAGCCCTGTGAAAATCAAACCATGTTAAATTCTGCCTTAGTTCTCTCGCTTGCAGAATGCTTGGTGACTCCAGCCTGCTCAGTCTTGGTCAAAATGGGAGCTTAGGGGGTTATTAAAGATAAGCCAGTACCTTTCTCTATAATCAAATCAACAAAAGTGAAAAATAACTGTGAAGGGAAAAATATTCTCACTATGCAAGTCATCGGTACGTGGTGTGGTGTCCACGTATCATTTATAATCTTCTCCTCCACCATCAGGGCTAACTGCCCACACAGGGAAACACTGTTTTGGAGCCTATGGGGCCACGGCAGGGCTTGGTCCCATTTCCCAGTCTGAGGCATTGTCCTAAGGGTCACCAGGTCTGCACTTTGAACATCACTCGGAAGAGCCAGGCTGCTCAGTCCATTCCAGACGTCAAACAGGAAATTTGGTTGGTCTCAGAAATCAACAAGGTGGATTAATGTGACTGTCTTCCCTCCCCTTCTCCAGGATCGTGCTTCGAGGACAAGAGATCATCAGCTTTGTTGTTCACGGATCAAACAGAACCTTTGACTTCCAGAAAGCTTATGGGTTGACCAAAGAGGAGGTACAGCTGCCATCTTGTCTTTCTGTGCCACTGTCCTGGGAAGATGAGTTGGTGTCACCCTTTGAGGCCACCACTGGAGACACAACACTGGGCCATTGGACCTTGAGTCTCAAAGCCCATGATTCTGTGACTTGAAGACCTGTCTCAATTTCTGATTGAGCTGGTCCAGGGATGATGCTCACCAGTGTGTGTTCTGTTGGGTGACTTTAGGCCTTTTGTCTTCCCACTTTGAACCTGAATTTGTTCAGCACTAAAATGAGAGTCTCCTAATCCCCAAATTTATCTCCTTTTTCTCTTTATAGGCCTTGGATGTCAGCGACCACTTTCCAGTTGAATTTAAACTACAATCTTCAAGGGTCTCCACCACCAACAAAAAATCTATCTCTCCAAGGAAGAAAAAGACCCGTCGCTCCTAGATACAAGAATTTCATTTTATTAACCATTTCTTGCTTCTAAATAAAACAGCTTTAACAGGTATGAACTTCTGTCTGCACTCAGGAAACAAGTCTGGTCCAACTGCTTTCATTTTTCAACTTGAATTTAATCTGACTTGAGTAAAATTGGGAGGACAGTCTTCTCTTACCCTTCTTGGGCTCCTACCTCCCCTGACTTACCTAAAAGGAAACTGGGGGATTTTGCAGTCCAAAAGGACAGGCTTCACGTCCTGAGAAAGGCCAAGGCCCCAACTGTACCCTAGGATTTGAGCAATTATCTGTTTGAGGAATCTGTCCCCTCCTGTTCGAGGTCAGGATGGTGATCGTGTCTCACGGGGATGAAGAATGAAGGCCATCCCACCTGGCCTCCCTGCCTCCAAATTGTCCTCCAACTCAGCAAGCCCAGTAACCACCAGTGCCATCCTTTGAAATTCCATTCTGACCACAGCCCACTTGCATTCCCAGCCCTGTTTCAATACCCTGCGGGGGCTCCCACCACCATCTGGAGAGAGCCCAGAGTTTTTGGATGCCCAAAAACGTAACACGTCAGCCTCACCTTCATCCCATCTTGCACTCTGTGTCCAGCAGGACTGCCCCTTCCCTGCATGGCCCCAAGCCTCCCTCCTCCTGGGCTTTGAGTAGGCCAGTTGGCTGGCAGAGGCTCAGGGTTTTGTTATCATTCTGCAACCAAAGAGTTACAGAGGAGTCCTGCCAGCACCATTTTGCCTGTATCCATGGTGACCATTCTTGTTTGTTTCACTTCGCTTTCCCTTACATTGCTTCTTTTGTTCAAGTGGTACCTGAACATGGCTAAATATACGAGCAGTACCAAAGAATAAGCAGAGACAAGAAATGCTGCCCCGGGACCTCACCCACTCGGTTCCTGTCTCAGAAGCAACCCCTCTTACCAGTTTATGCACCCTTCCAAGAGACTCTATGCATAAATAAGCACCATATGTAACCTTGAAATATAGAGTATATTATGCATGGTCCTACTTCTCGCTGATTTTCCTTAACGTATCAGAGACAATGTGACTTTTGATATAAGAAAAAGAGACCATAAGCCTGAGTTTTGAAATTTGGTTGCTTCTGACTGACGGAATTAAATCAAAAGTGTTCTGCTTATATGGGAAAACCATTTTCCCCCAAATTTCGTTGGAATGGGGGGGGAAGGTGGTAAGGTTGTAAAGTTCCTGTCACCTCCTCTTGTGAGCAGGGCTCACTGACCCAGGAAGACATCCAATCTCCAAGGTCCCAAATGGTCAAGCAGGCAATTCCCAAATGAGCTTACTCTGGAGGAGATGACCATCCTTTCATTCCAGAGGCCAGCGGCATGGCTGGGACAAGAGCCCTGTGCTCAGTGGGGGAGGCAGGGGAAGGTGGACCAGACCAACCACTGTCCTGTCCACAGCTCCGGCTGGTCCTTCCCACCCTGTGACCTCCTTTGTGACAGGACATCCTTCTGTCTCTGCATTGGAGCAGCTTACTGGAGCCACGGGCACCTGCTGGCTCTGGGGCCACTCTGCCCGGCAAGAGGAGGCAGAGTGGGGCTTCTTACTGGTCACAACTTAACAGGGCCACAGACATGCTCCCATCCCTTTGGGTCACCTGGCCTGACTGGGGCAAGGAACTCTTGTGCCTTTTAGGGGAAGGAAGGCACACCTTGGTGGTACACAACCTTTCAGCTTTGGCTTTATCCAGAGGGTTCGAAACTGGTGTGTCCCAGAATCCCAGGGGACCTGTCGCCATGCTGATGCCTAGGCTCCAGGCCCCCAGAGGCTGTCTCAGAAGGTCTGGGGTGGGGCCCAAAAGCCTGCATTTTTGAGAGGCTCCCAGAAGACCTGAGGATAAGACTTTTCTTTCATTAGTTATTGAGAAACCAGATCTTAAACTCACTCTCCTGGCCCTGCTTAGTGAGAAGAGGGTAACATGAGGAGGGGATAGGCTCACTGTGGAGCCATAATCTGTACCACCTATGAGCTCTGGGATGCTGAGCAGGCCACTTGCCTTCAGTCCCCTGATGTGATCAACCTCAGAGGTGAAGTTTCAGTAAGATAATGAATGTAAAACACTGAATGTGTGCCTCACACTTAGCAAGCCCTTGACAAGTGGAGGCTGTATTTTTATTAGCAGGACTTGCTCCATCAAAGGGTGGCTCACTTTAAGTCTTTGGGTACATATGTCTCTCATTTAATTACTTTGAATTTTTGCTATATGAGGAATCAGACCAAGGTTCCATTTCTTTATCTTTGATCACAAACAGTATTTCAGCAAGTGAGTCTTGAGAAATTGAGATGCCCCTCTTCCATTCCTGTTATTTTCTCTTTCTTATCAACATCCCCTTCCTGCCTCAAACACAGCAGCATTTCTTTCATGCTCTTCATCCTGTCTCTGTGGGCTGGGGGCCAGAAGGTGGAGGGAGTTTCTTCAGTTCAGCAGCCCTGGCTCATATCTTTCCCTTGGGCTGGAGAAGGAAGTATAAGGACGGTTGTCAAACCAGGAAAATAAAAGGAGACAGAGTTTTTGTGTCATTAATTAAACTCAGAGGGCACTACTGTGCCATCTTGGAGAAGAAGGCAATAGTCTTCACATAATTATCCTTAAAAGAAAATACTTTTTGAACCAAAAGTAGTAGACATTGGGTAGTACGATTGTTGTAATTTTTCTTTTAGAAACACTTCCAGATGGCAACACCTAACTTACAAAGTTAGGGAGTGATTTTTGCTGGTACAAATCGGGGATTAAAAAATTGACAGTGCTTCCTAGTGCATTCACGTTTCTCAAACAATGTTTGAAGGATATAAAATGGGATGGCACCAGGGATACTAGAACTAAAATTCAGTTAAAGAGGGGCACCTGGGTGGCTCAGTCAGTTAAGTGTCCGACTTGATTTCTGCTCAGGTCATGATCTCATGGTTGGTAAGATGGAGCCTTGCATCAGGCTCTGTGCTGACAGTGCAGAGCCTGCTTGGGATTCTCTCTCTCCTTCTCTCTCTGCCCCTCCCCTGATCACACTGGCACACTCTATCAATAGAAATAAACATTTGAAAAAAAATTTTTAAAAATCAGCTAAAGAAAGGTAAACCTCACCGTGGTTGCTTGAATTTGCCCTCCACCGTCCTGCCCCAGACCTTTATACATAATGTTTCTCAGCCTAAAGCTCCCCTCCCCTCTTTGCCCCTCTTTCCTGCAAACACAATGTCCCTGTCTCCATAGGCCTAAGGCTTTCATAGCCTTCAAATCTCCATGAAAATCTCATTTCTCTGAGATGAATGCTGCAGACACACACACACACACACACACACACACACACACACTTTTCCCAAGTTATCTGCTCATGAGGTAGGAACATGGGCTTGCAAATATTCTCCAGCTGGCCCAGATTCCAGCTGATTGGTACAAGTCCATGTTCCTATTTCATGAGTTCGCCAATGGCAGGACAAAAATCTATGTTTATCATTTGCAAAAACTCCTTCTGCTGATACACTCTTCTCTAGGAAACTCTTAAACTTCCCCCATCAAATATCCTGAAGTTTCATTTTATTTTTTTGACATATTTTGAGATATTAAAATGTTTTTAGTGTTTATTTATTTTTGACAGAGACAGAGACAGAATGCAAGTGGGTTAGGGGCAGAGAGAGAGAGACACACACACACAGAATCCAAAGCAGGCTCCAGGCTCAGAGCTGTCAGCACAGAGCCCGACGTGGGGCTCCAATTCAAGAACTGTGAGATCATAACCTGAGCCGAAGTCAGACACCCAACCGACTGAGCCACCCAGGCACCCCTGAGATATTTTAACAGTTTCATGGAGGTTAGAAAATATCCTTGGGGCACCTGGGTGGTTTAGTCAGTTAAGAGTCTGATTTTGGCTTGGGTCATGATCTCATGGCTCATGGGTTCGAGCCCCACATTGGGCTCTGTGCTGACAGCTCAGAGCCTGGAGTCTGCTTCAGATTCTGGGTCTCCCTCTCTCCCTGACCCTCTCCTGCTTGCTTTCTCTCTTTCTCTCAAAAATAAATAAACATCAAAAAAAGAAAATATCCTTAAAGAAGATAATAATAATAATAATAGCTACTACCATTGGCTAGGGCTTGCTCTAAGAAGTCATGCCATGCACTCTCTCACTAAATTCCAACCATGGCACCAAAAAGGTGGGGTCTGTTGTCATCTCCATTTTATAAATGAGGAAACTGAGGCCCAGAGAAGTTAAACAACTGCCCATGGTCACATAGCCGGTAAGTACTGGAGTCCAGCATGACTCTTCCATGAGGCACAGTAGGCACAGAGCCTAGGGTTTGTAATACATTTTTTAAAATAATTTTTTAGGGGCGCCTGGGTGGCGCAGTCGGCTAAGTGTCCGACTTCAGCCAGGTCACGATCTCGCGGTCGGTGAGTTCGAGCCCCGCGTCAGGCTCTGGGCTGATGGCTCAGAGCCTGGAGCCTGTTTCCGATTCTGTGTCTCCCTCTCTCTCTGCCCCTCCCCCGTTCATGCTCTGTCTCTCTCTGTCGCAAAAATAAATAAACGTTGAAAAAAAAATTAAAAAAATAATAATAATTTTTTAAAGTTTATTTTACTTATTTGGAGAGAGAGAGAGAGAGCGAGCACAAGAGGGGCAGAGAGAGAGGGAGACAGAGAATCCCAAGCAGGCTCTGCACTGCCAGCATGGAGCCCGATGTGGGGGTCGAACTCATGAACCGTGAGTGAGATCATGACCTCAGCCGAAATCAAGAGTCAGTCACTTAACTGACCAACCCACCCAGGCTCCCCAGGGTTCATAATACTTTTGAGGGCCATGGAAATGTTTTCTTTCAGAAGAAGGAATAAGATAAAATTTTAGGTTGAAGTAAAAACTTTAATACATAATATTAATATATTTGTATTTATACCAACATAGTTGTAAAATATACTTTTTAATATTTTTTGTGGAAGAAGGGATGCATGAAGGCAAAATGCCTAGGGACCATGAAAGTCATAATGTGGCTCTGCTGGAGTGAAAAACTTAGTTCAGGTCAGTCCGTCTTAAAAGTTTAGGTTTTCACTAGGCCAGTCTAACCCCATTTTACAGGTGAGGAAATTGAGGTCCAAGGCCACACAACAAAGGAATGGCAGAGCCTAGCATAGAACGCAGGTTTCTAGCAGATCAACCAGGGTGCTCTGTGGTTAGACAGCACCACCTGGTGGTCTTGCTGGGTACTTCCCTTAGTCAAAGGACCCTAAACACAGGGTAACAGACTCAGATATCCCCAGGAAGCAGCCACACAGTCTACCCTTGGGCTCCACATTCAGCAGGAGGGGAGCCAGGACAAGGAGATTTCTTTAGGTTGTCATCAGAATTCACACATTCCCGGCCCCTCACCCCTCTCTCAGGATAAGAGTTATCCTTCAGAGTTAATATTCATAAAATGCTTAGACCAGCCCTGTTCCGTAGGGATATCATGTGAGCCAATATGTAATTTGAAATCTAATAGCCACATGTAAAAAAGCAAACTTAATTTTGGTAATATATCTTATTTAACCCAGGGGTCAGTAAATGACAAGCTATAGGTCAAATCTAGCCCACTGCCTATTTTTTTGAGAGAGAGAGAGAGAGGGGGAGAGAGAGGGAAGGAGAGAGAGAAAACAGTGAGAGACAGAGAGACAGAGATAAAACCCCCCAGGAGGGAGGGAGAGAGGGAGAGGGAGAGGGAGAGGGAGGGAGGGAGAGAGAGAGAGAGAGAGAGAGAGAGAGAGAGAGAGAGAGAGAGAGAGAGAGAGAGAGAGAAACGGGACTCACCTGAAGCAGCGCTCGTGTTCACTGGAAGCAGGGCTTGAGCTCACCTGATGTGAGACTCGAATACACCTGATGTGGGACTCAAACTCAGAAACCGTGAGATCATGACCTGAGTGAAGTCAGATGCTTAACGACCGAGTCACCCAGGTGCCTCTGCCTATTTTTTTAAATAAAGTTTTATTAACACATAGCCATGCCTATTCATTTATGTATTATTTATGGCTGCTTTTACACCACAACTGCAGAGTTGAGTAGCTTGGAGCTGAGACTAGATGGCCCACAAATGGAAAATACTTACAACTAGTCCTTTCCAGAGAAAGTCTGCCAATCCCTGGTTTAACCCAGCATGGACAAAGTTGGTCATTTCAACATGTAATTCAATATAAAAATTATTAATGAGATACGTTTCATGTTTTATCTTATCAAATCTTCAAAGTTTGGTGTGTCTTTTATACTTACAGCTCATTTCAATTTGGGTGAGACACATTTCAAATGCTCAATGGACACATTTCAAATGCTCAATGGACACATTTCAAATGCTCAAATGGTAGCTTATAGCTACCAAATGACATAGTGCAGCCTTAGAAAAATGCATGCAAATATATTGGTGTTCATTAAATATGTTCATAAATAAATGTCCCAGAAGAAATAGGCCCTAACACCCTGGGACATCCACTGTGTGGAATGAACCTCTTTTCCATGCCTCTAGAATGATGCTAGTTACATAGTATCATCCTTGAGAGAATTGAGAAAATAGTCACTTAAACCATTTTTGGAAGGGCTTAATCTAGTTACAAAATTCCAACTGAGAAAGGCTGCCCTGGTGGTGGCCTATCCTCTTCTAACCAGCTTGCAGACTTGCTGCTGACAGAGATCATCGTCATCATAATTAATATAATTCACGGACAGAGGCACTTGCTAGGCATTCTCTGAGCATTATTTCATTTAATGACAGAAATAATGGTGACTCCCTCAGGAAGCCTGTCCCAAGACCTCATGCTGGCTTCAGGGCCTCCTCTGTGCCCCAAAGGTGCCCCCCCACCCCCGCACTGCCCCATCCCAACCATTCTCACCCTGTGCTGTGAGCCAGATCTGGCTTCTTATTCCCCAAGAGCCCAGGCTGAACCTGACCTTCAGGAGCTGCTAGATCAATGGATGTTACAGTCAATCAAATGGCCCTAGAGGAATCCAGAGGTCCTTCGGTATTTGATTAAATTCAGCAGGCAATTGCCAAGCACCTCTGGTGTGCAAGGCTGCAGTGCAAGTTCCAGCAGAATTGCACGCACACATTGGCCCTTGCTCACACTCTCTGCCTCTTGCTCTTTCACACTCAAGTACTGTCCCAAAGTTGATGAGGGAAACCCAGGCAAATGAGCTCAAATTGCAGCTTTAAGTGGCCTAGCTCTTCTGTGAAGTTTCAGGGTAAGAGGCAGACCCGGAGAGATACAACTCTCCCAGCCTTCACACATCTAGAAGTCATAGGATGTGTTCTCACCAACAGAATGTAACAGGAAGTAACATTTGTCAGTTTCAGGCCAAGGCAGTTAAGAGTGGGCTGCTGTCTGCTGACTCTCCATCTCTCTTCCCTGGTCCCCAGTTGGATGTAGAAGGACTCAGGGAAGGACTCCGAGGCCCTAGGAGATGGCAGAGCCACCTTATGGGACAGGCCTGGATCCCCAGATCAGTGCGTGGCAGGTGGCCGGTTGAACATCAGACTGCACTGTGTTGTAAGAAATATATCTTTACTGGTTAAAGCAAGTGGGAAGTAGTGGCTGTTTGTTACAGCAGCAAAGCAAACCTGACCCATGAAGGCTCTTTGTGGGGTCGGTGGTGAGAGAAACAGCAAGTCAACATGGAAACCACTTCTTCCCTAAACTGTGGGATACACAGGGACCAAGCAATTCTGCTGTGGGTCCCTTTGATAAAATGAAGAGCAAGTAAAGACTGGGAGAGAGTCTCCTCCTCCACTTAGCACCATAATAAGATCTTAGTGAGCCCCTCCCCTGCCCCCCCACCCCCACCACGCTGCTGCTGGAGCACGCGGGAGACCCCACTGTTTCCCCCAGGAGAGCAGCTAGCACCCTACACGTTGCTGGTGATGGAGGGTTTGGGGGCTCTGCAAGGTGCTGATTCTCTGAGGACATACAAGAGGCAGCAGGTGGGCCACTGTGAATCCCGGAGGGGTGCCCAGGGTAGACAGAAGACAGGGCTGGACACAACAGAGGGAGGGTGGCTGGGGCTGGCGGCATCTCTGCTCGGCAGGGTCCACACAGACGATAGGAAGAGGCAGGAGCAGCTTCTGAACCCCCAGCGAGTTCACATTAGCTGGTCTGTTCGCCGTGGAAAATGGAAGACGCCGCTTTTGATGTAAAAGGTCTTTGTGATGGGCTGGCGCCTGGCATAATTCGGAGCCCTGGTGTCCTTCATGGCATCTGTGTCCCCTGGAACACAGAAAAGGCCTGCTTGAGCTGGGGCTGCCGTTTCTTCCACCAGCCCTAGCCCAACCCAAAGGGCGGAGAGTCAGCAGGGACCCCCTGCCATGACTGCTTGGGTTAAAATAGTGAAATACTTGTGTACAGTTAAGAATAGTGGCTCCCCCTTGCGCTCCCGGATCCCTACCTCAGCTCTCCCACTCCTTCTCAGAGTCTGGTACCTATATGCCACACCTGGCATAGCGTGGGAGCCTCAAGATCCTGCCCAGGATCTGCCCTGATGGGTGGCTCTCCGGTCGTTGTGATTGCTAACTCGTTTGACCCCATCCCTACCCCCAGCTTACTTACCCCTCATCACATTTCTCCCTTTAGTCTAGTGATAGCCCATCCATCCCAGCACTTCAGAGTAAGAACCCCCAGGGTCCTGGCCAAAGCTGCACTAGCTCCCCAAATGCCCACAGGCTGCAGGTCCTGTCTGCTGAATTAAGAAGAAGGAGAAGGACAAGGACAAGGACAAGGACAAGGAGAATACCAGTTACCATTTGTTGAACACTTCCTATGCGCCAAGCGCTAGAAGGATACTTTCTGTGTGTAAAAGGGCATTTGGGACTGACCCACTGGGGTCCAGACAATGCCTTCAACTTCTCTTCCCCAAGCTGTTTCCACCCCCAGGATGACGCAGCTCCTGTCTGTAACTGGGCTGGGGAGTGGGGAGAGATGCTCAGCAGAAGTTCGGTCATTATTCCTCATCCGTCCCCCAACTGGTTGGGTTAGGGGCATGAGGCCGGAAGCTTACAGAATGTTCCAGAGATTCTAGGAGCAACTATCTGGGACCTTAAGCACCACCACTATGGAGGCAAACAGTCTTCCTGTCTTTGCCCTGAACCTAGCACTGCCCTAGTACACAGGGGGCATCCAGAACCAGCTTCCCCTGGCTCTGATGTTTAGGTTGCTGGATAAAGTACAGGATGGCCAGTTACATTTGAGTTTCAGATAAATGATGAAGAATTTTTCAGTAGAGGTATGTTCCATGCCGTATCTAGGACATGCTTCTGCTAAAACATTACTGTTTGCCTGAAACTCAAATAACCGGGCATCCTGTAGTTTATAATTTGCTCCATCTGGTGGCCCTATGCCTGGCAGTGGCTTCACAGGCAGAGGGCATACATCTGTGGGCTGGAGGAAGAGAGGAGGAGCAGAGAGGACCCATGTGGTGTCTAAGCTGAGACTCACTCCGTGGGCCCAGAGGGTCAGGCCCCTACTCAGAAGAATCTGATGGAATAAAATGCCTTAGAACTCTGTTCAAACCCCTCCCAGCAGGCCTTCCCTGAGCACCTGTCTACCACAGGAGCCCCCTCAGTCCCCACTCTTTGTACAGCCTCAACACTCACGTTCTCTGACATATCCTCAGGGACAAAAAGTGCCTCACATATTCAGGTGCTCACTGAACCTTTGCTGAATGACTGAATGAATAAATGAATGAATGAACAAACCAGAATCCAAACCTGGGCCTCCTAATTTCAAACTGAGTCACTCTTTCGTGCTTGTTCATTCTCTAGCTCATTTTGGGGCAGAGCTGGGATTCAGTGACTCCAGATCTCCCCACCTGGGCTGTCCCGAAAGAAAGGATCACATATTGAATGAATGAATGTCTGCCCTATACCCACCTCATGGGGCTTTTGTGAGGAAAATTTCTGTTCAAGGTGCTTTCCCGTTTGATTTCCCCAAAACTCTGTGACAGAGGAAGGAGGTACTGGTGTATTCCCATTTTTCAGATTTGGAAACTAAGGCCCAGAGAAGTTAAAGTTCTTGCTTGAGCTCACACAACTCTCAGGTGAAGGACCAGGATTTGGACTTGTACTTCCTGATTCCAAACCAAGGCCTCATTCCCTAGTCCACATTTATTCATTTGTTTATTCGTTCCACCATCACAGCTCCCCCAAGATGGGAGCTGGCAGGGCATTAATAAAATTAACTAAGAAGTCCTGGAACCCACAGGGCTCATTAGGCCAGCTGGATACTCAAGGAATGGTGACTCAGTGGGCCCGGCGCTTTTATAGGCTCAAAAAACTGTAGAAGCACAAGGGCGCACTCAAATCTGCCTGGAGGGTTTCAGAGGACTTCCTGGAGGAGGTGACATGTGAAAGTTAGCCAGCAGAGGAAGAGGCAGGAGGCACATTCCAGGCGGAGAGATGAAAATGTGCAAAGGTCAGGAGGTGTGAAGGCGTGTGGCCTTCTGGGAGACGGGGGAGCCAGAGGGACGTGCTTGTGCGTGTGAGGGGTGAGGAAGGACAGGGCTGGGGAGGAAGACCGGGCCTGCCTACAAAGGCCTGGAGTGGCAAGATGGTGGTGGCCCTTACCCACGTGCCAGCCGTACTCCCAGGATGACAGGATCGGGTACAGAAACTTCTCCTCAGGCTTCTGGCGATGCCGCTCCCGGAGGTACAAGGCCCGGCCTTGGCCATCGTGAGAGAGGCCTTGGAAGAACAACTGCAGGGTGCTGGGGGGAACCTGCCTCATTTCTAAGCCCTCTGGCTTGGGCTGGACTGACGGCCCTTGAGTTGCTCTTTGGGCCTCCCAGACTTTGTTTCCCTTGGGCGACGGGCCCTGGACACCCCCTCCCCCAGACAGCTGATCCCTGACCCCCTTGGACTCTGGCCACCCGACCTGTACCTCCTTGCTCTCAGTGGAGCTGGTGGCAGCCAAGGCTGAGCCGAAGGGGGCCCGCTGGACCCGCTTCCTGGGCGTGGGCCCCCCCTTTAGGTACTTGTGGCCATAGTGGATCTTCCAGGCGACCCGGGCTGCGGCCTCCTTCCGGATGCACTCTTGCCAGCAGGCTTGGTTCTGGGTGGTGCACAGATCTCTCATGGCAGTGAGGGGGAAGGAGAGGAGAGGGAGGAACCATTCTGCCCCGTAGCCCTTCTTGGGCCTGTGTTTGCTCTGCTGGTGTCCATCTCCAAGGATACGTGCAGCCAATGAGGGCTGGGTTGCCAAGGCTGGAGAGGAGGGGCTGGGCCACGTCAGGGGAGGGGGACTAGGGCCACTCACCGGCAATAGAACAGACCAGGCTGGGAAAGGGAGCAGAGGCTGGCCACAACCTACCCAGGGTGCCTGGCAGGAGGCTGTATTCTACCCCAGAGGGACTCTTTCCCCCTCATACCCAGAGGGTCCCCGGGAGCTGCACGGGGTACCATAGCCTCTATTCTATTCAGCACACCTACTATGCACAGGCACCCGAGGAGGTCCAAAGAAGGCCCAGTGTCCACCCTCGGGAAGCTCTGGACATTTGGCCGGGGGGTTGCCATGGAAACTCTGGACCCCAGCTCCTCAGGCACAGCTCTGACACTTGATAGCTTCCTGGCATCATTTGAACATCGGAATGATAGCGGGAATTACTTTTAGTATTAAGAGAATAACAGTAGACCGGGGTGTAAGAACTTGGGACGGTGCCTGCCTGGAGGAAGCGCTCCATGAATGTCACCCGCTGTTTAACAAGGTACTTGTTTCACAAGTACCTGCTAGGTGCCAGCTGCTGGGCTGAGTTCTGTCTGCCTTAAACCATGTTCCTCAGTTGCCGGGGCTCTCGTTAACCTCCTTTCCAGATGGGGGGTGGAGGCCTGCGGAAACAATGTGCCAGCCCTAGGGTGCACCGCTGGGGTGTGCCGGCGCCTACTCTGTGCCGGGCCGTGGGCTGGAGGCGTTACCCAGTGATCCCACTCACTGGAATCCTCACAGTGACTTCCTGGCAGGCTCTCTTCCATCACTTTTGCAGATGAGGAAACAGGCTCAGCAACGTTCATCTGGTTGCACTCCAAATGAATTGACTCCAAAACCCACACCCATTTGAGACAGACACAAAATTCTGCCACAGAATGTGACAGCATCATGTGAGAGGCACAGAGAGCAGGGCACGGGCAGAGGAGGACCCGCCAGTCGCCCCGCAGCACCATAAAGTCAGCCTCCAGGATCCTCACACGCTCTGCCTCTCCTACCAGCGTGCTGCAGACATGAGTACCGGTGAGAAGGATGTTACCCATAATGCCCCAGGACCACTCACCTTTCCACTCTGCTCAGTATGCTCTCATTTATTCATTCAACCAACGTTCATTTGCTCTTGACCCTGTTGCCAGGCAGAGCCAGGTATTAAAGGTAGATGAGGAGGAACGGAGTCCACATGCTTCCCGTCCTCAGGGTTTCGCAGTCAGCAGGGGAGACAGACTCATAACCAGGGGAGCAGGGAGTTGGGAAGACGATCAGGGAAGGCTTCCTGGAGGAGGTGCCCTTTGCTGGAGACCTGAACCGTGAACACGAGGTAACCAAAGAGTAGGGGCAGAATGTTGCAGGCTGGGACTCCCCCAAAGTAAGAAAGGGTACGGCTGTCTAGACTGTCCTCTGTCCCTCAGTCTTCCCAGGGGTAAATTGAGGGCAATGAAGTTTGTGGCATTTGGGAAGATTAAGAGCCAGCTGGTTAAGTAGGACAGCCTGGGCCTGGCATATCTCCTCTGGAGCGCTCACAACAGTCATCAGTTAATTGTGCAATCACCTTTTTAATCAAAGGTGTCTGAACAGGCCGCAAACACCAACCGTGCTCTCAGTACTGAAGGCGTTTCTGTGTGCCAGAAGCTGCAAGTGAACAAAGCTGACAAAATGTCCCTCCCTCACGGAGCTTGTGCTTTCTGTGTCCTGTCCTGCTCAACCCTGCATCTGTTACCTCCAGAGCACCTCTAGGGGTACTGTCTGGTATACAGTCGGTGCTCAGAAAAAGTGCTCAAGGAAAGGAGGAATAGGCAGACTTACATTGGTTCTGTTGCCCTGCGGCGTGGGCGGGAAGGACAGAGGGAGGAAAGTCAGAGGAATTGCGGGGTGGGGTGGGGGGTGGGGGGGCGGGGCAGAGGTGGGTGTGCCCCCTCCTGGCTTCCTTGACCCGGTGCCTTCCAGAACACAGCGTTGTCTCCCCAGCCGCAGTTCACGCGTCCGAGGCGACCCCTGGCGGTCACCGCAGTGACGACAGTCGGAGCGGCTATTCTTGACAACAGGCTCTGGCGGATGGCAAGACAGGGGCTGTGCAGCGGGTGGACAGTCACACCCTAGAGGGTAGTGGGCGGTGGAAGGGTATAAAGGAGACTCTAAAGTACTTCCTTCCAACGGATTCAAGGACAGCCGTTCGCCCACAAAGACAGTGCCCACCTGCTAGCCAGGCCCTTGCATGCACAGCACGGCTTCATGGCCTCCTTCCTAGATTCAGGCTTTCTGGGTTTTATCACAGCCTTGACCATTACTAGCTGTGTGGTGTTGCACAGGTCACATAACCTCTCTGAGCCCTGGGAAATGCCCCTGTAAAAAAGGGGGATAATCATAAGACTCGGTGCCTAGGATTAGTGTTACTTATTACACTTTATTTTCTCTAGATTTACTCATTCAAACCCATCCAGTAACCTCTGGGAAGGTGTGGGGGCAGCCCCAGACCGGCCTCTGGCCTAGGACTCTGCTAAGGGAGAAGGGTCACTGAAGCCTGGAAACCAGGGGAGGCTGGGAGGTGAGCTGGGCCCTCCCGGGTGCACCTGACTCACATAGTTCTCCTCTCACCTTTCTGACCACTATCCCAGGCCACCAAAGACCCCCTCTGCTCCCAGTGCTGTCATTGGCCATGCCATCCACTCCCACTGATGACTCCCAACCCACTTTCCGGTGCTGGGCTCTGTCCCCAGGCCAAGTGCCTCTCCTATTTGTACTTACTTGTGTCCTTAAAGTCGCCCCTCCTGGATTTAAGCTCTCTGCGCAGAAGAACCTTCTTGAACACCTTTCACCAGTAGTAATTTTATGAATTCTTATCATGTACTAGACACTAATATGTTCTTTACATTCATTCTGTCAGTTAACCCTCAGGGTGCGAGCCACCCTGCCTGCCTCAGAACACTGTATGGGGTAGGTTCTGTTACCCCATTTCACTGGAGAGAAAACAGAGGCTGTGAGTTCTTTGAGAGTAAGTGATCTGCTAGAGGTCAGGGCAGGGTGGGATTTGAACCTGCTGGCCAAGCTTTGAACCACCATGCTTAACAAATTCCCCATGAGCCCCTTTCCCCTCATTGAGGTACCCCTTTCACTTTGCCTGGGGGAGCTGAGTCTCCCCAACACACTCAGGCAACTCCTCTTCCAGCAGCTCTGGGTGGGGAAGCGTTTGGCCAGTCAGCTGGAGGATGGTTGTACTGGGAGATCTTTCTGGAGGTTAATCTTAGAAAGGAAGTTTTCTACTTTCCCATTGTACGGATGAGGGCACTGAGACACAGAGGCTTCTTGGAGGAGGTGCCCTTTGAGATCTGAACTATGAATGTGAATTGGCCAGGCAAAGAGTAGAGGAAGAATGTTCCAGATTGGGTCTCCCAGTCTGCAGGGCAAGAAATGGTTAAGGCTATCTAGACTGCTCTCTGTGCCTCAGTTTCCCCAGCTGTAAAATGAGGACTATAAAGAAGTTTGGGATATATGGGGAGATTAAGAGCCAGCTGGTGTCTGAGCCAGTAAGCCACAGACCTGGGATTGGGGTCTGGACTTGAACCTGCAGCACCCGACCCACTGCTTTCTGAGTGTTTCTCACACACCAGGATACTCTGCTGCCACAACGCCCAATGCCGGAGGCTGGCATTTCCGGGGTGTGGCGCTGCCTCCAAGATTTCCTCTTTCTCAGGGAACACCCCACCAGCGTTCAGCATCAGCTTTGCGCTAAGAACGTCAGTGGCGACTGGGAGAGGCATCCTGATGTCTTGGGAAGGCGGTGGTTATGGCAGAGGGAGTCACGTGGTCAGCACAAGGCTCCAAGACTCTTTCATCTTTGAGCTTTGTCCTTGGGGAGATAAGCAAGTCTGAAACACGTAACACCCTTGGGTGTGAGCCACAGGCCAGGCTCGTAAATCCCCTATCTCCTGCCTGCCTGCTTTGGAGAGCTCTCGAGGGAGAGAGAAGGGGCGTGGGGTGGGCCACCCTAAATTCCTTGCATGTGAGTTGGTCCCCTGTGGGCTCAGGGACCCAGACAAAAGACTTATCACAAAGCAAAAAGGATCCCTTTGTTTAAGAGATTCCTCCCACCGTGTTTGGTCAGCATCCTTAGGACAAAGCTGGAGCGAAAACATCCAATTCGCGCTTGCCTTGAGCGATAGGACATTTTTACTCCCTCTTCAAGTTATGATTTGCTATTGTGAGGAGGAAAAAATTTAGCCAAACAAGATGTGCTTCTGGGAGAGAGTTTTCATTAGTGAAATGCCCTGGTTACAAAGCCCCTTCCCCCTCCAAGTTAATGGGGATTTGAAAAGATTCCATTCCTCTCCTAGACCTTGCTTCCACCATGCTGAGATTAAGCCCAAAGAGCACTTAAATTAATGAGTTTGTTCCCCATTTTAAAGTACAAACTTGGGTGTGTGTGTGAGGGGGCGACAAGGATCAAGCCCTCATTTTGCCATTTACGTTTATTCTGCTAATTTTTAAGGCTGTGCAATTTTTCAGGGAAATTAAATCCTGACTCATTTTTACACTAAACTCATCGAGAGGTGGCTTTCAAGGCCCCTTTGAAGTCTTAAGACCAGACATACAGTTAAGGGCCCACGGGCCTATAAGTGTATTGGAAACAGACATGTTAATAAAATGTTTCCTTTTTGGCAGCAGGGAGAGGAGGCTTGAGGAGGGCTTCCAAGGGTTGCCAGGGGAAAGTGGATGAGGAAGAGGCAGGCATCGGGGCTGAGAAGGGGACAAGGCCTTCACTGGGTTGAGGTTTCTGCAGGTCAACTGTCAGTGCCGTCTGCTCTAACCACTAAAGACTGATGGCCCAGTCAACTCCTGACAGGAAAGGGGCGGAATCAGCAGGTGAAAGTCAGAAAGGGCCTGATACCCGTTCGAGGTCGAGTTTCAAAGTCATCGAGGCGTTTGCACAAACAACAGCCCGTTTCCACGGCAGCAAGTCCAGGTGCAATAAGAGTGCCCTGTGGCTCTGGCCATTGACCAACAGAGAGGTGCACAGCACCTGAGTTGTGTGGGACGTAATGGGTGGGACCCGCCGGGGCAGCACCAGGTGCAGCCTTGTATGAGGAGTTGGTCACAGAGAACAGTAGCCAAGACTTACAGCCCCCAGTGAGATTTCACGTGATCCTCACAATGAAAGGGGAGGCAACCTCCCCAAGGCCACACAGCCACTGAATGGCTGAGCCAGTGTTCAAACTCCACCTGATGCCAAAGTTCAGAGTTAACATATAAATGCTGCCTCCCCAGCAGAAACCAGCCGGACTTCACCCTCTGTCCCCCTGTGCTCCTCTGCGGGCAAGGTCAGCATCACTAGGCAGAGTCTGGACAACCCCCAAAGCCCACCACCCCCGTGGGAGTTCGGGAGCAGTTATTCCCAACACAGGCCCACAGATAAGGGCGCCCCCTCCAAAAGGAGAGGCAAAAGAAGACCTTTCCTCCAACCTTCCTCCCACCTCTCCGAGGGAAACAGGCCTCCATCCTGGTCAAAAATGAGGTGCCAGTGATGAGGGAGCTTGGGGGCAAGCTGAGGGCAAAATACAGTCTGTCCCCCCCACCCTGCTGCCCCCGGTGGAATATGTGTGATATTCCTCGGACACTCCTGGCTACCCCCACAATAAAGGAGAGGGGTTTAAGTGCTTGCCATGGTGATGTGGGAAACTAAGGCAAATGAAAAACTGAATTCCCTTACTGCCTGCAGCCCACTGACAGTTCCTTGAGATGGTAGAGTGACCTTCCTCTAGGAGCTCAGCTGGATGATGACACTATGCCAGGAGCGAAAGAGAATCTTAGCTTAACATTATCCCAACCCCGAGGATCCTGTAAGACTAGTTCCTTTATCTCAACTGCCCCAAGATATATGCTGGCAATCATACTCCAAGCTTATGGCCCCCAGTATACATCTGAAGAGTCTCATGACTGAGGTTTTATTAAATGGCAATAAATGGTGTTTCCCTAGCAACTGCTAGCCCCTCAAGGTCCTGGAAACCTTCCTTCCGGGATTCCTTAGAGACATACTCTATCCCTGACCCCCTCCCAACCTGAGGGTATATAATGAGTTGCCCATCACAACCCCAGTGCAGCTCTTTCTACCCATGGGTCCTGTCTCCACGCTTTAATAAAATCGCCTTTTTGCACCAAAGACGTCTTCAAGAATTCTCTCTTGGCCGTCGGCTCCGGATCCCACGAGCCCATCACCGCAAAACTTCATCAGCAGGAAGAAACACACCAAAGGATCCAGTGTTCCTTCCTTGCTTTTCCCTTCACTCCTCACCCCCAATGGAAGGCTGGGGGGCCGAGCAGGGTCTTGCAGGGGCTTATCTGGGGGCTCCTGGTGCCATTCCTTCTGTGTTCCTGCTCCCAGAGGTATAACCAGGGAGGTGGGGCTCCCACACTGGGGAGAGAAAGGCCAGGGCCTAGGGTGAGCCCCACATGAGCCTTGACACTACGAACATGTCCATACAGCACCAGAGCTGGTATCCACACTGTAAAGTGGTGTCACAGGAGTGCCGTGAGGGTGAGCAGGAGGTCAGGGGCTAGGTATCCCAGGCATAAAGTCAGGCACAAGGTCCTCCTAGCAGAAGCAGCAGGGAGAGGAAGACACTAACACCAAACACAAACCCTGTTGTCCAAGGGCAGTCGGGACAACAGATGACAGAGCTTCTTTCTTGTTTGAGTGAAATCCCTGAGATGACGGTTTTCTCGTGTCATCAGGAAAAAGGCTTTCTTTCCTGGAGGCTGTGTTGGTGTCGAGACCCAGTGTGCCCCTTCCCCAGTGCCCTCACTGCCAGGCCCAGCCTGTCTGTCTGGCCTCTCCTGATGAGATATTCCCAGCAGGGCTCACAGAGAAGCAAGCCATCCCCCTGCAAAAAGAGGCAAGGCTTGGGGCGCCTGGGTGGCTCAGCTGGTTAAGTGTCCGACTCTTGATCTCGGCTCAGGTCACGATCTCCCAGATCTCCCTGCTCGTGAGTTCAAGCCGCGCATCGGGCTCCGCGCCGACAGCATGGAGCCTGCTTGGGATTCTCTCTCTTGCTCTCTCTACCCCTCCCCCACTTCCAAGTGCCCCGGCTCTCTCAAAATAAATAGATACACGTTTACAAAAAGGCGTTGAAACAAGTTGTTAAATTTGTGTCCTTTCCACCAGGGGTTGGCAAGAGCTGGTCAGAGACTCAAACCTTTTATTCAGAAACACCACCCTCCAAGAACACTAAGGAAGCCTGACAGAGCAAACATTTAATAAGTTATAAGATACAATTTACAGTTGGCTTTTGATTCCAGTTTTGCTTCCACGTCCCAGTTTCCAAAACCTGTGGCCCTTTCACATTAGGCTTCAGGCTCCTCCGGTTTCTAACAGGGGGGCTATTGCCAACACTTGCCCCCAGCTGCTACATCCTGGTGACTGTCCCCCACCTCGCTCCCTGTCCCACCCACGGAGGCACTCGTGACAACAGCGGCCACTTCCTTAGGACCAAATCAACAAAGTCTGCCTGCCCAGACCACACCACCCATCCAGGCCCTGAAGTCAGGCAGTGTTCCCCAAACGCTTTAAGTTTATTCCAAAACCAGCTCAGATCTGCAGGAAGGGGTGCAAAATGCCTTACACCCCATTTTTGGAGCTTTGCACCTGCACAATGCTGTCTAAACAGCCTCGGATGTGATCAGGGCCAAATGAATACAAAGCCACCGAGAGCTGCGTAGCTGTCCTATTTCTGCCCAATGGTGAAAGACCACCGAGGAGCCACCACCGCCCTGCCCGCCTCCCCCGCAAAGGTCAGCAGGAGTTTCATTCTTTCCTTCTATAATTATTTTCCAGAAGTGATCCCAGGGTTGACTGGAGGTGGGTGGGGAGTGTCGTGTCCTGTGACAGGCCTCTGTGTCTGAGGGCGCTGACACGGTGACCCACCTGTGGTCACTTCCAACGTGTTGGCAAGACTCATCAGACTGACAAATAGCTGGAGTGTGTGGTTAAGCCACTGCAGAGTTTCCTTGGACCCAGCGACTTTAGTGGCCTTTAAAGACAAAAGCAAAAACGTGGCTGCCAAGATGGGCACATGTTACAACTTTGCAGGAAAATAAACACTCAGCAGAACGGGAGGAGAGGCACGAGGAAGCATTGAGGCCAGCGCACTCGCTGCCCTTTGCCAAGTGTGGAAAGGCCACGGATGGGCGTGGGGGTGGAGGTGAAGAGTGCTGAAATGATGGCATCTGCCTAAGAGCCTTGTATGTGACACGGGCACTGGGAGAGATGAAGCTGGTTTTAAGTCTTCTTTTCTAAATGACAGCCTACGCTAGGTCGCCTCTTTCCCCTCGTCCCTCCCCGCCAGTCTCGTTTCATTTTGTGTCACAAACTGGCAAGCCAATTTCATTTTCCAGAAACGTCAGTCTTGTGGGTGATCTGCGCCCCCAAGAGGTCCGATTTGAACCGAGCGTACATGGAAATCTTCTCAGCCCATTGAATGAGTCTGCATTTTTTAAGAGTCCCCAACACGTCCCTAAGGAGCCAAGTCTAGGACTTATTTCTGAAGGCACTTTTTTCAGGATGGGGGTTCAGACCCACAAACAGGCTGGAGGAAACTCTGTATAAAACAAGTTACAAACAAGCAACAAAAGCAACCACCAGAACTCCTCCCAGGATTTGATGAGAACTGTTTTAAGGCACTGTGACGTGGAAGGGGCTGCCGGGGATGTGTTCCTCTCCCCACTTCACGGCCAGAACATAATCCCCCTTCTCCTTGACAACGTATGTGACATTGTATTGTTGGTTGCCCACATGCTTCATGGAGACCTCTTCGCAGGGGGTGGTTGGTCCATGGACACCAATCAGCAGCATGTTGGAACCTGGGAGGCAGCAAAAGGTGGTTACTCTGTCAGGATGCATCACAGAAGGCAGAGGAAGGGGAGGGGATACGGGAGCCAAAGGAAAGTTACCAGTGGCAATTATGAGCATAAACTCATACAGCACAATGGCCCGGGTTCAAATCCTGCCCAGCTGGGTGACTTCCTAGCTGGGTGACCTTGGATGTGGAACTTTACCTCTCTCTGCCTTAGCTTGCCCATCTGTAAACAGATGCTAGCACCTACTCCATGGGCTTGTTGTGAGGTTTACAGTAGTTAGATGTGAAGCCCTTAGCTTGTAGCAAGGGCTACAGAAGTGATGGCTACTCTGATCTCATTTATTCTCATAAAAAACTTAAGGAAGGTGCCTTTATTACTCCCATTTTAAATAATAAGAAACTGACTTTTAGAAAAAGACTTCTAAACTTTTCCGGGATCACATGGCTAAATTTGGGGAAGGAAGGAAGGAAGGAAGGAGGAAGGGAGGGAGAGAGGGAGGAAGGAAGGGAAGGAAGGAGGGAGGGAGCAAGGAAGGAAGGGAGGGAGGGAGAGAGGGAACAAGGAAGGGAAGAAGGGAGAGAGGGAGAGAGGGGGGAAGGAAGGAAGGGAGGAAGGGAGGAAGGAAGGAAGGGAAGGAGGGAGGGAGGTATGAAGGAAGAAGGGAGGGAGGAAGGAAGGGAGGGAGGGAGAGGGAGGAAGGAAGGGAGGGAAGGAGGGAGGGAGGGATGAAGGAAGAAGGAAGGGAGGGAGGAAGGAAGGAAGGAAGGGAAGGAGAGAGTGAGGAAGGAAGGGAGGGTGGGAGAGAGGGAGGAAGGGAGGGTGGGAGAGAGGGAGGAAGGGAGGGAGGGAGAGAGAGAGGGAGGAAGGAAGAAGGGAGGGAGGGAGACAGGGAGGAAGGAAGGAAGAAGGGAGGGAGGGAGGGAGAGAGGGAGGGAGAGAGGGAGGAAGAAGGAAGGGAGAGAAGGAGGAGGGAAGGGAGGGAGGAAAAGAGGGAGGAAGGGAGGGAGGGAAAGAGGGAGGAAGGGAGGGAGGAGGAAGGGAGGGAGAGAGGGAGGAGGAAGGGAGGGAGGAAGAGAGGGAGGAAGGGAGGGAAGAAGGAAGGAAGAAGGGAGGGAAGGAAGGAGAGAGGGAGGAGGAAGGGAGGAGGGAGGAGGGAGTAGTAGAGCCAAGTTTCCAGCCCAGATGTGCTAGAAGCCAGAACCCAGGCAACTAATCACTGACACCCAAATAAATACCCAAGTTCAAACTGCAGTCAAAGCAATTATCGGCACAGAAGGAGCCAGATTATTGATTCAGTTTGCCCATCTGTAATGGGGGTAATGCCACCCTTCCTATCTTGAGAGCATCTGAAAGAATCAAGAGGCAACAGAGAGGAAAATCACTTAAAAACACTAAGTGCAGGACAATGGGGTGATGAACAAGGTTACTTCCAAGTGGCTGGGTGGCAGGGGTAGGTGGGCACTGCGGGGAAGACCCAAGTCAGCACAGGGTGCCCGGCCTGCCTCCACCCCGACCCTTGAGCGGGACCGGGCTACCTACCGGCTTTGCTGCAGTCCACCAAGAAGGAGCTCTTCTGGCCCACAAAGGCCTTCGAGAGCCCTGCCCCCTTGGAGGTCACCTTGCTGGCGTCCGAGGAGGCCTTGGGGATGGCGCTATAGCAGGTCTCTGTGGATGACCTGGTCACCGACTCCACCAGAATAGATGAGGTCTCGTTGGCTGAGCCAGGGCTGACCAGACGCTGGCCTAGGACGTGGAAGGGAGGGAGGGAGAAGTGAACGGCCAGAGCAAGTGGGTCCTCTCAGCTGGAAGAGGTGAGCACCCCAGGCAGAAGCCCCAGGAAAGTCCACGCACCCCAACAGCTGGATCCAAAAGCCACCACGTCCTCATCTCACCCCAACACCTGAATCTAAACATCACCATTTCCCCATCTCACACCCACAATGTCTTCCAAACCCCAGAAATTCCTCCCACGTAGCCTCCTGCCACCCGGCAGGATTCACTTCTTTCCATTTATATAAAACACTCTATGTATGTATAAGCAATGTGAAAGCAACGTTACCCGCTGGGGACAACATATAACAAAATACCAAAAATGGTTCTCTCTGCATGTGAGAGAATGATTTTTCTATCCGAATCTTCTAATTTTTCTGCAATGAATCTATACTACTCCTATAACAGTGAACCAAGTAGAGACACGCAGAAGGGATTTACCACAATATTTACGGTGATTACCTTGGGCCCTGGGCTGTAGGGTGGTTTTGACTCATATTTTTTCTAGTGTTCTGAAGGACCACATTTTTATAAACTTAATAAAACCTTTGATTATTTTAAAGATAAAGGTTAGATGAGGCGCCTAGGTGGCTCAGTCGGTTAAACATCCAACTTCGGCTCAGGTCATGATCTCATGGCTCGTGAGTTCAAACCCCATGTCGGGCTCTGTGCTGATGGCTCAGAGCCTGGAGCCTGCTTCAAATTCTGTGTCTCCCTCTCTCTGCCCCTCCCACGTTCACGCCCTCTCTCTCTCAAAAATAAACATTAAAAAAAAAATTTTTTTTAAATAAATAAAAGTAAAAGAAATAAAGGAATTTTTCAGGTCTCCAAGATTTCAAATATGTAAATATTTCTTTTCTGTCAAAACCAGAAAATATGATTTTTCAACTTCTACACTCCTACTCTGCCAACTTATTTTGTAGCAGGCTGACGCCAGTACCTACCCCACGGGCTTCTAAAGGTGTTTACCCCCTTGAACGTGTCCTATTATTTCTTTATATTCAAGAGTGAAAATTAGATTCAATGTATCTAAAATTACCCAAAGTTTCTAGTATCAAGTAACTCTGTTGACAATCTGACAAGACAAGCTCCACAGAGAAAAAGAATAACTTCAAAGCTGTTTGCTTATTACCTGTCACCTTGGCCTTGAAAGGACTGCCCACAATGTGGTTGGGCCCGCCATATTTGACACCAATCAGGTAGTTTCCAGGAGCCATGGGGGTGTACATGACTTTGTACCCTTCTGGGGTTTCCTGGCAATCCATTTTAACCTTGGAGGGTCCTTCAATGGTGACAGATAATGTCCCTGGCCCTGCTCGGGTGGTGTTGATGAAAAATTCAGACTGGATACCTGGGAGAAAGGAAAAGGGAATGTCTTACTGATGGTTTGGAGGGATGAGGGGGTGTGGTGTGCAGAACTTTCCCAGGGGCAGAGAAGCAGTGGTGGGGACACACATAGGTTCCCTCACGGGGGTTGGGGGGGAGGGGGGGCGAGTGGCAGGGAAACCCCTGGTACTAGCTCTGAGCTCCTGACACGGAGGGCCTCAGGCCCTGGGGGCGGTAACTCCCTTTGCAAGGCGGAGGCAAGAGTGTGGCTGACAGCAAGAGTGTGGCTGACATTTCGCCCACCAGCACCAACAGCCAGGACACCCTGTTCTCTCCTCTGGGCACGAGCAGTGGCTGAGAGCAAGAAGCCCGAGCCATCCTTGTGGGTCTGAAGCACTGTTCCAGCTGCCAGGGCCCAGCCCTGCCTCCAGTGGGTGGGGGATGCGTGGGCCCCTCTGACCTTTCCTCTCTCCTCTGCGTGGACTGGAGAAGCTGAGCAGGCTCAGCATCTCCTTCTTCCCCGGCAGGATCCTTGCCCCAGGCTCCATGCTGAAGACTGGGGCAGCTGCTAGGATCTGCCGGCCCCCCACTTTGCCACGAACACCAGCAACAAGAACAGGGCCAAAACCAGCAGCTCCCGCTAACTGAGCTACACTTGCACCGCTCAGGCTCCAGACCTCATACTAAGCATCATGTTAGGTGCCCAGTGATTCCTGTTTGACAAATGACAGGGACTCAGGGAGGTTCAGGCACTTGCCAGTCAGCGCTACAAACCAGCCTGTGTGGCTCTGGAGCCTCTTGACTGGCTGGGGGACCTCCTGCACAGACATCCTGCCTTGTGAAGAAAGAAGAGCTGAGCCGACCAGTGACCATGCTGGCATTCCTGCCTGAGCCCAATGCCCTGCAAAAGTCCCCACTCCAGCAGGCCCTTTGCAGTCCAGAGAGGGGAGGAGGTGGTGGGTGAGGGCTGCCTGCTACAGCGCCCTCTATGGGCCATCCCTGGTATAGCATCCTTGTGCCGGGCAGTGCTTTTTCCAGAGCCCTAGATGCCACCCCAGCTGGGAACTATTTTGGTTTAATTATAGCTCCTAAGCCAGAGAAAGAATTATTGTTCTGCCTATCAATAAAACAAAGGCGCTGCTATCATGCAACCCCCAAACACACAAACCCAGCTGCTTCTGGAAGCTCCTGAGGCTCCTGTCCCAGGCGCAACCCCCCCGCCCCCAACTATCTGAACCTTATTTCTGAACTGTAGAGCCAAGAAGCCTCTCATGCAGCAGCTGCAGAGCGAGGCTGTGCAGGGAAGGAAGGGGTGTTGATCAACAAGGGGACGGCATTTCCAGGAAGTAGCTGCAAGGCAATGATAAGGAAAGATATTTTTGAAGTAAAGATGAAAAGACCTGGCTGTAGTGAAGCCCCACCGATTTTAACAAGTTGCTCGGTTCCTGAGAAAGATCCGTGAATCCTGGCTGTGAGGGCTCGGAAGGACAGGGGAGCTGAAGTAGGAAAAGGCAACTAAGGAATCGCAGGGCAAGAGCTACCTGGAACAACCTATCGGGCAGGCTCCTTCATTAATCCCATTTTACAGGAAGGAAGTGGAGATTCGGTGAGGTCAAATCTCTTGCGCCAAGTCACATGGCTGGGGAATTGCAGGGCTGGGATGTAAACACAAGATCTGCCCAGCCCGGACCTAAGGCACTTGCCTGAGAGAAGTCAGGAGAAAGAAAATCCACATGCAGGAGTCCCTCTGTCCACTGCCTCCAGCTAGAACCAATACGTACTCCAAATGTCTCGGGCATAGCAATCCTTCCCCCCAACCCCGCAGATGCACGACTGAGTTCTTGTGAGTTCAGTGCATGTTTACTGCAGCGCTACTCCATCGTGAAGGTGGGCGAGGGGTCCGGGGAGGGAAGGGGGCTCTTCCGATCCCCCCTTGCGCACCCTGAGGATGCTGGAGCCTTTCAGGCTGCTCTCCCAATCCGAGTGTCTAGAACTCCCTGGTCTAACTCTTGACCTCTCAACTCCTCTGCAACAGAAAGTCCCACCCCAAATTCATCACATTCCCCTGCTCCAAAACCTGCAGAATGGGCCATTTCAAGCTCACGCCAAGAGATACAGCAAGCCTACCCATAAAAACACAGAGAGTTTGCTTTTTTCTGAAGGTCAGGATGCCAGGCCCTCTAGCAGCCAAGCATAGATACCTTTTCATTCCATGCACACTACAGCTGTGTAATCTTGGGATGGATATTTGGGAAAAGGCTTGGGAGCAGGAGGGCTAGAAAAACAAGACGCCCTCCCCTTGACAAGAGCAATATTTACACAGGGTTCAAAACAGGCCTGCTCTGTACCTCTCCCTCCTGGCTGGGAGTTTCCCTGCAAGACGGGCCCCTTCTCTCAGTGGCATCCAGCGCTTGCAAAGCACAGCCTGAAACCCAAGCTCCCGAGAAGGCATGCGAACAGCCAAGAGGAAGCAGGAGAGGCCCGAGCGCAGCAGGTGTGACCCAGCAGGAGGGTGAGGTGGCTGCTGGCAGCTGCAGGAGACCTCAGTGGCTGCTGTGGGACCTGGACCAAGGCATGCATGGTTCCAAAGGCCAGGAGGACCCCACATGGTCTTTAATGGTGTGTGGTTTGCCGGGGACCAAACGCCTGCACTACTGCCTGGGAACCGTTCCAGGGCAGCTGGGAGAACAGGGGTCCTGGTTTAGGATACCCCACAAATTGGGGCACAGGTGCAGTCACTGCCTCTGAGTGAGCCAGCCACTGAGAGAGGCAGCAAAGCACCAGGGTTAAGGGCATAGGCTTTGAGTCATGGACCTGGACTGATTCCTGGTCCTGTGCTCTTTCAGCTAAGTAAGCTTAGGGAGTGACTCAACGTTTCTGAGCCTCACTTTCCTCATCTGTAAAATGGAATGGCCTAGGGTGAAGTGTTACCATGCCTCCTATAAGGGGCAAGCTGCTGGCCCAGAGTTCAGTGTGGAGGCAGACTGGATGGGCCTGGGGAGTCCAGAAGCACTTACACCACCACCCCTGTGGGTGGTTCTGTCGAGGCTACTGCTTTGACCAGAGTTCTGGGGTGGCATGCCAGCCCGTCAGTTACTCCTGCACCTGGGCAGGGCCCCTCGGCCACTTAAGACACTGGCTCCCTAGGGCTGGATGCCAGGTAACTACAGCCACTCATCCCACTCATCCCATCGCCCAGTGGGAGGCAGGTCTGCTCTAACCCCCTCACGGCATCGGGGGAGACTTGATCAAAATGCATACACATGAGGGACTCGAGCCTGGGACTGGGCTGCCTTCCAAAGGCCCAAAGTAATACCCAGTGCAGGGGTGCCTGGGTGGCTCTAGTCGGTTAAGCGTCCAACTTCGGCTCAGGTCATGATCTCATGGTTTTTTAATTCAAACGCTGCATCAGGCTCTCTGCTGTCAGCACAGAGCCCGCTCCAAATCCTCTGTCCCCACCTCTGTCTGCCCCTCCCCTGTTCACGCACTCTCTCTCAAAAATAAAAACATGAAAAAAAAAAAAAAAAGTAACACCCAGTGCAAACTGTGTCCCAGTGAGTCTGTGTCTACGGACATGTCCTGCAGAGAAGTGTGACTGGATAAGTTCCCCATGCTGGCACTCCATACCAGTGACCCACCCAACGCCCACCTGTAGGCTCATGGTATGAACACTAACTGCAACCATTACAAGGCGGGTAGATCTGTGTTTTGACACAGAAAGTTCTTTAAGATGTCAAGCGAGGGACACCCGGGTGGCTCAGTCAGTTAAGCATCCGATTTCAGCTCATGATCTCACTGTACGTGAGTTCGAGCCCCACATCAGGCCCTGTGCTGACAGCTCGGAGCCTGGAGCCTGCTTCGGATTCTGTGTCTCCCTCTCTCTCTGCCCCTCCCCCACTCGCACTGTCTCTCTCAAAGATAAATAAACATTAAAAAACAAAAGATGTCAGGTGAAAAAAGTTGTACAATATGTGCAACAAGATTGTTTCTGTAAAGGGGCGCCTGGGTGGCGCAGTCGGTTAAGCGTCCGACTTCAGCCAGGTCACGCTCTCGCGGTCCGTGAGTTCGAGCCCCGCGTCAGGCTCTGGGCTGATGGCTCGGAGCCTGGAGCCTGTTTCCGATTCTGTGTCTCCCTCTCTCTGCCCCTCCCCCGTTCATGCTCTGTCTCTCTCTGTCCCAAAAATAAATAAACGTTGAAAAAAAAAAATTAAAAAAAAAAAAAAAAAAAAAGATTGTTTCTGTAAAATAGAAGCAAAACGATATGCTACCTTCTTAACAAATGAACCAGCTAAGCAACCAAGCGACCAAGCATGAGGACGTCAGAAGGTCCTCCCCGGAACTGCCAGGGGTGTTTCCTTTTGTTCTATATGGAGGGAGGGAGAAGCAAGGAGACGGAGCCAGTCTCGTTTCTATATGTCTTAGCTGCCTGTCTCTTCCACAGTCAAACGTGTTCCGTCCATGGCAAAGACTAAAAACAAATGGTAACAAGCCCAAAAAGCTCTAGAGCTCTGCCACCATCTTTTCTCCTTCTCTGTTAGGACCGGAAATTCAAAGGAGGAGGCTATGACAGGTCCTACTGTCGATTCAAGGTTGTTTCTGGGAGCCCAGGGACTGTGTGATGGAACCAATGGTAGGAGACCTCCCAGGAGGCCCATTACACGCACTGAGTTCGGTGCAGGCAAAGAAACCCTCAAAAGGAAAAGATGGGGTGCTGCAATCCATCATGATCAGTGTCCCGGCCCTGAAGTCAAGGCATGAGGCCAAGGAAGACAGGCAAAGCATAGCAAACAGTAACGAGGTTGATAACACGGTCATCAAGGCCTTGCTCTGGACTTATTGTGGGCCAAACCACACGTCCCAAAACAACCCTGGAGAGCAAGGGCCCCAAGTGCACATTACTGCAGCTTCCCTGAGGAGAGTGTGGAGAAGGCTTCCCGAAGCTTGATGAGCACCCGCTGGCTCAGTCAGAGACGAGAGGCGGAGGTAGTGTGTTACCTGTGGTGCCCCCCTCGAGCCCCGCGCCATAGGCGGACACCAGGGCAGGGTTCCCCGCCTGTCCAGGCTCCCCGACGCGCACTTTGAAGGGGCTTCCAACCACGTGGCTCCCGTTGAACTTGACATCGATCGTGTGGATGCCATTCTCGTGGGGGATGAAGCGAACGGCATACTTATCTAGGAGAGCGAGCAAAGCACAGGGTAAAGCCGAGGACGCAGACACTACCACGCGAGGTGAGGACGATGGAGGGAAGGCCAGCCTGAGATGGTGAATTTTAAACCATAAGACAACAGCTCTACTGGAAGCCTGGCACCCGTATGTTGCATTTCAAAACCAGATGGGGGCCTATTTCTGCGTCCCTTGTCAACCCTTTGGGAAATGCATCCAAGTCTCCAATTCTAGGTTTCATCCTCTCTGGTGTCTGTCTCAGGAGATTGCTTTATGAAAAGCTCACTTCTCACAGAGTTGCTCTACTTGGCCGTTTGAAGGGGAAAAAAGTTGGTTCCAACCGGCATTAATGCTTCTGAATTAAGCTCTAAGCTAGCAGGTGCCCCCTGCCAGGGCAACAGCCAGGTTTTTCACTGTGTGTTTGGGTCACGGCATGTGGCAAAATAATCTGTCAACTGAAATGGACACGGAGAATATCCATCCGCTGTGTACCACCTGAACACCCCTTCCTCCATGAAGCCCTCCCACCTGGGAGGCAGACCTGTTCTCCCCCCAACTCTCCAGATGTCTACCTTCACTGTACATGTGGCAGGGCACACAGCAAATGCCCAATAAAGGCAGTGATCACAGGGTTCCTCCTCAAGCTTCGGGGCCCACATTCACTGTCACTTCCTCTGAGAAGCCCTCTGCGCCTCACCAACAGAAACTATTTTTCTCTCCTGCCCTGATCATTTTTGCCATTTGGTCCTTGGTTCTCCTGTGGCATTGGTGACCACCTGGGGTCCTCTCCAGGGCACTGCAGGCTTCTGGCCAGGTCCCCAGTCCACTCCGAGCCCCTCTTCGAGGGCAGGCATCATGCCTTACTGTCTTGCCAAGTCTCTCACACTTAATACATGTTCCCTGGCAAAACGGCTAGTTAACATTGATTATGTCAGAGAATTCCGTACATCAAGGGAGCAGGCAGGAAAATCTTATGCTATTAAGCATACTAGAGACGCAGATTCTTTGAAATTTAAATTTAGGGATGAACCTCAATGCACTTTTCCCTCGGAGTAAAGTGAGATCAAATGGTACTTACTCATGTCATAAGGTCAATAACGTAAAAACATCTGTAAGATTTTGTTAAAATATGAGAAAAAAATCACAATTGAATGTAATGTGAAAGGAATCTGAAAAACAACCGAAAATAAAGCAGTATTTGTTTAGATAAAAGAAATGGAAGGCTAGATCCCAAAGCATCTCCCTGTCCCTGGCAAATGTTTATACCCTGATTTGTAAACAACGCCTGGCAACAACAACAGAAGGGAATCTGAAGGCTGGCTGGCCTCCGTGAGGCTCATTAGTCCTCTGCTGGGGAGCACGTTTGTAGAAATGTGGCTAGGGGAGGTGCAGATGCCGGGACCTGCACGCCCTGCCTCTGGCTTACCTGGCTCGAGCTCAGACACATGACACTCCTCCACGGCTCCTGACGGGCTGTGCACCTTTGCATCAATCTTGCCTTTCGCCCCATTCAACCTTATAGCAAAGGAGGCTGGCTGGTTAACTTTTAATCCCGATTCCTGAGAATTTAATACATTAAACAGGTTACGGCCTTTGGTGTTTGGCCTTTGGTGGCATACACTGACCCGACCCGGGACTCCAGGGGACAGTTCTCATGCAAATAGGCCCAGAAGGTTTATCCTTATAACATGTGACGACAGAAGAGCAGGTGGCTTGTTGCACGCTTCTGGTTTTAAATAGAAGACAGTAGAGACACTCAGTGGGGTGGTCTAGCGCCTTGATTCGTGCTGGAAGAAACAGTTACTTGATTCGGAGTCTCAGTCATCCGGTTAACAAAACTATATAGTTTCTGCATCCCAAACAAGACCTGGACAACCAGAAAACCCAGTGTCTTCCAGGTCAAAAAGGAAGTCCCATCCCCCCCGCCCTACCTTTTTAAAGTTTATTTATTTTCACAGAGAGAGGAGAGCTCACGAGCGAGCTTGTGAACATGCGCACACAAGTGGGGGAGGGGCAGAGAAAGAGGGAGAGAGAAAGAATTCCAAGCAGGCCCCACACTACCCACGCAGAGCCTCAACTCATGAAAGGTGAGATCATGACCTGAGCCAAAATAGACACTTAAGTGATGCCCCAAGGGCCCCCTTTTAAGAGGAGCCTGGCAGCTGACAAAACCATGTAGTCACCACCATGAACAAAGTTTTATATCATTGCTCTTTTTTATCTCAAGGGTAGGAATGGAGACAACGTTTAACAAACTTGTAAAGGACTATATATGGTTAAGAATCAGCAGGACCTAGGTGACTACCACTTCCTGGCTATATAAGTTGTTTAACCTTTGAGTCTTGGTTTCCTCATCTGTAAAATGGGCACAATAACCAAATATATACCAGAGAGCTACTGTGAGGATGAAATAAAGTTATGCATTTGAAGCACTCAGCACAGGGCCCGACCTGTACACAGAAAGACTAAAAAATCATTAAATATTAATAAGCATTTAGAAGTTGTCTGTACCCCGCTGAAAACACAATAGGGAAAAGGATAGCTTTCACTCTTCACTGGGTAAGTTTTACCCTCCACGCTCTGGGAGGAAGGGATGAGAGATCTAGATGATTAAGATACAGATACATATTTTTAAAGTAGGCTCCACGCCCAGTGCAGAGCCCCATGTGGGGCTTGAACTCACCACCCTGAGATCAAGACCTGAGCTGAGATCAAGAGTCGGATGCTCAACCGAGTGAGCCACCCAGGTGTCCCATATGCTTAAGATATTTTAAGATTGGCCAGTCCTGAACTGCAAAATTTTATAAGTTAGCAGTTTTGATATAAACTTGATTGGACAGCCACTCCTCACTGTGTGATTGAAGAACTTGGGGGGGTCTTGTTAAAATACAGATTCTGATCCAGTAGGTCTGGGGGTCTGAGGACAGCCTGAGAGTCTAGAATTTTTTTTTTTTTTTTTTTTTTTTTTTGAGAGAGAGAGAGAGAAAGAGAACAAGAGGCAGGGAGGAGCAAAGAGAGAGGGAGAGAGAGAATCCCATGCAGGCTTCTCGCTTTTAGCACAGAGCCCAACTTGGGACTTGAGCTCATGAACCATGAGATCGTGACCTGAGCAGAAATCAAGAGTTGGACACTTAACTGACTGAGTTACCCAGGTGCCCCCAGGGCAGTTTTCAAAACTTAGACTGCTAAATGGTACCATTTGTCTTTCCTTTTTTCATAAATGTCTTTTTTTTTTTTAAGTTTATTTATTTTGAGAGAGCGAGAGAGGAAGAGAGAGGATCCCAAGCAGGTTCCTTGCTATTAGCACAGAGCCCAATGCAGGGCTTGAACTCACAAACTGAGATCATGACCTGAGCTGAAATCAAGAGTCAGACACTTGATGGACTGAGCCACCCAGGCACCTTGAGATTCTAGGATTTTAATAAATCTCCCAAGCGAGGGACGTCTGGGTGGCTCAGTCAGTTGAGCGTCCGACTTTGGCTCAGGTCATGATCTCACGGTTTGTGGGTTTGAGCCCCGCATCGGGCTTTGTGCTGACAGCTCAGAGCCTGGAGTCTGCTTCAGATTCTGTGTCTCCTTCTCTCTCTGCCCCTCCCCTGCTCTCGCTCTGTCTCTCTGTGTCTCTCTCTCTCCCTCTCAAAAGTAAGTAAATATTAAAAAAAAAAATTAAAAATAAACCAACAAATAAATAAATAAATAGCAATACTGAGGCTGCTGACCCGGGACCACATCTCTGTAACGAGGCACTGAAATTGCACTGCCTAATTTGGTAGTCACTAGCCACATGTGACCATATATTTTTACATTTAAATCAGTTAAATTAAATAAAGTTAAAGATTTGGTTCCTCAGTTACACTAGCAACACTTCAAGTGCTCAATAGCCACATGTGGCCAGTGGCTACCACATTGCACAGGGGAGATGTGAGACATTTCCATTGTTGTAGAACATCCTATTACACTGTTCTGTGCCAGAGCTTACAGACTGGGGAGCGAGGACTGCACCCAAAATTAAGGAATCTTTGATCACCAGATTGCCCCCAGCCCATCAACCCTTCCTCCACAAAATGTCAGCCGACTCCAATTTTCTAAAAAGTCTTAAAAGCAGGAGAAAACAATACATGCCTCTCTTTTCCTAACCAGCACCAGATGTGGGCCTGCAGGCCTCGAGCAAATCTCCGATAAATAATTTACGTATCACTCAGCACCAAGTGACCCAGGAAAAACAGGACAAGCTGACACTCGTCCCTTCTACCGTAGCAGCTGGTTACAAACGCCTGACGGATACACTGCCTGCTGCACACTTACTCAAATATTTATGACCTAATTGTGTTGAGAGGACTCTACAGAAAAGTTTTCTGGAGAAGATTTCTCCAAACCAGGTTTTTGGAAACAGAACCATATACATTACCTGAATCCATTTGCCGCTAAATCCTCAAGAGAGAGATAAACACCTCAGAAGATCTGAAAGAAATCTTCGAGATGCATGAGGGCGGTTCTTTGCCCTCAACAAATGCTGGGTTTATCTCCCTCCATAGGTTTTAGTTAAGTCGGCCACAAAAGGAACTTCTGTTAAGAAGCCTTTAAATGAAACACAAGAAAAACATCTACACCACAGTGACCAGCTAGCACCCTTGGTATGCTCCAGATGAGGCCTCTTCAATCTGTGGACCGTGATTTTTGTTTGGGGGTCAGTCTGGGTTCCCTGATATTTCGAACAACTAGCAATTCCAATTCTCCTCAGGGTAAGGTCAGAATCTGAAATGTAAACCAAATGCACGGAACTAGATCTGATGACATCACCAACCTGAGATACAGGACTGGGTTTTCATTCAGTATTTTTAAGAACCGGGGGTAGCTGAAAGCTAGTTGGAAAGCCCCTTAACCAAAAATCAGGTTTTGGGATTGTGGTGTTATTCCTCAACCAAATTGCTTACTCCTGATGCAGACACCTAGTTATTTTTCAAAGACCCAAAGGAATCTCTAGTGGTTCTTAGTTTGGTTGCCGGCTCTAATGCAACCTTGAATTCAAGAGCCTGTTTAAGACAGTAATCACAGGCCATTGTGCCAGGGTGGGGATTAAGGAGGCCACCGTTAAAACCACAGGTTCTGGAGCCACAGAGACCTCACTCTGCCTCATATTAGCTGGCTCCTGGTAGCCACAACCAATCTATACCTTGGTTTTTCCATCTTTAAAATGGGGTCAAGAGAAACCTACTGACCAGGCTGTTGCAAGGATTTAACAAGGTAATACTGATGAAGTTCTTACACAGTGCCTTGCACACTTATAAATAAATCACCGTAGTAAAATCAATCACAATTGACTTACTTGACAAAAAGGAAGCCAAAAATAGTAGGCAAAACATCAATGGACTGTTAGTCTTGTGTTTGTTCTGTTTGAAAGCCCTCCTTATCGCTTAACCAATTATTAACAGGCCTCCTTTGTTTCTCTTGAATAACTATTTAAAAAACAAACTTGTTCTCAAACGCTGAGGTGTTCGTTGACTGTGGCTCTGTGTTCACTTGCCCCAACTGTCTCCTGTCCTCAGTGTGGGGGCGGGGGCTGACTCTGCCATGGGAAATCTCCCCTATAAGTTGGCAGCATGTGCGGTCAAACCGGGATGGGCCCTTGACTGAGGGGATTGAAGCGGCCTCCGGAGTCCAGGGCTTCACTGGTCGGCCTGTGGCCAATGAGATGGATGCTTCCTTGCGTCTCACCTGAAGGCTCAGAACAGTGAGGCGGCGGGCGTCGTCGGACGGCGCGATGACTGGCACCAGGTAGGGACTTTCAGGGATGTGCTCATCGTTGAACTTGATGGATACCTCGTAGTTACCTGTGGGGACAGGACAGGCCCATCATTTCAGAGATTCTGCGAAGGTGGTTCCAGAGCAGTCTCTTGCTTCTTTGCTAGGACTGAAATGTCTTCCAAGAGATCCTACCCCCCCTCCGTGGCCATGGCTGGTGGGTTGAGGGCAGGTCACCTGGCTGAAGCCGAGCCAATAGGATTCTCTTAGTTGGGCAAGGGCAGAGATTCTTAACCTGGGTCCACAGGCCCTCTCCAATGGCCTGTGTATACAGCTCAGGAGACCCATGAAACTTGAATGGGGAAACAAAAATTTTATCTTTATTTTCACTAACTTCGAGCTAAAATGTAGCATTTCCTTTCTTTAGAAATGTCAACAAGAAACCACGGCACATTAGAAGCACTTGTGACTTTGTCACCAACAAAGATCACAGACATTTTTCATCACTTTACAGTTTTATATACAACTTGACATGTCATTTATACTTACCACTATTTTGAAATTGCGGTAGCTAATAGACCATCACCAAATCCTACGATTTAATGTATTAATGAAGATAACCATCTGCTGCTGTGTTACACATTTCTTGAAGATTTTGATAACTACATTTTAGTATAATTGATTTCCTTTATAATCCAATGTATTTTATTCTATATGTTTTAAAACATTATCCTGAGAACAGTCCCCATAGGTTTTATGCCCAGAGGGATCCATGGCACACAAAAGGCCAAGAGCTGCCGCTCAAGGGAGCTCAGATGCTGAGGCCACTCTTTCAGAGAAGCCACAACAGCTAGTGGCCAAGGATGGGTGGAGAAGGCTGGTCCGTGGAAAGAATGACATGGTTGAATGAAAGCCGGAGGCAGAGAGGTCAACAGAAAAGGACAAGAGAACAAGAATTCCTGCCCCTTGGAGGTCTGACATGATTTCTAGGAGATGCTCCCATGCGCCCATACAGACAAATTCCTCTTTTCATTGAGCTAGCTTGACAGGCTTCTGCTCCTTACAATCTAACCATCCCCCTACAAGGAAAACGTCCTCAGCTGGTCCTTGGTTACATACCAGGCTCCTGGGCAATGTAAGACACACCGCACGATCCATTTTTATGGTCATCGAACGTAATCTCGGCCTTACTGGGGCCCTCAACGGCAATGGACAAGCCCCCAGCGCCTGCTTCCCGGGTCCAGATGCTGAACTCAGCTGAGATAAAGAAACACCTGGTTAGTGACTGAGCCCCAGATAGGCCCTCTTGCTCAAACAATGCTGGGTTACATTTGCTGCCTTTTTCTTTAACCCCAAGCAGGGCCCTAAGGGAAGGAATCACTGATGTTTCCCAAGCACCACCCATGAAAACATTAAGTTCATAAGAAACGAGACATCTTTGAACACACCAACTAAGGCAGAAAAAGATGAGAATGTTCCGTTTTTGTCCCTGTAGATCTTCCCGCCAGCAACCACCACTACAATAGGTTTTGTAGAATTCTAGTGTGTTCCACGGAATGTTAGTGTTGAAGGATGCTCTACAAAGAGCTTCGTCAGTCTGCTCCTCACTCCGACGCCCACACACTCAGTCATGATATAGGCTCCAAGGAGTGCCCCCGTGAGAAACTTGTTTAGCTTTGGCTCAGCGAGCCATTCCCAAACATGTTTAGCCACAGAAACCTTGTTTAAAAAAAATTTTTTTTAATGTTTATTTATTTTTGAGAGAGAGAGACAGATAGAGCTTGAGTGGGGGAGGAGCAGAGAGAGAGACACACACAGAGTCCAAAGCAGGATCCAGGCTCTGAGCTGTCAGCACAGAGCCTGACGTGGGGCTCGAACCCACGAACTGTGAGATCATGACCTGAGCCGAAGTCGGATGCTTAACCAACTGAGCCACCCAGGCACCCCTACAGAAGCCTTGTTTTAAAGAATGCCCCTTAACAACCATCGGAATCACATACACTGAGTCTTTCTCTGGAATAGGGTGAAGGGTGCGGGGTGCTAACACCATCAGGCCCCTTGTCTTCTACCCAAGTAAAAAGCCTGCCCGAATGCTCACCTGGGACACCTGCTTCTCCTCTCTCCAGGCCGGGGCCTCCCGCACGGACCTTGTGGGCGCCCCCCTCGCCGAGTGGCCCCACCGTGAACTGGAAAGGGCTGCCGGTCACATGCTGGCCGCGGTACTTGACGCTGACTGTGTGAACACCCATCTCCTGGGGCACAAACCGGACGCAGTGCGAGTTCTTCCCCATGGACACAATCTCTGCCTCGGTCACGCGGCCAGAGGGGCTGGTGACATGGGCCGACATGTCACTGCTGTCAATTTCTGAAAGGGGGCAGGAGTTTGGGGAGGTAGAGAGAGCAGGGTTAGGGTGAAGGACCAACACAGAGCAGGACATGCAGGACAGGCAGCAGAGGTTGGCAAGGCGGGTGCAGCCCAGGGGTGTGGGATGCTCAGGCTTTTTCCCATTCAGCCGGGACACCTACCCTCCAGTCTCCCTCAAATCCTGGGAGGCTGTGGCCAGCATGGAGGCAGTAGGGCCCCTCTGGCCACCCAGTGCAGAGAACATTCTAGGGACAGTGACACTTTCTGCCCCACCAAGTACTTTTACAGTCTTCCTGGCTGGAGCTAATTCCACATGGCAGTTTCAAACCAGAGTCTGGGGCTGACAGTTACAGCATGTAAATAAAAACTACAATAGCTCAGATGTTTCTAAGCCAAATGTGGTATGTGGCCATCTAGCATGCTTATAGAGGCTCTTCTCCATAGGTGGGTAAGGGTAGAAAACTCCAGACGCATCACCCCGTACTTTCAAGAAGCTTTGGCATTTCTTTTAGGCAATAAGACAAAAATGCATTTAGAGAAAAAAGGTGAACACCTGTTGGTCACAACGGCAAAGGGAAACCATGCGTGAGCAAAGCTTTGAGCAAATCAAATACCAGAGGCCGTGCTTTCAGAAAGTGACGTCTCAGGTCACCAACATTGGGAAGCAGACCACGTCTGCTGCACCTGACACGTGCTCATGCCATGCCAGTGACTGTGCCTGCACTGACGTGGTGGAGACAGGTACACCGCATGCTGGGTGACCAAGTAATGCCATCACCTAGAGCCACATGAAGCGCGCTCGCCAGCCCTACACGATCTGGGCTGAGCAGCCATGACTTTGAGCCCTGAGGACAGAGAAAGGAAGGGGGGTTGAGGAGAGGGTCACCCCACATGGCCTGGGTCTGGAAGACATCTGGAAGTTGGTGAGCTGTCCTCTGACAACAGGGGACCATTTAGATAATGAGAGGAAGAGTGAGTCTCATCCAGAGTCATCTGGTACCAAGTAGCTGATCACAGCAAATAGGAACTGAGCCAGAGAGTCTTTAGATAGAGTAATCGACCACACTAGTTCCTCGGGAAACAAAGGGAACAAGCAGCTGATTTGCACAACGAGAAATGTAAAGCAAATGAAAACACAGTCCATGTCCCTAGTGACCCAAGAAATGAAGCTGGAAACTGGACCCTTATTTTCCATCAGAATGACCAAAGTGGGAACCAAACAATGTGCCCAGTGCTGGTGGGGGAATGGATAAACGGGTACTGATCCTTTTTCTGGAGGGCAGTCTGCCAAGGTGTAGCAGTTTTTGAAACACATCAGACCAGTAGTCCCACGCTGGGACATCCATCCGACATGAAGGTAGCCTGAGCACACGGTGGAGAACGTTCGTTCTAGAGCGCCGATTGTTGGAACCCAGGGATGGAAAAGAGTGTACTTGGAATAGGACTATATGATGAAGGATGGTGCATCTGGACATGGAATGGAATCTCATGTACTCACTGAAAATATGGAAGTATCTTTTTTGACGTGGACTATGGTGTGTAACAAGGACACAAGTGTGATCTGAAACTGACCCCATGTGTTCATGAGGCTGGAGGCAATCAGGGTTCAGCTCCGGGCCTCAGATGTGAACCTCAACCTCCCCATCCCCCCAGTTGTTGGGGGATGAGGTGACACTTACTTTCCTCGTTTTTGAACATGTGAACTTTTCGCGATCACAAGGCATTAGCTCTTTCTAATAACTGATTCTGTGTGGACACTGCAGCAATGAGGCTTTCCCCATATTCTCATGTGACGACTGTGCCTCTGCCCAGGAAGAACCTGCCACCCGCCAATGACTGCTCAGGAGGCAAGGTAAGTAGACATGGGACAAGTTCGGAAAAAGGGGAAATGCAGTGTAGGAGAAATGGCCCCCTCTCCAGATCACACCATGAGCTTCATGAGTCTTCATGAAGACTCTATAGATATTCCGTGCCACAGGATCTGTCCAACAATATAGTGTGTGCCAGCCTCTGGGCAGAGGACCCTCAGAATCTGCACTCACAGTGACGTCTCTTTATAGAAGGAACCCCAGGCCACATTCAGACAGACTGAAGTGTCTGTTTACACAGTTCACGGCCAAAGGGCTGAATGTGGCCCACCCACCCAGTCTCCACTCTCATTTTAGGGATGGAAGGGAAGAACTAACTTTGGGAGGATGCCATAAGGCCTGACACTTCTGAAATACTTCCAAATATTGGCATCAGCAGGGTCAATTCTCTCACTGACCTGACTCTATTCGACAGAGAGTAAATTCAAATCTAAAAGCTTATTTATCTTCCCCCCATGTGACACAGTAAAGCTATTTTCATTCAGAAGAGCAAAAAGGTGGCAGGTAAGCAGATTTTTTTTCTCAGGTGGGGCTCTGTGAAAACAGTATTAAAAATATAAATAAATACAATACTTACTTACTTAAAAGCAGTCACCCATAGAGGACTTAGTACATTCTAGGTCACACCCGGACGTGGTTTCTAGTGGCGCCTACCGCCCTGACCCCTAAACAACTCATACTCACCTGGGATTTTCAGGTTCAGGTCACAGATGCTTCCGACAGTGGCGACAGACGGGGCCCGACTGGTACGGGTGATGCTCTCCTTGACTCTTCCCTCTCCGCTGATCTTCACGGTAAACGGGCTCCCTGCAAGAACCAAGAAGACCCTTGTGAGCAGCCCAGATAGGCTGAGGCACAGCATTTATAGAAAACCTAGGTGTCGGACGGGGAGGGCAGAGGGGACCAGACTCACCAGGCACGTGCTCATCAGCAAACTTGGTGGAGACGATGTAAACCCCAGGCACAGTGGGGAAGTAGGAGACCTTGCAGGTGCCATCTTCCAGGTCCTCTGTCTGGATGTCCACTTTGCTGGGGCCTTCCACAGCCAAGGATATGCCACCATAACCTGCAACACCGTGGCCCAGAGCTGATGGGACTGCAACTCACTGGGGGTAGGGGGGCTCCATGCATGCAGCAAGGACATCAGGCTCTGGAAATGCGAACCGCTATTTCCAGATGTCAGAAAGACAGTAACGTAGGCAGCCCCAGACAGAGGAGCAGGTTAAAAGCTCTGAGAAATCCTGTAGTGAAAAACCCTGCTGAGCGTGGCTTTGACCATAGAACTCTTTTCTCAATGATATCCATTTAATTTTTAAATTTTTTTTAGAGAGAGAGAGTGAGCAAGCAAGCAAGGGAGAGGGGTGGGTAGCAAGGAGAGAGGAAGCAAGAGAGAGAGAACTTAAACAGGCTCCATGTTCAGAGCCTGACATGGGGGCTCGAGCCCATGACCCTGGGATCATGACCTGAGCTGAAACTAAGCGTCTGATGCTCAACTGGCTCAGCCACCTGCAGCCTCTCAAGGGTATCTATTAATATCCCACAGAGCACCTGTCCCACAGAAGCCACTGGGAAAGCCACTCTGGCCACACGCCTCCAAGAACGGCATGTATTAATCACTGGCTGTAGGCCTGACCATTTGAATTTTTAAACTGCTCCCAAGGTGCCTCAGATGTCCAGCCAGGGAACCATTAAGACAGCAGATCTGAAGGTTAACAACCTGAAGAAACAACAAGGAGCATCAACTCACCAGGACCAGAAAGTCTCTAGCCTCTTCCGTGGGACTGTGACTTTGTCTAGAAGTCACCAATGTGACCATCACTCAAGAAGGCAGAAAATGAAGATACTGTCATGTGGCATAGTTTGGAGAGGGCCAACCAAATTCAAACCATTTTAAAGAGGGAACAGGAAGAGATTCCATATTTCCACGAAAGCATCCCTCAGCTGACACAATCTTGGCCAGCTGGACCAACCTCCTTTGCTTGGGCTGAGTCGAGGAGACCCTGGAAAAGCTGCAGAGAATGGCGGGAGTACACATAATGACAGAGATCTGTGAACTGTTTTGACTCTGGATTCAAATGCCAGAAGCAGATGGGCTGTTAACTCTTAGAAGCCTGTTTCTTCATCTAGAAAATGCATATAATTCCCACTTCACTGAGGCTCATGGGACTTAAATGATAATGCACATATAAGGACCTACATACAGTTAGATGCTAAGAAAGAAAAGGAAGATGGTAGGATGGAAAAACGAAAAGAAGCAAAAAGATCATTCCTGTGAGCTCTGGGCCTTTTCCTGGGAGCATCCCCACATACCCGCATCCCTTGTGTCCACGATGAATTCAGACATTTCGAAAGTCCGGCCCTCTGACAGGCCACGGCCATAGACTTTGGCTCTGCGTGCATCACCGATCTCAGACTGGACCACCATGATGGACACGGGGCTGTTGGCCACGTGGCTGCCGTTCTTCTTGATGCTGACCAGGTGTTCACCCACCTCCCGGGGGATGAAGGAGATGCCTGTACCAGAGCAAAGCTTTGGGTTTGTAAGGTGGGAGAACAGGATGAAGGAGAGGAGGGGAGAGGGAGACACACTCACAAGAAGGGAAGCAGGACTTCCCTCCTGACTCGCCAGCATCCAAGAGCGTGGTCGACATCGCCATGCAGAATCACACTCAGACTGTTATCACGTGTGACCCAGAAGGTTTATCACCTCATAGTCTAATGTGCTACCAGTTGCCCAGGACCGGACTGGGGAATGCCCATCTCCCACCCAGCTCCAGCCAGGAAGGTGGCCTGGGCTCACCGATGTGGTTGTTGGGCAGCCTCTTCAGGAGACAGGGCTCGTCACGGCCAGATGGGGCCTTAATGCTGGCCGTCAGGGTGCTGAGGTCGGTCTCGCTGATGTCAAGCAGGAAGTCGGCGGCAGAGCCCAGCTTTACCTGAGAGCACCGTCTGCTGTCATCTGGGAAACAGCCCCCCCAAATGCGGCTCTTGTTACATGTGGGTCTCCCCAGCTCTCTGGAGCCCTCATTCCACATGCCATTTACAGATGATCAGGTGAGAATTAATTACCCAAAGTTAATTGAAAAGACCTGTCTTGAACAATAAGCAGACCTAACCAACAATGCATGATTGCTAATTATGTCTGGTTAAAGGGAACCGGCAGACACTGGAAATTTGAGTCTTCTCAGACCACTTTTGAAAGGAGTCTTTGCCAGTGGGAGGCACCTGTCACCTGTCTGCCATTGTCTCGGGCATTCCTCAGGTGAGCACTCATCATCTTCTACACAAGACTGCTGACTGCTTAATAGACAGGTCTAAACAACTTAGGGATAAGAACCTCATTTTTCCTATCTCCTTTTTAAATGTTTTTTAAAATATTTTTTTTAATGTTTGTTATATTTATTTTTGAGAGAGAGACAGAGAGAGAGAGAGAGAGCAGGGGAAGGGCAGAGAGAGAGGGAGACACAGGGAGCTCCAGGCTCCGAGCTGTCACCCCAGAGCCCAACGCAGGGCTCGAACCCACAAACCGTGAGATCATGACCTGCGGCGAAGTCGGAAGCTTAACTGACTGAGCCACCCAGGTGCCCCCTCATATCTCCTTTTTAACCCACTGATAGCGTGATATGAACACAGCCAGTACAACAGACATCAGGAGTGTGGGCTTTGAATCAGATAATGTGTATCTGAATCCCAGAATACCCATGTCCGAATTTGGCTAAGCCACTGTTTCTCCAAGCGTCAGTTTTTCCATCTGTAAAATGGAGAGAAAATCTATCTAGTAGTGATGCTGAAGGGCATCTTTGGGTCCATGTAGCCATGTAATAGGTATCTGAATGCCTCTATCTGAGGGCCTGCTATTTGCAGGCTGCAGTCAGACTGGCACAAAAAAAGTGCCCTCCGAATGGCACTGCTTGGTTTTCCTTGGATTACCGGGTAAGGGAGGAATTAGGCCAACCCAACGGTGACTTTACACCCCAATTCCTTCCTAAGGAGTCTGTGTGAAACCTCCATGTAGAGGCCTAGCCTCCTGTTGCTGGTCTGATGGGGAGAGAGACTGTTAGGGCAGCTATACTTCACCATACCTCCAGGAAGCCCCCCGGCAAGCCAGGTGACCTTACCTGTGATCTTGGCCGTGAAGGGGCTGCCAGGGATGTGCTTGTCATTGTACTTGACCAGGATGCTATAGTCACCTGGCAGGGTGGGCAGGTAGGTCACTGTGCATGTCCCATCTTTGTTGTCAATGCAGCTGATTTCGGCCTTTGAAGGTCCCTCGATAGCCAAGTCTAGGCCCCCTGTGGATGGGAGGAAGGAAGGAGAACCTTTAGGGAGACAAAGATTCCTTGTTTCAACAGGGATCACACCTCATCCAGGGCAGTCCCCATGTGAGGAACAACAGACTGACACACGCCACAGGAGCCACAGGCCAGGGGCACATCAGAACAAAGCAGTTCACATGGTAAAATTGTCCACTGGAAAGACACTCCACCATCTGATTTCTTCACTACAAATGACCCCGAAGTTCTCTCTATTCTTAAGGATACTTGGGACGTGAAAGGAATAGCATCCTACACACCAATCATGCATGTGGGAGAGTCACACACACACAGCCCTGTTGGTTGGGCACTGGATGCCATCCTGAAAATCCCTGGGTGGGCGCCTGGCTGGCTCAGTAGGTGCAGTGTGTGACTCTTGATCTAAGGGGTGTGAGTTTGAGCCCTGCATCAGGTGTTGAGATTACTTAAATATAAAATCTTAAAAAAAAAAAAAAAGAATCACAAATTTAGAAGTCTCCACGATGACAATGGTCATAGGCATAGAGCTTTATCTGGAATGGGCGGTAACACATGTAGTCAGTCCGCTTGATATTTGTACATGTGCAAGATCGAACAAATGCAAAACCATCATTTTCCCAAAACATGCTTAAATTTCAGGCAAGTCACATAAAACAGTTCATATAATCAATCTGATTTCGATCAGAACACAGAGGACTTCAGAAGTTCTGTTTTGGGTAAGACAGAGCAGCTGTACATAAGACATTTATGAAAAACGGGGCGCCTGGGTGGCTCAGTTGGTTAAGCGTCCGACTCTTGATTTTGGCTCAGGTCATGATTTCACAGTTCGTGAGGTTGAGCCCCGTGGTGGGCTCCACACTAACAGCAAGGAGCCTGCTTGGGATTCTCTCTCCACCTCCTCTCTGCCCCTCCCCTGCTCCTTAATGCTCTCTCTCTCTCTCCTCCTAAAAACAAACAAACAAACAAACAAACAAACAAACAAACAAAAGCTACCCTGGAAATGTGTCCACCTAACTCTCCAAATGGATGGCCAGAAGCATAAAACCACATAACCACATAGTACCTTCTCCTGCATCCTCAGTGACGATGGTGAAGGTGGCAGTTTTGTTGGCCACTCCATACACCAGGCCTGGACCGTATGCAGAAACACTCCCACTGTTCGGGTAGTTCACGTAGAACTGGAGTGGGCTCTCTGGGTTTGCAAAGAACACAAAATTGAGGGGGACTCATGGAGGGACAAATGCATACCTTGGACAACCAGTGTCTTAACATTCACCTAATAGCAAGCAAGGCTGGTATCTCCTACACAGAGGCAGAAATTGAAAGGAAACTCCAGGGGCACCTGGGTGGCTCAGTTGGTTAAGCGTCCAACTTTGGCTCAGGTCACGATCTCACAGTTCGTGAGTTTGAGTCCTGTGTCGTGCTCTGTGCTGACAGCTCGGAGCCTGGAGCCTGCTTCAAATTCTGTCTCCCTCTCTCTCGCTCTGTCTCTCAAAGATAAATAAACATTAAAAAAAAAAAAAAAAAAAAAAAGGAGACTCCAGTAGAGTTCACCATGCTAGGACACCCAACAGGTCTACTTGCTGCCGTTCTTTCAATCACTGCACAAGAAAAACAATCCCAAGGTTGCTCCAGTCTAGAGGGGGGCCCAAGCAGGGCAGTGCAGCTCAACTTAACCAATAAGGAGGAAACATCTGGCCATGTGGAAAAATGACCCACTACTAGAGGGAACACACTGGAAAGGTCTTTTGGGAAGGCCATTTACCATGCTTTCAAAATATAAGGCCCCGTGAGGCCCCTAGGAATGTATCCCTAGAAATCTTTCTCCCCACCCTGCTCCCAGTCCTGTACAAGGACTTCATTTCCACAGTGCCCAGATCCAAATTAGGAAAAGGCTGCAGTGTCCCAACAATAGGGGGTCAGTTAAATAAACATTGGTCTACTTGTGCAGTTCATTAAAAACAATGAGGAATGGGGCGCCTGGGTGGCTTAGTCAGTTAAGTGTCCAACTCTTGATTTCAGATCAGGTCATGATCCCAGGGTCATGGGATTGAGTCCCATGTTGGGCTCTGTGCTGACAACACAGAGCCTGCTTAGGATTCTCTCTCTCCTTCTCTCTGCCCCTCCCCCATGGATGTGTGTGCATGAGCGGGCTCTCTCTCTCTCACAAAAATAAACATTAAAAAAAAACAAACAATGAGGGAGATCTGTGTATATTATACTTGAGAGATTATCTATAATGTGTTTCATTATAAAGAGGAAAAGGAAGGGCGCCTGGGTGGTTCAGTTGGTTAAGTATCCGACTCTTGATTTCAGCTTAGGTCATGAACCCAGGGTCATGGGATCAAATCTTGTGTAGGGCTTGTGCTGAGTCCCTGCTTCAGATTTTCTCTCTCTCTCTCTGTCTCTCTCTCTCTCTCTCTCTTTCTCCCCCAACCCCGCCTCTGCCTCTATCCCCTGCTCATGCTCTCTCATACTCTCTAAAAATAAAAATAAAAAAGAGAAAAAGGCAAGTTGCTATATAATATTAATGCCATTATCTCATTTCCTTGGAAGAACAAATTTATGTATGCATGTAGGTAGGTACAGAGAGAAACATCTGGAAAGATACACACCCCAGCAGTGGAAGTAGAAGGGAATGGGAGAAGACATTTTTTTACTTTCTCTACATCTGCATCTTTAGAATATTTAGATAAAAGTAGATAATATGTTTTCACTTTAAACGAACATTATGCACACATGTATGCATGAACCACAACAAACATATCAAGCTGGGAAAAATATTTGTTAACTTCTATCACAAAGGGCTAATCTCTCCAATATTTAATTTGCTCTCAGAAACTGTTATGACAAAGCCAATACAGAATATTGGCCAATGGCCAAATGGAAAAACCTGGCCAAGGAAATAAGTGCTCAGTTCACAGAAAAATATAAATAGTCCTTAAACATACAGAAAGTTGCTCACTCTCATTCACAAGGGAAATACAAATAAAGCAACACAAAGATACTGGTTTTTGAACTGTCAGTGTGGCCAAGATCCAAAAATCTGACAGCCTATTATTCCACTGGCAAACTGGTGGAAAAGCAGGTGCTGGTCTACATTGCTGGTGGGTGTCTGAATTGGGGGAGCCCCACTGAAGGGCAATTTGGCAAGATCGATCAAAATGATAGATGTCTATACCTGTGCCCAGCAATTCCTACCCTGGGAACTAATTCTCACAGATATACCTTCATGAGAGTGAAATGATGGAATAAAGGCCATTCATTGCAGCCTGACTAGCGACAGCAAAAGGGAGAGAAGAACCTGAATGTTCTCCAATGGGGGGAAGGGTGAAATCTATCACGGTTTATCCAAACGGTGAGACATGCTCTATCATTAGGACACGCAAAACTCTCCTGGATATACAGTTAGACTGGAAAGGGCAAGGTCAGAGCCATGTGTAGTGTATGCTACTATTTATGCATAAGTGGGAAAGGGCTTAAGAATCTATATTTCCTGGGGCATCTGGGTGGCTCAGTCAGTTAAACGTCCGACTCTTGATTTTGGCTCAGGTCATGATCTCATGGGTCCTGAGTTCAGGCCCCCCACCAGGCTCTGTGCTGACTGTGCAGAGCCTGCTTGGGATTCAATCTCTCTTTCCCTCCCCCACTTGTGCTCTCTCTTTCTCAAGATAAATAAATAACACTAACAAAAATTTAGGGGCACCTGGGTGGCTTAGTTGGTTGAGCATCCAACTTTAGCTGTCATGATCTCGTGGTTCGGGGGTTCGAGCCCCATGTCGGGCTCTGTGCTGACAGCTTGCTCAGAGCCTGGAGCCTGCTTTGGATTCTGTGTCTCCTTCTCTCTCTGCCCCTCCCCCACTTACACTCTCTGTCTCTCAAAAATAAATAGATGTTAAAAAAATTTTTTTTGAAAAGAATCTGTATTTCCCATTTGTTTATAGAGTCTTAAAAATGTTCTGATATCCAACATAAAAAATTAACAGTAGTCAGGTTCAAGGAGAGGTCAGGTGGCGATACAGGTGGGAAGGAAACTTTTCCCCACATCATTTTTTAAACCATGTGGAGATGTTGCCTACTCAAAATATTAAATTTAAAAACAGAGAACCATTTGAACAATTAAAAAAAAAAAAAAAAACAAGAATAACACTGTGCTGGTTGATGGACACAAAATCTGAGCTGAATTTCCTTGTCAAGGGCACTGTGAACATAAAGCAGCTTGTTCTCTCTCCCGCCCCCAAACCCCACACTCCATAGGGCTCTGTAGGCCAGGCTGGAAAGTCCCTTCGTGCGCCTCACATTTTTCTCCCAGCTCACCCTGTGGCCACACTCGGCATAGTGACAAAGACAATCATGAAGCTAAGGGCCTGAACTGTGACCCAGGATGCTTAGCTGCGTTGTCCCTTCTGGAGAGTGGCTGGATCTGCTGGGGTCACAGGGCTGTTTGGTTTCACAGGGACACCGACACTGCCTTCCCGATTCTGCCACCGAGAACTGTTTCCCACACAGTAGCCAACTGAACGTCTCTGCAAACCTCCCAGACATTCAGGCCCAAGTCTTGTTGTCCTGTAGGGAGTGCTGGCCAAGGTGCCGAGCCTGACTCACCAGGGATGTGGCTGCCCATGTATTTGATGTGCATCTCATGCAGCCCGACTTCAGTGGGGGCGTATCTGACGGTGACTGTGCCGTCCTTGTTGTCCACAATCTCAGGCGTGGCCGTCTTCCCAGAAGGCATGTGGACCTCTCCTGTTAGAGCACAGGAAGAGAGAGCCATGAGCCCACCAGGGGCTTCCCCCGGAGAAGCTGAGCACAAAGGCCCAGGTGGCCCTCAGAGGCAAGAGCACTCACTGCTGCCTGAAGCATCCAAGATCCACAATGGGAAAACAGACACGTTTGCCTTTATTTTGTTCCCTTTTTCTTCTACAAATGCAGCAGGCAACTCAAGTAAAGAGTTTTGTACTTTTGTTCTGACAAATGAGAAGCCCACACAAGACTAGAAAAGACCACAAGGCCAGGAGAATTAGCAGAGTATCAACTCAAAGAGAATGAGGCATTAAAAGGAGGCTAGAAGAGAAAGAAACTCTTGTACAATAGGCTTCAGTGTCAATGTCATATCTGGAAAGGTGCAAGAATAAGAGAAGGCAGGAAAAAAGGAGGGACAGGAACCCGACAGTCATAATCTCAGGGGCTCACGGACTGATCCCCCACAGCAAGAAACAAGGGTGCTAGGTTCAGGACCCCAGGTGTCGGGGACAGGTGGAACCACCTCCCAGGAACCCTTCTGGAAAGCTAGTGCAAGCCAGTGAGAACAAAGCGGCTTTCACGACAGTGCTTACCGGTGATTTCTCCTTTTCTGACCGCAAATGGAATGACCAAGTCGAAAGGCTTAAAGCCCAGGCCGTTCATGTCACTCACTGGGACATAGGCCTCTTCGGTTACCTAAAAACAGGAAGCAGTGGTCACTGGGTAAAGTGGACAACCGTGTGGGCCAATGAAACAGCAGAGGGCAGAGAGCAACTGGGAATTTTGCAAGCTAGTGCAGCCGGGGTGTGGGGACGTGGTTGCCCGTACAGGACGGGCTTAGTCTAGCTGCCCCCAGGGCCAGAGCAGGACCTGAAGGACTGGAGAAGTCATGCTGACCAATTGCTAAAAATCACTAGGCAGTTTGCTTGTAAAATTCCCAGCAGTGCTCACGGGACAGTGGAAAAGTAAGAGACAGCAATGTCTGAGTCCCAAGAGGCTCCACCTGGAAAGGTTTAGTTGCTTGTGGCCTGGAAAAGAAGGTGCGTTTTAAGTGGCAGAAAGTAGCAGCGGGTGGCTTTCCCCCTGAACAGAAACCAAATGTGCTAATGGCGGCTGAGAGTCAGCAGGAGGGCTTGAGGAGGGCCCATCTTTCTCTGAACCGCGGAGACAGGCTACACCGAGCGTGATCACAGACATGACGGCTGGAGATTCGTGGAGCGCATACGATGACACGGGTGGGTCTCATTACAGAGGAAGCGGGGATCATTGTGACGGACTGATCAGTGGGGCACAAACCAATGACCAGGACACCCAGAGGGCTGAAGCAATCCCCAGAAGCAGGCTGCAGCTTTTCTGAAATGAAGGCTGAGTAAACACAGAAACGCAAAAAGGAGAAAAAAAAAAAGTGTACCCAGGGCCTGAATCCGGGGGAACATGCATTTACCGGTGCCTCCTCCACGGCCTCGACTTCCCCATCTGTGGCCTGGTCAGTGGCAAATGGAGATTAGTTGGGAATCACATTGAAGGGACATTGCTACTTAGATGCTACAACCTGAGGCTGGCTTCCTCCCCATCTGCTCCGTCTTGCACAGCAGGGAGCCACTCCCTCCAGTGGGAGCCTACATTCTTTCTCCCCTTGTGGAGAGCGAGTGGGATCCTTTCTTCAAAGGTCAAATCCACATGCCCTTTGAACCCACGATCCCACCTCTATGAAGCAGGCCTATCGACATGCTAGCAGGCAAGTCCACAGGTAAGTGATGTATGCAAGGCGTTTTACCACAGCTGTTGATGGTCATGAGAACATGACCTCACCTAAAACGTCCAACTGGCAGGGAGTCAGGTAAGTAAATTATGTAAACCTGTACACCTGAAGAAGCTACCAAGTCTGATGAATTAATGTGGAAGGGTACGTATGACACCCTGAGGGACGGAAGCAAGTTACAAAGCAATGTGTGTGATGTGACCCCACGCATGAAGTTGATGTGTGTGTTGTGCAAATGGGAAAAATGAACACTAGTCACTTCTGTGGCATGAAACTGGAAAAGTGGTCTCCTGTTATTTGGTAAGGGTCCATGGTCTTAATAAGCTCATTTTTGCTTCAAACCACAGACTTCATGTTCCAATCGACCTGATAAGGGAGGGATCATCTTTTACCACAGTCAACAACGAACTGGAAGGCCACCCCCTGGGGGAAGGCCCACATGCCTGCATTTACTCCTTTGTATTTTGGCATCTGCGGAAAGGGGACTTCATTTAAAAAGGCTTCAATTTTTGAAACAGCCCTCTCCCCATCTTCTAGGGCTCTCTTATACCGTGGGGCCATGCAGGGGCAAATTGGCCAGGAGGACGATCTTTCAATGGCCACGCTATGGCCTTCAATCCATTCTCAACAGTGATGAGCAGATAAGCTGGCTTCATGATGTATTTAACTGAACCAGCCTGCTGGGCCTCCCTGATACATGAGCTGTGAAGGCAGTACTGTGTGTTCATGTCCTTTTGGCCACAAGTCTGTAGAGAGAGGCAGGGAATCCACATACAAAGAAAGTCTATCTAGGTAAGGCTGGAGAAAGCTTGGAACAGGAGAATAAAGACCCAAACCAGGTACTGTGGGTGACTGCCCTTTTCTGCCTAGCTCATTGCACCAGCAAGGCCCGGGGACCACTCTTCCATGATGCCTATATATTCTAATTCACCAGATAAAACCCGCTACAGGCTAAAACGGATTCTTAAAACTGTAACTGGGGCCCTTCTCTGGAAATAAGGATATAAACTCTCTAGCTGCATTTCTTTTCACCCTTTTCTATTGAAGGAGAAAAACACTCCCAAATGAACAGGCTCAAAGTTGACAAGGGCTTACATCCTTGAGACAAAAAGGAGCCTCCAGATTCTTGGCAGAATGTTTACAGATAAACAAATATCTATGGAAAGGGGGAAAAAGGGCTACAATAGATTACAGACTGTTTGGATGGGAGGCGTGGCCTTCTCTTTGGAATGTAGTCTCTTCTCTATCACTACATAAAGTGAAATCGTGAGAAGGGGCTTCACAGGCTGTGTGGGGCCAAGTCACAGAGGCCTTATAAGAACTTTGTGGTTGAGCACCGCTGTTGCCCGTGGCATCAAAGGACACTGTGTAAGGGGAGACCCATAGCACCTGGTGGCTGTCCACAGCAGGCACTCTGGGCTCAGTGAACTTGAGCCTGAGCCTTGTTCCTATACCTCACCTGCAAAAGGGCCAACAATGCTTGGTTTTCTGAAGGTCAAATGAGATTTCTAATCTTTTCTTGGCTGAAGAACCTTCATAATCAGAGGAAGGTCCAAAAGTCACTCGCTGAAAATTAAAGAACCTCACCATTCTCTGGCCCAGAGGCCCACATAATGGTTTCCCTTTGCACCAGGTGTTACTATTCAAAAGACATGCTATTTCCCGCACCTATGCAAAATCTGAATCTTTCCAAAACAAAACTGGAGGTACTTTGTGTCCTGGGATACAAGTCAAGTCTGCAGACATAACGGCATCAGGAACCTCTCTCCTCAAGGCCATGGAGATGAGGGAGGAGGAAGGAGGAGAATAAGCAGAATAAAAAATGTGATGTTTTACTTACAAACATTTTTTGTCAAAGTGTATCTTTCTGAGCTGGGCTTAGGCCAGGATATTGCTTAAGACCCTTAGCATGACAGATACTTTGCTGGCCAATAAGGTTCCTTAGAAACTCTTAGAGCCAAGGGTCTCTGGATTTCTAGAGATTATTCTAGGACTCTATAAGGTCATGACTGCTTAAGAAAAATTTTTTGAAGAAAAAAAACTGGAAGGGGATGTTCTAGCCAGGATTTAACAAATGGCAGCTGTTACTATTTCTATCCTAGCAGAGTGCTCTAGGGAAGGAATTTTCCTTACCATGACAGTGAAGGGGCTGTTGGGAATATCAACGCCGCCAAAGCGCACATAGATCACATAGGTGCCTGGCTTGGCGGCCGTGTAGAAGATGTCGTAGGTGCCATCCTCGTTCTCGATGACATCGGCCTCAGCCTCGGTGCCGTCTGGGGTCAGAACCGTGCAGGTCACTTTCCCCTTCCCAGCGGTCTTGGCATCAACCACAAAGCCCACTTCCTCGCCGGTTTTCACAGTGGAGGCGATTCCAGGACCTGTAGAAAAGTTCAGGGGAAGAAAATGGAAGCTCTAGCTGTAGACAAGGGCCCTGGAGGCCCGAGAACAAATCTCACATTCATGTGGGTGATTCAAGGTTCAAGCATTCAAGGGTATGGGGATGACGGTCAACTTCCCTAAACAAATATATACTGGGCATTTTCTTAAGGGCAAGGTACACACCAAAGTGATCCAAACACGGTCCCTGCTCTCAAGATGTTCCTAACCTAACAGGCAGGCAGATGTAGGCCAGGCACCAGGAATGACAGCTCAATGTATTGTGGAAACGCGGAGGAGGAGCTAAGTACAGAAAAAATTATCAATTGTTCTTCAGAGAAGAGTCCTGTAGTACATCTCTATAAATAAAGTCCTAAGAATGTATATCCCAGGGTTGCCGCATTGACAAAGGGCTTTTTGAGATAAGGGGAATGGCTGAATTCTGAAGGACAGGTACTCTTGGCTAGGGGAGACATAGAACCTCTGTCCCCAAACCATGACTAGTCTCTATCTATCTGACTTGTGGCACCCCTTCATACAGGATCCACATATCAGGAAGTGTAGAAGAGTGAACTAAAAGCACACTGGCAAAACAATTTAAAAAACCCTCCAAGTGTGTAGAAGCAACAGGGAGTGCTAAGAACATGTTGCTCAGACAGTGAGTAGTAGAAGGAAGCCTGGGGCCAATTTGTGGAAGGCCTTGAATGACAGACAGAGAACTGTGGCCTCCGAGAGCCCCCAGGCTGAGAATATTCTGCTCAGGATTCCGCCCCAGCAAAGGAGGGAATAGGGCCTGGAAAGCAGGGAGTAAGTCCACACCCAGTATCATCACTCCCACAGGTTAGCAAAGGCAATCTAGTCGTACCTGGCACAGCACAGACCTAAGAGGTGGCAAATTGGACTGGCCAGTGTTTCAAAATTTCTCGATTTTTGAGCCCAAAATTGCCAAGTTGAGGAGTTTACAACTTGCTCTAAAAGCCAAAAGTTTTTCCCCATTCAGAACAAGAGAAGATAGGAGAGAAATAGAACACATCCACAGTGGACCTATGTGTGATGTAAAGAGAAGCAAATCTGTTTCATCTCAGAGATGGGGATTCATGTTGAGGAATCTGGTGCAGTAGCATCAGAGTAGCAAGAGCTGTTCTTAGAAACGGAAGGGCCCATGACGGTCTTCATGTCTTAGAAACTGAAGGAAGTATGATGCTCAAATGTATTCCTGGAGACATTCTGAGAGATACAGGCACAGTCTCCAGTGCTAAGGAAAAAACCTAGATCCTTGAACGCGTTTCTCTAACGCTGACCCGAAATGCTCTTGAATAAATCTTAAATAATTAAACCATCGACTCATGAAAGGGAGGCACACATGTGCAGCTTTTCATGGGAGCCACTATCTCTCAACCAAAGCGCCCACTTCAAAAGTAACATAATAATAGCTTCCATGCGCCTGGCACCGTGCTAAGCATTGTTCATGCCTGACCTCATCTGATCTTTGCAATAACCCTGCAAAACTATCTCTGATCCTGAAAAGAGTTTCTTGAATTCAAATGTTCTCAGAAAGATCTTCTATCTGAGTCTGACTGAAGCTCAGGGTGGTTGAGCAACCTGCCCTAATCACGTAGCTATTAAGTGGTAGAGACGGGCTAGCCCTTGGCTTTCTGACTCCAAAGCCCACACTCCTGACCTTGACCTGCACTCACCTGTGGCCAGACACTTGCTGGCATCTCCTGTCTGTGTGGCCCGGATGCGGTAGGGAGACAATGGGATGTCATCCCCCCCATAGGTGACCCCAATCATATAGCGTCCGGTCTTGTCAGGGATGTAGGTGACGGCATACGTGCCATCTTTATTGTCGTGGACAGTGGCTCTTTTGGGTTTTCCCTCTTGGTCCTGGGAATCACAGAGAAATGCTATTTAAGATATTGTCATCAAGATGTAGAAACCATTCATGGGAAACTGAAACACATTCTGCTCATTGATTTGCACCCCTCTTCAGGAAGAGACAGAATTACTGGCTTAATACAATCTTTTTGGGGGGTGGGGCTAGGGAGAAGAAAGAGTCACAGATCTCTTTAACACCATATGGACATGGTCAACGTTTAGGAATTTTTCGGTCAAGTGAACAAGTAGTGATTGAGCTCCGGACCCACTGAAATACAGGGAGACAAGAGGGCTTCTGCACTTGCACCACCACATCCACTCTCTCCCTTTTCTCTTTAGTAAAAGGTGCCCAATTCTTGGCTGGGTGCACTGCTCCCACCTCCTAGCATCCTCTGCTACCAGGTATGGCCATGTGACTTGTGACAAAGTTCCAATAAATGCGAGAGAAGTCGAAGTACACAGGGCTGCTTGAAGTGGCTCATTGACTCGAAAGTCCCCTTTTCCCCTGCTGCTCCTCTTCCTCCTTCCAGCCTGCCATGTGCATCAGAGGGCCCGTGGTCCACGAGGAGGCCTCCAGCAGAAGCCACAGTCAGGACGCAGGAGCAGAGAGATGGAGCCTGCTTCTCTGCGGAGCCATATAGCACCCAGGTGGCTTGCCTCCCGGCTTGTTTAAACAGAGGGAATAATCCCATGTGTTTAAGCCGCCACTCTTGTTTGCCGGGTATATTGTGATACGCAGCAAAGCTTAGTCCTAACTAATCTGATGAGTAATTGAAAACATTTTAAAAGAAAAACAGAGGAACAGATATAATAGAGATCAAAATACATGAGATTCATCCACAAGTGGTATTTGGAGCTACCCCTTCAGACCTCTCACTCAGGAAAGCATGTTTGTTCTCTGGCACAATTACTGACTCTCTGGTCGGAAAAAAAAAAAAACAAAACTGTCAAACACTTGCATCAGGCCAGAAATTGGTTATTAAAACCTTATTCTTATCCCTGGCCGGGAAATCAGGTCTTTATTAATAAAGTTGGACCCTAGAAGATAACTCAAAGTTACCGTTATCTGAACAGCAAGCAGGCCTTCCCCGGCATCTCTGGCATCGATTGCAAACTCCACAGGCAGACTGGCAGGCACACCATAGGAACTGAGGCCAGGGCCACTGGCAGTCACTTTGCTGGCATCATATGTGGGAAGGACCTTGACCTTAAAGGGACTTGAAAGACACACACACACGTATCCCCAGTCAGTGTGGATACCATCAACCCCTGCTACATCTTTATCTCCTTACACAGAGACTGGGCTTGAAATGAGGGATTTCTATAGCAGATAAGATAGCAGGTGACTTAAGTACCTTAAACCCAGCAGAAATTTACAACCATGTAACCATCATATGACAGACTGGCTTTCCCTGAGTGCATTCCATGCGATACACACTAATCCCCAAGTTGATTTGGGAGACAAGGTTAACTCACTGTTGTTATGCTAAGAAAATGGTTACCAAAATGGGAAGGGAATATTGGAATTAAGAGACAATACTGGAACAAATAATTAGAATAATAAAATTAATATTCTATCATCTTCTTTTCTATTTTTAGAATGCTTTAGATGGTGAATTACCTATTAACAAAGTAATACATAAATATAATATATAAATTATATATTTCTATATACCTAGAGCTATATGTATATTAGGGGTATGGGCAAAATTTTTTCATCTTTTTTTTAAAATTTTTTTTTAACATTTATTTACTTTTGAGACAGAGAGAGACAGAGCATGAACGGGGGAGGGGCAGAGAGAGAGGGAGACACAGAATCGGAAGCAGGCTCCAGGCTCTGAGCCATCAGCCCAGAGCCCGACGCGGGGCTCGAACTCACGGACCGTGAGATCGTGACCTGAGCCGAAGTTGGACGCTTAACCGACTGAGCCACCCAGGCACCTCTAAAATTTTTTCATCTTAAGGAGTAGAAAAAGAAACCTTCAGAGGCTGTTTGGAGAGTGGAAGAATGTAGGAAACATTTCATATTAATATGACTAAGGAATAGGTTTCTATCCAACACCCTCTGGGAATGCTATTGCCAACCAAATACTCAAAAGAAGTAAAAAAGTAAAAAAAAAAAAGTAAAGAAGTCAAAAAGTAAAAATCTTTGTCCTAATCAGAAAACTACTTGCAAGGCCACCAGAAAGAAGACTTTGATGAATTAATTTATTCCTTGTTTCTTCAAAGATTCCCAACTCCTTAATTTTAGCTTGTCTTTAAATTAAAGATGGCTGAAAAGAACAAAGTAGGAGGAAACAGGATGCTAAGAAAGGAGCAGACACAAATATCAAGGCTAGTGTATTGATATACTTGTGCAGAGCATGCAGGTTCTTGGTGATACCTGCTGATCTGATGGGTGGATGGATGGGTGGATAGATGGCTGGGTGGGTGAGTGGGTGCGTGGATGGATGGATGGATGGATGGATGGATGGATGGATGGGTGGGTGGATGGACGGTTGAGTGGATGGATGGATGGTTGGGTGGATGGATGGGTAGATGGGTAGATAGACCAGTGGGTGGGTGGATAGGTGGATGGACAGATGGATAAATGAATGGATGAGTGGATCACCAAGGCAGTGCTGGTCAATCCTGCAGAGGAGTAGGCTTCAGGCTGGTTTGGACCCCCTTCTGTAAGTGTCAGGAGCTTACCTACGAGGGATCTCTTCATCAGCGTATTTAACCGAGACCATGTAAGGCCCCTCCTGGGATGGGGTGTAGGTCACTGTGTGTGTGCCATCCCCATTGTCCACTATGTTCACCGGCTCCACCAGGCCTGAGAACAGAAATGAGAAGTCTGAGGAACTGCTTGGACTCTCCTTCACTCCACCCTGGGCTGAGTTTGAAACAGAATCACATTCATCCCCAAACCAATCACATTGGTTTCCACTGATGAGTAACATTAAGGCAGGCAGGTCATAATCAGAGGCCTGAGAAATCACAGGAGACAGGATCCCCAATTCATGGTTGCAGAAATGACCCCAAGAGACACCTTTAGCTTTCTGTTGGCTAAAGTACACTCAGTCAGCCCTTGAGTATAATTAAGGAGACTGCCCGTGCTTGTGCAAAGATGCATGTTGCAGACATGCTCTACCCTTTCAAGCTGGTTAGGCATGCTTGGGATGTGGCAATTTTACTGTGTAGCTGAGGAAGGGCCAAAGAGTCCACAATTCTGAACAGAAAAAATTAACCATTGGGCTGGCCAGTCAAAACTTATGGCCACCTTTGATCAAAGACCAGTATGGCGCCGGCAGGATGGGCATAGGTGCAGGACAGGTGAGGGTGTCAATCTCATGGGGTGAGGGGACCTTCAAAGTGATGCCTACAGGGGATGGTTAGAGACTATGTTAAAACATAATCAAGGCATGCATTGGGTAGGTAGATTCCAGATCCCAGTTCTGAACGTGAGCATCAAGGATGGGTTAACGGCAGAGTAGGTTAAGCAAAGCATGGTCTACTCAGTAAGCAAAGCAGAGGAGGCAGGAGCAAGGCAATTTGAAGGATGAAGCCAGCAAGAGGCATTCAGGTCACATAAATTAGAGCAGCAGGCAATAGGAAAATGCAAACCTGTCTCCGTAAAGTCACCCTTCGGGTCACCTTTAAAGAACTCTGAAATGGCTTTCAAGGGGCTGCGCCATGACTGGGAATCCACCTCATCAACTAAAATTAAAAGGCTGTTACTTCAGAATCCTCCATAATAATATAATAGAGGTAGATATCTAAGTAAAGCACCCCCCTCCCCTCTCTCTCTCTCTCTCTCTCTCTCTCTCTCTCTCACACACACACACACACACACACACACACACACACACACACACACAGGTCATACAAGCTCAGTAACTATTAGAATCAGATTCCAGCCCCATGACCTCATTTCCCTCAAACCACGTCTGCCCTGAGCTTCAAAGGGCATAACCTCCTGCTGAACCCCATTAAGGAGAAAGTTCCTCTTCAAAGAAGGAAGCCCCCAATTGCCATTTCTGTGAAGCCAAGAACACATCACTGGGGAAAAATCCAGATAATTTAAGAAATTAAGCAGAGAATGGCACACTTTAAATGCTAGAAGAGGAAATGTGATCGTCTACCAAATAAGGTAAACTTCAATGCACTTCAGGGCTTTGTCCCAAAATGGCCTGCTAGCCTTACTGAACCCCAGCGTTCTAGGCTGCCAACAGGGCAGGCCAAACTGGCAACAAAGGCCATTTCCCAAGAGACCCTCTCCCTCCAGGAAGTTGGGACAATGACAAAGCCATGTGTCGCATGGGAGGAGTAGCTGTCATTTCCAGAAATTTGGAGTGTGTTCCACATGGGCACAAAGGCACCTCGAAGAAAATTATCACCTCCAACCCCATTGCCCACCCAAATTCCAGACCAACCCCAGTCACCTCACAAATGCTGAAATGTGTAATCAAGCAGTTTTAACAGTATTACATGGGAAAGCCCAAAGACTACTTGCTTCATCTCACTACTTAAGAAAAATAAAAATTTAAAAAGACATTTAGAGGGGCTCATGGGTGGCTCAGTCAGTTGAGTGTCCGACTTTGGCTCAGGTCATGATCTCACGGTTTGTGGGTTTGAGCCTCACATTGGGCTCTGTGCTGACAGCTCAGAGCCTGGAGCCTGCTTCTGATTCTGTGTCTCCCTCTCTCTCTGCCCCTCCCCTGGGGCTCATGGTCTGTCTCTCTCTCTCTCAAAAAAAATAAATAAAAAGCATCAAAAAAATATTTTTTTTTAATTTAAAAAGACACTCAGAGCCATATTATTAAATAGGGGAAAGACCACTAGAGAAAGAAGAGGTCTGCCTGCTTATTAAGCAGGAGCTTCTCCTGTTTAGAGTATGGAGCAATAAAACAATTTAAGAAATTTAATTTTAAGTTCATGACCAAACTCAAAAGTAAAGTGCCTGCTATGGCTCACAGCTGCCCCCATCTGGGGCAGGTGAATGTCAGCAGGGGGGCAGGATGCATATTCACCTCGTGGGCCCAGGACCCTCACTTCCAGTGGGGCCAGGCCGGCTTTGCTGCTGTCCACTGTGAAAGACTGCAAGATGCGAGCTCGGACACCGGAGCCCAGTCCGGGGCCAGCAATCTTGACCTTGCTAGGATCCACGACATCTTTCACTGGAACTCTGAAGGGACTGCCTGGAAAACAAGTCACAGGATTCTGAGCACAGGAGCCTTGCCTTGTGTGCACCCAGAATCACACTGCTGCTCTGCATGGGCCCTTGGTGGTTTGGACCTCAGTCAGTGCCCCCCACCTTGCTGTATGTGCACCCATGTGCATCCACTCCATCTAGACACTGTGCCAGGTGCTGGGCCCAGAGTGGCTAATGGCCCTTGAGGAACCCACAATGTAGAAGGGCAAGGCACACAAGACACTGTACTGTCACATAACATGTTAAGGGCATGGACAAGCCCTGGTGGGGCACTTAGAAGGCAATGAGTCCAGTCTTCAGGAGGCCAGGGGAAGCTTTCCAGTGACACTGAAGCTGAGACATGAGAGTGAACAGATAGCACCCAGGGAAGCAGATGGAGAGGGGTTTTAAGCTGTGATGGGCATATGCAGAGGACTAGGTGAGGGGAAAGACAGGCTATTGAAGAAAATGAAGGAAGACAGCTGAGTGGTGGAAGAAAGAAGTGGAAAGGGCTATAGAGGCAGGGAGGCCTTTTGGCCCACATTCAATATTCTCTCCCCAAACAGCTCCCGAGGGCTTCCTGGAATCCTCCCCCAGCAACGTAGCCTGCTTGGTTCCCTGGTCATTGGGTGAACCCTTGCTTTCTCCCTGTCAGCTGTGGTCCTCTGACTCTTTGAAGGTATTGGTTTTAAAGACCAAGTTAACAGAAAATGCTGTGTGATCAGGATTTGCAAGACGAGCACTGAACAGAGAAGCCAGGGCTGGACCAGGGACCCTCATGGGATTCCCCCACCAACGGGGACAGAGGAAGACCTCCTCAGAGCTGAGCCAGAAACGGGAGCCCCAATGGCTCTGGAATCATACCCCCCTCTGGCTTCCAAGTCCATCATCGAGGGGCAGTGATATGCATCTCTTGCTGTGTGCAGAAGTCCTTGTGTTCCCCAAGAAGGCTGGCAAAATTAATGACTTCTAACTGCCACACAAACTCAGGTGTCTCTGCTTTGCATCCCCCCCAAATTTATCTGTTGTAGAATTAGGGGTGGTACATTACAAGATCACACAAAGAACAGAGACCTTGGCTTTTTACCAATAGCTGGGTTTTGACGGCATCAAAGTTTTCAGCTAGCTGAAATAAATGGCTGACCCTGGCAAAGACAAACATCACCCTCCATGTTTGGGTTTAGGGAAACAAAAGGGAGCTTCAGTTTACAGAGAAACGGCTGAGAATTTCAGTGTCAGCAGGTGATGGCCATCGACTACCCTGAGGCTGATCTCCAAGTCAGAGCCCCCACTGGAAAGTGTCTGAACTCTGCATGAGAGTAGCCAAGAACTAACAAAATGACTTTAGACCCGAGGTATGAGGTGGCAGATACCAAGCATTACCTGCCACCCATGCTGTGCCCCAGGCAGACATCAAAACCCAATCACAGCAGCTCTTCTTCCTGATGCCCTTATCCCAGTTGATCCAGTTGATCTAAGAACCACCACCAACCGACCACAGCTGGCCCACCAGAGGAAACTAATAGGCCACAGCGGGTAAACTAATAACTCCACTACAGGTCTGTACCAGGCCAGGAAACACTGGACTATGTTTAACCAATCAGAATTCCCATGAGAGCAAATCAGAAGCTAGCAGGTATGTTTCACAGCTCAACACCACATGAGTTACCTTAGCTAAGCAGCCCAACACTAAGACAACAAACCAACACTTTCCTAAATAACTCTGCCTGGGAAGGGCCTGGGATCTGGGAAAAGCTGGTATTCAGCTCTGAGAGGCAACAGAGAGTCTGAAAGATGACGACGTACCATCTACCTCTGGTAAGAAAATTCCAAGTGGGTCTCTCTTTATTGTAATTCTCAAAGATGGCTGTCTGCTTCATGCTCATGCATCAGCCACAGGGGCCCAAGCCTGCACCCCTCTTCTGCAAGGGGAACTCCAAAGCTGATGGCATCCACCAGACCTTCCCAATAAAGTCAGAACGGTGTTGTTATCTCCACGACCAGGAGATTGTCTTCTCCACTGCTCCCTGCCTGGGTGATGATGTGGATACCTACCACATCATCTCTCCTGAGAACAGCCTTCCATCTGTTCTCTGTACTCTCCTCTACCATCCCCCCAACTGCAGAGCTGCAGAGCTCCAAAAGATACCCAAGGCTCTGCATTCTGTCACTGAGCCCTGTTCTTTCTTTGTAGCAGTTATCAGGAGAAGTCACATAAACACCAGCCAGGAAGTTCCCGGAGCTCAAGAGCTTTGACTGTCCATGACTGAATGCGTCTTGACTAGTGCTTATAGGGATTTAGAAAGCTATGATCAGCTGCAAAGCCAAGTTTGAGGAGAAACTTACCAATTTAAGTTTCTTAAACTTAAAGAGACTTAAGCCTTCAAAGAAAATCTAAGCCTTCATAAAATTAAGGCTTAAATGAACATCTGAGGAGCATTAATTTGAGCTGAATGTCAATGCTTTCAGATCAACGCGAGAGGAAGAGTGAGTTTGAACGTATGCACACGTTTGCATGTAATAAAGGGGGGAAACGTACAGATTCAGGAAACTGTTTGGTCAATGCACACTCCACTTCCCTGGGAGTCAAGTCAGAAACCCAAAAGTAAGCTCCTCAGCCTGGTCCTTCCCCTTCAGTCTCACCCTGGCTTATGACTTTTAGGGCAAGAATAATACTGACCAACCCAAGGCTCTTCCTGCCCCAGGAGTCTTGGGGTAGGGTTCTGACCTCTTTCTCAACATATCTAAGCCAAGGCATAGGGTGACTCAGAGGCAGCCCCCAGAGTCCTTACCTGTGTCCACTCCATACCACAGTCACCTACCCATCTAGATCTGTATTGAGTGGCAACTGTTTCATTAAATAAGCAGAAGCAGAACCTATGAAAATCCCTCCCCTGGAGCATGAAAGGTGGAGGGCCCTTTGCCACTTAAGTCATATATTTCCTCATTGTTTCAATCATGTATAGCAGTGGTTGTCAACTAGGGATGATTTTGTCCCCAAATGGATACTTGGCAATATCTAGAGACATTTTTGGTTGCCACAAAACGAAGTGGGGTGGAATGCTACTCAATACCCTACAATGCACAGGACAGCCTCCCCACAACAAAGAATTATCCCACTCCCAATTTTTTATGTAATCTCATCAACCCAACATGGGACTCAACCTCACAACCCTGAGATCAAGAGCTGCATACACCACCTCCTGAGCCAGCCAGGCACCCAACAAACCCTGTTTTATAGCCAGTGCATATACTACATCATTAAATAGAAAAGAAATTAATAAATAAAAATTTGAGTCTGTGTGTCTCTTTTGGCTACCAGGACTGTCAATGAAAAACAGAAAGTAAGAAAACACGCCTAAGGTACGCAAGAACCAACCATAGAATAAAATGGAGAGTTTCAACGTTCTAAAAAAAAAAAAATCAGCTTTCACTTAAATTAGGTCCTCCAACATGTGAGCAACCATTTGCAGTCAAAATGCCAAGTCAATGTGTTCTGCCATGTTACTGGTCCTCCTGGCAGTTGGGATATTCTTGGAGATGCAGCCATAAAGAAAATTCTCCCTTTGCAGTCACTGCAAATATCAGACTCTTTCTCCACTCAGAAATAAGCAAAACAAAACCTGCTTTCACGCAAAATCAATTGTTCTTTGGGTACCTTTCTGAGGGAAGCCTTACCAGGGATGTGGGCTCCTCCATATGTGATGTTAACGTCATAGTCCCCTGGAGCAAAGGGGACGTACTCAGCGCTGCAGCTACCATCTTTGTTGTCTCTGCAGTTGATCTTCGACTCTGATGGGCCTTCGACAGTTATGCCAAGCCCACCAATTCCTGCCCCTCTGGAAAGTGTGGAGAAGAAAGCACAGTGGTACTAGTGGTTCATGCTAGTCTGCTTATTGCCAAAACTCTTTAAAATCCCTCTATAAACGATCCCATGTAGCCAACCTGACTCAACTACTGTGACACCTCTCACACAGAAGATTTCTCAACAGTATAAGACAGATTTAACCCCTCCTTTCCGATGCTTATTCTTCTTTTGATTAAAAAAAAAATTTTTTTTTAATGCTTATATTGGGCGGGTGGGGGAGAGAGAGAGACAGCAGGAGAGGGGCAGAGAGAGAGGGACAGAGTGAGAATCCCAAGCAGGCTCCACGCTGTCAGTGCAGAGCCTGACACAGGGCTCGAACTCACAAACCCTGAGATCATGACTTGAGCTAAAATCAAGAGTCAGATGCCCAAACAACTGAGCCACCCAGGCGCCCCACAGGAGGCATACTTCTAATATCTCACCTAACTATGAGATTGGCTATATATATTTCTGCATTATCAAGTTAAGGCGCTTCCATCTAGTTCTGGTTTGCTCAGCAATTTTATGACTATCACCAAGGGCTTTCTGGTAACTTTTTGAGTACCAGACTCCATGACACATATGCAGAATACACCCGTAAAACTCAGAGCAGTTAAACTACCTAAACCTACTCTTTTTAGAGAGTCAACACACAGAACCCAGGACCCTGCTTACCTAGTAACCACGGTGAAGACATTGGGTTTGTTGGTAAAGGCCTCTTTCAACCCAGGTCCTTGGGCTTGAACCCGAGATGGCTGGCAGCCTTCGGTTACAGCCACTTTGAAGGGACTATTTGGGACAGGTACATCATCGTAGGTCACCTCCACTACATGGAGACCTGTTCAAAAACAACAAACAGGAACATATTTGTACAGGAGTCACCTATTTGTGGGAAATAACACTCTACTGCAGAGTTTCACCTAGTACCCACACCTACCTGCTATACCATGTTATTTGCAACAAGTGGGTTAAAGAAATAGTACAACATCGGTATGATTTGATTCTTTTTAAATGCACTTGTTTATTTTTGCTTTCTGTTCACCTGACAGACACATAACTCTCCCTCCCTGACACACATATGCACAAGGTCTCTCCTCCAAGCAAATATCACTACATCTGTATTCAAGTTAGTCATCTTAAATGTATTATCCTGATCTGGAAACACTCCATGCAGTCATTAGCCAAGAGACAAAGGGGGAATCCATGAAATAGAATATACATGCATTTACATAAAGAGATTGGAAGTATCTGCACCAAAATATTTATAGGAATCACATATCCAAGTAATGAGGATATATGGTACTTTTAATTTTTTACCTTTTTGTTATTTATCAAATTAAAAAACGTTTTTATTAATGTTTATTTTTGAGAGGCAGAGTGTGAGTGGGTGAGGGGCAGAGAGAGAGGGAGATACAGGCTCTAGGCTCTGAGCTGTCAGCACAGAGCCCAGTGTGGGGCTCAAACCCATGAACCGCAAGATCATGACCTGAGCCAAAGTTGGACGCTTAACTAAGTCACCCAGGTGTCCCTCAAATTTTTAAATAATTTTAATATTCAAGAAATAAATTACATAAAACAAACTCTACAAATGAGCAATACGCATGACATCACTCATAACCTGCTCGGGTGAGCCTGAGGCTAAACCTGGCCCAAGTGTCAACATATAAGGAGGCATTATAGGGGAGGGAGATTTCCACATGTCCCTGTCACTTTGTACATGCCTCTGCTGAGACAGGCCAGACACATGAGGCAGGAGTCAACACCAGTCACCAAACGAAATGGCCCAGCACAGCTATGAACAAGGGTCATGTCCAAGGAGAAATCAACTCACCTTTCTCAAAGGGCGTGTACTCCACCTGGTAGGTGCCATCGGCATTGTCTGTGACGAAGCACTCGGTAGAGGCCCCTGAGGGGTTGGCAACATGGGCTTTGATGTGGTCACCCCCAACCTGTGTCAGGGGCCGTGAGTCGACCGTGAAGTCGGTGGTGGCCTCACGAAACACATCTGCAGAGCAATCACACAGATAAGAACGTCACCAATACCTGGGACCCAGGACCAAATCCAAGAACCAAGGTTCTTGCACTTCAGATACGTTAGGTCTAGTTTCAGTGACAGCAGACAACTGTTTTCTCTGACTCTCAAAATCGACAGTATTAATGACCACCTCCCCCTACCACCACCCTGCAAAAGCTGCTTCCTCCCGGGTAGTCCGTGGAAGCCCCAGTGAGAACACAACCACTTGTACACTTTTTGGACAAAGGTGGGGTCTGGGGACAGGTTAAAGGGAAAAGACAGATCTTCTCTGCAGCAAGTGTGGTATTAGCACCACATCTGAAACCTTTTCAATTCAGTGTCAAAAATGAAAGATCTTGAATTTCCACATAAAAATCAAGGTTTTTAACTCTGCCAGAGAAACAGGAAAATCTGCAGGCAGTGCTGGGCCCTGTTCTCCACAGAGAAACAACGTGAGGGTCAGGCAGCAGAAATGCCATGTGCCCACTCCTTTGCCATGGTCCTTCTCTTCTGGATGCAGGAGCATAGGTGAGTGTTTTCCTACACCCCACCTGGCCCCAGTGGGCATATGAGTTCAGAGCTCCACTCTGAGCTTCTGGGGACCCCTAAGTCCCAAGCTATTTTGCAGCTTCCCTCTCTTTATGAAACCTACCTTTTCCTTCTATTCCTGGCCCAAAGACTTTGACCCTGCTGGTGTCCACAGCGGGCTCCACCTTGACCCTGGCAGGGAAGTGGGGCACGAGCTCGCCGCCATACTTCATCGTCAGTGTGTACATGCCGGCAGTCAGGGGCACATAGGTCACTGCATAGGTGCCGTCTTTGTTGTTTTCAATACAGACTTCGGCTTTCGCTCCCGAGTCTGACACGGCTTCCAGGCCCAGGGCCCCGGGCCCTGCTTCCGAACAGTCAACACTCAGCAGCCCAGCTTCGCCCACTTTCCCATGCTGGAGACCTGGCCCCGAAGCCACAACTTTAGAGGGGTCGAAAGGCATTTCAATGTCAGCTTTGAAGGGAGAACCAGGTATATGGACTTCTTCAAAGAGAATGTTGACAAAGTACTCCCCGGGCTTTGTGGGCAGGTAGGAGACAGAGCACGTGCCATCGCCATTGTCAGAGCATTCAATTTTGGCCTCGCATGGGCCTTCCACGGTGAGGCCCAAGCCTCCGGTGCCCGCTCCTTTGGTGTCGATGGTGAACTCTGCGGGCTTGCCCACGAGACCACCTTCAAGGCCAGGACCATGGGCCTTCACCTATTTGAACAGAGAATAAAAGTCGAACTGTGCCTGATGCTGGAGTGGCTGCTCGGCCAGCACCACCTCACACCCCAGCCTGCAATCAGGCCTCTCAGCTGAGTGGCGCTTCTCCCTGAGGCCTAACTCATGTCACACAGACCCGAGTTAGAGCCACGGTGCAATCCAGGCTGCAGATGGCTACCAAAGGGAGACACGGCTGCAAGCTCAGTCAACACTGAAAGCCACAGCACCGAGGCGTGGCCCTCTGAAGCCCGGCATGTGACTTCCACTCTGCCATGCCCAGCATTCCCGAACCACAGGGCTGGAGGTGGAGACTAACAAACACACTCGGGGCTGAACGCTTGTAGCATGGTTTTATGGGCCTCCCTGTTGCTTGGAAGGCTACACCTCCCTCAACAAACTCCACATAATAAAAAACTGCAGTGGTGGATACCTGCCCTTCTACATTTGTCCAAACCCATAGAATGCAGACCACCAAGAGTGAACCCTTGGGCAAACTACGGATTTGGGGTGAACAGGATGTCAGCGTAGGTCCATCAGTTAGAACAAACGTAGAACTCTGCTGGGTGATGGTAATAGTGGGGAGGCTGTGCACATGCAGGCACAGGAGGTATGAGGGAAATCTCTGTACCCTCCTCTCAAGTCTACTAGGAACCTAAAACTGCTCTAAAAACAAAAATCTAATAAAATTTTTTTTAATTTATTTATTAAAAAAATTTTTTTGAATGTTTATTTTTTCAGACAGAGAGAGAGAGAGAGAGAGAATTTGAACGGGAGAGGGGCAGAGAGAGAGAGAGAGGGAGAGAAAGAACCCCAAGCAGGCTCTGTGTTGTCAGTGCAGAGCCTGACACAGGGCTTGATCCCACAAACCATGAGATTGTGACCTGGGCCGACGTCAAGAGTCAGATGCCTAATTGACCGAGCCACCCAGGTGCCCCACTCATATATTTTTATATTGTATTATACAGCTTCTGCAGGATGAGCTCACTCTGCATGCTGGACGCTGGCCTCCACCCACACTATCTCACCTCACCCATTCAGGCTCACCCGTTATTATGCTAGCAAATCAAGGGCTAGAACCCAGGGACGAGGCCCTCACTGAAGCCTCACCAGCAGAGAGAGAGAGAAGACGAGCAGTGGGAAGGACGGCAAGCTGCCCAGGGACCACCCCCCCCCCCCCCCACCAAGGCTGAACTGTAGGACAGAAAACTTCCGTCAGTCGTTGAGAATGGACTTTCCTCAGAAAATGATTTTCTAAAGGTCTTTGTCAAGCAGGATCGGTGAAGGACCACAGTGTTATATTTGACAAGAGGAGACACATCCTGGTACAAAAACACAAGCTAACCTTGGTGGGATCTGGTGGCAGTGAGGCCTCCACCGTGTAGGGGCTCCCAGGCACGGGGTGTCCATCGTAGGTGACGTCTACAGCGTAAAGCCCCTCCTCGCGAGGGATGAACTTGGCTGTGCTGCTCTCCCGGCCCACCACGGGCGCCACCAGACACGGCACGACCTTTCTCGAGGGGCTCAGGATCGTCACATCCAGCTTCCCTTGGCCTCCTGCCCCGTTTGTGTCAATGGCGAACTCCTGGCCCTTCCCGACTTCGACTCCTGGAAAAGGGGAACGTGCCAAAGTGATGAGCTGACCCTTTTCAGCAACAAGAACAACCGAGAGCAAAAAACTAACAGTTCCTTGGACATGAGGTGTTATCTCAGCCCAGGCAACAAGCAGTGGCTGATAGCGAGGACAAGAAGCAAGACTGAGTAGGGATAATCAGCATGTACCTGGATAATAACCAGTACAAGAACAATTATTAATTAATGATGATATTGATAACAATGATAGCTGACACGTACTGAATGCACTCTACACCCTGGCACATCATCTCATTTAATTTTTACCACAACCCCATGGGGTATTTGTCAGCGATGGCTTTAACAGATGGGAAAACTGAGTCTCAGAGAGGTTAAGGGATGTGTCCAGAGTGACACCCAGCAGACCAGAAAGGTAGGACTCAAACATAAATTTACCTGATCTCACAATGTGCTCTGCTGACTGGTAAATTATAATCTGACACTGTCCTCTACTTACTTCAGGTGTTAACTTTATATCAAAACATTCCCATAGGCCAATATTTTATTTACTAACTCTTGGCAGCAAATTTAATCCTACAGCCAACAAGGCAAAAGTCACAGAGCTGGCTGGTGCAGGGGCACTGAGGCGAGTCTGAGGAAGTGACTCTCTGTACTGCGCTGATATCTGAAAGTTCTCTGCAAAGCAAGGCCACAGAAAACCCATGTGCTCTATTTGACAAAAACAGGGGAAGGACTTTGAACCAAAAGGAAAGCACTTGGGAGCACAGGGCCTCTGCCACAAGCCAGGGAATTCCTGACTCTGGAGCCTCAGAGCGCCATGGCCCAAAGGCTTTTCTAATCGCCATTGTGCTTTGCCTGGTCTGCAACTGAAGCCCTAAGTGTCTTAGAGAAAAAGCAACAACGAGGAGACACATGAAAAGGACTGGACAGTGACGATTCATATGCTCAGAGCTGGCTGCCCTCCAGGGACAAAGCCACCATCCATTTCTTGCTTCAGAGACCCCAGAGCTGGGAGGTGGCTCATGCATTTGGGTCACAGGTCAGTGAAGGCGCTCATCAAAGGTCCACTGAGACCAAAGAGGCCTGCCTTGGGGGGTATGCGCTGAGCCCCACGTGACCCTGAAATCAGGTGAATGTGTGCCACCGAGGCATGGCCGGGTTGCAGCCACACAGCAGCTCATGCCAACAAGGGGACATAGGTGTGCGTGTTCTCCAGGATGCATTGCTGATGTCAAAAGGCAGGCTGAAGACACACCGGTATGGCAGGACAATTTTAATGCAAAATAAACATTGCCAAATGTTTTCTGCTGGCACATATGCACATATAGATGCAGAGAGAAGGTATGGAAGGATAAAAACTGAACTGAAAACTCTGGTTAACCTAAGGGAGAAAAAAAGGTAGCAGAGTGGAGTTTACTCTCAACTGTGATGTTTTTTAGATGAAAGTGGATTTATGCATTACTTGTATAAAAAAATAATTCTATGATTACGTGTTGAACTTCTGAAGGTGAGTGATAACAACATCAGTGTTCACATTATACTATGGTCTTTACTTTTGTATGTTTGGAATTTTCCCTAATAAAATAAATTGAAACATTTTAAAATAAATGAAATGAGTTTGTACTGATAAGATACCTACCAAGCTAAAGGAATACTGGGATGGGACTGGAGGGATGCATCATACTTGTGGTTTCTGAGCGCCAGGGAGTTGGCTTTTATGCTAGACTGTCTACCCTTGTGTGGATTCTATGGCCAAGGACAACTAGCACAGTAGAAACTCACCAGAAATCAATGTGTCCCAACTTTTCTATGTAATGAAAGCATCCCACTGCGAGGCCAGCAGTTACGGAGGCCTGGCTATGTGCCAGCCCCTGAATCAGGAGCTCTTATTTAACTTTCAAAATATTCCTGTGAAGGTCAGTGTTCTTGATCTCCCCTCCCCGACTCTAAAAATGAGAAGACCGAGGCTTGGTGAAGTCACAGAGGTCAGGGAGGGTCACAGAGCTCTCCTACAGCATGGCCCCAATCCACACCCAAGTCTGTCCCACTGCAAAGTCTCTTAAGGCAGAATGTTTCTCTGCAAACTGTTCTTTGAAGGGAATCTAATTGGCAGCCCCAGTTGATGGTCTTCAGTGACCTGCCCCCCCTTCATCCACACACTTACTGTTTTCCAGCCCATTAATTTTTATCTTGCTCAGATCCAGTGGAGCAGCCACGCCCACGGCGAAAGGGCTTTTAGGGATGGGGTCGCCACCATAGGTAACCAGAACCTGCATATTGCCCTGGAACGAGAGGAAACAGAGTGCACCTTTGGGCACCAATATCTAACTTGTTGTTTAAACCTGCCTTCCAGATCCTTCATTCTTCCAGAGACACAGGGCACTTGACTCCAGTAGATTTAGAAACATCACAGATATAGGGGTGCCTGGGTGACTTAGTCAGTTAAGCGTCCAACTCTTGGTTTTGGCTCAGGTCATGATCTCATGGTTTGTGAGTTCGAGCCCTGCATCAGGCTATGTGCTGACAGCATGGAGTCTGCTTGGGATTCTCTCTCCCCTCTCTCTCTCTCTGCCCCTCCCCCTCTCACATTCCCTCTCTTCCTCTCTCTCTCAAAAATAAATCAATAAACTTAAAAAAAAAAAAAAAAGAAAGAAAGAAACAGCACAGATACGTTTCTCTAAGCTTCCAGCACCACGGCAAGAACAAGCGAGAAAGATAAAACCAGAGCAGCTTATAACAACAGGGACGACTTAATAAGCCTACTGTACTCTGTGCTTTTAAGCATTTCCTTGACTCAATCTCCAAACAGTCTAAAGGGGTGGTTTCCCACTGTCATCTCCATTTTTTCAGGAAAGGAAACTATAGCTCAGGGAGGTAGAGTCACATGCCCCAAATAACATACCTGGTAAAAGTGTGAGAGTCGGACCTCCCACCCACAGCACCCAGACCAGTGTCCCAGCTGCTCTGCCACACTACCTCCACCCAGCACACACCTGACTGTGGCCATGGGGAAAGCTGCTGGGTATGGGGGCCTCTAACTGAACAAAATCAGTTTTTTCTACATTCTGGAAATCAATTTCAGGCCACCAGATGGTGAAAAGGATTTGCAGACTGGAGTTATTCTAGGACCACCGTGTAGTCTCGAAACTCCATCTATGTCAAGGAAAGAAAGAAAAGTTGCAAGTGCAGAGGGGACCACATCTGTGGGCTTGGCAGGCCCCTTGCTAGTAGGCCAGGGGTCACGGGAGCACAGTACGACCATATGTGCCACGGATGTTCTCCTCCGGCCAGTCCTGGCCCACTCACGTCAGGCTTCCCCTCCCCAGTCAGCTAAGCAACTCCTGCCCCCCGCCCAACCAAGACTCCATGAAAGCCCATGGCTGTCTCAGTAGATTAAGATCTCCCTCACCTTAAACATCCAGGCATAACATAGGAGGACGTGGAGGAAATCTGGGGGCTCACCAGAATTTAGGCTCTGCTGAAAGCTGTCACTGATCAAGTGTTAAAAGGGTGTAGCTTTTGGCCTATATATATTTTCTCACATTGCTTATAATAATAAAAAAGGGGGGAAGAAGCCAAGAAAGAAATTGATTGCCATCATTGAAGGAGGGAGGATTGATTCTCCAGGATTTATTAGCACTGCAAACACACTAACTGGCCCCCTGCCTCAAGGGTGTAACATTTTGTGGTAAAATGTACACAGGTCAGATCCAACAGAGCTGAGAGCCAGCCCAGGGACAGGAAAGGTCTCCTCTCTGTTATGAGGAAGGCAGGGAGTGATCCATTACTTCAGCCACCGTGGCAATTTCATCACACCAGCTCTTCCCAAGTTTCAATGTGCCTACAAGTCCCTAAATCCTTGAGGGCTAGGCCTCACAGCTAACCAGAGGTCATGGAAAAACTTCCTTCCCCACCAGCCCCTGTAAGTCTTCTCATTGCGTCTCTGGTGCACCACGCGAGGAGGAAAAATCCTCTTTCAATTAAGCCTACCCATCCCATAAAAGAAAGTATGTTCAGGGGTGCCTGGGTGGCTCAGTTGGTTGAGTGTCCAACTTCAGCCCAGGTCATAATCTCACGGCTTGTGAGTTTAAGCCCCGCATGGGGCTCACCGCTGTCAGTGCAGAGCCGGCTTTGGATTCTCTGTCCTCACTCTCTGCCTCTCCCCTGCTTACACACTGTCTCTCAAAAATGAATAAACATTAAAAAAAAAAAAAAAGTGTTCTCATTACCAGTTATAAAACAAAACAAAACAAAACAAAACAAAACAAAAACCCAGGAAATTAACTCAACCTCAAATAACTTAACAAGGGGGAGGAAGAGATCTGAAGAGATTTACCACCTGCAAGGGCCTGTAGCATTTTAAGGTTTCCTGTGAGGCCTGGCCAAGGAACAACCAGAGAGAGTAGTGATGTCAGGAATGTGTGAGCAGTGACCACTGGTGCATTTCACAAAGACCTTGCTGACTGCAGGTCAGTTTTATTCTCTCCCCTATGTGCCTCTGAGACCTTAATCCACCCTGCACAGCACATGAACACAAGACTCTGACTTACGAGCTCAGGTGAGGACAGGACCAAGTGAGCTCCCCACAGCCCCCTCCTTCAGCGACCTCCAGAACAGGTAGGGCTCAGTGAACTCACAGGGTCTCCTCAAGGCACCCACCGTAAGTATGTGGAGTTTTTGATTCCCAGTGGCTTCTGACCTAGAAGGTCATGGAGCCGTTGCCACCAGCTTCTCAAAGCACTTGCTCTATGGGAGGGAGTATGGGTGAGAAACTGAAGGCTTTTGGGGACGCAGCCAACCAAAAGCACAGAAGGCAAACTCCCTGGGAGAATAGAGCATTGTGTCTTCTCCTTCCTAAGAAATCAAGCCTTTGCCTGACCTTTGGAGGATCCTCAAGCCCCAGTCCAACAAGGACACTCCACCAAGGCAAAAGGAGCTCTGATCACCACCTTCCGACGAGACCATGGCTGGTCTGCTGCAGGGAGGCATCACTCAGAGACCCTGCAGGGGACAGTAGCAGCCCGCAGGTGGCAGGAAGCAGGGAGCCAGCAATCAGGTGGGGCCACAGCTCCTCATACAGCACAGCCTGCATTCTGAGGGCGACAGCTCACCCTGGGCTAGAACCCACCACTGTCTCTTCACACACACTAAACAACTACACTTCTGGAAAGTTCCAGCCTGATATTCCCTAAAACCACCATAAGAAGGTGCACCTGTGGGCATCAGTCTTCAAAGTGCGCTCCCTGCCTCCACATTGGGCACGGCCTTCTGGGCTGACCCAGGCCTCTTAACCACATCCAAGGGCATGGCTCAAAAGGCAAGCTTATTTAACCTAATCTGGAGCTGTACGCTGCTCTTCAGAAAAGAGAGATCAAAGGCAAATGAGGATGCTTGGCCCCACTCTTGTGCAAAGTTCTTATGTTGTCTCTGCTTGTGAGGAGAGGCTCTATTTTGTGTATTCACGCTTTAAGGCATAAATCCATGCAGAGAACATAGAGCACCAGGCCCTATGCTCAAGACTGGGGATGGAAAGATATATATGCTTGTATATATATGACATGGTATCCCATCCTTGGGGAACTCACAGCCCAAGAGAAGAAATACAATCTATTTCCTTTGCCACAGAGAAATTGGCTAAACTGCAAGTTGCCCAAATAATGGAATGGCAAACCTTGCTCTAAACACCAAACTGGGACCAGAGAAGAACATGTGAGCTGTTCACATCGGAGGCAGTGACACACCAAGCCTCTGCCAGGCTCCTTAGACACATGACAGGCAGCATCTGAACAAATAGCTCCAAATGGCCACTGAGCCTGCAACACCCCTCAAACCTGCTGTCATCCAGAACTGGATGACTTTGACTTTGGGGTGACTTTGAAGTAAGAAGTCTCCCCCTCTAGCCGCCACCCTTGCCCCAACTGGCAGCTGGGGCTTCTAGGGCAACAGGTTCTTAAGTCTCTTCTGAGGGTGCAGGTCAAAACCCGACTCTGTCTTAATGTCTGCAACTTACTTTGTGGCAGCTGAGCCAAAACCCAGAAAGGTTTATACATACAGGATAAAGCAAGAGTCTCAGAATGTTCTAGAAGAGTCTAAGTAAGACCTTGTGACCTTTCCAGTGTGCATGGCCATGTGTTCTGGTACCTTCTCCTAAGCAATGTGGAGAATTGGCAATAAGGATGATGTCAAGCTGGTGCTCCCGATGGTGAGGGTCCCAGCAGCCCTCTGAAGCATCAGTAGGAAAAGAATTACCCATTTAGCGCTTAGCAGCCTGCTGAGTAAAGGGTATTCTACCTACGAAAGTATTAATTTTACCACCACTAATAATGAACCCCTCATTAAGGTAAAAACAAAAACCACAGGGAGAACATCTGGAGATAAGAGGCCACATCTATATTGCAGCACATGAGAACTCACCCAGAGGACCCCTCTCACTGCCAGGGAGGCTCTCAGAGTAAAGATTCCATCTCCTAGGATGTGTAGCCCCCAGCGCAAGGGGACACCTAAGTCACCCCCAATCCTTACTGTACCTCTCATTCCTTCCCACGAGACTCTAGGCAGCTCCTCCCTGAGAGGGCCAAGCAAGAGTGATGCTTCTCAGGTGGCGTTTCTGCAGAAAGCATCATCCCTGTTCTCCCACAAAGGGTACCTCACACAGGGGGACTGTTTTCCTCAGGAAAGAAGAAATCTGAGAGGTTTGAATGACCGTGTAGAACACTATGCACAAGTAGTAAAATCCAGGCTTTTTTTGAGGGTTATCTGTTCCTCAGACCCCAGAAGTGTGGCCGGGGAGTGAAATTTTGAACAAGTTAACATGAATGCATACACAGAGAGAGTGTTTCCTTGGTGCTTCCTGCCTAAAATAATCAGAGCCAAGTGGCCTGGATGGTCAGATCCTGTCTGTGTTCCTGAATTTTGTCAAAGGGAACAATCTGGGGCCCTAAATATACTATTTCGGGGCCGAGGAACTAAAGGCTGAATTCTCTTTGAGACAGACCCACTACACCACCTTGTAAAAGGGCCAGCAAGGAAAAACAGAGTCATGGCCATTCCTTCCCCTGTGAGTAATTAAGAAAAGACTAAAGGAAAGGCAGCTGGTAAGGATGAGCGATGTGTGTGAAATAAGAGGGAGATACTAGGTGCTGAATTCCAAGAGCTCACAGTTTCCCTGCTAAAACCCAAAATGGACGTGAGAGATTGGGATGGGGAGATACGAGCTAGCTTCCTGCTTGTTCTTAGAGAAACCTTCAGGTCCTCCTCACAGAACCAACCAGGCCTTTTGCCAGAACCTCCCAGAGAGGCTCAGAATGACAGGCGTGAGAAGCCGTAGCCCACAGAGGAGCACTACAACAGAGCACAGATCACACCCTTGGTGTCTAAAGTACCCAGCACAGCACTGAGGGGGAAGGGGCCTGGGTGGGGGGCCAGGGGACAAGGGAATGGGAAGAACCCTACCTGCTGGGTGGGTGTGTATTTAACGGTGTGAGAGTAGTCGTAATTGTCGATGATGTCCAAATCCTTCACGGCGTCTCCAGGAAGGGGGCTGCTGAACTGCACGTTCAGTGGGGCCTTTCCAGCCCCTTTGGTATAGACAGTGAAGTGGGTCGGTTTCCCATTTTCCACACCTGGAAGGATATACTGTGAAGTGGGGAGACAGGCCTGGTTGGAGAGGTTTCACTTTTACAACCAGTCTGACGGGTTCCTCAGCACCAGCTCTACCAAAGCAGTCAGCGACACGGGCTGGTGCTTGGCCACTGCCAACAGCTTGGGCAGGAGCACTGCCCCGACAGACACCTGCCTTTGGTGGAGAAGAGTCCCTCGAGGTCCCTGGACCAAACATGTCCATTGCCACTGGCCTGTAGAAGGCCTCCAGGAGTCATCTTACCTGCTTTGCTGAGCCCTGGGCCTTCTGCCTTCACTTTGCTGGCATCATGGGAAGGGTCAACTTTCACTCTGAAAGGGCTGGCGGGGATTTCCTGTAGGGGAGACACTGTCTCAGTAGGAAAGTCCCTGAAGCATCTGCCAGAGCTTAGCTTTCTGCCCAACATGAAGGGGGAGACCTCTGTGACTCTGGTGGGTGGTGGTGAGCAAACTTCTGTCACCATGGGCCAAGCCTTGCAATCTAGCCTCAGGTAGCGGCCAACAGGTGTCACTTACGAATGCCTGGATCCCTACATCACAGGCTTTGACCTGCTTACTGCACAGCTAAGGGAAGGTTTCCCACAAATGAATCTGAAAACTCTGAGCCTTTAACAACAAAGGTTGAGTACTTAGAATGTAAGAAATACTACCAAGAATAAAACCCAAACAATAACATATGGATGGGGTCACGGGGAAGGAAATGTCCTCCAGGTACAGCTCAGAGCTAAGGTTTGGGGAAAGCAAGGAGCTGATCAGAAATAGAATGGCTATAATTCTTCAAAAAGAAAGTTGCAGGGGTGCCTGCATGGCTTAGTCAGTTGAGCATCTGACTTCGGGTCAGGTTGTAATCTCGAGATTCATGAGTTCAAGTCCCACATCAGGCTCAGTGCTGTCAGAGCGGAGCTTGCTTTGGATCCTCTGTCCCCTCCTCTCTCTGCCCCTCTCCCTCTTGTACTCTCTCTCAAAAATAAACATTTTTTAAAAAACTAAAAAAGAATGTTGCAGATTATCAGAATAAAGGCGGAACAGTTTAACTGGCCGAAGTTAATTCAAGACCAACACCTTCAGGCACTTTCTCTTAAGATTCCAATCTTTACATGAGGTTAATATGAATCATCGGGAGTCCACTATTCCCTATGTTAGGTACCACTTGCCTTATCCTCACTATCACATGTAAATATGAACTCTATTTGAAAGTTCAAAGCTCCTCTCCCTATAAAAGTTTGAGGGCCAAGGCCAAAACCTTTGCTTCAAAGAGGATGAAGTAGAACACTTCTAGAAGGTCATTACATTTCAGTCAAAAACTTGATGAATGTTTATAACAAACCAGTCTCCTTCCAGAGAGCCCTGCTGTAACCACTGAATACGCTGTGCCTCACTTTGGTTAGAAAGTAGTAAAAACTTAATTCTGGGGTTATTTTTTTTTTCCTTCATGGTGTTAAGGAACCAGAGAGGAAAACTATTAAGCAGAATTCTCAAGACAATGCCCTATTGCTAAAAAAAAAAAAAAAAAAGGAAATACACACACAGGTGGCCAGAAAGAACCCAGGCCCAAACACACACCTGAGATGCAAAGAGAACTTTGATAGTGTATCGCCCGGCAGCAGGAGGCACATATTTGACCGTAAACGTGTCGTTGGCGTTGTGAATAATGTCAAAGTCCACGTCTTCCTCATCCTCACTTAACACCCGGGCATCACATTTAATGCCAACGCTGACATCACCTGGAACAGACCAGCTTATGAGCGCACCAGCGTACAAGAAACAGCATGTCCCATGCAATCACTTCCAGCTCAGCTCACCTAACGCCCCAGAAAATCAATTGGGAAGCTTCCAGTAACAAACCTGACAAAGGGATGGTGCTAAGTCAGGGATTTGGAGACGGGATGGAAGATTAGCAAAGATATGACCAAGAAACTGACACAGAGGCTCATTAGGTGAACAATTACCTATTCAGGTGCACTATTTCTTGGCTCAAAGTTCACTGCCTTTCAAACATTATGAAAAGAATGTTCTTCCTCAAGAAGCAACAATGACTGCACCGGGGGAAGCCCCCTCTCACCTTCCCCAGCCTCGGTACAGTCCACTGTGAAATGAGTAGGCTCATTTGCCTTCAGTCCACTTCGCTCCACGCCTGGCCCAAACACCTTGACCTTCTGGGGATGACTACCCTGCCCGATATTGACCTAAAGAGGACATGGGAGAAAGTTATAACCAAGTTTTCCTGCACTTGGATCCAGTGACACGTTGTTAGTTAACATTGTTAGAAATAGTTTTGTTGGACAATCTAGAGTACTCTGCCCTTCAAACTACTCCATCTGTCAAGGTCCACCAAGGATGTATCTCCTTGACCATCCAGCATACAGCCCAGACCTGCCACAGGACTTGGCTTTTTCATACAATGGCCAGGATTCTGTCTCACAACCTACCCTGTAGGGGCTGTGAGGGATGTTCACACCTCCCCAGACCACGGCAATGGTGTGCTTGATGGCCTTAACCGGGGTGTACGAGCAGGCATACGTGCCATCCATTCGGCTCTTCATCTGGATGTCAATGGGCTGGCCTTCCCCATCCTGCAAAAGAGCAGAGGCTAAGAACAGAAACTGGCCCCTCACACTGTCTTCATCAAACAGGGTCACCATGGCTTCCCAAGACAATCAAGTCACCACCCATCCAACAAATCTTCACGGAGCAACTATGATATGCCACATTCTCACAATGCAATCACCACAAGTGATAAAATACTGCCTGCTTTTATTTGTTTTTAATAAAAGCAAATGACCCAAAAATAAAGCCATGGCCACTCAATACTTCTTCATTTTAATTCCGGCATTTAAATCCTTGGGCCAAATTCAATTAAGTTAGATAAATATATTTAATAAATTCTTGTTTACAAACCTCCTGTCATGGACTAGGTAGCTTCAGCCACACTGAAGGACATTTACAAGGAAATCTGAAATCAAGCCTTGTTTCCAAGGCATACAAAACCCAAAGATGAGAAAATCACCTTGCTTTACATATTAGAATCTCATTTAATCCTCACATAACCCCATGAGATAAATATTCATGTTATTCCCAAGGTGTGGATGAGTGAACTGAGGGTCAGATGAACTGAGCAACTTGCCACTATAGTGACAGATCTTGTCACCTGACAGTTATCTGCACAGGTGGCCCCTGGAAACTTACCTGAGCAAATATCTTTAAGGGAGCTTTTCCGGCATCCTTAGGATCCACAGTGAACTCAGCCAGGTTGTTGACAATGCAGCCAGATTTCTCCAAACCTGGTCCGTAAGCTTGGACCTGGGGCAAAGGGCCAATAATAATTCTCCTTCTGTGCCATGCCCCAACAATGCCCCTACATAATGACCAGTGACCACCAGGGAATGAGACAAGAACAAAACAACCCGTGTCTGGCTTCACAGTACCTATGTAACAGGATGGATATGAAAGGAAAATGCTCTACCAGGCTGTAACTCAAAAATTATAAATAGTATCTTTAACCTCCCAGGAGGAAGAAAATTCTCAAAACCCAGGCCCCAAACTAGCCTGGGGCTCCTTGCCTTATTCTGAGCTGACATAGAGAACTTCTAGTGACCAGGACATGGACCTCCAGCCATGCCCAGTTTCAGTGTTCTCACTTTGACAGGGGCTCAGAACCTTCACCACAGACATTCCAAAAGTTTGCAGCTCCCAGGGAGGAAAAAAGACCAGCAATTGGCCAAAGAGGGATAGCAACTAGTCCAGACCAACATCAGCCTACAAACAGCTGCCCGGGTGGGCCACAATAGCACACATGGGAGTGTGGAAGCTTCCACCTGGCCGCCAGGCTGCCTCAGACTTGATGTTTATCAGCCTCCTAAGAGTTTGACAGAAGCTCTTAGAAACACTGCTCCAATTTAAGAGAAGGGAGCTGGGGAGAAAAAAGCATGTTTAATTTATGAAGAACAGCTTCTGCAGCCTCCTGGATGGGCCAGCCACTGGGCTAAGGACTGTCCTCATGTATGTTAGATCCCCTGAATCATCCCAGAAATCCTAGGAAACAGACACTACTATCATTCCCATTTTATAGAGAAAGGATCAAGAGTCAGAGGGGGCGCCTGCGTGGCTCAGTTGGTTAAATGTCCAACTTCGGCTCAGGTCATGATCTCACGGTTTGCGAGTTCAAGCCCCACATCGGGCTCTGTGCTGACAGCTCAGAGCCTGGAGCCTGCTTTGGATCCTGTGTCTCCCTCTCTCTCTGCCAGTCCCCTGCTCATGCTCTGTTTCTCTCTCTCTCTTAAAAATAAATAAAAACATTAAAAAAAAAAAAGAGAGAGAGAGAGAGACATAAGAGACTTGCCCGGCATTAAGAAAGTACTAAGTGGTATTACCAGGGTCCCAGCTCAGACCACTGTCCTTCCTAAACTCTCAATGGCTCCTCTCTGCCATCCCTCAACATGTCTCTGGATATCATAGAGAGGGTCAGGAGCCAGGAAGGGAGCACAGAAACATAACAAACAGACTCACCAGATCTGGGTTGTAGTCTCCTGCAGCTGGATGGATGAAGGCCATGTACGGGCTGTCCTTGATATCCTCATCATCACACATGATGTGAACGGCATATTCGCCAGGCTCCTTGGGCCAGTACTTGACGTCACATGAGCCATCATTCTGGTCATCATACTCAATCTTTGCTTGGGAGGGTCCTTCGATGGCAAACCCTGGGGGATGGGGTGAGAAGGACCCCTGGTTACATGGTGGAAAGAACCTATTCTATGTTACTACCAACTCACTCCCTCAAACCCAAGTATCAGCCAGAAGACTGAAATCTGTGCCCCTTTCCTACAAAAACAAGCCCACTGAGCCTTTACAAGAGGTGGAAGGGCTGGATTTTATACTATGCTTTTTGTTTTTCTTTTAAACATCATCTAATAAGGAAGGTCAACCAAAACCTTAAATCAATGCCCACCCTTGCCCCACCAAATCCTCTTCCGGGTTTTCATCTGAAGGAAATAACCAAGGATATGTGTAAACAAAGGTACTAAGTATGTGTACTCAGCATTGTGTCTTTAAGAAAACCACGGAAATAACAGGAAAGCCCAATGGTAGACGTATCCATGCAATGGAAGTCCAAAGAAGCCATGGAAAATCAAGACATGGCCTATATTTATCTGAGGCACAAGATACAAAGATTATCCCTAGATATTTTTTGTGGCATATCAATATTTAGGTGTGAATGTACAGAAAAAACGTCTGGAAGGATATGCCAAAAGGTTTAATATCATACCAAAACACTCATTATCCCTCTAGAAGGAAACACTAAAGGTGATTTCTTATTTTTTCTGGTTTGCTTATTTTTACTACCTAAAACACATAGTCACCAAACTATGGCCAGTGGGCCAAACTGACCTAGTACCTGTTTTTGTAAATAAGGCTTTGCTGGAACACAGCCGCATTCCTTCAATTCTATATTTTCTATGGCTGCTTTTGTGCTACAACTGCAGACTTAAACAGTTGCAGCCGGGAGAATACGGCCTACAATACTAAAACATTTGTTATCTGGTTCTTTATAGAGCAGGTTTGCTGACCACTGATCTAAAGTGATTCTATTTACATCAGATATGTATTTAAAATCGGGGTGCCTGGGTGGCTCAGTCAGTTGAGCATCTGACTCTTGACTTTGGCTCAGATCATGATATCACAGTTAGTAGGTTCGAGCCCCACATCGAACTCTGCTCTGACAGTGTAGAACCTGCTTCGGATCATCTCTCCCCCCCCCTCTCTCCCCCATCTCTGCCTCTCTCTCTCTCTCTCTCTCTCTCTCTCTCAAAATAAGTAAGTAAACTAAAAAAAAATGATAAAATAAGTAAAATAAAATATACTCTGTTATGCTCCAAAGAACATTTATTCTCCAAATTTCAAATTTCAGCAAAATTTATTCATTCATCTAAACTAAGAATTCAGGCAACAATTACTTGCAGAGTGCCTATTATGTTCCAAGCGCTGTTTCAAGCACAACATCCGTAGAAAACCTCTGTCCTTGGAACTAATGAAGAGGCAGAGGGCAACTTGAAGGGCAAGAGGAAAATCAAAATCCCAATCCCACAGCGTATCCAGAGCTGGCCACGGATGGTCAGGAGGCAAGGGGGCTAAGGGTAGTGAAGCTTGGAGGAGGACTCAACTCTCAGCCTGACATTGGGACCAGGCCTCATGTAATCTCAGCTTTCCAGAAGCCGCTGGCCAGCTGCTTCCACCTACCCAAAGACCCCACTTCAGAGCCAACGGACTCTACCACGAAGTCTGCCGACCGCCCGACAATCCCACCGTGGAGGCCAGGGCCCCATGCACGAACTTTCTGCATGCCTGCTTCAGGGCCAACTTGAACTTCAAAGGGGCTAAGAGAAAAGGAACAGAAAAAGCATTAAAGAAGAACAAAGAAGAGACTACAAACAGCCATAAGTTGTTTGCACATATTTTTTCCACTCCTTTTACCTACAGTCCCAATGTCTATCTAGCCAACCCCTTCCTCCACACAGGTGCCCCCACAGTCATTGTTATGTCAACAATATAAAGGACTGTGGCTGCCTCGGGGCACTCAGGTGGCCACTGGGTGGGCACTCAAGACACACTGCCTTGCAATATCCTTCTGATCATTCACCCTTGAATGTAGACCTCACCAGACTGTGAGCTCTGGATGGTAAGAGACAGCATACTTCTCTAGATCCTGCTTATAAAGAAGAAAACTAGGTTGAATAGGCTTTATCTCCTACATGAATGAATACGCTTTAACTTTGATATGGGAGAGTAAAAAAAAAAGAAAGTTTGCTTAGAGAGGTGCCTGGCTGGCTCAGTCAGTAGAACACGGGCCTCATTTGAGCCCCATGCTGGGGGTAGTGATTGCATAAATAAATAAACTTAAAAAAAAAGTTTGCTTAGATTCTCAGAACCCTGTAATGCCCAGATATTTCTCAAGGTAAATGGAATTTATTCAGAGTTTAAAGTTCCCCCCAGGAAAGCTGGAAAACACATGAACAGGGGAGGGTAATTGTGATGCCCACAAGACAAAGCTGGAGTCTGCGTCCCTTGGCTCGTGACTGCACTCACGTAGAGAATTTTAATGTAAACCATGGCAGACTTTACCCCCATGGCATTCCTGAACAGAGGCACACATTGAAAGAAAGAGAATCTTAGTTTATATAAGGGTATATAGACACACAGCCCATTTGCTCTCTATTACTGCTCCTTCTGACTTCCCTGCTTCCCCCACCCCCCGCCCTCCACCAGCCCCAAACCACCAGCATTTGATTTAAAGCAAGGCAGCCGAAACCACAGTGACTTTCTGCTGTTTTTGAGAACAGGCCAAATGTCTGTGTGCTGCTATGAGGAAAAAAAAAAAAGTTTTCAACAAAGCAGATCTCTTTCCCTGGACTGAGCACGCCTCCAGAGAAGACGCAACTCCAGCTGGAGACTCACCTCTTTGGAATGTGGTGTCCCCCCCACGTGATGGCAATGCTGTACTTCCCCGGGGTGCTGGGGTAATACTCAAATGCATAGACTCCATCCAGAAAGCCTTTCTGTTTCACCAGCTCCTCCAGACCCTCTGTGGGAAGAAAGCACACCATCTTTCCAATGCAATTCCAGGCTCAGAACAAGCATCCAAAAGACGAGAGCAGAAAGACAGCAATATCTATAAGACATAAGCCACAGAGGGAAACGAAGTGGGCTGCCTCAGAGAGTGAGACCCTCAAAACCTAGGAGATTAATCCAAGCCTAAAAATAGATCCATTTCTGCCTCAAAGTGTGGGGAAAAGGAAGACTTCCCAGCTAAACGGCATTAGTAGGCTCGCTGAGCTAAAAGAAGGCCACAAGGTCCTGGACCTCCTGGGACTATATTCAGACAAATCTAGTCCTATCTCAATTTTCCTTAACGATCATAGCTAGCTGTCTTAGCCTCTCACAAAACTGAGGAGGGACAGAACCCTTAGGAGTATTTGGCATGAATTTCTGGCATAAATTACTGCCCTCGCACATCTTTTTTCAAAGCTGGACGACAAAAGTGAGAAAGTTCCTGTATGCTCTCCACAAGAGGACAGGTTTTAGATGCTGCACCACAAACTCCAGACTGAGCCATCAGGTAGGAACTTGTTTTATGTTGAGCCCTGAGGTTTGGCTGGGAAAGCCACTTAGTCAAGCGAGAATCCAAGGTCAGAGAAAATGCCTCCTTGGCTCCTGTAGCAACAAGCCAGCAAGGAGGGCAGCCCCAGAGTAGGTTGGCTCCAGGTCTGGGTAGTCTAGAACCTTGGCCACCCTTAGAGCACAGCCCTCCTCACAGCTTGGTGCTCTGAGATCAAATATTAACCTCCTGGAGCTCAGAACACTCCTGCCCCAGCCTGTTGGGAACACAGAGGGTGGGAGAAACCTTGGCATAGGAAGTTCACATTCCCACTGAGGGCTGCTACACCTGCAGCCAGCAATGGAGAGCTGCTTATCTGTGGCAGGGGAAAACACAAGCAGAGCAGACACCTGACCTTGTGTCTGCAGTCTCCCTCCCCAAAAAGGGAGGAAGAATGAGTTGCAGAGTGCAACCCACCCCTCCATGAACAGCAGTTATCTACAAAGAAAACTTAATCTTAGGGGAATTTTATTCTCCTTCTATAAGCACTGATCATAGTAATTAGGTACTTGGCATAATTTCATCATCTATAAAATGTAACCTGTAGTGGGAAAATTACTGGCTTTAGAGACTGCGCTTGAATTCCAGCCCGGATGCTTATGAGCTGTGTGACCTTGGGCAAGACCTTTTCTCTCGAGCCTAGGTTTCCTCAAATAAAAAATAAGCCACTTCAGGTTGTCATTCCAAGGAGAGCACTTCTCAAACTCTATTGCATCACTGCTTTTTCTTTTCCCAGAAGCCTTAATATGTGAGGCGGTCAAGCTACCACTGTTCCCACCTGTATCCAGGGTAGACGTAACTAATCAACCAATCCCCATGGAGCCCAGAGTGCCTCAACTCTTTCACATAGCTCTCTGGGATCAATCAAAACCGGCTGTGGGATGAAATCCATATGCTATGGCTGCAAAGCCAGCCAAAGTCACACCAGAGATGAGGAAACAAAGCAGCACTTACTAGGACCCTTCACAGTCACACCGAGTTCTCCGCTTCCAGCAGCTTTGGTATCAACCTTGAAGTCTGCAGTCTCCCGGATGCGGATGCCTTTGGGCTGCAGGCCTCGGCCACTGGCCCGGCAGGCGTTTGGACTACAGGCTGCAAACACAGTTTTGACATCAATTCAACCTTTCATTCGCTAGAGTTGAGCAAGCCAAGGTAACTTGGAGCCACCCGCCAAGAAAATGTTTGCTCTGCACAGAGCGCCTGCAGCAGTTGCCTGAGGCCAAGGGTCCCGTTCAGGGAACACACCAGGCTAGCAAATAAGGACACAACATAACTTTGTCCAGCCACACCGCAGAGGGACAGTAGGGGCGTGGGGGCGGGGGGGCAGTTACTTTGGCACAGAAAGAAGGAGAAGCACAGCATACATTTGCTGAGCTCCTGGAACCCGCTGAATCCTGGCATTTATCCTCTTGGTAGTGAAGGAGAGTTAAATCTCATTCCGTACTCAAGGGCCCAGTAATTGGGAAGACCAAACTTTTTCAAGTCTATTTGAAAAATGTAGCACTTGAAAACATCTGACCACGTTCCCAAATCAGATCAGCCATTTCTAAAAGTCGAAATGTGATCGTCTTCCGCATGAAGAGCCAGAGGACAGCTCAAAAAGAGACCCATTCAACCCCACCCTGGCCATGGCAGACAAATATTTTAGTGCTGTCACCAGGTAATCAGAATGTGGGTGGCTATAAATGCAACAATTAGCAGTAAACGCCACTCTCCATTTGATTTCTGGATCTAGTTTAAAAAACCTGAAGTCAGAAGTCTAAAAATTAAGGACCAAGGTAGTTTCTGGTACTTCTTACATGACAAGCCCACAAAACTACTGTCCCATGGTTGATAAAATGCATCCTTGTACCCTAGGAATTCTTTGCCAACTTGGGCAACTCTTTTATGTACAGAAAAGACAAAGCATGGGGCGCCTGGGTGGCGCAGTCGGTTAAGCGTCCGACTTCAGCCAGGTCACAATCTCGTGGTCCGTGAGTTCGAGCCCCGCGTCGGGCTCTGGGCTGATGGCTCAGAGCCTGGAGCCTGTTTCTGATTCTGTGTCTCCCTCTCTCTCTGCCCCTCCCCCATTCATGCTCTGTCTCTCTCTGTCCCAAAAATAAATAAACGTTGAAAAAAAAAAAAAAAAAAAAAGAAAAGACAAAGCAATGGACAAAATGTCACGTTGTTTGTTAAGTAGCTTTTCCTTTCCAAATCTGACACTGCACATTCGGTAGTTCTCTATATGCTAGAAGTGAGATCATAGACTCCAGAGGATGAAACTCTTTACTGCATAGAAGGAAGAGAATTCCTCCTCTGGCGCCTCCACCTTGCAATATTCTCAGCTGGCTATTTGGCAAACAACTGCTTCCCGAAAAGATATACTCATATCCTAGGAGTTGGAGATTATTTTAGCTGGTTCATGGATGAACATAAGTTTTATGGCCACACTTTATGGCAAGTGACACTGGTTTTCCATTGTGAAAATGGCATGAAGATTCTTTTTTTATATGAAATCAGTTAAGTAGTGGAAAGGTGAGTACATCAAAAGAAAAACTCTATCAATTAAATACTAAATAGTACAAGTGATGGATGGATATGCAAGGTGAAAAATGTAGTCCACAAGTGAGAGGGAACCAGAAAACAATATTAGAACAGGAAAGCTGTTAAAAATTCTTTCCTGCATATGTCAAAGAGACTTTTATTTATGAATATGTCGGTCTTGTTTTTTTTCCTTTGTCAAAAGGAGAAAAGTCGGTCATACCAGAAATAAGTCACAACAGGATGACAGGACTTCCCTTGGAGGGTTTTTATGTGTCTTAAAAAAAACAACCAAACACTCATGGAAATTCTGAACACAGGTAATAGTCTCAACATCAAAAGGGTAACTGCTCAGTTCATATAAACACTAAATGGAGCTAAAGAGTTTGAAAGAAACCACCAGGTCCTCCACCATTTTGAGATGTCTTAGACATGTTTCAATGTACCTAGAGAGCAGGTTTGGGGTCCAGCTAGACAAGTAACATTGACGCCCACACTGTCACGTCTTGAGGTCACAAACAGCACAGGCCCAGCTAATGTGCAGGTAGCACAGGGAACTGGCATGGAAGTCCCATTCAACCAGCCCTTACCCAGCAAGATGCCTCTGGCCCAGTGCTCTCAGTTAGGAAGCCAACAGCTTCGGGGTCCAGGCTGACCCAGAGGTAGGATTCAGAGAAGAAGTCAGTTCTACAGATGCAGATGCAGAGGACAGAACAGGGAAAGGCAAGTATTGGTTAGAAAAGGCAAGAGAGTTGGAAAACAAAACAAAACAAAAGAACAACAAAGTCAGAAGGAAAGGGATCTGACGTTAGAGAAAAAAGCATGCTCTGGCTGCAGAAGGGGTTTAGCAGCATGGGTAAGGGGTCAAAAGAGACCTGAGTTCTACTTCTACTGATGCCTAGTCCGTACTCACTGATACTTTATGTTATCCAAACCTCAGTGTCTCCACCTGAAAACTGGAGATAATTTTAGCACCTGAAACACACCGGTTGGTGTGATGATTAGATGCAGTCATGCTAAGTGCCTGACGGCCAGTAAAGGCCAAGCAGTGGAGGCCACAGGGCACCAGCAGTACCACAGGTGCCAACCTCAGCCACAGACACCAACTGCCCAAATGGCCTCAGTCCTGCATCTCTCAGTGACGACCCTCTGACACGAGTGTTTTGGGGAGGACTGAATGCGTTAATACAAGTGAAGCACTTAGGTCAGCGCACAGCTCACAATAAGATGTTCATATTAATATCTTGAGGACAAAGCAAGCCACTTCCCACCAAAGGGGACCTGGCAGAAAGGGGACAGGTGCGAGTCCAGTGTGGCCCCCACTATACCCCTGGCCTCGGAGCCCAGCTGTGCACACCGTCAGCCTCAATGCCAGAAGCAGATATATTTGGCCACCCCAGCACTCACCTTCCCCAACCTGTACAACGAAGGGACTCTTGGGAATGGTGTCCCCAGCAAAGGAGACCTTGACCACATGGGGGCCAGGCTGTACTGGTTTGTACACACATCTATACACCTGGTTTCCTTTGTCTTCCACCAGTAATTCCACAGTGTTCTTCCCCTGGGGATCCTCCACTTCAACACCAATGTCACCCACACCGGCACCTAGGAGAGAACAAGCATTCTGTGAGCCCAGGTCACCTTGTCAGAACACTCACTGTGGATGAGCTCAGGTACAAGATGGAGACCGAAGGAGACAGGTACTCTGAAGGTCAAAGTCCACGCCAAGATGCAAACAACTGTTTTTTGATTGGGGGAGGAGGTTCATAAACTTTCCTTTTCTCCCATTCCATATTTTCTAAGTTTTCTACACTGAAAAGAAAATGATGTTCCAAGAATCGTGTCTTATCCTCCCCACCTTATCCTTATTCCTCCCTACCAGCCCCCACCCTGGCCTTGCATAGAATTTGGTCTAGCAGATGATTCTCAAAACTTAGTTTCTTTGCAACGGTTATTCAAGTCAGAAATGTGTGCAGAAGTTACCTGATAATTAATAACTAAAGTCAAGCTTGAGTGTAAGATCTTAAAGAAGAAAAGCTGGTTTAGTAAAATCTATAAATACTTGGGGCACCTGGGTGGCTCAGTTGGTTGAGTGTTCGACTTCAGCTCAGGTCATGATCTCATAGTTCATGAATTCGAGCCCCACATTGGGCCCTGTGCGGACAGCTTGCTCAGAGCCTGGAACCTGCTTCAGATTCTGTGTCTCCCTCTCTCTCTGCCCCTCCTGTGCTCACTCTCTGTCTCTCTCTGTCTCTCAAAAATAAATAAATGTAAAAAAATTTTTTTAGGAAAATCTATAAACATAACCAACACACTTGGAAAAAGGCACTTTTGTTGTTGGTTGTTTGAAAAGACAAAAGGTCAGGCATCCCAAACCTTTGGGGCTCCTGAGAATCATCTTGGGCTCCAGAAGAAAGCCTGGTCCACAATACCTGCTGTGTAGATGTCAAAGTAGGTGGGCTTATTGGCGATGTTTCCAGCAGTTTCCAAGCCTGGGCCTTTGGCAGTGACTTTACTGGCATCTCCCTGCGCCTTGTCAACATTCACTTCAAATGGGCTCTTGGAGATGTGCTGTCCTGCAAAGAGGACTGTAACCTGCGGGTGACAGATAGATGAGATATAGTCACTTCTCCCTGCCCAGGGAGACCACCATATGAAGCCACATGCATTAACAATCTTCTCTTCCATCCTCCTAACTATACATACAAAGGTGGCTGGAACCAGAGGCCCTGGTTAAGCAACTTGAATGGGACTCCCACCTGGCTCCATTGGCCACAAGGCTGGGCCTAGGACATCATGCTTTCAGCAAACTAAAAATGCTTACATCAGTTATGGCTAGCCAATATAACAGGATATGAACAAATACTTATACTTGAATCTGTAGGCATGGGACCCTTGAAGGCAGCTGCAGAAGGGGCCACTGACCCCCCTAGTGGTACAAGGTATAGTTCCAGGATTTCAAACCCAGAGTCAAAATATTTTTCATGGGACCAAAAATCACTCTCAGATACATAAATTTGAGATACAGTATAGATTTTCATTTAAAATTTGAGTTGGGGGCGCCTGGATGGTTCAGTCAGTTGGGTGTCCGACTTCAGCTCAGGTCATGATCTCACAGCTCGTGGGTTCGAGCCCCGAATCAGGCTCTGCGCTGACAGCTCAGAGCCTGAAGCCTGCTTCAGATTCTGTGTCTCCTCTCTCTCTGCCCCTCCCTGCTCATGCTCTGTGTCTCTCTCTTCTCTCAAAAATAAATAAACATTAAAAAAAAATTTTTTTAAGTAAAAATAAAAAATAAAATAAAATTTGAGTTGGAGCTCTCATTATTTAAATTTGAAGGGGCATGGAGTTGGGTTTCATATGACTTGACAGAATTAATTACATCATAAATGCTCCCTTCAAGATTTTTTTTCTCCTAAATTTGTGATATCCTAAAGGTGTAAGAAAAATCTATAGCCATGATTCCAGGTGAATTCACTAACAACCAAGGTAGTAAGTATGGTCCAGGTCTCAAAATATTAGCATGGTACACAGGGATAGGCCCATGTGTGCTGTTGAAGGCTTTCTTTCAAGGAAAGGCACACTCTTGGGTCACCCTACTCTCTTGCAAGGCTCCCTTGGCTCCTGTCCTATAGGCCAACTGGACACCCACTCAAATAGAACTCAAAATGTTGTTGAGATGAAGAACCTGGGGACCAGACCCCCAGCATTTTTCCAGGTGCATGACTGGGACACTGGCTTTGACTATATTCAACTGGCCTTCTCCACACTTAGGCCCTGATACTTATAGATGCTCTGGAGCACCCCAAAGAGGAGTACTTAAGGAAGCATTAAAGATAAAGAGCCCACAGCTTAGCACCTATACTCCAGGCATGCAGCTACAACCACTTGTCACCCAGATGGAGTTTAAAAAATCTTAAGACATTGCAAAGAACCTAGTAGAATTCAACCTTCCTAAACAAGCCCAGAAGAGCAGTCAAAGCAACAGCCAGAACACCTCATCTTACTTTGTGCAGCCCGGTGACCTTGGGCAGATACTCCACAGAGTATGTCTTGTTCTTGTCACTGTCTGGAGTCACTTGTGCCTAGGACAGAAAATGAGCAATAGTTAGAGAAGGTGATGGGTGTCAGTAAAAGTATGCTATGCCAACCAAGGCCCTGCCACAAGGTGCCAGGTGAAGACCCTGTCCTGGCGATTTCCTGCACCATCACTTCTAAAGGATGCCCCAGGAAAGAAGCAACCTAAAGTCACAGAAACAAGGTCATGTAGCACAAATGTATACCTAACTCTCCACTGTCCTAACTCTCCACTGTCTCAGGGCTGGAACTCACTAGATGTCCCTCTCACTAGATGAGAGGGACCATAAAGCGAGTAACTTAAAACTTTATTGGTTCAGTAATTATTAAGAGTTTATGGGGGCGCCTGGGTGGCTCATTTGGTTAAGCATCCAACTTTGGCTCAGGACATGGTCTCCTGGATTGTGGGTTCAAGCTTCGCATCAGGCTCTGTGCTGACAGCTTGGAGCCTGGAGCCTGCTTTAGATTCTGTCTCCCTCTCTCTCTGACCCTCCCCTACCCACACTCCGTGTCTGTCTTTCTCTTGGTCTCTCTCTCTCAAAAATAAATAAACATTAAAAAAAGAAAAAAAGAGTTTATGAAATGCCAGGCCTAGTGTCAGATACCAAAAATCAGAGACAGTCCCTGCGTCAGTGGGAGAAACAGACAATATACCAGTAAGTGTAGAATTTCAGATAGTGCTAAGCACCAGGAATAAAATCCAGTGTTACGGAGATAAATAGAAGGAACAGTATGGGCAAAGGCCCTGAGGTAGGAACCAAGGATAGTCAGTCTCGGAAGAGAATAAAGCAACAGTATGTGGCTGTATTGTACTGCATCAGTATTGTTGTTATTCTGGTCTTGAGCATCTGAAACTTCAATTTACAAGGTCTTTGCTAAATTCAAAGTATCCCTTATTTTATTAAACACTGTGTCCTTGGGTATTGATTTCTATTACGTTTCAAGGCATAGTCCTGGGACAATTACTCTGACTGCTCTAAGCCACAGGATCCTCTTAGAAAATGAACGCACGGTCCCTGGCCCTGTCACAGCCCCAAAGGTTCCATGGAGTGGCAGCGTCTTCCAACATACCTCCTCTTTGTTCCCTTCTGGGTCCTCAACAAACACCATCACGTCTCCTTGCCCGGCACTGATGGTGTCCACAGTGAACTTGGCTGGCTGCTTTACCATGTTTCCAGTAGGCTCGATTCCTGTCAGGTTTACAGAAGCACATTACAAGTTAGGTGGGGGCCTTGACATAGGCCATCACCCACAGTGTTCCCTTGTTCTGTTCCTTCTGGGGGAACCGAGAGATGGGACCCAAGCCTGTAGCTACCATATGAGAACATCTGTGACAAGGATTATCAAACAGGTCAAAAGCCCTAATTTTGTCCTTGTTATTTAAGTGATATCCAATTCTGAAATATTGAGAGAAATTCAGTAGAAGTCTCTACAACTATGAAAAATGAACATAGTAACTACCAGTGGGGTTTGCCCTGAGGGAGGTGACACGGGGGAAGGAGGAATGAGGTATGGGAGAAGAGCTCATTTTTCACTAAAGACAATTCCGTATTGCTTGAAAGGCTTAAAAATTGCATTCAGTCATTATTTTTTTAAACAAACTATTTATTTTGAGATGACTGAGCAAAATAATTTGAGATACGCACCTGCAGGTGAAAGAAATAATACCTTTATCCAGTTCCCCAAATGTTACACCATGCAAAACTCTACTACAGTATCACAAGAGTCCTGAGCTTGACACAGTCAAGACAGAGAACATTTCCATCCCCACAGGGATCCTTCATGTTGCTGCCCTCTCATCGCCATACCCACTCCCTTCCCACCCCACCCTCTTCCCACCCTAACAACCACTAATCTGTTCTCTATCTCTATAATGTTATCACTTCTAGAATGTTATATAAATGGAATCACACATCATGTAACCTTTTGGGGTTGGCTTTTTCTACTAAGCATGATTTTCTGTAGATTCATCCAGGTTGGTGCCTGTATCAATAGTGTGTTCTTTTATTGCTGAGTTATATTCCATGATATGAATGTACCACCATTTGTTTAACCATCTACCCACTGAAGGACATTTGGGTTGTTTCCAGTTGTCTATTGCTGATAAAGCTGCTATAAACATTAGTGTACAGGGTTGTATATGAACATAGGCTTTCATTCCTCTGGGATAAATGCCAAGGAGTGCAATTTCTGGGTTGTATAGTAGTTACAAGTTTAGTTCTTTTTAAAAAACTGCGCCCACTGTGTTCTAGAGTGGTTGCACCATTTTACATTCCCACCAGCAATGGATGAGTGCTCTAGATTTGCTTTCTCTGCATCTTTGCCAGCATCTGGTATTATCATTACTTTCTATTTTAGCCACTTTAATAGATGTGTAATGGTTTTAGTTTGCATTTCTCTTATGGCCAATGATACTGACCATCTTTTCATGTGCTTCTTTCCCATTTGTACACACCCTTCAGTGAAATGTCTGTTCACATCTTTCGCCCATTTCGTAATTGGATTCCTTTCATGACTGAGTTTTGAGAGTTCCTTCTTTATTCTAGATACTAGGTCTTTGTTGGATATGTGGCTCCCAAATATTTTCTCCTGGCCTTAAGTTTGTCTTCTTGTTCTCTTAACTACAAAAAGTTTTAAATTGTTCTAAAAAGTTTTTAAAGTGGGGCACCTGTGTGGCTCAGTTAAGTATCTGACTTTGGAACAAGTCATAATTTGATAGTTCATGAGTACAAGCCCCACATCAAGTGAGCTCAAGCCCCACTTTGGGTGAGCTCAAGCTCCGCTTCAGGCTCTGTGCTAACAGTGCAGAGCCTGCATGGGCTTCTCTCTCTCTCTCTCTCTCTCTCTCTCTGCCCCTTGTTCACTCACTCTCTCTTTCTCTAGGAAACAATAAAATAAAATTATAAAATAAAATAATCAAAATAATAAATAAATAGTTTTTAAAAGTAAAGTCCAATCATTGTCTCCACAGCATTTTGAGTTCTGTTTGAGATGGTGTCTAGGTGGCCTGCAGGGTGGAGGCTAAGGGCACTTGTCTTGCAAGAGAGTGGAGTCATCCAGGAGTGTGCCTTCACTGTAAGAAAGCTTCAGCAACACAGTCCAATCTTCATGTGCCATGCCAAGACTTCAAGGCACAGGCCACACTTCATGACATTTTTTATGTTCTTAATTTTGGTGAAGTCCAACATATTATATTTTCCCTTTTATGGGAAGGCACAGCACCTGACAGGGCTGGATCCCGGCTGAGATCATGACCTGAGTCAGACACTCAACTGAGACACCCAGGCACTCCTTTCTGAGTTCTTATCATGGATGCCTGTTGAATGTTGTCAAATGCTTTTTCTGTATCAATTGATGTGACCCTGTGATTTTCCTTCTTTATGGCCTGTTACGGTAGTAGATTTTTTATTTGATGTTTATTTATTTTGAGAGAGAGAGGGAGAAAGCACGCGTGCATGCACCTGCTTGAACAGAGGGAGTGATGGAGAGAGAGGGAGAGACAGAATCCCAAGCAGGCTCTGTGATGTCAGCGCAGAGCCCAACTCAGGGCTTGATCTCACGAACCGTGAGATCATGACCTGAGCTAAAATCAAGAGTCAGATGCTTAATCATCTGAGCCACCCAGGTGCCCTGGTAGTAGATTGTTTTGACTGATTTTCTAATAGTGTGCCAGCCTTGCATCCCTGGAACAAACTCTGCTTGATCATGCTGAATAATTATTATCATATATTGCTAACTATTTGCTAATATTCTGTCATACACCTTTAAAAAAAAGATTGTATTTATTAACCCCAAAGTCATTCCACTTTGCTATTTTCTGCCTTGGGTTCTGACAGCCTGCTCAATATTTTAAAAATATTTGTAAGATCTATCAACTGCTATTGCTCATTATGTTTTGGGCTTCCGATGATATTAAGGGGTGCTTTGGTGGCTCAGTTGGCTAAGTGTCCAACTTTGGCTCTGGTCATGATCTCACCATTCGTGAGTTTGAGCCCCCTGTCAGGCTCTGTGCTCACAGCTCAGAGCCTGGAGCCTGCTTTGAATTCTGTGTCTTCCTCTCTCTCTCTCTCTCTCTCTCTCTCTCTCTCTCTGCCCCTCCCTGACTCACACTCTGTCTCTCAAAAATGAATAAGCTTCAAAACAATTTTAAAAAAAGAAAAGAAATGCAAACTGAAGAAGCTACATAGTTGGAATTCATTTCGGCACAGAAAAAAAGGCAGGAAAGAAATACCTCGGACTTTGAAGGAAAGAATGGGATTAGCAGTTGGGAAGCAGGGTTTTCAATTTTTATGTTCTACATTCTTCTTTCGCTTAGAATGTATGTAATGATCAGGTCACTTAATGCATAAATATGGACTTAAGATATGCACAAATATCTAGTCCATCTGATTCCAACAGCTTGAGAAATCATTTACTCTGCTACTTACCCAAGGCTGGGCTTGGGTTGGCCCACCTTGGCTAATAACCATGGTTGGTCAGGAGGCTGAACCCCACCCAGCCTCTGTGAACTCTCTCACAGCTGTGCTAACTGTAAGGACACAATCATTCCCCCAGACTCCTCACAAGGGCGCTTAAGGCTTGCTCTGCAGTGAATGCTTTACTCAGAACATGGGTGTTAAGAGAGGTTTCCGCTTAGCTCACGGATGCATGCTTTCAACATACCTAACCCCGCAAGCAAGCCCACCACAAAGATCTGTTTGTGGCTGTAAGTTTGCCTCACTCCAGCCCTCTATCCTTTCAGTGAGTGGGTCTCAGTGAGTAAGATCTGCAAGTGCCAACCAGCTGGTAACTGCAATCTGGCCAACGTCCAAAAGATAAAATTAAAAAACAAAACAAAACAAAAACACTCTCAATCCTTTTAGAAACTAGAAGATGAAGTGTTCTCTGTACTTTGGTTCACTAGGCAAAAATGAAGCAATGTGGCCACACAAGAGAGAAAGAAAACTGCCCCTGCCCTCGGTCTCACCACAGGACAAAGATAAAATCTTAAGGCTCTACCCATGTGGCCTGATGTGTGGCTCTGTTGCCCAAAATGACACTTGGCCCTCCTACTGATAAAAAGAGAAAAAACAGACACAGAATTCTTGTACAATCCACAATTCCACTTTTAGGTATATACCCAAAAACTGAAAGCAGGGATTCAGATACCTGCACACGCACGTTCACAGCCGCATTATTCACAGTAGCTAAAGGTGGAAGCAATTCACATGTCTGTTGTCGGAAGCATGGATAAAGCATGTGGTGTATACGTGGGGTATATACATTCAGCTTTAAAAATGAATGAAATTCTAACACATGCCATGACATAGGTGAACACTGAAAACATTTTACTAGGTGAAGTAAGCCAGACACAAAAGTACAAATATTTTATGATTCCACTTACATGAGGTACCCAGAGTCGACAAATTCATAGAGACAGAAGGGAGAATGGAGGTTTCCAGGAGCTGGGGGAGGGGGAAATGGGGAGCTATAGTTTAATGGGTATAGAGTTTCAGTCTGGAAAGATGAAAAGATTCTGGAAATGGATGGTAGAGACAGTTGTACAACATGGTGAATGTACTTAATGCCACTAAATGGTACATTTTAAAACAGTTAACATAGGGAATGTTATCTTATGTATATTTTACCACAACAAAAAAAATGCAAAAAATATATACCTATGAATACATACATGTATGTGTGTACATATATATATATATATATATATATATTTTTTTTTTTTAAGGTGCGTTTTCTCCACAAGGACAGAAAATATTAAAAAAGGCAGATCAGGGTGCCTAGATGGTTCAGTTGGTTAAGCATCCGACTTTGGCTCAGGTCATAATCTCTCAGCTTACGAGTTCAAGCTCTGTGCTGACAGGTCAGAGCCTGGAGCCTGCTTCAGATTCTGTGTCTCCCTCTTTCTCTGCCCCTCCCCTACTTGTGTGCGCACTCTCTCTCTCTCTCTCTCTCTCTCTGTCTCTCTCTCTGAGAAATAAATAAACCTTAAAAAATAAATAAATAAAAAATAAAATAAAATTTTTAAAAGGCAGATCAGGGGCACCTGGCTGGTCAGCAGGTGGAACATGCAACTCTTGATCTCAGGGTTGTGAGTTGGAGTTCCCTGTCGGATGATTACTTAAAAATAAAATCTTGGGGCGCCTGGGTGACGCAGTCGGTTAAGCGTCCGACTTCAGCCAGGTCACGATCTCGCGGTCCGTGAGTTCGAGCCCCGCGTTGGGCTCTGGGCTGATGGCTCAGAGCCTGGAGCCTGTTTCCGATTCTGTATCTCCCTCTCTCTCTGCCCCTCCCCCATTCATGCTCTGTCTCTCTCTGTCCCAAAAATAAATAAAAAACGTTGAAAAAAAAATTTAAAAAATAAAAAAAATAAAATCTTAAGGGGTGCTTGGGTGGCTCAGTCGGTTGAGCACCCGACTTCGGCTCAGGTCATGATCTCACAGTCTGTGAGTTCGAGCCCCGCGTCAGGCTCTGTGCTGATAGCTCAGAGCCTGGAGCCTGCTTCGGATTCTGTGTCTCCCTCTCTCTCTGCCCCTCCCCCGCTCATGCTCTGTCTCTCTCTCTCTCTCTCTCTCTCTCTCTCTCTCTGTCAAAAACAAATAAACATTAAAAAGAAATTTCTTTTAAATAATAAAATCTTTAAAAAAAAAAAGCAGATGAAGGAAATGGCAATGAATAGCTACATTCCTGAACTGTAGCAAATAGTCATTTTCTAGAAAACAGCATCGTGAAAGGAAACCGTTTCACATTAACAATGGGGAAACTGGACAGCCAGTGATAAGGTGACCTCAAACAAGCATTTTATGCCTTGATTAAATTCAATCCATTTGACCAATTTTGTCAACAAGAGATTTACTTTGCTGTTTGAAGCTTTTTTACTATTAAAGAAGCATAACCTTGAAAATCAGAGATTCCTTATTCTAGCCACCACTCTTCGTTATGCTTTAGGGAAAGCACTTTTAAAACAAGCATGGACAGGGGCTTATGGGTGGCTCAGTTGGTTGAGCGTCCAACTTCGGCTCAGGTCATGATCTCATGGTTCGTGGGTTCAAACCCCACATCAGGCTCTGTGCTGATGGCTCAGAGCCTACAGCCTGCTTCAGATTCTGTCTCCGGCTCTCTCTGCCCCTCCCCCACTTGTGCTCTGTCTCTAAAATACATAAACAGTAAAAAAAAAAAAAAACAAAACAAAAAACAAGCACAGACAAGCCAACCTTTAAGTGAATGCACATCCGGGAAGGGCTTCAAACAAAGTGCCCAGTCCCGATACACACAAATGATTGCACAGTGCCACCTCGATGTCAAAAGGAACCTCAAAAGGCAAGTTGGTTTGTTCCAGAACTATCAGGGTCTCTCTGGTGTTCTAAATCATGCTAAACAAACAGATGAGAACCTGACCACTAAGATTGAGAACTGCACACAGCACCATTGACCTGGCCCTTGGTCACCTTAAGACTAAGCTGACACCAAGTAGGGAAATACTATTTTCAAAGGGAATGAGTGTATGGAACATCTTGTTACAAGACAAGTGCTTTGCACTCTTCAGGAAGTCAATGTTATACATAAAAAAAATTTTTTTAAGGGAAGCTATTCTAGATTTAAAAAGTCTATAGGCACCTGGGTGGCTCAGTCGGTTAAGAGCCCGACACCTGATTTCAGCTCAGGTCACGATCTCATGGTTGTGAGATCAGGCCCTGCACTCAGTGCAGAGCCTGCTTGGAATTCTCTCTCTCCCTTTTTCTCTCTCTTTCCCTCTGTCCCTCCCATGCTCATGCTCTCCTTCTCTCTCTCTCTCAAAAAAAAAAACAAAAAACAAAAAACACATTTCTTGGGGCGCCTGGGTGGCGCAGTCGGCTAAGCGTCCGACTTCAGCCAGGTCACGATCTCGCGGTCCGTGAGTTCGAGCCCCGCGTCAGGCTCTGGGCTGATGGCTCAGAGCCTGGAGCCTGTTTCCGATTCTGTGTCTCCCTCTCTCTCTGCCCCTCCCCCGTTCATGCTCTGTCTCTCTCTGTCCCAAAAATAAATAAATGTTGAAAAAAAATTAAAAAAAAAAAAAAAAAAAAACACCACATTTCTTTAAAAAGAGTCTAAAGAAACAACAAAATTAGTAAGTCAATCTTTTTTTTTTAAGTTTATTATTACTTTCTTTGGAGAGACAGCACACACGTGCAGGGAGGGGACAGACAGAGAGAGGGACTGAGAATCTCAAGCAGGCTCTGTGCTGTCAGTACAAAGCCCAACGTGGGGCTCAATCTCATGAAATCTGAGATCATGACCCTAACTGACTAAACCACCAAAGTGCCCCTGTAGTGAATCTTAATCAGATCTTGGTTTATAAAACAGCAAAAACTATGATAGACAATTTTAGGACAATAGGGAAATTTTCACATAAACTGGATATTAGTTGATAAGAAATTGTTAATTTTCTTACTGTGATAATGAAGACTGGTTATACAAGAGGATGCCCTATTTTTAGGAGAGGCTTGTGAGTGAACTGTCACAATGCCTACAGTGCATTTTCAAGAATTCAACAACCACACACACACACACACACACACAGGACTCAAGAAAACTATTGTTAGAATGGTTAGAACTGCAGATTCTAGGAGAGGATATACAAGATATCTTGTGCCTCTAAATGTGATCCCAACTGTAATTGCGAAAATTAAGAAATATAATGCACTCCTTCCTTTCCCCATAACAAAGGGAGTAAGTTGTAGCTCACGGGGCTAATCTTTACCAGAAACCACCCTGGGCTGAAACACAACAGTTCTTAAAAAGCTGGTGTGCTTGAAGTCAGATGGCAGCCGGAACACCAAATGCCTCAACATGCCTTTACCCCACCATAACATTCTGAGCAGAACACTGTCCTGCAGCCCGCAGTGGCCTCAGTGATCATAAACAGGATGTCTCAGCAAGGAAGTGTCTGTCAGGGGGTCACAAGAGCTCCCTCCCCATGTGGAAATCTGAAGCGGCATGAGCATGACCAAAGGAGAAATGAATCAGCAGCCTGATGACACAGGCACCTGCACCCCCTATCCCCAGTGGATCGGGCCTCTCTGATTTCTCATATGAAAAATGGGAAAATAGTCCTGTCTTCATCCCACGGTTACTGCACTAAAATCACAATGCAATAAACTCATTCTCCATCACATTACAGCAGCAGCATTTCTTAAAGCCTAGATTCACAAAGCAGAAAAGTTGCTCGTGAACAAATGGACCTTGAGGTAAAAAGCATCTGACAAAGGAGGCCTGGGAGGTCTTCAAGGATCAAGCCTATACATTCTTGATTCTAAGAACCTTCTTCCTGAAGCCACATAATCATGTCTAAGACCAGAGGACAAGTCTCAAACCCAGCAAGACCAGTGCTTACCTCGGCCATAGGCCCTGGCTTTCTTCGGGTTGAGTTTGGGCTTCAAAGGAGCCCCCGGCTTGAGCTTGGCTTTGGGGAACTGGGACAGGTAAGTCATCACCGAGTGCTCATCCACATCGGGGTGAATAATTTCTTCAGGAGTGATGACCTAGAATAACAGCATGGTAGGTGAACACCCAGAGTACATCACTTATAACCGCTAAAGTTTTTGCAAATGTCTCAAGTCAAACACTATAGACATTAAGAAATTGAGTCAGCCTCTAAATTAAGTGAAATTATATCAAATTACATGCCAATGTCAGTGTTTTTAACTTTTTAGAGGTTTCATTATTCGTTTCAGAAGCTGAGGACCCCCTCCAGACAATTTTTTTAACATTTATTTATTTTGAGAGAGAGAATGCGTGCACACGTGCACAAGCAGGGAAGGGGCAGAGAGAGAGGGAGAGAGAGAGAATCCCAAGCAGGCTCCATGCTGTCAGTGCAAAGCCCAATGTGGAACCCATGGCTCATGAGATTATGACCTGAGCTGAAATCAAAGAGTCAGACACCTAACCAACTGAGCCACCCAGGAGCCCCTCCTCCAGGCAATTCTATATGTAATTTCCAGAGGTGCACACCCACCCTCCAAAAAAGGCCTGCTCACCCCCTACCCTGGGGAAACTTTCCAGAAGGGGTAAGCTATGTCAAGTGAGGAGGAAGAAGAAACAAGTATACACAGGATTTGCACATATTACCAAAAAGCACATAAACTGGCCTTTTCCTTTGCTCATCTACCCATTGCCTGCATCTCTATTAACTCTGCTACCAATAAAAAATAGTAATAAAAAAAAAAAGAGAGAACACAGCAACATATTAGATCTGTGGTCTTGTTACATGCTGAAGCCCTAACCACCCGGGTAATGGTATTAGGAGGTGGGGCCCAAGGGAAGTAAGTGGGTTTAGATGAGGTCATGAGGATAGGGCCCCCAGGATGGGATTAATGCTCTTATTAAGAGAAGGAAAGACCAGACCTCTCTTTCTTTCCCATGTGAGGGCACAGCAAGAAGCCAGTTGTCTGCAAGTCACAAAGAGGGCCCCCACCAAGAACTGACTCTGCTGGCACCTTGCTCTTGGACTTCTAGCCTCCAGATATGGGAAATAAACTTCTGTTGTTTATACCATCCAATCTATGGTATTTTGTTAGAGCGGCCTCAGCTGATGACAATGGGTTTCAATACATTAAGAGCCATTAAAAAAAATAGGGAGGAAGTTAATTTCTCCTGACATATAGCCTAGGAGCAAGATTACACCCATGCTCGGCAGGTAGCCTCCTTGAAGGCATCACAGCCTCAGGCCTACTACCTGACCTAGTCCTAAACAGTACAAAAAATCTCTCTGCCCCCAGTAAGGGCGCTGAGGAGGTAAGGTAAGGCAGTATTCCTCAGACCAACAGAAGGCTCTGTCTCATGAACCGGGTTAACTAAATGCAGATGAATAACATATATACCCAGCTTCCCTCACCCCAAAGTAACACACACACACACACACACACACACACACACACACACACACACACACACACACCAGAAAACATACTGATCATTATCCTCCAGCAACAGAACAGCTACTTGGGTTTGAACAATTGCCTTCACTCATTCCATAAAATGTCAGATGTGCATTGATTTGACATTTCTTCCAGGCAGCTCCCTCAACAACTATACAGTGCCAACATCACATGTATGTCAAAAGGAGATGGTTTTAGGTTTAAGAGGAGATGAAAAAGATACCACACCACTTACTGAGGGTGGGAGAGCCAAGAAATGGGCCATGAAGCAGAGACATGATGTCAAAACCAAAGAAATACAGGCAAAATTTTCTATCTCCCAAGGGATCCTATTACAAAATACACTGAACTCGGCTCTGATTACTTAGTCCATAATGTAACCAGTGGTGAGGTCATCCATTCACGGCACTGGCCACCTACAAGTTCTCTTGACCAGGGCTTCAAATATGGGAGTCTTGGTATTTAAATGTCAGAGGGAGTTTTTTAGCCTCCTTGAAAAACCTTAGAAGACAAGACCTCAACTACGTAATGTGGCTACTGTCAATGGTATCCAAGATTTATTCAATTTCCAAGTTCTCTTGTCATATTCCTGTGATAGGATTAGGAGCAATACAAATTCTTCCACAATTTCCAATAATGGTAGGTTATCCTGGTTTAAATTAAAAAAAAAAAAACTTCTAAGTCCTATGACTTTCCCTAAGATACTGAATCTTTTTTTTTTTAATTTTTTTTAATGTTTTTATTTATTTTTGCAACAGAGAGAGACAGAGCATGAGCAGGGAAGGGACAGAGAGAGAGAGGGAGACACAGAATCGGAAGCAGGCTCCAGGCTCTGAGCTGTCAGCACAGAGCCCGATGCGGGGCTTGAACCCACAGACTGTGAGATCATGACCTGAGCCGAAGTCAGATGCTTAACCGACTGAGCCACCCAGGTGCCCCAAGATACTGAATCTTAAAAAAAACTTCTAAAATATGTAAAAAGTGGTCAAATATTGGCTATTTCTTACAGTTCAACCTAATCATTAAAGTCTACATTTGCAGTCTTGTATCTCAAGACAGTCTTTGAGATCTTTGGAGCAGAAACACTAGAAAATTTTCCACATGTGACAGAGCACTGTGAAGATTTCTGAATGATCTACAAGCACCTACGTCAATGGGAACCTCTTATTATGGGTAAACTGAGGAAGAGGGGAGAGTGTCATAGGCAATACTCTCTGAGGGCTGAGGCTGAGGATGTCAGACTGCCTGCCACACCGAAAGAGGCATCCAGAGTCTCAGAACAAGCTGGAGGATGGAAATAGCCCCATGGGACATGGTGTTGCTTGTATATATACCTGTGGGACACCCAGCCAGTCATCTGCTTGCTGCATAGCTTCCCGTGCATTGTCCACAGGCTTTCGTGGATCCCAGGATTCCCAGTCTGGACACAGACCTGTTAATATGACACAAAAGATTCTGTTAATATTAACTCACTAAAAAGATTAAAGGAAGCCATGTGCTTAAATTAAACCCCTTTGGTATCTTAATTCAGAGAACGATTTCTTCCTAAAATCACAGTGAACTATATATTTTAAGGGCAAAAAGTATCCACTCCTCCAGAGTAGAAACTATTCTGAGTCTAAACTGAGAATTCTCCTTCAGGCCGTTATTTTCTTGCATTAACACAGAGATTATTCATTCCTTGAAGGTGTGGTATAAATAAATAAACAAAGCCTATAAAACTATTTGAGCCTGGTGCCTTTTTACAGGGGATTTTCCCCCCGCCCTACCACATTTGCACGTCTGTAGTCCAGTCACCAAACGTGTAGGGTTCACGCCAGCTGGATGTTCTACAATTTAACTCAAAATTGATACAATCTGGGGCGCCTGGGTGGCGCAGTTGGTTAAGCGTCCGACTTCAGCCAGGTCACGATCTCGCAGTCTGTGAGTTCGAGCCCCGCATTGGGCTCTGGGCTGATGGCTCAGAGCCTGGAGCCTGTTTCCGATTCTGTGTCTCCCTCTCTCTCTGCCCCTCCCCTGTTCATGCTCTGTCTCTCTCTGTCCCAAAAATAAATAAACGTTGAAAAAAAAATTTAAAAAAAAAAATTGATACAATCTATGTAGAAATCGTGTAAAATCCCACAGGTTAAGGGCTCAGTCCCATAAGACTGTCCCCTTCCCCCACTGCACAAATGCAAGTCCAGGCTGTCACTTGGACTTCTAACAGACCATTCTATAAATTGCAGGTAGGTTCTCACAACGCCTCCTCAGATTCAATTGTTAACCAGAGTGGATCACAGAACTCAGGAATACCATTTAATTGCTAGATTATTGATTTCTTAGAAAAGGCTACAACTCAGAGTGCCTGGGTGGTTCAGCTGGTTAAGTGTCTGAACCTTGATTTCAGCTCAGGTCATGATCTCACAGGTTCAAGAGATCAAGCCCTGCATCAAGCTCTGCACTGACAGCATGAAGCCTGCTTGAGATTCTCTCTATTCTGTCTCTGCTCCTCCCCTGCTCACACATGTGCACACACTCCCTCTCAAAATAAATAAATAAACTTAAAAAAATTTTTTTTAATAAAAGGCTATAACTTGGGATGCCTGGGTGACTCAGTCAGTTGAGCATCTGACTTTGTATCAGGTCATAATCTCGCAGTTTGTGGGTTCGAGCCCCACATCGGGCTTGCTGCTGTCAGCCTGTCAGCACAGAGCCTGCTTTGGATCCTCTGTCCCTCTCTCTTTCTGCCCCTCCCCCACTCTCACTCAAAAAATTTTTTTTAAAAATTCTAATTAAAAAAAAAGTTACAACTCAAGAACAACCAGGTGAAAGAGATGCATATGGCAAGGTATGGGAGAAGGCGTGTGGAGCTTCCATGCCCTTTCCAGGTGCACCACCCTCCCAGCACCTCCTTGTGTTTACCAACCTGAAAGCTCCCTCAAATATATAGTTCAAGGAATTTTGTGGAGACCTCAACATGTTGTCATGATTGATTAAATAACTAGCCACTAGTGATTAACTCAACTTCCATCTCCTCTCCTCTAACCTTGGCGGTTAGGAGATAGGGCTAACAGTTGGGACCCTCTAATCACCTGCCCCCATCCTTAGCAGCTGTCTAAAAGTCATCTCATTAACATAAACTCAAGTGTGGTTGAAAGGAACCATTGTTCTGGCTCTTATCACTTAAATTCCAAGGGTTTTTGGAGCTCTGTGCCAGGAAAGGGACAAAGACTAAAATATATGTTTCTTTTATAAGTCAGAATATCACAATCCTGTTCCTAGATACATCTAAAAAGACTGCACTAGCAACTGTATTCTGTATAATTCAAAAATCCACTTGCCCAAAAGCCCAAACCTAGAATCATCTTAAAAGCCTCTGTAAACAGGAGAAGTATAGGACTGAAGTAAACATCCACAGGTTTAAACTGGTAAAGAGGTATCCTGAAATGTGTCTTTCGGTGGAAGCAAGGAAGAGGGTGCTGGGAAATTAATGCTGAGCTTTGAGTTAGTTTGGGACATCACCAACTTATAGGCTTTCAAGACAGAATGAGGCCTGGAGTCAACCTGCCCTCCCTGTCCAACATAGGCTAGCCAGCTCTGCTTGGAGTGTCGGGAACCATTAGCTTACTAAAAACTAATGTGACCAGCATATACAGAGTATTCGTAAATGGAAAATATGATTATTAAAGTAAATTTTTTATTAGAAACAATCTTGAGGGTGCATATAAACACAGGCTCTGGTTTTTCTACGGAGTGTGTACCAGCAAACTCTACCCAACAATCTAAACCCTCCAGTGAGGATAATTACTACCTTGGTGTGCACTCAACCACTCAGAAAAGGGGGGAAAGCCTCCAACTGGATCCTGACCAAGCACTATTCCATAGCAACGCAGAAAAAAAAGGGTGGAGAAAGCCATGTATAGTCACCCAGTGGTTGATAAAAACAGGTACTTTCCACTCAATGGAAGTTTTTAGATTTTCATGCCAAGTCAACTAACAGGGCCACGTGTTTCTGCTGAAGTCAATGGGAAACCAGGCACCAACTGTGGGAAGAGGCAGGACTTTGGAGTCTGAAAGCTAAACCTGCTCCAAGAACTACAGGATTCATTGGGGATTTGGGTAAATAACTGAGTTCAATGCTCAAAAAGTCAATGGATACACCTAGAAGGTAAACAGAGCCAGTTTTAGCTCCCTTTGCCCTTACAGGGGGCTAAAACTAGGAGAAGACACCAATCACAGCAAACCCAGCTTTCCCATGAGACAACCAAGGGGATTTGAGCCCACAAATGTCCATCTTGAAGAGCTGGCTCAGGTAGCCATGGACACTTACCTGGGGCACAGCTGTCTACCAAGGCTCCCAGAGCCTTGCCATCTTGCCAGTTCTGGTTAAAGTTGGTGATGGGCAAGTAGGGGATCTTGTTCTGAATCCATCCCAGCAGCCTCTGCTTCGGCGTCTGCTTCTTGGCATCATCATCCCCTTCGTCCTCCCACACGGGCATGGAGATGGAGTAGTGGAGGATCAGTGTCCACACCAGGCCCAGGATGAGCTTCAGGTTCCCATCCACAATGGCTTTGCTATCTGGGGAGAGAGACACAAGCGTGGGTTGGCACCTTCCTCTGGGTTGTGAATGAAATCTTCATTTGTCAGAGAACCACACAGAACTATTTCAGCATGAAAGGACTGTAATGTTAAAATTTGCTTCAAAATACTTGAGGATGGGAACAGATGAAACTAGATTCCAAAATGTTTACCAGTGTCGTGAAATCATGGGTACATGAGAAGGTATTATACTTTTACCTCTACTTTTGCATACGTTGGAAATGTTCTGTAATAAAAAGAGCTTTTAAATTTTAAAGGACTCATTTCAGAAATACAGACAATAAAAAGAGGTGGCTGAATTCCAGGGACAACCATCTGTTTAACTTGATAGTATGTGATCTACCAAATTATATGTGTATGTGTTTTATATATATACATATACATATATGTGTGTGTGTGTTTGCTTCCCTGAATTTATATTCTACTATACTTTTCTTTTCACTAGTCATTATGTCCTAGAGGTGTAAGAGGCCAGTTTCCCTTCAGATCTCACCATCCCTGGGTGTTATCAATCATTTTCATCTCTGCTCTTCTCTCCAGTTAGTCATTCATAAGATAAAGTCATTAATAGTTAAGCTAATCCAGCTGGGCAAAGTCTCTGTTGCCAGAAGGATAAGTGACTGGCCCAAGGTCCTGGCTCCTCTCTAGTGCTCCCTCAGCTTAACACAACAAGCCATACACCAGCCCTTCTAGGAATCTTCTAGGAAATCTCCCTGCTGCTGGTTTCTACCTTCTACTCCCTTGGCTTCTCTATGGCCCTCTGTCCTCTGTCCTCTTTCCAACCTCTACCTACATCCACCAAAATCCAAACATTACCAATAAAATCTCTCTATCTCTCTCCCTGTCTCCCCCTGCACACACTTCCCCTCCTATCCATCCCCAATCTCTCTCCCGCTCTCCCTTCCCCTCCTGTCTATACCCCCATCTCTCTCCCCCTCACCCACATCCTTCCCCTCCTATTACCCACCCACCCACTCCCCCTTCTCAATTTCCTCCACCCTTTCCCCACCAAACAACCCCTGTTAAACACCCCTATTCTACCAGGACCCCAAACTGAAAATGTCAGAGCCATCATGGACTCCTCCTTCAAATCTCAGGTTGCCATTTCAACAATGTGTCAATTCCCTTCTCTACCTATATCTCTTGGCAAATCCTTTTCTCCACCTTCCCAATAAATGTGTGGCCCCTCCTCCCTTCTCTCAGAGTCCTCGACAGCCATGAAGCTGAACCATGTTCACATAACCCTACAACTATCTTTCTAGTCAGGTACCTCTGTGCTTCCAAATTCACCAATGGTCCCAACTGCACACAATCAAACTCCTTAGACATAGAGCACCCTCAGAACCCCCAAACACAGCCTGCTTTTCACCCTTGTCACCCCTCCCACCACAGTTCACACTCCAGACTCAGAGACTCCTCATTCCTGGACTACATCCTGCTTTGGACCCCATGGACCTCTCCATGTGTTCTGTATTCCCTCTGGTGGGAAGACCCTTCACCCCCATCCTCCTGTGGGACAAGCCCTGGCTCATCATCCAAGGACCAGATCCAACAGGTGGTGGCCCTTCACTCCCACCAACATGTGTGTGACTGTGCCAGGGTCCTCTCAAGACAAAAACCATTCACTCCTGAGCCTCCAAGCCCCCATTCCAGGACTGTGAGCACCTGCCATGGAGTAATAAGCCTTCACCATCTTGCAGCTCCCTTCACCCTGTCCCACCCATTCACCCACCCACCACAAACCACCTGAATGTCAGTTAGACACATGCCAGATTGCACTTAATGAAACCCAACTACAACCACATGAGAAATATACACACATACTGAGAAGGAGTAAACCCCATGTCACTCAAAACTGAAAGGGTGGAGACTTTTTTTGTTTTTAAATTCACCTGGTTATTGTTAGTCCTCTCACAAGAAAAGATCCTCTTAAAAGGGCGCACCCAAACCCACAGAAACCAAAGGTACTTTTATGGTTGTAGATTCAGTCATAATAAAACTCGATCGTGTAAAACTGTACAGGGTAAAGAGTATCATAAACTGGCTGGTATGACAATTTATATTTGAGCAGTCCTCACTCAAAGTTAAGGTGCCCAGAGATTTTCTATGCAATGAATTGTATAAATAATAACTTTTAAACAGGACAGTCCACATAACTCACAGGGCTCAGCGACAAATGAAAATACATGACTTCTCGTCCAAAAAGGATTAAGAATTTCACGATGGCAACAGCAGAGCATTAAACCAAGCACAGAACCCTTCTGAGAGTAGGGCCCTGTACAGCTGCACAGACTATGTGACCACGAAGCCCCCTCTGCTTCTGAGGTCCTGTGGTCAATAAAGCAATAATCTGCAGAAGACACCTGACCATGCACAGAACTTGAACATCCGAGGAGTTCATCCCACGGACCATATGTTTCTCCAGCTGGCAGCCCTTGACCATGGCGGAATTTTTTTGATAAGATGTCCTGTTATAAGGTCGTCTTTGAAGCGCTACTGATTACTGAGTTACTACCTACCAATCATAAGAAATTCCAGGTCAAACAATTTTCCATGCCAGAGTCCTTTATTTAAACTAAAGGGAGAAGAGCAGTCCTCAGAAGGGGGAAGCACGAGGTGGGGATGAAGTAAAGTATGTGAATGCTTAGCGTTAGTCAGCGTACCCGTGCTGGACCAGGCGAGGTCAGGTCTTGCACCAGGCAGGATCTGAACAGGCCAGAAAGTCTCATGCAGCCACAAGCATCAGACTACAAAGTTCAACTTTCCTGAGTTATGTGTTAAGTGCTCTTCAAATGCAAACTTACAGATTTTATCCATAAATCAAAACATGAAACCAGTTTGCTCTATTTTTACCCGGCTTACACATGTTGGTCTGAAGGAATGAGACATGAGTCTTTTTCGAAAAAGATTTCAGGGGAAATATGACCCAGTAAAAGTCTGAGCCAAATTTATGAAAAATACAATGCCCAGAACTTCTGTTTCCAATGAATTCAAGGTGGGTGTCCAAATGGGAAAGCCCCCATTAAGATCTCCTTGGGATAAATGATACTTTTGCTCTGCTATTCTAAGAAGCTGGAGAAAGAACAGTCCTAGTTCCAAAAGTGATTTTGACAGGTGAAGGTTCAAATGCTTTACCGAACTCTTGGAACAATAAAACGATGGCAACTTGCCCAAAATGACTCCCCCTTTCCCACCCACATGAAACAGAAGACTCCCAATGCCTTGAAAATGAAATGCTCCACAGCATTACAGTGTCAATGTCTGACCATCACAACAGACTACAGGATTTTCAAACGTGAGCGTGCTCTGTGATGTTTACGTCGAGTGTAAACATGAAACAGAAATGTAAAAGGAGGAAAGGTCCAGGTCAGCTGGAAGCCTCTCTGGCAGGATTCCACCTCATTGAGAGCCTCTTTCTGGAATAAAATAAGCCAGCGCCCGCCACGCCTGCTGGACCTCCTAGAATCTGCTTAGGTTGTAGTTGGCCTGGAATCTGGCCACAGGTTTCTCCTCCCCAGATCCAACCAATCACAATTCCCACGTAACTGGTCCTGGCTCTGGACAGCACTGACCCTCCAACCACATACACACCCTCTGGAACTACTTAAAATTATTCAGCATTGCTTCTAAGTGAGGGCAGTGGCTTTTCTTCTTTTTTAATAGCTAGAAAGTTAATTTGAGCTACTGCAAATTCTAGGATGGAATGTTTTCACGTCATTTCTGTACACCGGTTCTCCAGCCCTCCCTGAGTAGCAATCAGGAATGGGCACATTTATGGGGGAGGAAACCAGCTATTTTTAGGCAATCTTTGGAAGCATCTTGGAAACATCTACTACGTAGACAAGTTCCTCTGAGGAAGGGAGATGGTGATCTTTCCGTCTCTCATACCAGGAGGGCAGGATCCACGCCACCAACTGCATGCTCACCACATTCACTGTGCCCATCTCCTCTCCTATTACTGATTCACCAGGGTGGCATGGTGGGGGTTGGGGGGGGCGGGGAGGAGAGGCCTGAGCAAGCACCGTCCCACATTTCTGCTCTCCTGAGTAAGAACAGTAGGTCATCCACCAGCCACAATGCAGCAGCTCACTGCTGGGTCAGAAACAGCCAACAAGGGACTTCAGGGATCAAGGAGACGTAGGAGTTTCGGGAAAGCTCCTCCTAGTACGCTTGAGGAAAAGCACCCAGACCATAATCCAACTATGACTTGGTCATCTGGAGAAGAGTGTCACCCACTCTGCCTCCGTCCTCTCATCTCTATTACCCTCTGGGAGGCAACGTGGCACAGTGGTTTAAGTACAGGCTATGGAACCAGCCGCTCCTCTAGACAGGTCATTTTGAACCATCCATCCATCCTCTCTGGGCTTTCTGTTTCTTCATTTACCAAATGGGAATGATCCCAGTCAACACCTTCACAGGGCGGTTACTAAGAAGCAGGTGGGTTATAGAACACCATGAGTTGAGCATAATGCCGGGGACAGGGTAGGCACTTCATAATACCTTCCTTCCTCTCCTTACTCATTCACCTCATATCTGAATACCTGCTCTGTACCCAACACACTTCCCTAGAACCGGAAGCCCAGAAGCTATAATCCCAGTTTTGTAAGTGAGCAGGAAACAGAAGTCAGGGTTAGTCAGGGTAATTCACAATAGTACCTTGCGAATTCAAAGGAGGATGAAATGTTCAATGTGTCACTTCCCTGAGCCATGGAATTCATTAGAAGGGTCATGAGCCTCTGAGGTTCCTGTTCTCCTGTCCCAGGAGGAGGCCAACCTGCATGCTGTAGTGAACTCAGGACACAAGAGGTAGGTGCAAGGGGGACATTGTGGCGCTAAGTGCTTTAGGAGACCACTATGGCCTGAGATTCCTGCAGACAGAAACCAAGAACTACACAGGAACCCGACTGCTGATAATCGATCAGACCTTATTGAAAGAGAATATAGTATGAAAAGAGGCCCACAAGAGCCAGGGGTCTGGCCCCAACTTGACTTCCCAACTTTGCATTTCCCTAGGGTTAACCTTGATCCTTGGCCTCAGCTGGCTTGGCCTGGAACTCTCCCCCCACCTCTCTTGACCTAGATAATGCCTCTTCTATGCCCAACTCTGCAAAACTAGAATAGGTCCCCGGCTAAGTGCCCCCTCAATGCCCTGTGCCCTTCTCTCTCAGTGCAGCTACAGCTGTGCCTGCCTCCTGTGCTCAAAGCGGCAGCACCACAACGGCAGGAACAGGCTGTTTTGCTCCCCCGATCATGGACGCTTGGCTGTTGGCAGGCACGTTCGGCTCCCTGCTCTCTCCTCTCTGGTGCTCTGTGAGAGACAGGGCCGCTTCCCCGCTGAGTGGATGCGAAAGTACACACACAGCCTTTCAGACAGAACTCTAATCTGCTCCAGACTGTGTCCACCTCTGAGCCCCCAGCAGGCAATACAGCATGTGGCACAGAAACATGGCTGGGGAGGTCCCTGAGGCTCTGCAGGCGTGGGCTCGGCACCAGCAGGCTGGCTGCAGAGGCCTGGCCAAGTGATCCGACCCCAGCATGCCTCAGTCACTTTACCTGTAAACTGGGGATAATGTTGGAACAGGAGAATACAGCTGCTGGGAAGACTGCCTGCCATAACACATTTCCAGCATTCAGACCCCTATATAGTCAGTTGTCATTAAATGCTAATATTAGTACTATTACTCTTACCACCACTGACTTCAACATGCTTTTATCAACCTTGAGACAAAAAGAACAAAGGCAGAAGGGAAAAGTGAAAGCTTAACAGTTAAAGGTGGTGACCTCCGCGTAGGCACTGGGGTTTCCTGTCAGCCTTGACTGCTTGGGTGAGCCAACCCAAAGAGCATCCTGTGAAGGGCTGCCCCAAGGTCACCCCACAGTGCAGCACTCGGATCACCTGGGCCCAGGATGCAGGTGGCAGACGGGGCTCACTGGCATCCCAGACGGGGCTCACTGGCAGACAGGGCTTGGTTTTATGGTTCCTCCCCATCCTGCCTTCTCTTCCAGCCTGCACAAACTGTGGCTGAATTGTTGGCCTCGGTTGCCCAAACAAGAGGGTACCCTCAACTAAAAGAAGGCTAAGTTTACCACCGTCCTCAGTTTCTCAGATGTCACCGTTTCCTTCATCATTAAAGATGACCGTCTCAGTCCGCCGTCCAGAACCAGGGTCCATTTCTGGGGGTGCAACGGTCCTTCCATCCGTACAGCAGGGGATGGACTATGTACACAAGACTGTGAACCTGCCTAGACACCCATGGGCAGGATGAAGGGGCCAGATGCCTTCACCCCTGCTCAGGGCTTCGTACAGGGTCTCAAACCATCAAAAGGCCACACAGACTTACAGCCAGACTTGACAACTCACACTGCTGATGGCTGAAGGGTACTTGTGGTGAAGGCCACAAAAACCCTGCCTCCTCCTCTCCCAGGCATGTGGCTTCCAGCTGGATGGTCCTTCCTAGCCTCCCTTGCAGCTCAGCAGTGTGGTTGCTTCACCAACGGACAGTGAGCAGACAGAAGGGTGCCATCATTTTAGGGCCTTGGGCAGGGGGAGTGCTCCCTCCTACCACCAGCAAGAGCCCCTGACATTACAGTCACTTAGCTTCAACCTGTGCTCGGGGAGGCCAGGCAAGGTGATAGAAAGAACCTGGGTCCCAGAATAGGGTGCCCTGCCAACCTGAAGACTGAAAAAAGCCACTGTATTTGGGTTTTTTCTCTGTTACAGCAGCTTACCTATAATAAGAGGATGTTCTGGGCCCTGAAGTCCTGAAGTCACATGGGCCAATTTCTAATCAGTAAGATAAAATACAGATCACGATAAAACAAGGGTGGATTGGAGCACTCTGGTCAGCTGGATTTCCAATCCTTTTTCTTACTCAGGAACTCTCAAGGATGACAAAGGAAGTGTCTGAGTTAACAATTTTTACACTTCACTTCAGGGTTCAGTTAACAAAGAGTTCATTTGGAAGGCCTTTTCATGTTAGTAATTTTTCAAGAGATGACACAATAGACCAAGGGTGGCAAATGGCATTAGCATGTGAGGGAAAACCCTTTCAGGTGTTGAGAAAGATTCTCAGGCCCTATCTAAGGTCAACAAGAAAATAGATTACCAATGTCTGCCACGACCAGGCACAGGGAGTGGAGGCTCAATGAGGAAGAACTGTATAGATTAGTCATGCCTGCTCTGGGCACGGCATGGGGAGCAGTGGCTAGGACTTCTCTGCAACAGAATTGAGCAAACATTGCCAAATCCCTGATTGGAGACTTCTACTATAGGCCCATAACACATTCCTTATGCATAACCTCAGACTTCAAATTTCCTACTTTGCCAACTATTCCTTCTGTTTTCTCTCACTTGCTGGACAATTTTTGCCCAGAATAATTGGAACAAATTATTTCATAAATACCTTATTTTTATTTTGATACAGAGTTTTTGGTGGACATTCAGATCACAGATACTATGCTGGTGTCCTGCTTCATATGTATCCCAAATACCCGATTCTCTGTTTAAGAGGCATCCTTTGTTTAAAAGAGGCATTTGCATCACTCGGTGGGCTTCCAAATGCCACTTTTCAAAAGTTTTTATCACTTCTGGGGATTACTTTATATCCAGCGACAAAGTCATACTGAACCTTAAATGAGACTGGTATATTTGTGGGTCTAGAACTTAGTCTCTTCCAACTAGTATTAGTGGGAAAGCCTTAAAAAGTTAGAACAAGGATTCTAGTCTTGTTATAAAGATTACAGAAAGAAGGGAAAAAGGAAACACGCCCCAAAATGGTCAAAGCAATGTATTCTAAACTAGGTTTTTGACCTCAAAGCCACAGGTCTCCTAAGTGAGTAGTAGGACAAGGGTCCCAGGGACCCCTGAGCGTGAGCAGAGAGTGGAGGAGCCCGGAGTCCGGTCACTGGGAGGCGCTGGTAAACCCCAGTGTGAGCTCAGAAGTTCTCAGCGTGGTGATGTCTGTCCCTGGCCCATAGCTTTTAGGCACAACTGCTCTGAGAACATGTGCAGATCAAATAATAAACGCTGGCTGCAAATGGAGGTCCTTGTCACCTGTGGACTCCAGCTCAGCCTCACCTGAAACACAGCTCACGGCCCAGGCCGGTCCTGTGCACGCAAGTGCAGCCCACAGGGAAACCCTTTGGGGAAAAGCATGAGGGCAGGAGGAACCAGGCCCGGAAAGACTCCTAAGCACCTCCCCCTCCTTACATCAACAGCAACCAAACTGTAACAGCAACTCCAGACTTTTCCAGACCCTTCTTCCAGACCTCTCCCCTGGGCCTGGCCCTGTGCCACATGCATCACCTCATGTAACCCTCACAGCAACCCTAGAAGGGTCGCTTTTATGCTTAATCTCATTTTACAGATGGGAAGACAGAGGCCCACAGAGGCAATTGTCAAAAGTAACATACAGGAAGAACCCAGATTTAAACCCAGTTCTCTGCTGTCTGAGCCCAAACCTCCATACTTCTCTACATACACATTATGCCATGACAGCTGTATAAGGTGAGTGCAACAGGACTCACATTTCACAGATGAGACAGAGTACAGGAAGGGACACACCCCTGAGGCCCATGGCCAGTTAGTGGCGAACTTGGGAGAGGAACCCAGGTGGGGTCTCTGAACCTGCCACTGTCCCAATCATTCCCACAATCCCTAAACTGTCGAAGTTTAGAAGTGAAAAATGTGGGCAGAAAGTGACAGCTTACGGCCTAGGAGGTGCAAGCAGAGGTCAGACTTGTATTACTTTAGTCCCTCCGTCTCAGTGATGACTTGGCCTTTACTGCATCCCAGAAACTGGGGATTCCAATGTCTCTACATCTGGGAGGTCCACCATGCATGACCTACCGCTCAGCATGGGAAATCAGAGAAGATGACAGAAAACACACCTCTGTCCCCATTTACCCCAACCTATTGGTCTGTATTTTCCCCAGAAAATAGAAATTAGGGTCACTCACATACTTGAAAGCTCCATTTGTTCTCATACCCAGCAAACACTTCTGCCTACAGAATGCCAGGCCCTGTGCTGGACACAAATTATGCTTTTATGTAAGATAATAAGTTAAATTGGCTTTAAAACACTCCACAAGGAGATGACAACATTATTATAATGAAAACCATCCACCAACCCACTTCTTGCAACCCTGCCCCGGGGAAAGACATTGAAGACTTTTTAAGGGAAAAAGGCAAAAAAATTTCTTTTTTGCCTTTTGTCCCTCATGCTAAGCTGTTTCTTAAAAAACTTTTTTTTCCTTTTGTAATTAAAAGGTAAAAAATAATAATGCTGATGAAGAGGACAGGTATTCATCCTTCCACTGCAAACTTGTAGAAGTTGAGCCTTGTTAGAAAAAAGATCAAGGTGGTTTCCTTGGTTTGAAAGGGGAGGAATCAGTCTGCATACACCCCCACCCCCTGCCCCTGCAGCCCACATCATGTTACAACTCCTATAAGCCTGTTATAGAAATGGCAGCCTGCCCAATGATCGTGAAGTCATAAAGTGAACAAAACTCCCAATTTAAAGTCTTGAATAGGAACCAAGCTGAGGGAAATTCCAAATAGTTTATAATAGCTGGCTCCCATCATTACCAACAGAAAAAGGATGAAGTTGGAAGAAAAGAAATTCTCAAAGGACAGACACAGGGAGGGGCACATTCCCTGCTTTACCTGTATTGACACTTTTCAGACAGTTACCCACTGTCGAATTTGTACCCCCAAATTTGAATCTTCAACCCAAAATTACACGAGGAGGCCTTTGGACACATGTGCCACCTAGCCACAACAGAGCTCTTTCAGCCCAGACCTGGGCTCCTCCTTGTGGGTAGAACTCCACACCACCAACACCCATGGATAAAAAGCGTGGACAAGAGGGCAGGACTGAATCCACTCAGGCAAAGGGGAGCCCACCTGCTATAAGAATTAGTAGCCAAGAAACCCAGGTGCCAGGGACACTGAGTTAGTCAGTGATGGAGCAGTTAGGGTTCAGAGAAGCCTGGCTCCCCTCTCAAACATGGCTACCATGTCACTTCAGTGGGTCACTTCCCGGGTTTCAGTCTCCTCATCTGTAAGCTGAGAGTCAGAACTGAATTCACAGTGTCAAGCTATTGTGAGATAATGTAGTAAATTGAGTAGCATTCTGCCTGAACCAATCCACCATATCAGCAGAGACCAGTATAGCTACTATTATTATTTCTGCAATATTATAAACACACACAAGTTCAAGAACTAACAGTGTCCCATTAACATCATGAAAGATTCAATGCCATTCAATTCTGGTTCAAGACTGCCTAGAGCCAAATACCCCAGAACTCAGCCTTCTAACACAGACGAGCATTCCATCTGCTAACGACCACAAGAGCCAGCCCCCATCAGGGACCCAGGATTAAGGCTGATAGAATCAAGATGTTCTTTGCTCAGTGAGCTGCCTGAATGAACTGGCAGTTTGCTAAAATCTGCAGGCCACCCCAACTCCTCCAGCAGATTCCTGAGCAGTCTGCAGGGGCCAGCCTGGGCCACTGTTGACAGAAAATTAAATGCAAGGTCAATAAATTCAATGTGAAGCACAAAGTATTCAAGAAAGTTCCCTTAAGGGATTCCTTTTTCTAATGGGGGGAGGGAGAGGCTTGGATACTAAAGTGATCTTTAACCATGAAAGCAGTCAATTACCATAATATAATGAGGGAATAAAACTGAGAACAACATAAATGCTTCCCCGTGAATAAATAGTTAAATAAACTTTCAGAACGTTCAAGGAAGAAAGTAATAGGTGGCTAGGAAAAGAATGAGAAAGATACAGATGTTTGTTCCAACAGGGACAGGGCCATTTGCAGAAAAGTATAGAACATGCAATTCTGTTTTGGAAAAGGTATGACTCTGCATCTGAACAGAAAGATCTGGAAGCATGCAGAGTTGTTGCAAGCAAGCATGTTGTTCACTGGCTCTCTCTGGAAAGACGTAGGGTGATTGCAAAAGACAAACTTTCTTTTTGTTGTTGGGACATGTTCCTGTGTTGTTTGAATTTCTTTTCTTAGTTTGAATTACATGTGTTACTTTTATAATAAATTGTGACACACACCTCCCAAAAGAAAGAAATACAGGAATGTATACGTTAAGGAATTCTTCACTGAACACAGCGGCTTGTCGGGATCTATAGGCACTGATGTGGGAAAACTGACAAGTTTTATCAAACAGTGAAAGCAATGTGTATCATGGGTTCGCACAGGAGTAAAGGGGCGGCCAGGGAATTCTGTAATTGAGTTCATATATGCATAAAATACCTTCTGAAAAGACAAGAAACTGTTCTCCAACTGCATTTATTTCTGGGTAGAGGAACAGAGAAAGGGGGTGAGGAGGAGTGGGAGGGAGCCGGTCTTATCTTTTTATACTGCATATGATTTACACCATGTTTGATGTTACCTATCAACAAGAAACAGACGAATACATGAAGGCTTGGCAAGACTGGTCGGCTGTTCTCCTCTGCTCAGTTCTCACATGGTGGGTCATCCAAATGCTTTACCAGTCCTCAGCCACACACATTCTCCTGGACAAGCAGTCTCCGTGCCTCAGGAGATGGCCTCTGCCATTTCCAAATAGATTGCCAGAGGAGGGGAAGATGTCATCTGGTTGTCTTTGGGCATGCTTACCAACCCAACAACAACAAAAATTGAGGCACCTAGGTGGTTCTGTCAGTTGAGCGACTCTTGATTTCGGCTCAGGCCATGATCTCACAGTTCATGAGTTTGAGCCCCACATCGGGCTCTGTGCTGACAGCGTGGAGCCTGCTTGGGATTCTCTCTCTCTGCCCATCCCCCACCTCTCTCTCTCAAAATAAATAAACCTTAAAAAGCAAATCAGGGGCGCCTGGGTGGCGCAGTTGGTTAAGCGTCCGACTTCAGCCAGGTCACGATCTCGCGGTCCGTGAGTTCGAGCCCCGCGTCAGGCTCTGGGCTGATGGCTCGGAGCCTGGAGCCTGTTTCTGATTCTGTGTCTCCCTCTCTCTCTGCCCCTCCCCCGTTCATGCTCTGTCTCTCTCTGTCCCAAAAATAAATAAACGTTGAAAAAAAAAAAATGAAAAAAAAAAGCAAATCAACCATCCACCTTCCTGATCCCTTCCTACCTCCTTCCCTGGCACCTAAGAGTATCTTTTCCAAGATGCAGAGACTCAGCCATCAGTTATATGTGAAGACAGAGGGTCTGGCCCGATGAATGACCCCACCGAATTCTCATTGCTGCCTTAGGAGGTACCCCTGTTAGTCCCATTTTCCAGATTAAAGAAAATGATAAGCAGATAAACTGAGCCCAAAGCCACATAGCTCATAAGTGGTAGAGTAGGATTTGAATTCAGGCCCTCTAACTCCAGAATCTGTTGTTGACTGTTCCACCTGGAGGCCAGGATGGGGCTGCAAAGGAAAAGGCTCATCCACAGACACGGTAATATTACAAAGGCTTTCTAAACTGGCAAAAGCTGGAGAGGAAATAAATGCTAAAGGTTACGTCATCCTCCTAAAAGAGATTTATCGCTGTGCCCCTGAACTCTGTCCCAAGATAAACGGCCATGGCAGTAAAATAAACAGACCAAGCACATAGCAGGCCAGCTTCTCTGCTAAAATGGGAACAAGTTCCAACATCCCTAAGGCACACTGTCCAAGTGCAAGGTAAGCAAGTGACACAAGCTGAATATCCAAGGCACCACCCTAGTCATGGCTGCCAGTTACTGAAGACACACGGCCCATGGTCAAGTGTCTTTAATACCAGTACTTCATCTAAAGAGTCCTGCACTTGAGTCAGAAGCTGCTTCCTGGCTCAGCAAAACACAAGCTGTGCCTAAACTTGGCCTTGAGGAAGATTTGTCCCTCTGACCACACTCACAAACCTTGCCCTATCCTCTCACCTCTTGGACAATTTACCAGGGGTTGTGCCCTAGTTACTTTATTCCTAAACTACATGTGAAAATACATTACAGTATAATTTTTAAAAGTAGGTTGTGTAACACCTACTACCATCTTGCATCTTTGAAAAGACTACATTAGACATCAGCTGGTTGTCTGAGACAAATGGCTCCTGTGGTCAAATAAGCCAGGGATATATGGAATCGAACAATTTTAAACTGCTGTAGGACTTCTCAGAGCCTTTAATATGCAAATGTACATTGACAATCTCCAGGAGAGTGCTAGGGTGCCACACAGCACTTCCCAACTTTACTGGACAAGGGAACTTCTTTTAAAAAAAGTTTTTTGACGCTTTTTTTAAATTTACATTTTGAGAGAGAGAGAGAATAAGCGAGGGAAGGGCAGAGAGACAGGGAAAGAGGATCTGAAATGGCTCTGTGCTGACAAGCTGACAGCAGGGAGCCCAATGTGGGGCGCAAACTCACAAATCATGAGATCATAACCTGAGCTAAAGTTGGATGCTCAACCAACTGAGTCACCCAGGTGTCCCTGGACTAGGAAACTTCCTAAAATATGATCTCAAAGGACTCTAATAGTCTCCAGAAGAATTTCAGGTAATTCTACCTTGAATTGCCCTTCCATGCCCTTGCAGATCTACAAACACTTCTGAATGCTCCCACAGGCTTGGAGATTACGTTTTATAAAACTGGTAGATGTGGGGTGAGGGAGACAGACAAGAGACAAAAAAGAAGGACAATACGAAATAAGTCATTAAGGCTTTCTCTAATCTACAACTGTTTCGGTAGCAGTGATTATGAATCCAGAACTTTGTTACTTGGAATCACTGGATTTTGCAGATAAAGGGTAATAAAAGTAGGTTCTCAAAACATTGTTTCTAATGATGAGGGCTACAGGGAAGTACACCCCTTGACCATGATGTTTATGAAATTCTGGTGATAACCAACTCACGTTAAAACTGCACTAAGAGGGGCGCCTGGGTGGCTCAGTCGGTTAAGCGTCCGACTTCAGCTCAGGTCATGATCTCGCAGTTTGTGAGTTCAAGCCCCACATCGGGCTTTGTGCTGTCAGCTCAGAGCCTGGAAACTTCTTTGGATTCTGTGTCTCCCTCTCTTTCTGCCCCTCCCCTGCTCATGCTCTGTCTCTCTCTGCCTCAAAAATAAAAACATTTAAAAAATTTTTAAAAAAAGAAAAATGTGTGACTATATCACACTTATTTAAAAAAAAAAAAAACTGCACTAAGAAACATCTTATTGTTCCAGTGCAAACTGTAATTCTTAAACACAGGCAATGATTTAGAAGGATCCAGGCCAAAACCAGCCTCCTCCTTTCTGGCTTTGCTTTGGAGCTACTAATGTCGAAATCTTCATCCGCAGCCAATGTGTTGCCAAGTGGGAAGAGTCAGAGATGAAACCTGGTAATTTGGACCACCGCTTAATGCAGTAGAAAGGGGGGGGGGGGGAGGTCATCCTGATGGGAGCAACTGCAATATCAAATTATGTGAATGGGAAGAGGAAGGGGACTCCAGAAGCTCTACCCCATGGCCATTTAGCTCTAAACTTCCTATTCCGGGGGGGGGGGGGGGGGGGGGGGTTGGCAGAGAGAACTTAGTAAAAGTTAGTAAAAATTATTTATATAATAACTGAAACATATCCAAGTAGCATTCCTAGTACTACTTAAGGATATAATACTCATAAGCATACCAATAATAGCAATGAGCCACACAGCTTGAGTGCTAATTAAATCCACTCTCTAAACTGTGTGGTGCTGTATCCGAATCTGAGATTAGTCAACTGTAATCCAAGCATCCTAAGGACAGGGAGCGGGGCTCTGTCCTCAGCATCATTGTGATTCTAGTACCTAACATGATGCTGGTCACATAGTAAAAAGAAGAAAAGCAAAAGGGGGGGTTGGGAGGTGGGGAACCACTGCCCTCTATTACCCAACTAACAACCACCCACTCATCAATACACCAATCAATCAACAATCAACCAGACAAGCTGACCAGACAACCACTATTCCAAAGACCTATCAAATAACCACCAACCTAGTCAACCAACTACCAAACTCGAGCGGACTCATCCTTGACCATGCTCTCCCACCAAATCTCTCCCTTCCCCCAATCCTGCTGGTCACCTCTAAACTGATTCCCAGCCCAGCAGCCCTCAGCTAATGGCAGGTCCCTTTACTGGCCAGTCTGTCTCAGCCCACAGATCAGAAACTCTTAACTCTTCCCAAATCTTTCCACCAGCCCCAGCAGGGACATGCAAAACAATTTGAAAGTTGGGAGGGTGGGGGCAGGGGGACGGGGGAATTGGCCCCAAAACAGAAGAAAATTGAAAGAAATTGAAGCTAATAAATGTTTTATTAAATGCCAGCATTTGGCATTATATCTTCCTCACTAATTGCGATCTCTGGTTGACATCCACAGAAATTTCATTACATTTGAGAATCAGTTACAGGTTCATTTTCTCACATCGCAAGAATTCCAAAGTATACTCTGTAATTGCTGAGAAATCAGTCAATTATAAAATAAAGGAGTTAGTCAGGGCCAAATAATATAACAGAACACAAATATAAGCAAATAAAAGCAAATGTATTTTTTAATCAAATTCTTGTATGACAACACATGCACAAAACACGCCTTTTTTTTTTTTTAAGTGTGAGAGATGGGTGTGTTTTATTGTATTTGATAGAATATGCCTAAGACCACAAAACACCCTAGCAAAGTCTGAACTCCTCAGCAGTGCCCCGAGGTCCCCATGGCTGGCCTCTGCCAGTGTCCCCAGCTGGCCGGCCCTCCCTATGCCCTGGCCTGTGCTCCCGCTGCCCCTTCTATTCAGAATGCCCCCCTTTCATGTCTTTCACCCTGTGGGTTTCTTAGATTCAGCCTTCAAGATTCAGCCTCCTCTGATACATCCCCTTTCTTCTTGGCCTCATCTTTACATTTCTAAAGAACATCTCACAAAGCATTCAGAAATGGAACTTCCCACATGATCTACTAGGAAGCCAAATGTCCAGGACAGTTAGCAAGACAAGCCACCATCCTCAATTATGTCACAGCTTCCTATGAGGGACCGTCTAAGTCAGGGATTCTTACAGGGGAAGGCAGGACAGGGGGGTAGGGGTGGGGGAGCCTTTGAGCTTGAATAGGAAAAAAGTGAAATCTTTGTCTTTGGTAACCTCTAACTAAAATGTAGCATACTGTCCCATTATGGAATAGACACCATAAGGGGTGCCTGGGTGGCTCAGTCGGCTAAGCATCTGACTTTGGCTCAGGTCATGATTTTGCAGCTTGTGAGTTCAAGCTCCACGTTGGGCTCTGTGCTGACAGCTCAGAGCCTGGAGCCCACTTCAGATTCTGTGTCTCCCTCTCTCTCTGCCTCTCCCCTGCACTCTCTCTCTCTCTTGTGCGCACACATTCTCTCTCTCTCTCTCTCTCTCTCTCTCTCTCTAATAAATAAACATTTTAAAAAATTACCAAAAAAAAGGGCACCATAAAATACAGGTGTATTAGCAGCACCTGTGGTTTTGTCACCAACAATATCTCAAAATATGCTGCATGCTCATCACTACATCAAAATCATGGCAAACGTTACTGGACTAGCTGCTAGATCTCATTAAACATCTAAATACATGTGTGTTTGTTACTGTGTTCAAAAATTTATCTTTTTTATTTAAATTTTAGTTAGCCAACATACAGTGCAATATTGGTATCAGGAGTAGAATTCAGTGATCATCACTTACATACAACACTGTGATGTGGTGCTCATCATAACAGTGCCCTACCTAATACCCGTCACCCATGTGGCCCATCCCCCACCCATCTCCCTCCATCAGCCCTGTTTGTTCTCTCTCTCTTTTTTTTTTTTAAATAATCTTTGTGCACATAACTGCATTGACTTGCTATGGTTGTTCATTAACTGCTTCCAGTATATATTTTTTTAATGTTTATTTATTTTTGAGAGAAAGAAACAGCACGAGCAGGGGAGGGGCAAAGAGACAGAGAGAGAGAGAGAGAGAGAGAGAGAGAGAATGAATCTGAAGCAGGCTGCAGGCTCTGAGCCATCAGCACAGAGCCTGATGTGGGGCTCGAATTCACAAGCCTTGAGATCATGACCTGAGCCAAAGTCAGATGCTTGACCAACTGAGCCACCCAGGTGCCCCTGTTCTCTATCATTAAGAGTAACTTGTGGTTTGTTTCCCTCTCTCTACTTCCCCCCCTTCCCATGTGTTTTGTTCTTTAAATTCCACATGAGTGAAATCACATGGTATTTGTTCTTTTTCTATTTGACTTATTCACTTAGTGTAATACCTTCTAGCTCCAACCACATCATTGCAAATGGTAAGATTTCATTCTTTTTGATGGCTGTGTAATATTCTGTTGTATATGTGTACCACATCCTTATCCATTCATCAGTTGATGGACATCTGGGCTCTCTCCATAGTTTGGCTATTGTATAAACATTGGGGTGCATGTACACCTTCAAATTTGTATTTTTGTATCCTTTTGGCCAAATACCTAATAGTGCAATTGCTGGAATCGTAGGGTAGTTCTATTTTTAGTTTCTTGGGGAACCTCCACTGTTCTCCCAAATGGCTGCACTAGTTTGCACTCCCACCAACAGTGCAAGAGGGTTCCCCTTTCTCTGCATCCTTGCCAACACCTGTTGTTTCTTGTGTCGTTAATTTCAGTCATTCTGATAGGTATGAGGTGGTATCATGGTTTTGATTTTTATTTCCCTGATGATGAGTGATGTTGAGCGTCTTTTCATGTGTCTGTTAGTCATCTGGATGTCTTCTTTGGAAAGTGTCTATTCACGTCTTCTGCCCGTTTCTTAACTGGGTTATTTGGTTTTTGGGTGTTGAGTTTGATAAATTTTTTATAGATTTTGGATACTAACCCTTTATCAGATATGCCGTTTGCAAATATCTTCTTCCATTCTGTAAGCTGCCTTTTAGTTTTGTTGATTGTTTCCTTTGCTGGGCAGAAGCTTATCTTGATGAAGTCCCAATAGTTCAAGTTTGTTTTGTTTCCCTTGCCTTCCGCAACGTGTCTACTAAGAAGTTGCTGCAGCCAAGGTCAAAGAGGTTGCTGCCTGTGTTGTCCTCTAGGATTTTGATGGCATCCTGTCTCACATTTAGGCCTTTCATCCATTTAGAATTTATTTTTGTGTGTGGTGTAAGAATGTGGTCCAGTTTCATTCTTCTGCATGTCACCGTCCAGTTTTCCCAACACGTTTTGTTAAAGAGACTGTCTTTTTTCCATCGGCTATCCTTTCCTGTTTTGTTGAAGATTAGTCGACCACAGAGTTGTGGCAAAAATTTAGTTACGATAAGCGCATTTCAATATGATTGTTTCCTTTGTAACCCCATATATATGATCTTATGCACAAGGAGAAGAGCACAGTCTTCAGAAAGCCAATGGAGTCCAAGACACAAAAGTGAAGAATCCTGGCTCCAGGGGGCCTGTCAGTAGAACACGCAACTCTTGATCTTGGGGTCATGGGTTTGAGCCCCACGTTGGGTGTAGACATTACTTAAAAAAATAAAGTCTTTAAAACAAATTCCTGGCTCCAATTAATAATTTTTAGAACCAAGAAGGGAAAGGATTTCAGTAATGGACGTTTTGCTAAATGGGCCATAGATTAGTGAAATTGCACCTGTCAGGGCATGGCCTTGGTCATCTCTCATGGGGACCCTTGGAGGTCACTGTGAATAGGTCTCCCAACCAATATAGCCTATCCACCATCCTTGAATTATCCTCTCAGGCCATAAATACAATCATTTATGTTACTCCCGGCATGAACACTTTCTGTTGCTCTCTATGGTCTGTGGCAGGGGCCAGCAAATATTTTCCACAAAGGGCCGCACAGCAAATATTTTTGGGTTTACAAGTCACATGTTGTAACTATTCAAATCTATTATTGTAGTGAGAAAGTGGCTATAGGCAATATGCAAATGAGTGCTTTGTGGCCTGTGTCCCAATAAAACTTTATTTACAAAAACAGGCAGAGGTTCAGATTTGGCACCACCATTTCATATAAGTTCCTGTGATGATAGAAATGTTTTATATGTACGCCGTCCATAATACTAAACCACACTTCTGAGCACTTGAAATGTGGTTAGTGTGACTAAGATGCTAAATTTAAATTTAATTATTTAATTAATTTAAATTTAACTAGCTACATGTGGCTGGTGGACAGGTCTACGCCATCAAACCCAAGCCCTTTTTCATTTCTTTCGAGGTTCCTTGTAACCCGGCCAACATCATAACTGATGGTCCCAGCCTCAGCAAGTACTAAGCACGGAGGCCAGTCAAGTACTAAGCACTGAGGCCAGCCAGCAGGTGATAGATACCAGGAGCTCTCACATTCCTGCATTCACTTCCCACTCCTGGGCCCTGGCAGTTCTGCAGCCCAGAACCTCCTGTCTCCTGAATCTGCCCCTTTAAACTCCACTGTTCACCAGCCCCACCCTTGCCACAGGCCTTCCCTGACAGCCCACATTGCCTCTGAGAGGCAATGTAAGGACTTTCTCCTACAAAACATGCCACAGTGACCTGTGCACTCATTCTCTGGCTTTTTTTCCTTCACTCTAAGGTATGTGAAGACAAAAACACGTCCCTAGCACAGTACCTTTAAAGCTACTAAGCATTCACTAGTTTGTGAAACGAATAGACTTTAATTATAGCTAAGTACTGAATACAACCTGTCTTTTAAAAAAATTCCTTTGGAGGGGCACCTGGGTGGCTCAGTCAGTTGAGCATCTGACTTCAGCTCAGGTCATGATCTCATGGTTTGTGGGTTCGAGCCCCACTTCAGGCTCTGTGCTGACGGCTCAGAGCTTGGAGCCTGCTTCAGATTCTGTGTCTCCCTCTCTCTCTGCCCCTCCCCAGCTTGCACTCTCTCTCTCTCTCTCAAAAATAAATTAAAAAAAAATTTTTTTTAATTCCTTTAGAAATTAATAGATTTACCTAAAACTGTTTAATCGCATTTTTTTAAGGGCTGGAATCTAGATTAAAGTAAAAAGGCCCAGATGGATTTACAATCTACAGTATAGAGGGATGCGACCACTCAGTTAACATCCCATTCCACTACCACAAGATCTCACCCTCCCGAAACCTCAGTTTTCCTCTTCTGTAAAATGGGTCGACAGTGCCTACACCTGGCAGGAATGGAAAACACTTAGCACAGTGCTGAGAGACGTACATGTCAGCTTCCTAAGTGGATACAAATGCCCCCATGAACACAGGGAGTGGAGGAGGCACACAAACCAGACTCAGCAAGGACACCGGATTCCTGAATCAGCCTTCTGTATAGGTCTCTCTCAGAGCAGGAAGGGCATGACCTTTACACAACAGCTGTGCTCCCTAATGTCCTCAGAGCACACAGATCACACCACCCCTGACACCCCGTGGGGTGGGTCAGTGCACGACTCAGGCGTCTGCCAGCCCAAGAGCTATACAGCTGTGTGCTGCTGCTCTGGCTGCTCAGAGGACAATCTGCCATCCCCATAAATGTCATGGCCACCGCACACAAAACAGTCTGGAAACTGATTTTTGCAGCTTCTGGGGCTTCTCTCGACAGAAAAGAGTATCCAGCCAGGGCACTCGTTATCCTGGTTTTCTGACCGAGGCCCTGTTTCCCCTCTTACTCGGCTGCCTGTCTCACCAGGCTGGGTGCCAAATGATTGGGACATTAACAATCAAATCCACCCTCGGAGGAGAGGAGGGCCAGCAGCACTTATGAGGAAATTCTTTTTTTTTTTTTTAATTTTTTTTAATGTTTATTTATTTTTGAGAGAGACAGAGTATAAGCAGGGGAGGAGCAGAGAAAGAGGGAGACACAGAATCCAAAGCAGGCTCCAGGCTCTGAGCTGTCAGCACAGAGCACGACACGGGGCTCGAACTCAGGAACTGCAAGATCATGACCTGAGCCGATGTCGGACGCTTAACTGACTGAGCCACCCAGGCGCCCCTGAGGAAATTCTAAAGAGGGGCTAGGACTGTTTTAAACCCAGTTACAGGGGCACTGGGTGGCTCAGTCGGTTAAGCGTCCGACTTCGGCTCAGGTCACCATCTCACGGTTTGTGAGTCCGAGCCCCACGTTGGGCTCTGTGCTGGCAGCTCAGAGCCTGGAGCCTGCTTTGGATTCTGTGTCTCCTTCTCTCTCTGCTCCTCCCCCACTTGTGCTCTGTCTCTCAAAAATAAATAAAGGCAAAAAAAAAAAATTGTTTAAGCCCAGTTACAAAAATGGCTTTGAATTCCAGCAGCCCTATTGGAAGAAGTTAATTTGAAGGGATCCCATTCACCTCTTGTGCTGGTACTGATATATACGGAATGTTTTATCCTGATCATTATCTATTTTCCTGAGTTATAAAATACACCGTTACAATCAATTCAAATTATATGCAAAATGGGAGTAAAATAAATTGAGCCTCTCCCCACTCACAGGCCACAGGGTTGCTCTGCTGTTAATGGTGGTCATGACCTTGGTCCCACCTCAGGTTTGCTTATCCAAACTTTCTTCTCAAGCCTCAACAGCTCTGTTGCTCACAGAAATCACTTGAGCTTCAACCCTGACTACATACTGGAATTATCTGAAAAGCTTTAAAAAAAAAAAAAAAGAAAAAAAAAGGCAGTGGCCCTCTCCCAAAGAAAACAAAACGAGGATTTCTTTGGGGTGGGGACAGGTAGCCGTAATTTTTAAAGCTTTCGAGTTGGTTCTAAGGGTTCAGAATCATTGTTGACAACCATGAGAATCCACTCACACCAAAAGCCCCACTCGACCTTTCCCTTGACTGGGAATGGACCTGAGGCAGACAGACCCAAAGAGAGGTGAATGGGGAACAAGAAAGGAAATCACGTGCACCCAGGAACTCAGGAACTGGTGCCCAAAGCTATTGCGTCAAGCCTCCTTTCTCACAGATGTGATGAGCCACTTGTCTCGGGGCAATAAAGCCACATTCTAACAAAGAAAAGGATGATTTTGCCAGTCGCTTGGAATAAATGTGCTGCAGTGGTGAACACAGGGCCAGAAGGTCCTCTTGAGAACTATGTTTCAATGTTTCCTTTTTTTTTTATAATCCTTTTTTATTTTATTTTTAATTTTTTTAAAATTTACATCCAAATTAGTTAGCATATAGTGCAACAATGAAATGATTTCAGGAGTAGATTCCTTAATGCCCCTTACCCATTTAGCCCATCCCCCCTCCCACAACCCCTCCAGTAACCCTCTTTTGTTCTCCATATTTAAGAGTCTCTTATGTTTTGTCCCCCTCCCTGTTTTTATATTATTTTTGTTTCCCTTCCCTTATGTTCATCTGTTTTGTCTGTTAACGTCCTCATATGAGTGAAGTCATATGATTTTTGTCTTTCTCTGACTGAGTAATTTCACTTAGCGTAACACCCTCCAGTTCCATCCACGTAGTTGCAAATGGCAAGATTTCATTCTTTTTGATTGCCGAGTAATACTCCACTGTATATATATACACCACATCTTCTTTATCCATTCATCCATCGATGGACATCTGGGCTCTTTCCATACTTTGGCTATTGTTGAAAGTGCTGCTATAAACATGGGGGTGCATGTGTCCCTTCGAAACAACACACCTGTATCCCGTGGATAAATGCCTAGTAGTGCAATTGCTGGGTCGTAGGGTAGTTCTATTTTTAGTTTTTTGAAGAACCTCCATACTGTTTTCCAGAGTGGCTGCACCAGCTTGCATTCCCATCAATTTTTCATTTTTAAAGAATATCCATGAATAATGAAAGCTTACACAGAGGACTAAGTGGGTATTGCAGAAGTTGCTCACTGGAGAGGCTTTGCCCTTGGTTCCTAGGGCAACTCCAGGCACACCACTTTTACAGAGGGATCAGAGAGATGGAGAGGGTCCCGAATGATGAATGGCCAGGCATACTCAAAAGCAAAAGTCAGTTCAGGCTCAACTCTTCTGATGACTTCCTCTAAAATGCCCCGTCAACATCAGCCACCTACGGAGTCACAGCTCTGTCGCTGAGCACCCTGCTTACGGTACTTCACGCGACAGACACCGACAGCATCCCACCTTACAGCTGCCAAAACAGAGGCTTCAAGAGGCTATGCTCTTTGCCCAGGGCCACTGTAGCACTGAGTGGTGGAGCCCCAGACGGACGATGTGGAAGAAAAGGAGGCTTGGGAGGATCTGCCCCAGCCTTGCCATTTTGTGAGCCAACCTGGAGACACACGGTCAATGCTTCTGAATTCTAACGAGACAAGAAAGCCAGATGGGATGCAGGCCAGATCTTCAGAAGCTGAGCTCTGAGGCTCCCGCTTGCTTAGCGGAAGTCTTCACACCTGGTAAAGTGTGCCTGCCATTAGCACTTTGGCTGGGCACAACTGCCCTGGGTAACTACTTAAGTGAAACTTCCAAAAGGCCAGAGAAACCTGAAACCTGCAAAACCTGCAAAACCCAGCCCCTGGGATCAGAAACCCCACCTCTGGAGCCCATCTTTTTCTAGAATGTTTTATGGGAGATTTCAAATAAAATTAAATGGCTTTATTTACCACACTCAGCACTTGATTTAAGTCAGGTCCCCTTCTAGTCCGACAGCCCAGTCATGTACAGTAAATTAGCCTTTAAAAATAAAAAAAAATGTAAAAGGTTGCTGTTTCTTCCAATTCACAAGGAAAAAGAGGATTTTTTTTGAGTGTCTGAATCCAGACAACTTGACCCCTTTGCCCAAAGCTCCCCATCCCCAAATGGAGGGACCAGATGGTACCAAGGATGCATTTTCTAGAGCTGCTCTGAGCAGCATAATGAACACTTACCACATTAGCCTCCCTTCCTCCCCAATGTAAGGGGCCCACTCAGAGCTACAAAGCAGTTCTGACACCCCCTTTTACAGCTCCTGGAGTGTTCACCGAGAACAAGCCAACTTTTCCAGGGCACTGGGCCAACAGTATAATCGCATACCGCATTAGAAGCTTCTGGTTGTTCATCAGAACCCTGAAACTTGGCTGGGGGCTGCACACAGGCAGGAGGCTCCATCAGGTTTCCTGTCATAACAAATTCCTCCACACCCCACCTATGAAAATCCATTTCCATTTATTACCAAAACTGGAGCCCTGTCTTTCTAGCTTTTTCCTGAGGCCTGGAAGCTGGCTTTTCCAGGTGATGATGTCACTGACAGGCTTCTGACAATGGCTCCCGAGAGCCTAAACCTCTCGCTAATACCTAGCAAGAGCACATTCCTCATGGGTGAGGTCATGGTTAGCTAATTACTAATCTGGCCCCTACCCCAGTGCCCAAAGCCACAGCATGAAGAGATGCCACTATGGTTTTCTCCTAGGACACTCGGGAAACTGCAAATACTACCTTGCAGCAAACATGAAAACGAGCAGCCAGTGGGACGTAGGGTTGCCAGATTTTGCAAATAAAATACAGAATATCCAGTTAAATATGAATTTAGATAAACAATAATTGTTTAGTGTAAGTATATCCCATTCAATGACTTCATAACAAAGAGAAAATTGCCTGCCACATGTGGCATAGTTCTACTAAAAGTTAATCATTGTTTATCTGAAATTCAAATGTAACTGATTTCTCTGGTAACCATGGGGGACCACAGATGGCTCTCAACTCCTTCATTTTGGGGGACTGTTGAATTATGTGTAGAAAAAATTACTGTAAGAAGTAAGGTGGCAGGGGAGAGGGAACAAAAATCCAGAAGGATTCTGTACTCACACCACTTCAACACGTGTCCTTACTCTACCTTAAATATGTCAAAACTAGAAATTAGGTGATGCATTTTGAACATGTTTTGTGCAAGGAAATCCACGGGTCTCCAGCCAGTGCACGGTCAGAAAAAAAGTCCTGGTCCTACATGGAAAGATAGGTGATCAGCCACCACACATGGGTTCCACAGGGCAGATTCATACCCTGGCTTTGGAGGAGCAGTGCCTGGCACAGCATAGAAGGTCAGGTAATTTTTGTGGAATGAATCTCTCCGGTTAGGACTTTATTTCTAGAATAATAATGACGCTGAAAGTGGCCAATGCTACTCCTCACTACCACCAGTCAGATTGGGTCTATCAAGCATAGAACAGAATAAATGTATGTAACTTGGTGACCTCATTTCTTAAATTCATGTGGTAAACCAAAACTTTATCTCTGATAATATGGGCTAATACTTATTTGTTGAATAAACAGCAATAAATAAAACCAAGAACATGGGTGTTTGAAAATAATTGGCAAGTAAATGTAGGTTTTAAATTAAAATAGGTTTAATAGGGGCAGCTGGGTGGCTCACTCAATTGAGCATCAGACTCTTAAGCATTGGACTCTTGATTTCAGCTCAGGTCATGATCTCAGGTCATGATTTCAGGTCATGATCTCATGATCTCATGTGGGATCAAGCCACATGTCAGGCTCTGCACTGACAGCATGGAGCATGCTTGGGATTCTCTCTCTCCCTCTCTCTCTGCCCCTACCTTCTTTCGTGCCCTCTCTCTCAATCTTTCATAAATAAATACATACATACATACATACATACATACATACATACATACATAAAATAGGTTTAACCCTTTTAAGGACTCAAAATGCATTCAATCAACATGCATCATGCTTTCAGTGTGTACTAGGCCTTGTGTTAAACATTTCATGCAATCATCTCCTTTCGTCTTTCCAACAAACCTAGGAGGCCAAGACCCAGTATTATCCCCATTTCACAGACAGGGAAACTGGGGCTAAGACACTTGCCCAAGGCCACAGTGGTGGTGAAAGGTGGAGCCAGGACTTAGAACCAGGTCTTTCTGACTATCTGTGGGCTTCAGTACTCTCCAACCCTTGTTCTTCTACCTCCTGATCAGCACAGTGAAGATTCTGGACTGATTTGTAAGACTGCCAAGCACCCCAACCCTCATAGGTAAAGAGCCCTCATTTGGAAATCTCTCCTCTGCAGCTTCTTAGGGACAGGGGTTTGGGGAAAGGAGAACATACCCTAGAGCATCAACTCCACCAACTCGACATTTTCCAGTGGCTCCCACTCAAATACTCCCTTCTTGGCCACCCAATGCTCTATTTCAATCAAAAAGAATAACTTGTGACAGGAAAGAACTGCCTGCCCAGTTTAAAAAAGCGGTTTTCTGAAATCTGTGAGATATTTAAGAATCCCAATTGTGGTTCTAGAAGCAACTTCAGAAGGCATTCAAAAATTTAATTGATTTAAATTTTTTTTTCACTTGATTTTTTAAACTGATTTTTTTTTTAAAGACACCATACCACCTCTGGCTGTAAGATGTAAATACCTCTCATGGGAATCATTCAAAATAGGATGGTAAAGCTTCCAAATTTGGGAAAATGTAAAAGCCAATGTTTATAATACAAATGGGAGTCAACCAGCCACTAGCTACATTTAAAAAATAAAAATTACTCACACACACATAATTAATTGCTAATTACATAAGACGCATGTGTTGTCAGCAGGAGATTATAACTCAAGATGATTTCCCCCACAAAATGAGTTGATTGATAGGTGAAAATTGTTGGGGTCCAGGACATTCATGCAATCTCAATGGTTACTTTAGTATATGTGCTGCCGAAGCGAGCACTCAATGGTTACTTTAAATTATAATAGGAGAGGGCACCAGGCTGGCTCAGTCAGTGGAGCATGTGGCTCTTGATCTCGGGGTTGCAAATTCAAGCCCCACATTGGGCATAGATTACTTAAAAATAAAACCTTTAAAAAAATTACAGGGGCACCTGGGTGCTCAGTCAGTTGAGCATCCGACTTCAGCTCAGATCATGATCTTGCTGTTCGTGGGTTCAGGCCCCCACATGGGGCTCTGTGCTGACAGCTCAGAACCGGGAGCCTGCTTCGGATTCTGTGTCTCCCTCTCTCTCTGCCCCTCCCCTCCTCACAATCTCTCTCAAAAATGAATAAACGTAAAAAAAATGTTTTTTTTTTTAAGAAAATTACAATAGGAGAAAGGCACCATTTTGGGGGGGTGCTGGTGAACACCGTTGAACCATGAGATGGCACTTAGCATCACTAATAACAGGACAAATTGACATGATGTGCCTCCTGATGAGATGCAATGAGACACATTCATGACTTTCTTCAAAAGAGCACTTGCTAAAAATGTTTAATGTGAATTTAATCATGAGGAAGCAAACAAACCCAGAATATGGAATATTCTACAGCCTTGCTACTCAAGTGTGGTCTGCAGGTAAGAAGCATTGACATCACCCGGAAGCCTGCTAGAGATGCAGACTCAGACCCAACACTGTCTTCCAGAATCAGAACGTGCATTTTACAAAGACCCTCCCTGCCACCCTGCGTGCCCCCCCCCCCCACTCCTCACCCTGTAATTCTGGTGCACGTAGAATGTGACAACTGGCTTAGCTTCTTCTTCTTCAAAAAAAAAAGCCAATGCCAGAAACGAACAAAAGCAAAAAAAATGTCAAAGATGGGGGCTGTTTTAGATTAAAGGATAGGATGAAGTAACTTTGAAACCAAAGTCGACTGAGTAATCTTTAATTATTTCCTTGGTTAAAAAAAAAAAAATGACCATAAAGGACACCTGGGAGCATTTGGGGAAATTTTATACCAGATATTATTGTACCAGTGCTAACCTCTTGAGTATGCAGTGACACTGTGGTTAGGAAAATGCCCTTTTTTCTTAGAGACACTTGCTGAAGTATGTGGGAGTGAATGGTCATGACGTGTCCTAAAGACTTTCAAATGATTCAATAAGAGACAGGTGTGTAATGTGTACCCTTAGAGAATGACAAAGGAAACAAATGTGGCCAGAAGTTAACAACTGGGGACTCTAGGGTAGGGTTATATGGGAGTTTGCTATCCTTTTCTCTCACTGCTGTTCTTTCGTACTGTCTGGAGCACTGAAAAGTTTCCAACGAATTTGGGAAAGGAAAGGAAAACTACATGAATGCTAAAATGTAAATTTTTTAAAATAAGTCAAATATTTGGAAAATAAATATAAGGCAAAAGCTCATTACAACACAGGCTCTCCAGCATCTGTGTTCATTAGCATGTATTAATATTCTTGGCAATACAAGAAAGAACATACTTTCTTCCACAAACCAACTTTTCTCCCAGGTGTCAAAACATTTAAGAAAAGTGGTAACTACTTAGGTACAGGGAGCTTAAGAAAGTCTCCCATTTCATCTCCAAATGTAGAGACTGACTCCCCAGGAAAAAGCTTACCAGGCAAAGGAAAAATAAACCTGAAAATTTTACAGCTTTATTTTCAAATTCAAGCCCTGTATAGGCTTGATTCCCACATTTGGCCACAAAAAGGAATGAAGTGTAGATACAACACGGATGAACCTTGAAAACATTTTACTAAGTGAAAGAAGCCAGTCACACATGTTGCAAGACCACATGTTGTATGGTTCCACTATATGAATGTCCAGAATCAGCAAATCCATACAGACGGAAGTAAACCAGTGGCTGCCGGGGCCTGGGAGGAGGGTAGACTGGGAAGTAACTGCTAATGGTTACAGGGTTTCTTTGGTAGGAGGGGATAAAATGTTCTAAAGTTCTACAACGGGGATGGTGGTACAACTCTGAATATACTAAAAACTGTGCAGTTCAAAGGGGTGAATTTTATGATGTGTGAATTGTATCTCAGTAGAGCTGTTTGGTTGGGTATTTTTTGTTGTCTTTGTTCATTTTGTTTTTAAGTCCTATATATCTGTCCAGGCTACAAGCTCTGCCTTATTTTTCCTAGCAGAAGGCAGTTACAAGGACTAAGCCCGGAAAATTTCTGTGACCTGGGACCCAGAAGGCCAGGGTTCGAGTCCAGCCACCACAACTCAGTGACCTTGAGCACATCCTGTCCCTCTTCTGAGCTTTTATCTTCCAGACTGCAAATTCAAGGCTGGACCTGAAAGCATTTCAAGGTTCTCCAAGACATTCTGAGAGCCAACTACAAGACCTCTGCTGCTATTTTAAACAGCACAGTTATTGAACTTCTGTGAACTTAATAATAAACCGTCATTCAGTTCAACCAAGATGTGAATTGCGTTATTTCCTTTAGATGATCTTGAGGTTCAATAACATGGCATCTGTACTCATACTTAGCATTTCAACTCTGTTCAGAAGACATAAACATGGGGGAGAAAAGTCATTTTCAACGCTGAGCAAGGATTTTTATAGAAAATTTTCCCCAACACACTTTCAGGATTTCATTTAAGCCAAACTCTACCCCCAAGTGCTAATGCTGAAGGAAAGGCCAGCCAATGACCTATGAATCTGTTAATTAGGTTTTCTCACACCTAGTAAAGGTCAGTATGGCAAAGGGACTCAGCCCATCACCAGGGCTCATCCCTACAAACTCATTTCTCATCTTCTGGGCAGCAGAAGCCAGACACTGCAGCCACAATGGACAAAACTCTCTGCAGAGCCAAAGGCAACACGCTGGAAGTAATCAGTGCTGATTAGTGTTTGGGGAAATCCTTGGCCTAAGTGCACTCTTTGATTCAGATTTTCCAGTCAAAGCCATCCCGAGTCATGCTGACTTGGGCCTAGAAGGAGGAAATTCCCATTCATGCCTCTCAGACAGTACCGTCTCCTCTGCAGGAAGGAAGGGCCCATGTAGGAGCAGAGAGCAGAGCTCAGAGAGGTCCCAAGGTGCTGATCCTGGCCATAGCTTCCAGGCAGGAAGCAGGCGTCCATGCAGCTGAACTGGAACTTCATCCAACATTTTCCTACTTTGGGACAGAGGCCCTTGATGATATTTCTCATCAACAGCTTGGACTTAAAGAAGGCTTCTCAACCAGATAAGGAGAAGCACCTATCTGTCCCTTCTGGACCATCAGCCCACCTCACATCAACTCCATGAAAGGCTCCACCCATCCAAATTTGTCGTAAAGGGCCCAGTCTCAGCTTCCACAGATAATTGGATTGGGGTGGAACCTCTAAAATGAGCTGAATCTCATTCTCCCTTGAGGTCTCTGTGTATGGCTAGACTGAGTGAAATGCAAACAGCCAGGAGCCACCGGGCAGCCATGTTGTGTGGGGTGTGCTAGCAGGGTCCATCCACAGGGAGGCGGAACAAGACAGACAGCAGGGACACAGACACCAGAGGCAGGCTCCATGGCTTTCCAACTCCTGGTTCTCAGTCCTCCTGAGGCCCCCTGCCAGACTGCCCTCCATCGGTGAACCTGTAATTGTTCATAGGGATCACTGGTTCATTCTGATACCACGGATGGGGGGAGGTGCATAGGACAGGCCCCGCGAAGTTCAGAGCAGGGCATACGATTCAAGGGGCCGAATCAGCAAATCTTGGGACCTGAATAGGAGTGCTGTGCTCGCCACTCTCAATCTCTCCCTTGCCTGGCTGGGCTTAGTTCTGGGATGCCTGAAGGCCCAGAGATGCAGCAGCCATTCTGCCACCACGTGGAGCCCAAGCAGACAAGAGCTAGACATGAGGAGAGATCAAACTCTGATGACCTACCTGTTTGAGCCTCAAGACCCAGCCACGCTTGGGAACTACTGCAGGAACTTCTCTGTTACTGGCCCAAGTGGCTGCTTCTTTTGTCCGTAAGTAGTTTCAGATGGGTTTCCACCACTTGCCTAAATCAATCAATCAATCAATCTTGGGGCGCCTGGGTGGCTCAGTTGGTTAAGCGTCCGACTTCACTGCAGGTCATGATCTCAGGGTCCATAGGCTCAAGCCCTGCACTGGGCTCTGTGCTGACAGCTCAGAGCCTGGAGCCTGCTTCAAATTGTGTCTCCGTCTCTCTCTGTCCCTCCCCTGTTCGCACTCTCTCAAAAATAAATAAAACATTAAAAACATAAAATGAAAATTAAATTTTAAAAAATCAATCTATATAAAACCTCCCTAACAACAACCAAAAAAAAACAACAGCATTTTGCAGTGAAGCTAACTCAAGTAAGTTTCTTTCACTTACACTTAAAAGAATGGTGCCCAATAAATCACCAAAATGACTTATCCGATCTACAAGGGTACAGTTTGAGGCATATTTTCTCAAACTACCCAACACCGCAGAGAAAAGTCCATGAAATTTCCCAATCCCTTTCTGGTCCATCAGAGCTGACGAGAAGTCCCCCCCTGACCTAGGTCAACAGCACAATGCAGTCCAGTCCTGAGCCTCCGGGATCAATTCCCTCCCAGCACCACACTAAACTGCCATAAGCGTCCCCAGCATCACATCACCAGCAGGATGAGGATCTGAGACCTGCTTCGCGCAATGAGTTGGAAGGGAGGATAAATCTACAGATGTTAACACTCCTAAAAGCTGAACAGACAACAAAAACGAATGAGCTCCTCCCACCCACAGTGCCAGGCAAGTCTGAGGTTTACCCTCAGTGTGAATGAGGAGTCCCCGGCCAAGTGGGGAAACCAGGCTGGTATGAATCAGGGACTATCTAGGAGTCTAGAAGATTTGTTCAACCCAGGTTGCAGCAAACCCACACAAACCAAACATGGGAGGCTTTGCTGAGAATGCAAAACTGGCCTGCACCTAAGACAGTCCCTTAAAGGGCAAAGGGATGAATGGGCTCAACTGGGAAACTGGAGAGATGAAATGGTTTACCAAACTGGCCACAGAAAGAATCTCAAGAATGCTAAAATCTCTGAACTCTAATGAATCTCAGAGCTCTCTCTAAAAAAAGAGCTGTGAGGGCACTCAGGGCAACCCAGCTGGGGGAGCCCCTCGTGGGGCTGCCTGACAGTTTAGTTGTGTGGCTGGGACCACCCACAGGCCACAGTCAAGACAGGCTGTAAGGCCTTCTGAGGGACGTTGACAAAGGCAAGCCAACCAAGGGTTCTTGGTGAAGTAGCTTTGAGAAGCACAGCACGCCGACCTGCACAATCACACAACTGCTCTAGCCTCAGCTTGTTAAAACAAGGGTCTGTGGATCCCAAGGCTGCGGTCAAGGCCGTTTGGCTCAAGGCACAGATTCGAGGCAAGTATGTTTACGAGCCAAGAACTGCCTAAGATAGCAAAGCAATGGGGTGGATAAGTTACCCATGATTTGGAAACTAAGTTAGGAATGGAGAGGCTGCCTTAGAGCTCCTGGGCTTGCCCCATTGGTGGTGTGGGTTGGGTGGTGGGGAGGGCTGTTCAGGAGAAGCAAGGAGCCCTCCCAGCCGGAGGCCAGATGGCATCCTAGCCTGACAACATATCCCCTGGCTCAGAGACTAACCAAGCACTGCCTGACACGGATGCACACATCTGACCATTCATGTTTGGAGATCCCTGTTCACATGTCTTTTTATTTTGATATAATAACCTGGATGGCTTTTCTTCTGAAAATAAATAATGTAAGCTCATTCTGTGTATAAATAAAATGATACTGAGTCAAGTTAAATCTTTCTGTCCAGAAAGACACCACACAGCGCTCTGTTGTCCAGAGTCGCCCAGACTGGTGCTAGTCCAGGCTCAGCCCCTTGCTTACCAGCTAAGTGACTGTAAATGGAGCCTCAGTTTCCTCGTCTGGAAAATGGGAATGAACACCATTCCTCAGATCTAGTGTAAAGATAAACTGCGATGAGGCAAAAAAAAAAAAAAAAAAAAAAAAAAAAAAGCCACCAAGTACGTACTAGGCACTAGTATGATTACAGTCAGCACTCAATATCTTAATTTTCTATAAGGATCAAACTTTTTTTTAAACAAGCATGTACCTATTTTGTGATTTAAAAAAACCAATAAAGATTTAAAGAAAAGGGAAAAGTATCAGATACACCCAACCTCCACCTAAGAAGGATGGAGGGGGAATATGTTTTAAAGAAACTATGTCCTCAGATCTGACCCCTCCCCATCAGGGTTTGCAAGCACAGGCCAGGAAACTGCCTACTCCCCTAAATGAGAAGGCCAACGGCCCCATAAGAGTGGAATGTAAACGGCCATCAGGTTGCTGGCCTAAGGCCAGCTCTTTGGGGTAGCCTGTAACTGTTTACTCACACTCCCCTGCAGTGTCAGTGCTCGGCCTATTTGCTTTTGCTCCCTGGGTCAGGGTGTACTATTATTCAACAAATACTAATCCTGCAGGAGAGCCATAGAGGTTCGATGCTGCAGCCCAGGGCTGGGGGAGTTGTTGCAGTAGTATGACAAGGATCTGGCCTGCTTCTGCACATATCTTCACAGTGTGGGATTCCACCTTGCTGTAGCAAGCACGTACCACAGTTCAACCACTGCGGCCGAATCCTGAAGTTCCCCACCCGCCAATAAAACATGGTACCCTTCTGGGCAAAAAGGAGTACAGGCAATAAAGTGATTGGCATCCTTCCAAGAGCAAACCAGAGCACTTCTGATTTCTTTGCAAGGAAAAATCCCCAATAAATTCCTATTTTCAGACCCCACGAGGTTAGTTCTGTTCAGTCTAGTGACTGTGGTTCTTGTTCGTCACTCACAACCTGAACTACAACAGGGCAAAGTCTAGCAGATGAGAAAACAAGGCGTGAAGAGGCAACCTAGCCTCTGTCAGACTAGCTTCCAGGTTAGTTGTTAACCCCTGGCATCAGTGTTCCCATCTGTGAAGCGGGATGTCTGTACCACCACGTTTTCCCTAGATGTTCCCAAAGAACAGAGATCCAGTGCATCATTTTCCATAAGAATTTGTTCAAGGGTAGAATTACTTTTCTACAAGATTTTTTTCATCTATCAAACACTAATCCAGCAAAGCAAAGAAATGAGTCCTTCCTACCAGGCAAGGGCACATGAACTAAACAAAGCCACATGTGCCTCATTTTCCACTCAATGGTTCTGATGATCCTTTTACAATTCTTACTTTTGACAGTACACAAAGGTGTTACATGGGAGGTTGGGATTATAGTATCCAACCCTACAAAGGTCTCTCTCTTCCAGGTGCTGGGCGCCTGCTGAATCAGCACAGCCTTTCCCACAAAGGGGCAGAACAGACAAAGCAGACGAGTTAGGACGATAACTACTAGATTGCGTGCTTCACTAAGAATCACTTTCTGATTCTAAGCAGGCCTCCTGGTCAGAGTCTTCAACAAACTTTTCAAGAAATTAGTAACACTGCTGTGTTCATTGCTTTTACCATTATAGCTACCTATTCTTCATGGCCAGTGATGGTGGTTTTCTATTGACAATTGATCATGTTCTCTAGTTTCCTTGTGAAACACAGAATACAAAAATGCATAGATGTAAAGAAAAAATATTCAGAAAATAAGTCTGGCAGAATCACAATGGTTAAGAAAGAAAAGGAAAGGAAAGGAAAGGAAAGGAAAGGAAAGGAAAGGAAAAGAAAAGAAGAGAAAAGAAAAAAGAAAAGAAATCATGATGGTAACGTAAGAAAGCCAAAGGGCTTAGAGGCCAGTCTGGTGGAGGGCTATAGTCATAAATAGGATCATGGCCATTTTATAAAGATTATAATTTGTGTGTATACTGCTGTAGGAACAAAAGAGAAGAAATGACTAACGCTACATGGGGGATTTGAAGAGCGCTTCTACACAGGAGAGGCATGTGAACTGGTTCCTGAACGACAAGAAAACATGAGCGGCTAAGCAGAAGGAGGAGCAAGGGCCAACGTATGGGGGTGTGAAGGAGAGCAGCACTGTCAGCAGCGAGGAGTTCGGTACGGTCGATGTGAAAATGAAGCCAACACCCAACACAGGCAGCCCACTGGGCACAATGTGCTTTGTGTAGGCTCTTTGCAGGGCAAGATTCAAACTATCACAGATAAAGGTGAGTTCAAGTTCATATACTTTCATCAAGACAATAAATGGGTTTCATCTCAAGGACCAAATGGCTGCCTGGAGCACCATATTGAAAAGGATTCTAATGCCCAGTCTGGGCTCAGTGGGAAAAAAACATCAGTGATGTCTGCCATGAAGAGAGAAAAGCGTAGCACGGGTGCCACCTGTTTGTTGACCCTGATTCTAGATCGCTGCTCAAAGTTCACATATGAGAAAACTGAGGCCCAAAGACACAGCTGATGAACAGCAGAGTCAGAATAAGAACCAGGTGTGCAGACCCCACGCTCTTCCCATTCTGTGCTCCAGGATCCCCTTTTCACCTGAGTCAGAAGCATTTAAGGCTGCAGATTCATTATAAAGAAAAGCAAATCTGCTCTAAGTCTTGGGTCAAATCATTAAGAGGCTTAAATTTATGGGTCCAAAACAAGTAAGCTTTGTGGAATAAGGGTGCTGGTGAGAAAAGGATGGGCTCATTTGCAAGGGCATCCTTATAGAAAGTTAATCCCAATAAAAGTCTTTCCCATGTTGCCGCCCCAGGCCGAGTATGTTGTGCTGGGCCAGACTTCACGTGTGGTCAACTCATCTGCCCAGTGAATAGATAGGGTGGTCTCCTCTAGCTGGGGCTGTGATGAGGAGCCCCTCTGACTATCCAATGAGGAATTCTTGAAGCTTCCACTTTCCTCCTAACAGAATCTTCCAATCTGGAATAACACTCAAAATGACTGAGGCTGCTGGTTTGTCAGAAATCCAAGCCCCATAACCACGATCTTTTTTTAGTTTTTAATTGGGGAGAGTCACTGTGGCTGAGCTACATTTTCCTCTCCTTCAACACGGACCCTGGAAGGCAAGCAAACCCCCTTTTCTGCACACATTCATTCTTTCTTTCAACTCTTCCTCCTAGAAAGGGGGGGTGGAGATGCCTGTTGCTTTTAAGCTGCCATTTTGCACCCTCTTTAGATGGGAATCCAACAAGTCCACAAGACTGAGGATCACAGGTTACCTGGTATTTTGCCATGGAAATTACTCCACTTAAATTTGAAGTCAGATTTTATTTTATGTACAAGTCTAACTAACACCTTTTAATTATATAGACAGCTTTTAAAAATCCTCAAGCATGCTACAGTTTACATGTTGGGTTTTTTTGTTTTGTTTCTTCCTGATCTGCCTGTGAAGTTGAAACGGTAATCTCACTTGGGTGGGGGGATCTCACTTTGAGGGGGTGGGAATCTCATTTGGCAGGGGTGAAGAGGTAATCTCATTTGGGTGAGGAAAGAGGTAATAACCTAAGTTACAGGCTATATAAATACCACAACTAGGGGTGGCTCAGTCAGTTAAGTGTCTGACTTCGGCTCAGGTCAAGATCTCACAGTCTAGAGCCGGCTTCAGATTCTGTTTCTCCCTCTCTCTCTGCCCCTCCATCACTTGTGCCCTCGCTCACTCTAAAATAAATAAACTTAAAAATAAATTAAAAAAAAATACCACAGCCAGTGACCCCAGAGTTTCATAAAATTAAGGGGGTTTCTAAAAAACAAATAGCAACCTAGTATAGCAGTGGTCCAGTGTGAGAAGCCTCCCTGGGATCCATCCTTCCAACCTCTTCAATGTCCCAGACTGGGAAGGGGAGAGAGGAGGTAGGACATGTGATCTAGGTTAAGCCAATCCCAACAGTCAAACACCCTGGCCAGTGATTGGTTAAGAGGGCAAGTGGCACATGCTGGTCCAATCACAGTAAACCCCAGGGTCTGCCTTCTTCCTCAGAGAGGTGTGGATGTGGGTATGGCTGTGTGGCCAAGAACTGCTACACCAGCCTGTCCATGAGCAGAGATAACAGAAAACAGAACCTAAGAGAAACAGAGACAGGGTTCTGACAACCTCACAACCTCTGGGTCAAAATGCACCTGCTGCTTGCCCTACCCCTGGACTGTTTAGCTGCAGGAGCCAATGAGCTCCCTTTTTGGAGGAGCCAGGATAAGTTGGGTTTCCTGTGATGTGGAAGCATACACAGACTAACTGATACATTCACTTTCAAAGTCTGTCTCTTCTGCTTCCTGGCTATGCAACAAGTCACTAAACCTCTCAGTGCCTCAGTCTCCCCAACTGTAACACAGAAGTAATACCTACTTCATAGGGCCGTTCGAATTAAGTGACATACTTGATGTAAAGCACCAACCTAGCACAATCCCTGGTACACGACAGATGTTAGCTCACCTACCCATCCTTGAATGATGGTTCGTGAGAGACTGTTTTCAAGAAGCACTCTACTAGTTAGCCACAGTGTTAGGACTACAGGGCCTTTTCCTACAGGTAAACTAGTTAGAGAATTTGATGACAGCAAGAATGAAAACTTTTGTGGTAGAGGACACAGAAAGAAGAAGTGACCAAAGCCACAGCTGCTTTTACCAACCAGCTTAAAGAATTGTCTTTAAGAAAACATTTCTTGGGACACCTGGGTGGCTAGGTCAGTTAAGCGGCCGACTCTTGATTTCAGCTCAGGTCATGATCTCATGGTTTGTGAGTCTGAACCCCATGTCAGGCTCTATGCTGACAGTGTGGAGCCTGCTTGGGATTCTCTCTGCCTCTCTCTCTGAACTCCCCTGCTCTCTCCATCTGTCTCTCTTTCTCAAAAATAGCCTGTTAAATAAATAAACAAATAAATAAAATACTTGTAGATATTGTGAAATGATCACCACAGTAGTCTAGCTAACATCTGTTACCATATATAGTGACAAATTTTCCTATGATAACTTTTAAGATCTAATCTCTTAGAAACTGTCAAATATGCAATACAGTATTATTAACTATAGTCACCATGATATACATTATATTCCCATGAGTACTTATTTTATACCTGGAATTTTGTACCTTTGACTCTCTTCACCCACTTCACCCACCTCCCACCTCCCACACTTCTTATCTCTGAGTTTGGGCTGTTTTTTTTTTAAGATTTCACATATAAGTAAGATGAGACAGTATTTGTCTTTCTCTGACTTATTTCATTTACCATAATAATGCCCCCAAGGTCCATCTGTTTTCTCACAAATAACAAAATTTCCTTCTTGTTTATGTTTATGGCTGAATTATATATATACATACACATACACACATACACATATCTCACATTTTCTTTATCCATTCACCCATCAATAGATACTTAGACTGTTTTTTTGGATAAATACTCAGAAGTGAAATTGCTAGATCATATGGTAGTTCTATTTTTATCTTTTTTTAGGAACCTCCATACTGTTTTCCACAGTAGTTGTACCAATTTACAGTCCTAGTAACAGTACCCAATGGTTCCCTCTTCACTGCATCCTTACCAACACTTGTTATCTCTTACCTTTTTGATAGTAGTCATTGTAATGGACACAGGGTGATATCTCATTGTGGTTTCGATTTGCATTTCCCTGATTACTGATGTTTGAGCATTTTTCTCGTAACTGTTGGCCATCTGCAGGTCTTCTTTGAAAAAATGTCTTATATACTATCTGCCTATATTCTCTGTCTTACATATTCTCTATTTTTTAACTGTATTGCTTGGACTTCTGCTATTGAGTTGCTGGAATTATTTATTCCATATTTTGGATATTAACCCCTTATCAGATACATGATTTGCAAATATCTTCTCCCATTCCTTAGGTCGCTTTTTCATTTTGTTGATGATTTCCTTTGCTGGGCAGAAGCTTTTTAGTTTAATGAGTTTTTTCTTATTTTTGTTTTTGTTGCCTTCCAATTGTACACTTTTCAATGTGTCATTTGTTGTATGTCAATTATACCCCAATAGAGTAATTTTTTTTAAGAATTCTTTTACTTTTGGGGCACCTGGGTGGCGCAGTCGGTTAAGCGTCCGACTTCAGCCAGGTCACGATCTCGTGGTTCAGGAGTTCGAGCCCTGCGTCAGGCTCTGGGCTGATGGCTCAGAGTCTGGAGCCTGTTTCCGATTCTGTGTCTCCCTCTCTCTCTGCCCCTCCCCCGTTCATGCTCTGTCTCTCTGTCCCAAAAATAAATAAACGTTGAAAAAAAATTTTTTTTTAAAAGAATTCTTTTACTTTTATATAATCTCTGCACCCACTGTGGGGCTCGAATTCACAGCCCCAAGACGAAGAGTCACATACTCTACCAAGTCAGCCAACAAAGTAATTTTTTTTAACTTTTTAAAATGTTTATTTGTTTTTGAGAGAGAGAGCCTGTGTGTAAGCAGGGGAGGGGCAGAGAGAGGGGGAGACAGAGGATCTGACACGGGCTCTGCGGTTCAAACCCATGAAATGTGAGATCATGACCTGAGCCGAAGTTGGATGCCTAACCTACTGAGCCACCCTGGTGCCCCAGAGTAATTTTTTAAAAATTAAATGCTTCTGAGCTCATATGTTCAGGTGCCTGGGAAACTAGACAGGAACCACCATACCACAAAATGGACAGACTTGATTTTGGCCGTAATGCAAAGGTGTTCTTTGAATGCAACCCTGGTAACACTCAATCCACTGCTGAACCATCTCTTATCTGGACTATTACCCACTTTTAAGGACAATGCAAATATTTCAGCAGTCCCTTGAGGTATTTCCTTGAGAAATATCTCCTTCACTTAGACAAAAAGCCATTGACTGGAAGCTCCCAGAGGCAGATGTCTGAAGCTCTCTCTGCCTTTGAGAAACCCAAGCCTGCCATGTTCACAAGCAACAGGAGGGGCCTTACATTCTAAGGTTATTAGCTCAGGAGTTTCAACACATACTTGGGGAGTGGGAGGGAGAAATCCTGCGAAGTGTGAATGTCTTTTGTCTTAATATCATCCTGACATCTTGAGGATGATCTGTTTTCTTTCTTACAAGTTGGGCCCAAGCTTGTCTTTAAAACAAACAAACAAAATAATAAAGGTAGGATCCTTTTTTCCCCTTCCCTTGGTCAAGTTCATTAATGCACTGTACCAGCATTAAAATGATACACTTTTTTAGAAATATTTCCAACAAATACACACAAAAACAGAGGACAAAAAGAACAGTACAATATCAGCACCATGCAATTGAAGAAATCAAATGTTACAAAGAGTTGAAAGCCCCAGCACACCCCTTCATGGCTGCACACCCCCCACACCCTACAGGCAACCACTATCCAGAGACTGGTGACAGTCATTCCAATGAACGTATCTGTATTTCCATTACATATGTAAAACTATATAGTATCAGAGCATATGTATCTTCCTGCAATTTGCTTTTTCTGCTCAACATTGTTTGCAGAACTGATCCAGGGAGATATACTTGGTAATGTCACTGTTGCCTGTGTCTACATTCTCTTTCTTGGCCCACCTCTAATTTCAGCCACAGTTAAGATGGGCACAAATCACTCTCCAGGGTCCACCTACCAACCCAAGCACTCGCCTTTTCTTTTCCCTTTTTGCACCAGCAGAGCCAGCACGCATGGGCGTCCAGCCTGGAAGTCTGAAGAGTGAATGCCTCTATCACTGAGGCTAGTGGATCGCCAGCTTCCTGTCCTCTCAGGAGGGCAGTTCTAGAAGCGTTCTGTACATTTCTTGGGAGGTCCCAGCAGAACTGAGCCACTGCTGCCCACAACAGTGGCCCTGATAACTCACCCTACTACTGGTTTCTCCTCCTTCCCTGTCTCACTCACGGTACCTCTTTCCTGCTTCCTGGGATCACCTCCCCTGAGAAAAGCATCTCCACATGGGTGTAGGTCCTTGTGTCCAGCCCACTCTCAGCAGAACTCAAACTAAGCAGTTCTAATTTATTTATTATTGCTCTGTATCCTGTCTTTATTGGCATAATTTATTTTAAAAGAATATGCCCCTTGGGGCACCTGGGTGGTTCAGTCAAGTAAGCATCAGACTCTTGACTTTGGCTGGAGGTGTAGAGTCTGCTTGGTTGGGATTCTGTCTCTCCTTCTCTCTGCCCCTCCCCCACTCATTCTCTAAATAAATAAATAAATAAATAAATAAACTTTAAAAAAATTTTAAGAAAAAAAGAACCTGGATCCTTGATGACAGAGCACTGGGTCCCACAAACCCATAACCCACCCTGTGCTTGCTGACATGAGTCAATCAATTTCCTTATATGTGAGCCAGTTTGGGGTCCAATTCCTGCGGTTGAAAGGATTCTAACTGCCCCACTGGCCCTCTTGAAGGCTCTTCTCATTGTCCATTTCATTCTGATTTGATCCATACACAGTGTCTTAGGGATCATGGTGCCACTTGTCCCAAATCTCAGATCCTTTCTGAATGTCCTGATGCCAATCAGCATGTTCTAACCAAATCCCAAATCTGATGTCCCCCTTCACCGCACTCACTACCAGCCTAGAGTAGTAAACACCTGAGCCTTTCAATCAGAGAAGTGTGGATTACCTGTTAGCCCTACCTAAACACTTCCCATGTGGCAAGTACTTTACGAAATTTAGCTCATTAAATCTTCACACCCACTCTTTCAGGTAGAAACTATGATTACCCCAGTTTACAGGTGAGAACACTGTGCACCAAGGCTCCAGAAAAATCATGTAACTCAATCCTAGGTCACACAGTAAGTCCCAGATTCAACCCAGAGCTGCCTGGCACCCAAGTCCTCCTTTTTTAGAAATTTTTCTTTTTCCTTTTATTTTTTAAAATGTTTACTTTTTTATTTTGAGAGAGAGTGTGTGCATGCATGAGCAGGGGAGGAATAGAGAGGAGAGAATCCCAAACAGGCTCCACGTGATAAGCACAGAGCCCCACACAGGGCTCAGTCTCACGAACCGTGAGATCATGACCTGAACCAAAACCAAGAGGCAGTTGCTTAACTGACTGAGCCGCCCAGGTGCCTCCCAAGTCCTCATTGTTTTGTGTTTTTTTTAACGTTTATTTATTTTTGAGAGACAGAGAGAGAGCGCAAGTGGGGAAGGGGCAGAAAGAGGGAGATACAGAATCTGAAGCAGGCTCTAGGCTCTGAGCTGTCAGCACAGAGCCTGACACGGGGTTCAAACTTACAGACCGTGAGATCATGATCTGAGCCAAAGTTGGACACTTAACTTACTGAGCCACCCAGGTGCCCCCCCCCAAGTCCTCATTCTTAACCACAACTTCCCTCCTCCCAGAAACCCAAGAGAAGTAGGTATTGCCCTCAGCTGGCAGATGGACAGGAAAATCAGACTCAGCCTCAATCCCACTACCTTAAAAAACACCACTCATTCCTGGACACTAGCTGGAGGCATTTCAAAAGTCCAATCTTGGGGTATATCTTGCTTGCAGAAACTACAGGACATGCTACTCTGAGACCGGGGCAAGGGGTGGGGGGGAACAGTGTCATAAAGAGCAGATGAGGCCATCTTGTTTGTATCTATTTACAATGGACATAGACTCCAAAAGAGCTCAAAACTCAAATTAGGCTTTAGGGAATTAAGGTCGGTTACCACCACATAAAGGGTTAAGATGGATTATTCTCTTAACACCATAAGAACAATGACACAACTTTAATATATTCCATTTCTCTAGAATCATTCTGGACTGAAATGGGTTTATTCACTTAAAAAAATTCAAATTATGGGGTGCCTGGGTGGCTCAGTTGGTTAAGCATCCAACTCTTGATTTCAACTCAGGTCATGATCCCACAGTTTGTGAGATCAAGCCCCACATCGGGCATGTACTTATAGCACAGAGCCTGCTTGGGATTCTCTCTCTCTCAGTCAATCAATCAATCAATCAATCAACTTTTTTTTTAAAATTCCAAATGAAATTTAATTTTCTAAACAACTTTTATTTGTAAAAGACTCCTATATACATGACAGAACTTAGTTCTGTGATTTTCATACTGAAACCTTTGTGGCCTGTCCTGCTCTTCATTTACATTAACCTACTTCTAGGATTCCCATTAGATTGTGAGCTTCCCAAGACAGGTGACCAAGCCCCAGTCCCCTCTGTCCTAGCCTCTAGGATCCTGGCACAGATCCTGGCACTCAATGAAGGCTCTACAAGTATGTATCAAACAAAGCATCTATACATTACTATTCTGAGCTATTGGTGACACTCTATCAGTCTCTTTGCATCACTAAGACATTACTCTCTTTCCAATTCTTTCTCAATTCTTCTGTGTAGGTCAGGGGAAAAGGCTCAATGTGGTGCTAGGTTACTCTGAACACCTATCTCTGGCTAATTTTCCTTTTTAAAAATTTTTTTTTTTAAGTTTATTTTTGAGAGAGAGGCAAAGTGTGAGTGGGGGAGGGGCAGGGAGAGAGAGGGAGACACAGAATCTGAAGCAGATTCCAGGCTCTGAGCTGTCAGCACAGAGCGCGACACAGGACTTGAACTCACAAACCATGAGATCATGACCTGAGCCGAAATCAGACGCTTAACCGACCAAGGCACCCCTAATTTTCCTTTTTAACCAAAAGAGTTGGCCTCCTGCTAACAATAGGCAATAGCGCTAGCCAGAATTTCATAATACTGTTTTGGGTTTATTTACGCTTACCTCGATTTACCTAGTGACACTGCTTTTTTTGTTACAACAGTGACAAAAGTCTCCTTTTCAAATGCACTTGATTTCAAAATGAGTCAACTACGGAGGTGGGGGGAGGCAGATATTAAGAAAAATGAAATAGAGGCAGCCATGGGACACGGCAAAAATAATATAAGTGGTTTCTTTACGAATGACTGAAGTTTGGGAGACACAGACTAGTCCAGTTCTCCCCTTTCACAGACAGGAAAACAAGCTGAGAGACAGAGGCAGGGCCTCTCCAAGGCCCCAGTGATGGTGGAAACGGGCCCAGGTCTGCCCGGGACCCACAGTCGTGCCAAATCCAGCTTGCTCTGGGCCTTTCCCAGGACTACAGACTGGTCTCCGGAAGTAGAGCGGTGAACACCTGCTGATCTTATTGATAACGCCTGATGGTCAACTTTAATAGCTGGTGAAACAAAAGCCATTGTGCAAGTGTTTAAATTTTTGCCCTGTCACATGGAAACAGTGCCCAGGCTGACTAATTTCTTCCCGTCATTAAAACGCAAAGATACGCATTAGTCATCACTCAAGTAAAACCCCCACAAATTCTACCTCTGGGAAAGGTGTTGGGTGTTCTCTGCCCCTAAAAGAGACAACCTAAAAATGACACTCCCTTAAAAGGCTGCAGTATTAGAAATCTGGCCCAGCCAGGAAAACAGCAGGCAGCTTGTATTCACGGAGAAACTGAAGGAAATAGGCAGCCGCACAAGACACAGATCCCTTCAGCCAGGCAGGACTAAGACTAGTGTACCCCTGAAAAGAACTGGGAATGATGCCCCCCACACACAACCTCCCACATCCTTCTAGACTTAGGAGCCATAGAATTTTCTGGTGACGATCTCCTCCAGTCACCCCAGTCCAATAACCCTGATGCTGTTTGTACAGGGTGTGACCCCAGGATCCCAGTTTCCAAGCACTACTGTAAAAATATTGTCACTAGCTCCATGACATGAGTTTGGGCAGTGCTGGGCTTCAGACCACACCCAGGACAGCAAAAATCTTGGCAGGAAGCCCCACCATGATCCCAGGTATCAAAGGGCCAGGACTAGAGGGAGAGGAAACAGTGCCCAGGGCCAAGGCAGAGCCAAGCCTGGCTCAGGGAGGGCAGCTGGTACACACCCCTTTGTTCTAGATTGGAAGCACACACTGAGGCAGTGAGCACAGTCTCATCTGCAGCATGGCCGCTTCCTCTCCATCCTCCTCGACTGAGCCCTGCGAAGGGTGAAGTGGGAGGTGTGGGGCTGCACAGTAATTATGCCGATGCCAGCAACACAAGAGCAGCAGCTGTCATTTACTGATCACTGCCTATGACCAGGAGTGGTGCTAAGGACTTGAGACGCACATACTCTTTATACCTTAGAACTCAATAAGGCAGAGCAGTTAATCATCACATCCTGCATCTAGAAGACAGGCTCCTAGAGGCAAAACACTCCCTGGGGTCAGCCAGCTCTCAAGGGGCAGAGCCAAGGCTCACACCCACGAGCATATCACCTGGGCAGTATAACAGCCCCTTCCATGAGAGCAAAACCAGGAAAGAAATGGGAGTGGAGGACATCCTAAGAGACAAAAAGGATTAAAGAAAGAAAGGAGGGGCCAAAAAGCTAGTTAAAACAACAGATCCGTTAGCCGTCAGCCAAACAGGACAAAAGGGAAAGTGGGGGAAGACGTCAAGAATAGTTGGCACCTGTTTTCTACCCTTAACCTAAGGAAGCTTGGCCGGAAGACCAGGAAGTGCCTCTGACCCATGGTTCCTGCCCAGCAGCCACTGAAAAACCCGTCACCTCTTCTAAAAGCAGCTTATTCAGTATGAGGTACCTTTGACCAATTTCTGGGAGTATTCCCACCCACCTCTCTTCTTCCAAGATAATTAGGTCACTTCTTCCTCCAGTCTGAGGGGGCCACCCCAGGCCAAAGAAGGAGGAGAGAGAAAGGGGAGGAGGAAGGAAAGACCACCATTCATGGGGCACTTATCATCTGCCACATGCTTTATAAAGACTGTATCGTTTAATCTTCAACAACACCAACAGCTGAGGCACTGTTGATAGCCTGGGACATGGAACCTCAGAGAGGTCAAGGAACTTGCCTCGGGTCTCCCAGCCGGCAAGTGGCAGGGTCTAACTGACCTGTCCTCTTAAGCACACTCAGGAAGCGGTCTCATTCCAACTCCTTTACCCCCAACAAGGCTAAGACAGGCTAGTGTCCTGAGGGCTGTTGAGAAAATGTTTCAAAACACCAGCCATGCATATAATATTCATACTTCTAAAAGTTCCCAGATGGGCACGGGTGAACCAAGCTGCCCAACTACATTCTGTTCGGCTCATATTTGAGACATTTAAATTGCTAATAGAGCTGAGCAACTAAAAAGTCAATGAATTTCCACGCTAGGCTAACCATGAGAAGAGGGCATAATAGTTACCAAACATAATAACTATTATTAAGAGACCCTGGCAGTCCCAATAAAAGTTGGTCCTAAAAACTTTTAAGAGGCAGAAAGTAGATGAAACACCCCCACTCTGTGGTTGACCAAAACATATTTCTAGACCAAGGGAGACTTGCAAACCATGAGCCTCAACCAAGACCTCCAATTTTAATGCTGGCACAGCTCCGCGGTAATTTGAGGATGAGTCTTGTTACAACCATCAGTATGATCAAAATGATTTCACAAAACGTTTCCGGTCCAGTCTCGTTTTTCCTGAGAAAATGCAATCCCCTTTTCCCATTCTGATCAAAAGGCAGCCATTACCCAAAATTCCCTAAAAGTAGAAAAACATTTGTTAAGGTTTCTCACAACATGTGATATGGTTTTTTTCTTTGTATTTCTCTATGTTCTTGCAACTCTCTTACAATAAGCACAAATGCAACTCTTTTTTAAGCTTATTTATTTTGAGAGAGAGAAAGAGTGCGTGTGAGGGAGGGGCAGAGAGAGGGGGAGAGAGAATTCCAAGCAGGCTCCGCACTGTCAGCCCAGAGCCTGACACGGGCTGAACCATGAACCCTGAGATCATCACCTGAGCCAAAATCAAGAGTCAGATGCTTAGCCGACTGACCCACCCAGGCACCCCCCAAAACAACATTTTAATATTAAAAAAAAAGTATTTAGAAGTGAATTCTGAACACATGCTGATGATTTTCCTTTGAGGGTTAAAATTTCTCAGACAAGGGTTTGAATCATAGTCTGCCACATATTCAGTGGCTGATCTGGGGCATGCCTCAGTTTCCTCATCTGTATAATGGGGATTACAACAATAACTACATCCCACAGGATTGCAATTAGGCTTCATTTAGCTATCAGTGAAAAGCATTGATCACAATTTCTGGTATTGGTAGGGATTCAATATATATTCATTATTATTAATGAAGCTAGGCTACTATTACTATAGTGACTCTCAGTGGCTTCCATTTATATCCCTTTTCTAAGCCTCGCATGATCACTAGGAAAAGGCCTTATTCTCTAACAGTTGAAGCAAATCATAGACGTTCAGAGAATGACTATGAAGCGCTGAATTCTTTAAGTTCAGCATCACTGTCCCAAAAATGAGGTGTTCTACTGGGACCCTAGACCCCGAAGTCCACTGCACATAATTCCCACTTCACTACTGGCCCCAAAGGATAAGTATTTTGCATTTTCTGAAAGCAAGTCTCTTGCAAACCAATTTAATGTATCAGATTTATTATTCAACCCATCTATGCCTGAAGCTGTGTATTTACCCGATAACTTACTGATTATGTTCCTACTAGGTGCCAAGCTCAGAGCCAAGGAGGTGAACACAGGATTCAACACCTGCCCCTGAATCAGCAGTCATGATCCAGTGGGAGAGCAAAACAGGCAAGTTAGGAGATCTATAGAGCTCAGGAAGCTATGAAATGGGGTGGGCATGGGGTGACTGGGGAGACGTGGGTGTCCAGGAGAGGGTCTCAAGCCTCCCACCTTAGATGTGACTTCCCACAGGTGTCAAACAAGAGTGCCAAGGGACAGGAGAGGTAATTGTGGTAAGGGATGCATGCCCGACAGGACACGTAATGTGACACCTGGATCATTTCCTATAAAGGACTCCCGGACAGGAGAGGCATTCCCCAGGTGCCAGCTTGCCTCCTTTGGTGCAGATAAGGAATGTGACATGCCACTGCCTGGGTGCTTGCAAGCCAAGATTCCTAAGGCTCCTCCTCTCAGAACAGACTGGGTGCTGCTCCTGGAGGGCTGGAAGCCCCACAGAGAGGCCCCTCATCCCACCAGCTAGACACCATTGGCCTTCCAGCCTCTGCCTCCGCTGACAAGGAGTCTTATAAACACAACCCAGAACCGCCTAGTTACAAAGGCCTTTTCGGGACTGAGCCCTAAGACCTCAGCACCTTTGGTCCCCTGGAGGGTGGCGCCTAGTACTCCACCCCCACCCCCAACCCCCTGCCTCAGGCAGGCTTTAAGCCACCAAGGGAACAATCACTTTGTTCTTGAAAAGAAACCCCAGGCCCAGCCATGCTCCTAACAGACCGCAGAATGCCAAATAATTCCCGTTTCCCTGGAATATCTGATAAATCACTTCAGGGAGGTACAGAGGAATCAGGGTGATTCACACAAGCAGTGCAGTACCAGCACGATAAGAACTTGATTATTTTCTTGGGGGCGGCAGGGGACATGAAGGAATCTGATTTTAGCAACCGAGAATCTTTTCAGACCCCAGCCTCCACGGGAGGCCTGCCTCTGCCTCGGTCACAAGCAGCAGGGGGCCGAAAGTAACACCATTCTTGTTTGTAGAAGGAAAGCCGACTGCTGCGTGCCTTTTTTAATCTTAAAATCTGAATTTATGGGCCGCAGCAAATTTACATATCCCTGCCACAAATCCCCACCCATTTCCCTATAGCTCAAAAGCCAAAATTCCACACTGTATTCTCGTTATATCTAAACGGAAATTCCAGAGAAGTTGTCTGGCATGGCAAAAGCTGACCAGCCTTATGAAAATACCCAGAAAGGTGACCCATTTAGTCAAAAGAGCTTTCAGATCTCCATGAGAAAAGGAATTCATGCCAGCATAAAGGGCCTTCAGAGAGGGAGAACAGGAGTGTTGTGTTAACGCCCAGACCTTGCAACAAACCAGCCCCTGCGATTTCTGGGGAAGGCTGAGCACTGAGTAGGCCTGCCAGACCGGCTTCCTTTCTTGGGAGTGCTGTAGGAGAAGCCCTTGGGGACACAAGTTCAGCTCTGGAGCAGCTTGGCGGAGCTACGCGACACAGCAAGGCTCCATGAAGATGAGCCAGGAGCTGCTGGCTTGGCATGGGAGCGGGCAGCGGCTTGTGCCAGGGCGGCCAGACTGATAAAGGCGAAATGCCAGCCAGAAAAGAAAGGTTCTGCTCAGCAGCAGGCACAACCCAACACACTCTCCCGCCGGTTAATGTTTAAAGGTGGCAGAAGGAAAGGATGGAGAGTGAGGTCATTTTGGAGAGGGCACGATTGTGCCAATGGTGACTGTCACCAGGGATCTCCCAGCACAGCGAGAGCTCCACAAACCCCACCACTCCCCACCCCCCCACCCCCGCAAGTGGTGTGCACCGTGAGCCCCACAGGAGTGCAACCAGGAGAAATTCCAGGGGCACCTCCTCCTCATCTCTGGCCTCTAGGCCTCACAAAGGAAGCCCTGCCTGGCTGCCCAAAGCAGCCTCCAGCAGGTCCCCACTGCAAACCTGCAGTAAAATCACTGCCCCTGGGAACCAAATAAAGGCAGAGGTGCCCCAGAACGGAAAAGAAGGCCCCAAAGCTCTACAGTACTGGAAGAGGCATGGCCAATGGGCCAAAAAAAAAGTTTTGTTCTGTAGAAGAGAATTTCAATTTCACATTAATCAAGCTCAAGGAGCATTTCAAGCAAAAAACAAAACAAAAAACAAACAAAAAAAGGACTGAACTAAAGCTGCATGAATTCTCTCACTACAGTATATCTAGTTTAAGTATGAAACCAAACTTTGAGATGAAAAAAAAAATACTTTGCAGTTTAATGCAGGCAAACATCATGCCCGGCATGTGAAGGGAGGCTGATTTGAGCCTCAGTTTTCTCACCTGTAAAGTGGAAATAAATACAAAGCCACTCACTTTGCAGGGTTCATAATGAGGATTAGAAGCAATAAAGGCAAGGTACTCAGGACATACTTAGCAGATGGCAGCCATAGGAAAATGTTAGATATTATGTGAGAGGATGCACGTGCACACCTCAACACTCAGTACACAAATGTCTTCATCCGTGTGCATCCTTGGAAAAGCCAAGGAATATGCAGGAGGAGGACAAGTGTCCTCCTTACCTATCCATTCTACCTATGCTAGGTTTTGATGATGGGGGAAAGGAGGAGGTCACATGTTCTGTCAAAATAATTCAGGCCTATAACCCGTTCTGACTAAGTGAAAAACCAAACTGCTTTTTGCTTATAGTACAAGAAAATCTTAACCAAGGACATTCTACTGCACAGAGACTGGTCAAAAGGGGATCAGGGAAGGTAAAAGTTATGTTTGGGTATAAGTAAAATCCCATCTTTTTTTTTTTTTTTATAACTGAACAGCTTGCAGAAGAGTTATGACAACTATCTACAACTTATCAAACGAATGTATTTAAGGCAACTGCTGTAAGGCTCTTGGAAGAAAGGTAGCAACTGCATGGATAGCACAGTATGTTTGGGGATGAAAGAAATCATGACACTAAGTGGACAGAATGAAAATACCCAACAGTTCCATCCTTTATACCATGTATAACTACTCTCATGTACTGCTTTATCCTTTAGTATATAAAGAGAACCATTTGGTTTTCTAATCATCTTTCCCCAAAACTCTCTCCCTAGAACATGGACTCAATTTCCCAAGAAAAGTGAGCAAGGCACTTAAAAAATACAAGGCCACTTTCCAAGCCCCAGAAGGGGAAAGTGCTGTTGTTTATTATACAGTAACCTGAGCCAATCTGGTGATTATTGAACACGTTTAATGGATAACTAGATTTACAACAGTAATGAAGGATGGCTTCTAGTAGAATGTCATGAAAGGCAATTTTAATCATTATAAGAGCAGGAAATAGCACCCATTTAGACTGAAATGACTCATTCCATTGGGTTTATTCATTTGGTTCAACGTGTTGGGGGAAAGGGACAGAATTATAGATCCACCTCCTTAACTGAGGATAACCAAACATCAAAACTAAATGCAGAATAGCAACAACATGGGGGGCAGGGGGAGGTGAAATGCAGAAATACAAGCCCTCAGGGGGCCTCCAAATAGGGTATATGTACCACAGGGTGCGCAAGATAATTCATTAGAGCACAGGAAAAATCAGATTTTATATTTGGATTTGTCCTCTAAAATGAAGGTAAGTGTTACTAATATTTAATATACAGACTGACAATAATATATGAATATAGCTTATAAATTTGCATATATGAGAAAGGGGCACATTAAAATTTTTTACTGGCAGGAATGACTGGAGTAACAGTCAAGAGGGCCCCAGATCAGATGATCCATTTCAGCTGGGTTCACCTACCCTACACCAAGCATCCTCAAGGAAGATGCCTGGCTGGCAGCCTCCTGCCTCCTGCCTCAGAAGCTTTGTGAGACAGCTCCTGTCACCTGTGCCACCCCTCTGACCTCCGTGTGACAAACTCTGTGCCTCACTTGGCTAACTGTCTGTTCGCCTGCCTAATTCTAGTCAGGGTATAGGCCCCGGCTTAAAGGCCCTCCCTCCAGGGAGCCCTCAAGACTACCCATCCCAGCCTGAGGGAAGGTGCTCCTCTCCCCCACCCCCCCCCCCCCCCCCCCAGAGGGCTTGCTCTCTAGATCTTTACTACGTCCAGAGTGACCTACCACCGCCACCAACAGTAGCAACTGGGAGGGGGCTGGAAGTACGGAATCTCAGCCTTCTCACCTGACCTACTGATCAGACCCACAGTTTTACCAAGGTCCCCAGGTGATTTTTGTGTGTGCCTGAAGGTTCGAGGGCACTCTCTGGTTACTCCCTCCTCTGCATTGAGCAGTATAGGATGCAAGCTGGGGCCTTGACTCTCATTATCCCTCTGGCCCTAGCACCGGGCCTGGCCCAGAGTTGGTCGTTCCTAGATTTACTGAATAAGGAAAGGAAGAAAGAAAGGATCTTAGGAGGCATCTGCATCAGAAGTTCCAAGCTGGGGGGAAGGAAATATCTGACACACCAGATGACAGCAGTAGGACTGGCCAGAGAGTAGATGGAAAACAAGACAAAGTCCTAGACTTTAAGGGTTCAGAAGCATATTGATATCAATAATGATAATGCCAGCACTATGCTATAAACTTAACTTAGTCACATATAACGCTCTCAGCAACTAAGATGGGAACAACTATTCTCCATTTTACAAATGGGGAAACTGAGGCTCAGAAAGGTTAAGGCAGTGGACCAGAGTTGCACAGCTGTTAGGGAGCAGAGTGGGGCTTAGAATCCTGGCAATCTAGCTTCAGACGCACGCCCTGAACCCTTCAGCTATATCTACGATAGCCTACTATGTGCTGACCCAGAGGCCATTTATGGAGAAAGCAGATGACGTGGTACCCCCCGCCCTGAAACCACTGCAGCCAAGGCCCAAAGGCTCTGAGCCTGAGCGTCTGTTGCCCAAGGAGCAAGGCAGCCATCCTCAACTACCCGGTACACCCGCCCCAGCACAAAACCAGTGTCCCGGCAAGGAGGGGAGGGGTAGTGCCCAGGAGATGTAATCTGGGTCCAAATCAAAGCCCTCCCTTCAGCACAGCCTCTCCAAGAACGAAGGCAGCTGCTGCCCAGCACTCTGGCTCTGCCGTTGCTGGAGGAGCTCCGCAGAGCCCAAACTGCCATCTGGAAGTGATCTGGCCCAGAGATTCCCGCACGGGGTGAAAGCATGGAATGACCAGCCGTCCCAAGCTCCAGTCCAGGTCTCAGAAACAAAGCTGCTATGAATGGGCCTCGGAGGCAGCCACAACATAACCAGGGGTCCTCCCCTTCCAAGGAGGCTAGTCCACAGCCCTGTTATAGCAAGCAGCAGCGACACTAGCCAACCAAGCTGGACTCCCCAGTGTGGCCCTGATTTCAAACGTCCTTTAGGCGTGCAAACCCTCCAGCATGGCTGTTGAGAACATTACTGGCCAGTACTTTATTTATTGAGTAAACACTCACACGGCACTTACCATGTGCTGTTTCAAACATTTTTTAAAATATTAACTTGTTTAATTTTTATAACAACCTTTTAAAGGAGGTAGTTATCATTCCCATTTTGGTGATAAGGAAACCAAGGCACCGAAGTTTCTTAACAGCTACTTAGTGGCAAGTGGGATTTGAACCAAGAATCCTTGCTCTTAACTAAGGTAAGATCCACATCTCGCACTGTGTTACTTTGTTGCAAATGGCCCAGAACTCGTTAATTCTGACAAAGTAGGCAACTTTGCTACTTTTAAAGCATTCTCTACTACTTTCGCCTAAAAAGACACACTTGGCGTTTACGGGTAGTTCAGGAAAGAATAGAATTCAGGATTACTGTATTTGTATGTTATTTGGGTGGGGGCAGGGCAACAGGAAGGAAAAGGGGCTGAGTGCCATGGTGACCCACCACCCTGGAAACTCTGCCCGGTGACCCAAGGTCTTGGGAACACACACCCTGCCTGCTCTGGGGCGCTGGCCTGGCACAGGCACCTTAAGTAAACATTAGGGTCAGACCGCATCCTCTGAAAAGGAAAGAATTCCTTCTTCTAAAGGATCAAACCAAAACACACCACCCAAACTTCCAGGCAGCCTTGATTGTCATTCTTGGGCTGGGAGACCCCTTTTTCTCCAAATTGGCTAAGCTGCCCAGCGTCAGAAAGGTTTTTGGAAAAACAAGTAAATAAAACTGCCAGCTCCTGGCAGGCAACTAGAATTATTTATGCTGAGGCCTCACTATGAACTGCCCAAGACAGACCAAGAAACTGAAGAAAATCTTCAACTTTTGGATGCAGCCTAGACTGGGCCCACCTTACAACAAATCACAAATGTGAATAAACAGCCAGAACTGTCTTTCCCTGAATTCTAGGCAGAAAAACCAGTCCTCTGGCAGCTTCTGACCATCTCATGTCTCAGAGCTGGGCGCCTGTATACAACTCTTATGATTCTCAACAATGTACATTGTTGGAAGTTATCCAAAGTATACAAAACCCTGTATCCATTCAAAGATACCTTCCCAGATTATGGACTAAAACACCATCCATTAAGTAGCAGGAAATACCACCACCACCACCGCCACCACTACTCCCCTCCCCCCCCCCCAAAAAACCCCTGTGAACACAGGGCAGCCATTCCCTCAACAAGTTCATCTTGATGCTAGATACAAACTGATTCTGCTCACCTCCTGACGTGACACTCATCTCATGGGACCCTCATCCCAGTTCAGAGGATTCATCCTCTCACCTAAAGCCTTGAGATTCCCTCTTTGCTCAAGACTTTGTTCAAGGCTCAAAGCGTGAGTGTCCAGCTGCTACCCCAACATCCCAGACTTGCAAAATCTGGTGTTTCCGGGGCTCTCCGGCTGGGGGAGAGGGGCTGTATTTCACTCATTTCTGACGATGAAAAGCAGGTCAGTTAAGGGTCAGTTTCACAACTGGGCAGACCCAGCTTCCAGTCACCATTTAGTAGCAGGGTGATCTCCGCAAGTTACTTCACTCCTGTTTCCTCATCTTTAAGTGCAGATAATAATACTAACAACAACCACAGAAATAACAGCAATGACCATTTTCTAAGCACTTAGGCAGAACCAGGGCAAGCCTTGTACCCTCCCAGTGACTTGGTGAAGCAGATGGTTACATAGACAAGGAAACCAAACCTTGAGGATTCCAGGCGGTGATCAATGGGGCGATGAACAGAACACACAGAACACCTAGTGTGTCCCAACAAACTGGAGCCAGGGTCTTTGTCAGCACAATGCAACACAGCCTAAGCAGTGAATACTTGAACTGAAGTCCAAGCTGGACGGGACTTTCTTCTGAAGGGCCATTACCCAGAACTGCCCCGGGAACAGGGAGAAGAGGCCTCAGGCATCACCCCCATGGGACTTCTGGCACTTGGCAAGTCTCCCTCCAGTCTTCAGAGGCTGGAAAACCTGTTTACTGTGAGATCTTTCTGGAGAGCAACTAGGCAGCCAATGATAGGAGTCATAAATGTGGTCACACTCTGACCCAGGAATGCCACTTGGGGGAATAGGATCCAAGAAATAATTTTAAAATAAAATGAAACAATGTAGTCTGTGGTGGGAACAGGTCCACAGCAAGAAGTTGCCAACAGCCCACAAGTCCACAACCAGAGAAGGGGAGGCTAATTGGGAATGTCAGGACAACACTATGTCCTAGGTGGGTTCAGGAATGAAAATCATGAGGGTCAACAGGAAAATGTAAGGGACCAGGCAAAGTCTAGAATGAGACCCCCAAGTTCAGGGCAGTGACGGGAAGCCACGGCGGAGCCAGCACAGCCTCTGTAAACAGTTGGTAAATTAGGCAGTCCAGGATTTTCTGGTGCTGTGGTTTCATTTGTTTGTTTGTTTTGTTTTGCTTTTTTGAAGAGATTTCATGTCATGTTTGGATACTCCTGATTTACTTTAAGTCTCTTTGCCCATTTAATTAAACAAATACACATTTTTAAAACAAAGAAGAAGCGATCCCAGTTGAGCTCAGCCAGGCCTTGAGATTCCCCAGAAGGAAAGCTGGTTTCTGAAAAGGGGAGAGTTCCAGGATAATTCTGGGGCTCTCCTTCCACAGCTGTAGGAGATGGGACCCCAAAAAAGAGGCAGCCTGTTACACAGCTCTGCAGAGAAGCCACCCTTAATGGGGCAGCTGCCTGGGCCCAGGAAGCAGGAAGCGGCCCTACCTGCCAGGGCAGGTGTGGGGGAAGGGGAGGGAGAGGACAGAGGAGACTCAGCCTAGAGGGAACCCCTTTTGCTCTGGAGAAAGTCCCAGCAGCCACACCCACCCGGTGCAGCCCATCACCCACCACCCTTTCCTCCTATCACAGGAGTCACTATAAGGCCTGGCTTTCTCTGGAAGAGACCCCAGACCCACGCCTGGGTCAGCTCCTCCAGCAAGAGCCTCACCTGGCAGAACACACACACACACACACACACACACACACACACACACACACTATGGGTGCACACACTTTCTCTGCCCATCCACACTATGTACACACTACATCCTCTGTACACATAAAAGTGCACACACGCACCCACATAACTATACACCCCTTCCCCCTACAGTCACAGCCCATGCCCTCAGCAGCCTTGTGGCTTTCCTGGAAGCTTTCAACTACCCCAGGTCCTAGCAGGGACCTGACCCTCATTCTCTCTTCCCAGCAGAGGGGAGCGGAACCTGACACCAACTCCCTCCCCCTTTTCAGGAAGACCCTGGTGTGGGGAAGGATAGGAGAGGAAGGCAAAGTCTCCTTTCATTGTACCCGCTTCCCTTCCATTCTCAGCGAGACTCTTCCTACTTCCAAGACCTTGGACAAGTCCATTAACTCTCTGGACCCCCCTCCTTGTCTGTAAAGTAGGTCTAAGGACACCCCAACTCCCAGCTTGTGTAAGGACTGACAACTTGGAAGGCTGCTGGCACACAGCACGCACAAGTTTGGGCTCTCCCTACAAAACAGTAGTTACTATACCACTACCGTCCCTAAATGATCACTTCGGCGGCAGAGCTGGCTCACCCCAAGGCACCCAGCCAGAGCTGAGCTGGGAGCAGAGGGAGAGAGGAGGACACACCCCCCCTCCCCCCCGCAGCTCCCCTTCCCACCTCGGGGCCCACACCCAAGCCAGAGACGGCGGGGGAGGGTAACAGGTCGCCGTCCCCACCTGAGCGGAGAGGCTCCAGGCTCGGAGAACTGTCCCTCCCCAAGTCTCGCGCCAGGCGTCAGAGCCACCGCGCGTTCTTCAGCCGCTGAGCGCACCAGCCTGGGCGCAGCGGGGTGAGCGTTTTGGGGAACATCTGAGCGGGGCCCCACTTCTGTGGACCGTGGACCAGAGGTTTCCAGCTCCCCCTCAGGGGCACCGCGGGTGCGGAAAACATGCCACAGCCCCAGCTCTCCCCGTGCAGCCCCAACCCAAGCCCAGGATCCACAGCCCCCCAAGGACGCACAGCGAGGCCATCACACAAAGTCCTAGCCCAGGAAAAGGCACTGGGAAGGAGACCTAGGTCTCCTGCGTCCCCACTCCCGGGAGGACAACGCACCCCGCTTCAGCGCCCACACCCAGCCCGCGGCTGCTGGGCGCGGTGGGGGCGCGCGGCAGGGGGACCCAGGCTTCCCCCCGGCGCACGCGCGGGGGCGGGAGGGTACACCTCGGCGCCCGGCTGGGCCAGGGCACTCACCGATGGACACGAGCTTGATGCTCTCACGGTCCAGGAACTCGAGGGCCACGGACACGTTCTCCAGCTGCATCTGGCGGAAGGTGGGCCGCTGGTGGTACTTGCGGTACATGCGTTTCTGGCTGAGCACCTCGAGCAGCGCGATGAGCCGCAGCCCATCGCTCAGGTCGGTCTGCAGGTTCCCGATGCGTTTGTTCACACACTTAAGGTGCTCGTTGCACCAACGCGTGAAGGTGTTCTGCTGGATCTTCTTCCACGGCGCGTCCTCCGCCAGGTCCTTCTCAGTTACCGGCATCCTGGCGGCGGGGAGAGCGCAAAGCGCAGCGACTGCCCGGGACTGGCGTCGGGAGGCCCAAGGGCCGGGGGAGCGAGAACCGAAGCGGAGCGGGAGCGGGGCTCGAACTCGCTGCTACTAGAGCCGCGGCCGGGACTGCTCTGCAGCCGCCTGCCCCTCGCCGCGCGAGGCGTCTGGACCCGCGCCTGCGCACTGAGCCGACCCGCCCTCGAGGCCCCGCCCCGTCCCAACCCCTCGGCGGGCGTTCCCGGACCACGCTCGCCCCCTGCGGTCCCAAGCGTGCACTGCACCCCACGGCCGGCAAGGTGTCCAGGGACCCCGTGCTCGGTGCTCACTACCTAGGCGAAAAGGAAGCCAGTGGGGAGACATTGGCTTAAGAAGAAGGTCACCGGAGTAAGGGGCGTTCAGGATGGGCGGGAGCGGCGGCGTGGGCCATGAGAGAGGGGAGTGAGGGGAGTAAGTAGTACTTGATCCACGTATAGGTTTTTATTGACCTCCTGCTGTGTGCCAGACAAAAGTGTTAGGCACTGGAGGACACGGAGAAGGAATGGACACTTTACTATTTGTATCAGTTAAATTCACGTGAATTATAATAGTGTTATCAGTAGCATTTACTGAGTGCCTATTGTGTGGGAGGCCCTCTTAGCACTTGAGAACTAATGGTAAATAAAACAAACATTCCCTGGCTCCTGGGTGGCTTAGTCCTTAAGCGTCCACTCTTGGTTTCACTCTGGTCATGATCTCACAGTTTCTTGGGTTAGAGCCCCACTTTGTTAGTGCAGAACCTGCTTGGGATTCTCCCTTTCTCTGCTCCTCCCCACTCTCGATGTCTCTTTCTCTCTCAAAATAAATAAATAAACTTAAAAAAAATTTTTTTTAAATAAGACAAACTTATTCCTTGACCTTGAGGAATTCATACAGTAATGGGCGAGAAAAGTACAAATCAACTATCACAAACAGCTTAGTAGTAGTAATAGAAATGAATAATTTGCAGTGCATATCAGTTTACTAATGCTGCTGTAGCAACTTACCAAAACTTTGTCTTTAAAAAGCCACAAATTTATTATCTTGCAGTTCTGTAGCTTAGATATCCCTCATGGGTTTCACTGAACTAAAATCAAGGTGTTGGCAGGATGCATTCCTTACTGTAGGCTTAGGGAAGAATCTGTTTCCTTGCCTCTTCCAACTCCTAGAAACCTCCCTCATTCCTTGGCTGTGGCCTCTTCCTCCATCTTCAAAGCCAGCAACATCAGGCTGAGTCTTTCTCACACCGTCATCTCTCTGGTTCTCCATAGTCACATCTTCCTCTTTTAAAGACCCTTGTGATTCCATCCGGACAGTTGGTTAACCCAGGATATTTTTAGATCAACTGATTAGCAATCTTAATCCCATCTACAGCCTTAATTCCTCTTTGCCATGTAAGTCATATTGACAGGTTCTGGAAATTAGGATTTGGACATCTTTAGGGGCTGTTATTCTGCCTACAAACACCATATATTGAGTACCTGCTGTGTACTCATCCAGGCCCTGTGCTAGGTTCTGGGATATAGCAGAAACTCAGGCCAGACCTCTACTGTCAAAAGCTGAATAATTGTAAAAGTAGCAGCTAGCTTTTCCTGAGTACCTGCTCTGCCCCTGTGCTAAGAGCTGTGCTAAACAGTTCCTTGGCTATTGGCCACACCTGACAAGAGTTAACTGGGAGGTTAAGGGACTTGCCCAAGGCATACAGTACAAACAGGACTGGAATGCAGGTGTGTAAGAAAAGCACAGAGTGTCCTGGGGCCAAGAAGAGACCCATAACCCAGGTTTAGGGACAGGGGTCTTCCTGGGGAATCTGAGTTGGGCAGGATGGAGGTCAAGGGCTTCCAGCCTGAGGGTTGCCCAGGAGAAGCCAGCAGATTTGTGGTTGTAGCATTTATACAAACAAGTCATTTGCATACAACACTGAAGTGCTTTGTTCAGACAGATTGCCTCACTCACTGGAATGCTCAAAACAGCCGGGGGGTTGGGGGGAGAGTGGATTACCTGGCCCTGGCCCATAGTAGGGACAAAATAGCTATTTGAAGGACCTTTCCACTCCTTCAGTGATTAAAGAGATTTGCTAGAAGTCAGCTGGTATGGACTAGGCAATGCTGGCCTTAAATCTGATTCTAACTCCAAAGTCTGCACTATGTCTAAAGGCCCCCTGAGAACCCTGTTCTCAGTCTGGGTTTTGCCTTTGTTCACACCATCTGAGCACCAAAATCACTAGAGGCAGTGTTGGTAACCTTTGCCTCCCTCATACCCAAGTTTCCTGGTTCCCCATCCTTTCTCCACCCAAACTCATCCATCAAAACTTATCAGCCAGTGTCTCACGCCCCAAGGCACCTGCTCCCTGCCAGGGAAGATTGGAGCTAATGGAGAAAGGGGGCTAAGTCCCCCTTTCCCATATAATTGTTTTCATCAGGTCTTGACACAAATAACTAAATAATTCTGCATGTAAAATATCCAGGACACTTCACCCAGAGCTGAGACACCCTATTTTAGGACAAGTCTAGTGATTCTCTCTACCCAGTCGGAAGAAACCAAAGAGTTCTCCAGGGAACAATTCATGGGAGATGAAGGGGCCTCAGCAATCACGGTAGAGGTAGAGGTCAGTGGCTTGAGAACTGAGGAGAGGAAGCACACAAAGTCTTCAGATGACTCCTCATCAATATTTGATAAAAGAAAAGGGCTGAACAACTCAGGTAGACATTTCTGCAGGTAGCATTTTAGCCAGTACATTTCATAGTTCTGCCCGACAAGGCCTTCATTTAACAAATACCCAATCCCGGTTTTCTAAATTCTGTCCTAGCCTTCTCTGATCTCTTGATATAGAACTGTCCAAAGTGGAAGAGTGTAAAGCAGCGAAAAGCCCAGGCTTTGAGTGTGACTTTTGGCTATTCTGGCTTTGTGATCTTGAACAAATAGCCTCTGCAAGCTCCAGTCTTCTGGTCTAGGTAGTGGAGGTAACACACCTCTTCCTAGGGTGCTTCGATAAGGCAAGCAAAACTCTTAGCATAGTGCCTGGCACACAATAAGCACTCTATAAAGGTAGCTGGAAACCAGGCAAAATTAAGAGACCTCACTACCAGTCCCTGAAAAAGCCGGAATTAGCTGCATTTTCCCTAGCTGACTCTAGCATGTCTCTGTAAAAAGCCATGGCTCCCCTCTATGTCCGTTACTCACAGATACGCTGACACCAATCTGCTGCAGCCCCGAGAGATCCCAGTCAGAATAAACCGACTGAGAAAACACAAGTAGAGCCATCACCCCTACAGGTCAGCGTAGACCTGGCAGGACAGCAGCAGATGCGCAGACACCCACGAGGAGAAGACTGGCTGAACTTGAGGATAAACACCGGTGGAAGACTGAAGCACTATGAGTCTACTTCTCAACGTTGTACAAGTCGCCAGATCAGTGGGATGGAAGGGGTTCTTCTTTCTAAGCAAGTGTGTGAAAGTTCACCTGATCACCTCCATGCTTTTGCTCAGACAGTTCCCTCTGCCTAGAATGCTCTCATCTCTCCTTTCAACATGGGAAACCCATGCCTGTCCTTTAGTCTTCACTCTCTCTCTCTCTCTCTTTTTTTTTTTAATGTTTATTTTTGAGAGAGAGAGAGAGAGAGAGAGAGCAGGGAAGGGGCAGAGGGCGAGGAGGACAGAGGATCCAACGCTAACAGCAGAGAGCATGATGCGAGGCTTAAACTCAAGAACCGTGAGATCATGACCAGACCCAAAGTCTGATACTTAACCCACCGAGCCACCCAGGAGCCCCTAGTCCCTCACTCTTACAGCCCTTGCAGTCACACCACCTAATTTATGCTAAGGTTTAGTTGCTGTTTTCTGTGCCACTTGTTGAAGGAGGGCAGCTGTCACATCTGTCTCCTGGCAGGGTGTAGGCTGGGGCTTAAGACCTAATAGAACCTGTACTATCTAATAAAAATATCATGAGAGCCACATTATAATTTTTTTCCACAATATAATTTTTAATTTTCTAGTAACGCTTAAAAGTTAAATGTCACTTTAAAAGAAACAGGTGAAATTACTTATAATAATATATTTTAACCAATAATAAGATGACCAACTCAGGGCACCTGAGTGCCTCAGTTGGTTAAGCATCAGACTTCAGCTCAGGTCATGATCTCACGATTGTGTGGGTTTGAGCCCCATATCAGGCTCTGTGTTGACAGCATGGAGCCTGCTTAGGATTCTCTCTCTCTCTCTCTCTCTCTCTCTCTCTCTCTCTCTCTCTCTCTCTCTCTCTCTTTCTCTCTCTCTCTCTGCCCTTCCGCCGTCTCTCTCAAAATAAATAAATAAACTTAAAAAAATAAGATGACCAACTGTCCTGATTTGCCCAAGACTAAGGGGTTTCTTGGGTTGCAGGCCTTTCATTTCAGTCCCAAAACCAGGAATGTCTGTGGCAACTAGAACAAGTTGATCACTTTACCCAATATATCTGAAAAGTTATAATTTTCAGATATACAATTAATATTTTTAAATATATTACTGTCTTTGAAGTCTGACATGTGTTTTATACCTACAGCATGTCTTTTTTAAAAAAAAAATATTTGTTTGGGGCGCCTGGGTGGGTCAATCAGTTAAATGACTGACTTCTGCTCAGGTAACGATCTCACAGTTCCGTGAGTTCGAGACCCACGTCAGGCTCTGTGTGGACAACTCAGAGCCTGGAGCCTGCTTCAGATTCTGTGTCTCCCTCTCTTTCTGCCCCTCCCCCCACTCAAGCTCTGTCTTTCTCTCTCTCAAAAATAAATATACATTAAAAAAAAATTTTTTAATTAAAAATAGTTGCTTATTTAAGTAATCTCTACATCCAACATGGGGCTCAAACTCACGACCCTGAGACCAAGAGTTGCATTCTTCTCCGATGGAGCCAGCCAGGTGCCCTGCTTACAGCATGTCTTAATTCAGACGCGGCACATTGCCAACGCTCAATAGCTGCCTTTAGCTACTGGGGGTTATCATATTGAACAACGCAGGTATAGAGATATACTTGATATTGCAATAAACCAGTTAATAAGCTAGAGACACATAACACTCTTACTAGGGTCCTGATCTTGGAATCCTGCCCCTATGTGTGAAACCCACCTCCACACTTCAGGATCCACAGCTCTGTGAAAGGGGTCCCAGGTGAGCCTGGATTCTGTGATTTCTTGGTGTCCTGGGGTCCACTGCTATGGTAGCATGTCAGAATATTCGTAACAGTAAAAACAGTAAAATAAATAATAATAATAGAAGCTTCCTTTTCTTGAGTACTGCCATTTTCTCTTTTTCTTTCTTTTTTTTTTTAACACTTATTCATTTTTAAGAGACAGAGCACAAACAGAGGAGGGTCAGAGAGAGAAACACAGAATCCAAAGCAGGCTCCAGGCTCCAAGCTGCCAGCACAGAGCCTGATGCAGGGCTCAAACCCACCAACCGCGAGATCATGACCTGAGCCAAAGTCAGATGCCTAACCTACTGAGCCACCCAGGCGCCCCTTCTCATTTAATCATTATAACAACCCCAGGTGATGTTGTTATTATTTCCATTTTACAGGTAAGGAAATTGGGGCTGAGAGAAATAATCATATGCCTAAGGTCACAGAGTGCTAAACTGGATACTAAGTCTAAGGAAGGGCTAAGAAAGACAATAGTCAAGATTAAGAGCAGGGAGCTGGGGTTGCCTGTAACCTACATTAACCATGTACCTTTGGAGGGTTTCTGACAAATGAGAAGCCATGTGCAAAGCACTTAGCATGTATCTGTGAGAGAGCTACCGCCGTGATTATGATATGACAATGTCTGTTAATGTCATGATTACGCTACGAGTGGACATCAAAGAGCAAAGACTGAAAGTTTCCAAAGGGAACAAGAGATGGAGAACGAGGACTTGCAAAATGAACTGACGTCCTCCCCAGTTACATCTTTGCCCCAGGGCGGGGGCCTTCTCAGTTGTAATTTTACACCGAGGTCCACACCCTGCCAGAAAGAAAGAGGAGCAAACTGTACGTGAGAACATTTGCTCTGCCTCCATCCCCTCAAGGAAGAGGAGCTGGTTCTCTCAGCAGCAACTGGAGAGGGAAGAGGGCTCACCCTCCACCCCCAGCCCCTGCTGCAGAGGTCCTGGGGCCACGTGCGTGGGTGCTGGGGAAGCAGGTCTTCTCCCAACGGGGTGGCAAAGGCAGTGGCTGTTTGAAGGACCAGCCAGCCCTGCCCTAAGAGAAGCTGGGGGTGCTGGTAGGCAGGATGCTCAGAGAAGGCACCCCGCTCTCCCACTCACCCACTGACTAAGGTGGAGTTCAAAATGGAATGAACGACGTTCACGAGAGCCATTCTTTCCTGGACTCACTCAACGGGCTACGTGACTGTGATTTTATCAACATTCCCTCCTTGAATCCTATAGCTGTAGTACATGGCCACTTCCCTGATTGCCTGACCACCTCACATCCATGACTTACCTTCTTTAATCTTTGCAAGAACTCTGCGAGCTTGATGCTATTATCATCATCCCCGTGTTACAAACAGGGAGGGAGACTGAGGCTGCAAATAACAAATTAAGTCACTTGCTCAGGTCCCTCTGGTACTAGGTGTCAGAGTCTGGATTCAAACCCTAGTCTAACCGACTCCAGAGGTCAGTTCTGCGTCTCTGAGCTCTCGGTTCCCCAGAGGCCGCAGCCATGGCCGCCAGAAGCAATTGCCTCACGCTGGTAAAGGAATGAAGGCGGTGGCCACCATCCACTGGACATGTGTGTGTTGTTCATTCAGCAGGGGTGGGAAGACAGGGCCTGCTGAGGGCCTTGATTTCCTCCCTCCGGGCCCTCCCAGTCCAAGGTGGAATTTACTCAGAGAATACCCCACCCCACCCTCCCCAGTCTTGCTGGAATCACAAAAAAAAAAAAAAAAAAAAAAAAAAAAAAAGCCAGTTTGCAAATGACGGGGCTCTCTTCCCCCACCTAGTTTGGCTTTGGCTTCTTCGGAAGATTTATGTGCGGGACTGGTTTGTTTTTTTTAAAGTGCAGACAAATGCCACAGAGCACTTTTCTGCTGAAGAAAACCCTGTCTAGCCACTGCTCACCTGGCAAACCTAGACTGCCTTCCAACTGGAACAGAACTGCCTTTGTGGCCGGCAGTACAGCTGACAAAGACTTTTCCATCCTTATCTTGCACACTCCCCTCTCCCCCAATGCTCTGCACGCCAGGATTAGAATTATGACTCTCAGAGCACTCAAGGACAGGGACTGTTTATTTTTATCCCTAGGGTTTAAAAGAGTAGAGGCGTTTGTGACCATTCGCCGAGTTGCCAGGGAGGAGGGACTCACCGGCAGCCCAGAAAGGTTAAGTGACCCACTCACGGTCACACAGTTAATACCAGGGCTACGAGTTCAGTGTTAGGTCTTCTGACTCTGCTGTTTATTGCAGCACTGTTTATAACAGCCCAAATGTCTCTCACTGGTGGGTCCCTCACGTGCACTACATATATAGCCTTGCTTCTCAAAGTATGGCCCCACCAGGAGCTTGGTCAGCACCTGGGAATGTGAGGCACCACCCCAGACCCACTGACTCAGGAGCCGCAGTTTAACACGATCCCTGAGATGATTCCTATCCTCATTACAGTTGATAACTACCACAGCACAGTACATTCATCAGAGGGGTTACTTTGGTACGTTTTACAAGAGTGTGATGGATCTACAAAAAGATCTCAAAATGTATTGTTTAGTGGAGAAAAACAAAAGCAAGTTACAGACCAACATGAATTTGTACAATCCAATTTATGTACACATTTTTCATTTTTTTTATAAATGTACTGTTTTAAAGTTTATTTATTTTGAGAGAGAGTGTGTGTGCACGAAAGCAGGGGAAAGGCAGAGAGAGAGAGGGAGAGAGAGAATCCCACGAGTTAACAGCGCAGAGCCTGACACGGGGCTTAAACCCACAAACTGTGAGATCATGACCTGAGCTGAAACCAAGAGTCAGATGCCCAACTGACTGACGCACCCAGGCACCCCTATGTACACATTCTTTTAAAATAAAAATAACATTAATATATGTTAATACATGCACTGGGCTATTCAGCCAGGCAGCCTAGTGGGGTGCCGGTCTATAGAAGGGGAGGCCAAATAGCGATGGACTAGATCAAAACACGGTGCCAGTTAACTCAGGGGTCCACGCGGGACAGCCCTGCAGGAACCAGTAAGAGAAACAGCATCCTCTGAGGGAAATTAGAACATTCTCTTTCCAACAGTAGGGGCAACTCTTGGCTGTGCCACTAAGCCAGAGTCCAGCTGGGTGACAATTCTCTCAGATCCTTGGTCATGTCAGCTTATTGTTGGTCAGAGCTACGTGCTGCCCTGAGACCTTGTCATCTGTGAGTGTGTCACCTGAGTCACATGCCCTTTAATACAGGCACCAAGGAGCAGACCGCTTGGACAACTACAATTCCAGGATAATTCCAAATAAGTTAAAAGGTCAGGTTTCCTTCTGTGCATGTAATAAATCCTGTATTTTGAAAAGAAAGAGGAATGATATACTTTATTAACAGAAAATCAGTTTCTCCACGTCCTGCCTAACTAAATTTTGAAAAAGTGTTTTTAAAATATTAAGTTGAGGGGCTGTCAGATTATTAGCCTGTGCAGAGCACCTCTGTGTCTCAGTCGGAGTCTATAGGTGGATAAGAAAACAAAGACTGCTGGAAGGACTTACAGGAAACAGTTAATCAGGCAATCACTAAGAGGTGGCATTATAAGAACTCTTACTTTCAGGGCGCCTGGGTGGCTCAGTTGGCTAAGCGACCGACTCTTGATTTCGGCTCAGGTCATGATCTCGCAGTTTGGGGGTTCGAGCTCCAAGTCCAGCTCCGTGCTGGCAGTGCGGGGCCTGCTTGGGATTCTCTCTCTCTCCCTCTCTCTCTGCCCCTCCCCCACTCACGCTCTCTATCTGAAAATAAACTTAAACAAAAACAAGAACGTTTACTTTCAACCTTAAGGATTTTCTTTCTACCTCAAATGTGTCTCTAATGTTTTTAAACATATATTGTTGGTGGGAATGTAAAATGGTACTCCCACACTGGAAAGCAGTTTCTTTAAAAAGTTAAACATATAACTACCATATGATTCAGCCATTCCACTCCTAGGAAATCACCCAAGTGAAATGAAAGCATGTGTCTACAAAAACACTTGTACTTGGGTGTTTGTACCAGCTTTATTTACCACAAGCTAGACACAACCCAAAGGTCTATTAACAGGTGAATGGATAAACCAACTGTCATGCATCCGTATGTGAACTAATTAGTACTCAGCAATAAAAAGGAAGGACCTATGAATATACATAGCTACATAGCTGAATCTCAAAATAATTCTGCTAAGTGAAAGGAGCCAGACAAAAAAATATATATATACATACTGTGTGATTCCACTTACAGAAAATTCTAGAAAGTATAAACTAATACGTATATATATTTTAGCTTGAGAGAGAGAGAGCATTATGAAGGAAGGGCAGAGGGAGAGAGAGAATCCTAAGCAGGCTCCATGCTCGGTGTGGAGCTGGACCCAGGGCTTGATCCCACAACTCTGGGATCATGACCTGATCCCAAATCAAGAGTCTGATGCTCAACTGACTGAGCCACCCAGGCGCCCCTGCAAACTAACCAAAATGACAGAGAGCAGATCAGTGTGTGCCTAGGCTCTAGGGAGTAGGTGAGGAGAGATGGGAGGGAGAGATTACAAAAGAAAAATAAGGAAACTTTTAGGATAGATATGTTCCCCATTTTGATTGCAGCCATAGTTTCATTAATATATATATACGTGCATGTGTGTATGAGTGTGAAGGTGGGGTGGATGTTTAAACACATCACATTGTAAACTTCAAATATGCGTAGTTTACTGTTAAAAAAAGAAAAAGAAAAGGGGCGCCTGGGTGGCTCAGTCGGTTGAGTGTCAGACTCTTGATTTTGGCTCAGGTCATGATCCCAGGGTCATGGAATCCAGCCCTGCATCGGGCTCTATGTTGGGTGTGGAGCCTGCTTAGTGCTTAGGATTCTCTCTCTCTCTCTCTCTCTCTCTCTCTCTCTCTCTCCTCTGTCCCTCTCCCCTGAACACTCTCTCTCACAAATTTAAAAAAAAAAAAAAAAAAGAAGGAAGGAAAGAAAGAAAAGAAAACAAGTCTGTTTAACTTTTATGGACAGAAAAAAAGCAATAAGGATTCAAAGGCACACCCACATAAAATGTGTGCTCTTTCACTACATAACATGTTTGTCTTCTAAACCTTGTCTCCTCTACCCATCACCACAGAGAATAACTTCAATAAATGTGCTCTTTTATTCAACTTGTTTAAGATTATCTGTTCCATTCTCTCCCCCATGTCCCCCACTAAGCTCAAACTAGGTGGGATCCTGCTGAAATGGAGTCAGATAAGATTTCCTCACCACCCTTGCACCATGATGGCCCAAGCTTCTCCCCATGGAGGTTACAGGCTGTGAGGAATGTGATGACGTGTTTACTTTGGAGCAGACTTTGGCCCATGAATATGCTCTCAGCTCAGACCAGAATCGGCTCCTGATAGGAGATAGGCTCTTCCAAAATATCTGGAGGTCAGTCCTCTCTCCAAAGGCCCTGGGGTAGATCTTTAATTGAGGGGAGGGAAGGGTTAGAGCTAACACAGAGCATTTTTCCCTGGTGTCCCTAGAGCCTAAACTGGGAATGCTGCTGGCTACAGAAACTCATTGAGAAGTATATGAGAACAATTAGAACGTGATTGGCCGCGCTCAGTGAGGTCTCGGAGGGTCCCCTGTTCTCCAAGTATGAGTGGCGTGCACCTTTGTTGGCCTAGACAGTTGACTAGTCATACGGTCGATCCCAAGTTGGTTAGGACCAGAGGGAATCCACTGGGCCAGAGAGCTCTCCAAAACGCAAAACTTCTCTAGTAATAACAATGACAATCAGAACAGAAACTGCCTCATGTACTGAGCAAGAGTTTTACATCTATTGCCACATGCAATCCTCACATACCTCTATGAGATAGGAACTAAGGCCCAGAGAAGTTAAGCAAGCAGCTCAAAGGCATCCTGTTAATAGATCTGACTCCAGAGCCCAACTCTGAACCACGGCACCATACTGCCTCCCAGGAAGCTGTGGGAAGTCCATGCATGGCACAGATTCTGGACTCTTACAGGTTCAAATCCCTGTTCAGCCACTGATGAGTTGTGTGGGAATAATAGTAATACCACCTCACATGGCTGTTCTGAGATGCTTATGAAATCATGAAGGCAACGTGGGCTATGCACATGGCAGCTGAACACGAAGTAGTTGCTGTCATCACCATTAGCATCATCGTCGTCCAGAAAGATCTTCATCCAAAACTTCTAATTTGATCCTACTGAGTCATAGTTACGGACATTCACATGGTTGACTCCCTCACTTCCTCAAGTCTGGACTCAAGTCCCATTCTCTGTGAGGCCTTCACCGCCACCCCATAGAAACTGAAACTCTCTCAACCCTCCCTTGGCAACTCCCTACCTTCCTTTTCTGCCTTATTTTTCTCCTTGGCACATATCACCTTCTAGTGGATAGTGCATCACCTATATATATATACTATGTAACCTACTGATCTCATTTGTGTTCTTTCTAAATAATTCATGAAGAGCCCACTCTCTAGAACATGCCTGGCACATAGCAGGTGCTCAGTAAATATTTGATGTTGAATGAATGAATGAACCCGGACTTCAGATTCTGCTTCTCTTCAGCCTTATAATTAATCAAGGTACTCAGCTTCCAGGAGCCTCATTTTCCTCAGTGGTTGAAAAAGAGCACTAACATCTGTGTTCCTCAGGGCACTGGCAGAGTCCAAGGGAAGGGCAAAGCTGTGCATGGGAACGAATCAGCTCCAAACACTCCAGAAATGGTTACCGAGTGTTTCTGCTCCATGTCAGACAGGATGCCGGGCACCAGGGGATGCAGACAAGTATCCAAAAGCCCCTGCCCTCCAGGAACCTGTGACCTAGCGCAGCAGACAGACACGTCAACAAATACAACCTAATCAGGTAACAGCTCTGATCCACAGCAACCGTTTATCAAGCTGAGCACTTTGCGTCCACTGTCTCGGGTAACGCTCCGAGTTAGGCACCACTACCAGCTTGTTTTATCGACAAGGAAACTGCAATAAGAAGTTATGAAACAATGGCTTATTCCACACCTAGGTACATACCCAAGGGAAATGAAAATGTGCACACAGGGACTTGTATGCAAAGTTTATAGCAACATGATTCATTCAAGCCAAAAGGCAGGAACAATTCTCAAATATCCATTAATAAGTGAATGGATAAACAAAATGTGGTACATCCATACAACGGAATATAATCCAGCCATAAATAGGAGTCAAATACTGATACATGCTACAACTTGGATGAACCTCGAGAACATGCTAAGCAAAAGAAGCCAGACACAAAAGTTACATCCTGTATGGTTTATGTTATGTGATATGGCCATAATAGGCAGATTAGAGGTTACCAAGGATGGGGTGGGGAGGATGGGGCGTCATTACTTAATAGGCATGGGGTATATGTGACGTGATGAAAAATTTTTGAAACTAGAGCTGGTTTTTGCACAACACTGTTAACGCCCTGTCACTGAATCCTGCGCTTTAAAATGGTTTGTTGTAGGTTGTGTGGATTTCACCTCCATGCAAGAAGAAACCAGGACCAGCATTGTAAGTAGCAAAGGCTGACCTAGGACCAGAACCTGGCCAGTGCCTCAGAGCCTGTGTGCGACCTGAACTGCAAATCTCAACTTCAGCATTGTTATTTTTCAGTTTGGGAACTTCCATCAATTCTTTTTTTATGTTTTCCAGTTTTCTGCTGAAATTCTTATCTATTTCCTGAATGCACTCCTCACAGTTATAAGAGTCGCACGTCAAGCCTGCAGATTTGTCCAGGTACTACTACCAAGATGGGGGTGTATTCAGATTTTTGTGGCCACAGGCCTCGAGACACCAAAGCCCTGCCAGCTTTGCAGCCTCTCAGCTGCCACAGTCAGCACAGGCCTGCCAGAGAAAAGCGAGTCCCAGTTTCAGGCACCTGTTTCTAGGCCTCTTCCAGGTGCTCTGGGCGGGAGGCTTGACCTGATACCACTCACTTGCCAGGGAGAGAGGCAGGAAGCACCGGACCCCCACCCCACCCCACCCCACCCCCTGCTGCTGCTCTTCTGCCAACGGATAAGGGCTTCAAAATTAAAAAGCACAAAAGGAAGGAACGAACGAAGGAACAAAGGAGGAAAGGAAAGGAAAGGAAAGGAAAGGAAAGGAAAGAGGGGGGAAGGAAGAAGGGAGAAAAGTTAGGTGAAATTACAGTTTTCAAAGTTGTGCCATTTATTTACTTATTCGGGGAATCTTTCTATTTCATTCTAAGAAATACTACACAATATAATTTCTAAAGGAAATGAATTATAAAAACTTCCATTTATTGAGTACTTCCGAAGGGCTTACTGTTTTAAGCATTTTACGTGTATTAACTCACTTAGTTCTTATAAAAAGCCTACGAGCATGTTTTGCTCTCTACCACCACAGTTGAAGAAACCAAGGCCCAGAGAGGTAAAGACATTGGCCCAAGGACACACAGCTTCTACCACATGGAGCAAAGACACTAACCCAGATGTGGTCAAATATTCTTCCGTTTGACCTAGGAGCAAGGAATGAGTAATTATAATGAATTAGAGTATATAGACTTGAGAGAACAAGAAAGCCAGAAAAAATGAGGACACCTGATGGAAAAATGGCTAAGGAGAAGGAAGCCATGTTTGGGGGCAAGAAAAGAGTTCTGAGTTTTGTTCGGTGGTCCCCAGCTTTGAGGACAGGTAACTTAACCTCTCAGGCTTCAGTGTCTTCATCTGTAAAATGGGACTGATAATGGCCCGGACCCCCTGGGCTGTCCTTAGGACTCTAGTACTCGAATCCCTTTCCTAGTCCCCTAAGTGAGGTGGGAGAGCTTCCCTGCTGGGGGAGGTTTGGGTCAGGGAGAGGAAAACAGGGATTCAGCTTCTGGGTGGGGTACACACCTGACTTGAGCAGAGCCCCATCCTTCTTTGGAGGGAACCTTAGATGTGGTTGCCAGGGCCTGCAGGTGGGGAGAACAGAGACAGTGCTTTCCCAGGAGAGAGTGCTTTTCCCCAGTCCCTGTGGTCCTATAGGAAGTGGGGCCCTTACCATGAAGTCACCGCCCCCCCCAACTTAAAGACAGTACCAGAGCCCTCAGTGCTCAGTCAGTCAATGTGTGTTCACTGATAATGCATCTATCAGTCGGGACTCTCCTGGTTGCCAGTTATAGAAACTCAGTTAAAACTCCTAAAGCAAAAAGGAGAATTGAGTGGACCCTGTAACCAGACTGTCTGACATGTCTGGATTCAGGGCCCTAGGTGACACCACCAAGATCGGCCTCACTCCATCCAGGGCCCTGCCTTTCCCTCTGTTGGCTTCCTTCTCAGGCAGGCCCCCCCTGCCACGGTGATAAAGATGCCCCCCACCCCCCAGCCACTCCAGGCTGACCTGCTTTCCCAGAACTTCCAGCAAAAGTCCTGGGCTCATGCTAGCTGGCTCTGGCAACTCCACCCAGATCCCACCGTCAGAGGGATGTGGGCCCCCCACTGGCCAGTGCTGGACTGTGTGCCCACAGGAGGGAGGCTGCCAGCCACTTAGCTGTTGATGGGAACAGGAGTTTACTGAGCCCTTACTGTGCACGGGACACTGTACCAAGTGCTGCACATGTGGTTAAACCTCACAAGGGGCGCCTGGGTGGCGCAGTCGGTTAAGTGTCCGACTTCAGCCAGGTCACGATCTCGCGGTCCGTGAGTTCGAGCCCCGCGTCAGGCTCTGGGCTGATGGCTCAGAGCCTGGAGCCTGCTTCCGATTCTGTGTCTCCCTCTCTCTCTGCCCCTCCCCCGTTCATGCTCTGTCTCTCTCTGTCCCAAAATAAAAAAAAAAAAAACGTTGAAAAAAAAAATTAAAAAAAAAACAAAAAAAAAAAACCTCACAGAACACTGTGACATAAGTACTATGCATTATCCCCATCAGGCTGGTGAGGAAACTGAGGCACAGAGAGGTCAAGTGCCTTGCCCCATTCACACACACTCCCGGAGACCTGACACCACATGGATTCTGTTGTTTCTCCCTCCACCCCGTCCTCTGTCCGGACTGAATCACTTTAGAACCTCAAATGGCTGAGCTTCCGCCCATCTCCTGGCCTTTGCACGCGCTGCTCCCTCTGCCTGGCACCTCCCTTTCCCTCCCCTCCCAGGGACTTCCTTCCTGCTCTCCCGCCTCTGCTGAGGCAGCTCTTGCTGAACACCTCAGACCGACCAGGGAGGGCCCTTTGATGTCCCTCAGCCCCAGGCGTCCCCTGCAGTAGGTCGCACCTGCCTGCTGCTCGAAGATGTGCCCTGCCAGGTGACAGTCCCACGAGGTGGCTTTGGCACTGCTGTTGCCAGGAACACGCCACAGCTGCGCAGCCTCAAAAGTAGCGGCTAAAACAACAGAAATGTGTTCTCTGTCGGTTCTAGAGGCCCAGAAATCCGAAATCAGTCTTGCTGGACTGAGGTTAAGCAGTTCGCAGACCCGGTTCCTCCTGGAGGCTCCAGGGGAGAATCTGTTTCCTTGCTTTGCCCGGCTTCCAGAGGCCACCTACATCCCTAGGCTCATGGCCCAGCCTTCCATCTTCAAAGCCAGTCGTGTGGCATCTTCAAACCTTCTGTCCCTCTGCTTCGTCGCCAGGTCATCTTCTGTCTGAAAGAGACAGAAAGACACCCTCTTACGAGGATAATTCAGGATGATCTCTCTATCTCAAGATCCTTAACTCAATCACATCGGCAAAGCCTCTGTTGCCATAGAAAGTAACAGGCACGGGTGCTGGATGGGGCCGTGCAGAGGGTCTCTTGGTCTGCCTACCACAGGGGTGAAGTGTGAGGGCTTGAGGCCTGGGGTCCTGCTCTTGAACCAGGTGGCTCAACCTGTAACTTGCTGTGTGACCAAGTGATCGAACCCACCACAGAGGGCAGAGGGCAGGAGGTGAGCGAGCACAGCAGTTTGAGGAACTGAAAGCAATTCAGGCTGCTAGTGGATGTGTCATGAGAGGAGTCGTTTGGCATCAAGCCACAGCTCTGAGTCGGTTCTGTGTCCGTACAATGGAGATGAGAATGGTTCCTTCCTCACAGCCCTGGCTGTCATGAGATCAAATGAGTCAAAACATGTGAAGTACTGAGCAGGGTGCTTGGCACAGAGAAAGTGCTCGATGAATGTTGGCAGTTCACTACTGTTGTAGTTTGGGTTTCCTCGCAAGCAGACTCTGAATCCAGAACTCAAATGCAAGACATTCTTTTGAGAAATGATCCTTGGAAGCACTGGCAGAGGATGTGGGAGGTGAGACAGGCAAGGAAGGAAGCCCATCCAGGGTTTGTTAATGAGGGGGCCATCCGTTCGAGCCACGAAGAGCCAGGAGCAGGGGTGTGTGCCTTTAGCATCACCACCGGGTCTACTGGAGGAGGCAGGGCTGCTGTGACCTTCTGGTCTACCACATGTGCAGGCAGAGCATGGACTTGTCATGACTGAATTTGGTCATGATAAGCACGCAGCCAGTGACCAGGTAACCAGAAAGCCATTGGGCAACAAGACTTGGCTGCTGGCAGCTGGAAGTAAATGGCACAGACTGAAAGGGCATGGGTGGGCCCCAGTGTGTGCTACAGACATCACACAAGGCCATCTCCGCCAACGAGCCTTGATCCTTGGGACTGTCCACAAAGTGGCATCCCTAGAGGGGTGTGGCTCCTTCTGCCTTAGAAATGGGCAGGCCAGGCCTGACGCCTGAGCCTTCTGGGCCCCTCAGAGCAGTTAGGAGAGGCTCTAACTCACCATCATTTACTTTCTCCAAAATGCAGGTGTTGTCCAGAGCAGGCTGATGTGTCAATGTTAACACATCCCCACAGTCCTGGGGGGTGTCTTAACTGCACATGACTGACAGATCAGCTGGGCAGCCCAGGGCCCCAAAGGCTGATCGGAAGATGGTGTCTGTGGATGAATTCCTGGTGGCCAGAACCTCGAGGCCAGAACACCAGTCATGTCTCTGCCTTACCCAGGAGAGCAGAAGGATATGAAAGGCCCGATGGGGGGTCAGACAGCAAGGGCAGAGAGGAAGATGACCTTCTAAATTTTTTTTTTCAACGTTTATTTATTTTTGAGACAGAGAGAGACAGAGCATGAACAGGGGAGGGGCAGACAGAGAGGGAGACACAGAATCTGAAACAGGCTCCAGGCTCTGAGCTGTCAGCACAAAGCCCAACGCGGGGCTCGAACTCACGGACCTTGAGATCATCACCTGAGCCGAAGTCGGACGCTTAACCAACCAAGCCACCCAGGCGCCCCTGGAAGATGACCTTCTAAAAGAACATGGGCCATGAGGCTGTGTAGTCTTGGGTGAAGGGCAGGGCTGTTGAGACTTGTGGAGGTATTTCAGACATGAATAATGCTCAGGCTATGGGGGTGGACATACAAAAGAAAGTGGGGGGAAGTCTCAAGAGGTACTCTGTAGCAGCTGCCACTTAAGGCCTCAAACGCACCCCCCCCCCCCCCCAGGGGTGAGGGAGGAAGGTCATTGCCTGTTTCAGGGAACCAGCAGTAACCTCATGGGAGAAGCTAGGCCCACAGGAACAATGTTGGTGTGGACATCAGACCCTGTATCTTCTCAGTCCTCCCCCTGCTCTAAGCCCTGCAGGAGCCCAGCTGACAGGATGTGGCCAACTTCTCAGAGCCTGGGATTCTGGACAGACCTTGACCTCATTTGAGAGTCAAAAAGAGGCCTTTTTTGAGGTGCTTTTTCAACCCTGGGACACCCTCCTCCACACCTCCAGGCCCCATGATTTGTAGATATAACCTCATCTGTCCTCTGAGAGGTAGAAGAGGAAAATTTAGCATTCCCTATTAGTCACCCTGATTCAAGATGGCCTACGGTCAAGGGTCAGAAGGACTGGGCTCTGATTCCAGCTCTGCTATTCACCAGCTGTGTGACCTTGGGCAAGTTGTCCAACCTCCGTGAGCCTCCACTACCTTTCTCTCCATGAATAGTTGTTTTTTTTTTTTTAAGTAAACCCTATGCCCAACATGGGGCTCAAACTCCCGACCCTAGATCAAGAATGGCACACCCTACCGACTGACCCGGCCAGGCACCCCTCTTGGTAGATGATTGATTGGAATAGTACCCATCTGATAAAATTGTGATGACTAGACAAGTTAGTTCACATAAACCACTCAGCACAGAGCCCAACATATAGGAAACCATCTCTAGCTAATATTTAATTCTGATACCCAAGCTGTGTTTGCCCAGTACCCTGTCCGCCACCAGAGCAAATCACTTTGCTATAATGGGCTATAACTTTCTGCTCACTTTTCAGACCCTTTTGAGACCCTTCAGACCCTAGAAACTTCCTGAGCCAACAACTTCCTCTCATTTGTTATTTTTCCCAGCACAGCACACAGATATTTTTTAAATGTTGATTTTGAAAGTATTCCTACTTTATAGACCAGGAAGCTGCAGGTGGAGGGTTTTAGGGACAGATTCATGATTCCCCCAGTAATGGGGGAGTCCAACAGACAGAGTCCAGCCCATGCCATCCTGTTCCATCTGCGATTCTTGAGTGCCTTCTGTATATCAGGCCTTGGACTAGGCACAGGGAGAGACCAAGAAAAGCAGCTCTCAGCCCTGTCCTTGATAAGCACATAGTTGGTGCTCAGGAAATAGCTGTTGAATCTGCGAATGAAATAAGACAGGGGCGCCTGGGTGGCTCAGTCGGTTGAGCATCTGACTTCGGCTTAGCTCAGGTCATGATCTTGTGGTCCGTGAGGTCCAGCCCCTTGTCAGGCTCTGTGCTGACAGTGCAGAGCCTGCTTGGAATTCTCTCTCTCTCCCTCTCTCTCTGCCCCTCCCCCGCTTGTACTAGTTCTCTCTCTCTCTCTCAAAATAAATAAACTTCAAAAAATGAAGTAAGACAAGGAAGTTATAGCGGAAAGTGGAATAAGAGTCAGTGACATATATCGAGCTGTATGACCCAGGGCAGGTCTCATGGCAAGTGCACTGTAACCTCACTGGGGCCTCACAACACCCTACACGGTAGGTGCTGCTATCATGCTGCTATCATGCCCATTCCACAGACAAGAAGAATAAAGCTCTGGGAGGTGAGGTGATTTCCCGAGGCCATGCTGCTGCGGAGAGACATTTGAAGAGGGACTGCAGCTCAAATCTATATTTGAAATTGGCCTCAAATAAATGAGAGACTTTTTAAACGGGGCAAAAATGAGCGTGGGTATTCCAGGCAGAGGGAAGAGCATGGACAAAGGTGTGGAGGGGGGAAAAATGGTCCGGGACTACTGAGGATTCTCTTTTGACACTAATGAGTGAGGAGATCACCTGAGGCTGAGGAAAACAGCTTCGAATGTCAGGCAGAACTCCATGGAGGTTGAAAGGACAGGTTCTACAGCCAGACCTCCCGGCCCAAGCGCTGCACCTGCCATCTACGTGCCGTGTGACCCTGGTCTAGTCACCCAGCCTCTCTCAGCTTTGGCATCCTCATTTTTAAAAAGGAGATAATACCTTTTTCCAAACAAGACACGTAAATGATCACAGGGTACATGAAAACATGCTCGACATCAGTAATCATCAGGGAAAGGCAATTCAAAGCCACAATGATATGTCCCCTCACATCCTTAGAATGACTGTCATCAAAAAGACAAGAAATAACAAGTGCTGGCAAGGATGTGGAGAAAAGGGAGCCTTGTGCACTGTTGTGGGATTGTAAATTGGTGCAGCCAATATGGAAAACAGTATGGAGGTTCCTCAAAAGACTAAAAATAGAACTACGATATGATCCAGCATTTCCACTTCTGGGTATTTATCCAAAGTAAACAAAATCACTCTCTTGAAGGGATATCTGCACCCCCACGTTCACTGCAGCATTATTCACAATAGCAGAGACATAGAAACAACCTAACTGCTCATTGACTGATGACCAGATAAAGAAAATAGGTAATGCAAGATTATTCACCATAAAAAAGAATGAAATCCTGCCATTTGCAACAACATGGATGGACCTTGAAGGCATAACGTTAAGTGAAATAAGTCAGAGAAAGACAAATACTGTATGTTACTGAACTCGTAGAAACAGAAAGTAGACTGACAGTTGCCAGGGGCAGCGGAGAGAAGGAAATGGGGGAAATGTTGGTGGAAGGATACACACTTCCAGCTATCAGATGAATAAGTTTGGGGGACCTGATGTACAGCATGGTGACTATTAATAATAATACCATATTATAGGGGCACCTGGGTGGCAGTTAAGTTAGTTAAACATCCAACTCTTGATCTCAGCTCAGGTCATATCTCATGGGTTCGTGGGCTCAAGTCCAGTGTTGGGCTCTGCGCTGACAGCACAGAGTCTGCTTGGGATTCTGTCTCTTTCCCTCTCTCTGACCCTCCCCCACTCGCATGCATGCTCTCTCTCTGTCTCTCTCTTTCTCTCTCTCTCTCCCGAAATAAATAAACTTTTAAAAAAGGCTATATTATATACTTGAAAGTTGTCAAAAGAGTAGATCTTCAATATTATCACCACAAAAACCAAAATGGTACTTATGTGAGGGGATGCAGGTATTAATTCACCTTATTGTGGTAATCATTCCACAATATACACATGCATCAAAGCATCACATCATACACCTTACACGTATCTATGTTGTATGTCAATATCTCAATAAAGGTGTGAAAAGGTGGAGATCATAATATCTGCTCACAGGGGTTACTGTGGGATGAAATGAGCTCTTGACCACCCAGCACCTGGCACAGGGCCCAGACTGGGACAAGGGCTTGGTAACTGGGGCTGGTACTGGTCTGTGGGCCTTTCCTTGCCCTTTCACGTGGAGTGTCCCTTTTCTCCCCTTTGTCCCCCAAGCCTGGCTCACTCCCACCGGGCTTGGTTGTCACCACCTGCATGAAACAGCCCTGCACCAAGGCTGGCTTAGTCCCCTCTTCTGTGTTCTTGAAATAGCTCAAGGTTTGGATGTACTCCCCAGAATGAGGAAGAGCATATACTCATTTCAGCCACAGCTAAATCCCCCTAGCTGGCACAGACTCAGCCACACAGCAAATGTTGGGTGAATAAAGGAAACAGATGAGTGGATGGGTGGAGGGGTGGGTGGATGGGTGGATGGATGAATAAATGGATGGATGAATGAGCAGGTACAAGGCTGAAAGACAGCACTTCATCCTGCAGGCTGTGAGTAGTGCTGGGGTGTAGGGCATCCACAAGTGTGTGGCCTGGAGCCTGACACTTCAGGCCTGAAGAATCTACATCCTGTCCCTGCCCTGGGTGGGGTGTTTGCTCTACTCTTACTTCCACAATGCAATTAAGTGCAAACACCCTTGGTTCAGGGAGACAGATTCTAGAAAGTCAAACAGCCCTTCTCTCCCTGACCAGAAAAAGAGTGACAGGATCTTGCCATCGACCGGTGGCATCCTCGAGATTGTGCTCTCCAAAGCTCACAGCCCCATCTTTTTATTTTTCTTTTATATATAGCAAAACATTATATTCACAAGTCTTTGTTTTTATCTCAGGGATTTCCAGTTTCCTATGACCTCTTCTGAACCTTATTCTCCTGAAAAATAGCAACCACCCAATAGAAATCGTATGTACTCTGCTCTTGATTTTCATTTGACATATTACTTTTCCATGATACCAGATACTATTTATTTCTATAACTGCTGGTGGCTGTGGCCAGGCCCTTGCTATACAGTAATGCAGTTTTCTTAACCATCCATCCTGGTCAGACAACTGGGTGGTTTATACGGTCTCACTGGTCCGAGCTATGCTGTGGTTGGGTGCAGAACAGTGCAGCTGGTGTGTTACCTTTGTGTAAGATAGGTGGAGCAGAGTGTATATATTTACCTGTGCATAAAATATGTCTGGAATGATTCACAAGAAAATAGTGATATTGTTACTTTTGGGGACAGAGATCTGAAGAGACTTTTCACCTGAATCCTTTGGTATCTTTGCATTTTAAACCAGGAGCATGGATTTTTTCAAAGATAACTAACATTAAAAAAAGTCAAGGGGTGCCTGGGTGGCTCAGCCGGTTAAGCATCCGACTCCAGCTCAGGTCATGATCTCACGGTCCATTGGTTCGAGCCCCACGTCGGGCTCTGCGCTGTCAGTCCAGAGCCTGGAGCTTGCTTCAGATTCTGTGTTTCCTTCTCTCTCTGCCCCTCTCCCACTCACGCTCTGTTTCTATCAAAAAATGAATAAACGATAAAAAAATTTTTTTTAAATAAAAAAATAAAAAGTCAAGGTTGGGGCACCTGGGTGGCTCAGTTGGTTAAGTGACTCTTTTTTTTTTTTTTTTAATTTTTTTTTCAACATTTATTTATTTTGGGGACGGAGAGAGACAGAGCATGAGCGGGGGAGGGGCAGAGAGAGAGGGAGACACAGAATCGGAAACAGGCTCCAGGCTCTGAGCCATCAGCCCAGAGCCCGACGCGGGGCTCGAACTCACGGACCGCGAGATCGTGACCTGGCTGAAGTCGGACGCTTAACTGACTGCACCACCCAGGCGCCCCCAGTTAAGTGACTCTTGATTTCAACTCAGATCATGATCTCACGGCCCTTGGGATTCTCTTTTCCAGTCTCTCTGCCCCTCCCCCTCCTCAAAATAAATAAATAAACTTAAAAAAAATCAAGGTTTCCTCCTGGAGGCGGAGCCTTGTTCTGCCCTCTCCCACTTGTGGGTGATGTAGACCTATTGATTCACTTCCAAAGGGTAGAGTTTCATAGGTGGAAAATAGTAACTTCACAGTGGAGCAGGTCAACAGAAACCACCATAACCACAAGTTCAAGGTGAACTTCACCAGTGGTGTCATGTGTGTGTCACAGCCCCTTGATTGGATGTGATAAGAAGGGCACTTCAACTCTGTGGTGTTCTAAAAACCTATAGCCCTGATCTAATTGGGAGAAAACCACCAGAGGAACTCAGACCAGGGGATATTCTACAAAATAGCTGCCCATCCTTCTTAGGGTTCTCCAGATGTAAAAGGCAAGGAGAAACTGTCACAGATTCAGTAGGAGACACGACCACTAAATGCCGTGTGCTTCCCTGGATTGAACCTTAGAACAGGAAGAGAACATTAGTGTAAAAACCAGTGAAATCCAAATCAAGTCTGGATTTCAGTTCCTAGCAATGTGCCAGAGTCAGTTTCTTGGTTTTGACAAATATACTATGGTAACACAAGACATTAGTAAGGCGAGGAATGATGCTATTATTATATTAACATTACAAGATGTTAACAATGACGGGAATAACGGGTGAGAGAACTCTATATTATCTTTACAACTTTTCTGTAAAACTAAAATGATTCCAAAATATACAGCTCACTTAAAAAAAAAATAAAGATTTCCCAAGTTTTCATGAGGAATAAAACAAAACAAGTAGCCCTACCATAAACCCTTTTTTAGGTCTATCTATCTATCTATCTATTTAGAGGGCACGAGTGGGGAAGGAGCACAGAGAGAGTGAAAGACAGAAAAGCCCAAGCAGTCTCCACACTTTCAACGCAGAGCCTGATGCGGGGCTTGAACCCACAAACTGTGATATCATGACCGTAGCCGAAATCAAGAGTAGGAAGCTTAACCGACAGAGTCACCAAGGTACCCTACCATAAACGTCTTGGAATATAAGTTTGGGTCCCCTTTTTTCTTCTTTGTCTGTGGTCTCAGGAGTACAGTGTGTGGTGAATCAGGGAGGAATGGGGACATTTCCTGAATTTTCATCAGCAGTTCCACTTAGGGAGGTCTGATTCGGTCCTGGTGTTTGTCTGAGGTTGGGTGAGGCTGTTTCAACACGAGAAATTGCTGTTACAACCTAAATAAAATAAATTCCCTCGATGTTGAAGTTTGAATCATCTGTGTATTCACTTCAGATGGTGTCTGGATTCTTTCTTTGGTGGAAATGGCTCTAGGATGAGGGGGTGTAGAAGCCAGACTTTGGAAGCCACGTATACTTTTGGCCACTAAGGTGCCAGCTCAGGTGGGGAGTTTCTCAATTTCAGTTTGCCTAACTGTAAAATGGGATAACTTCTCTCTCTCTCTCAAAGAACACGTGAAGGCACTTTGCAAATGGTATGATAGGCTCAAATACAAGACCTCAGATTTTTCTGCCGTGGGCCTGAGGGCAGGATGGAAAGTGAGGGGTTGACGGTGGGGGTGGGTGTAATCCAGAGCAGCTGTCCTCTTTTGCGGTGCTTTTGGGGGTGGGGATGGGTCTCAGATTTCATGACACTTGACATCTAGTCCATGTGGGGCATGCATGAAGGGCCAGGGTCAGCTTCATGGGCATATGACCCATGCAGATGACAGGGTTCTGTGCTCAGAAGGGTCCAGGACTTGATTTAATGTTCTACTGTCACAGTCTTGAAAGTCTTCATAATTTCTTTTTTTTTAATGTTTATTTATTTTAGAGACAGAGTGCATGCAAGTGAGGGAGAGGGGCAGAGGGGGATCGAGAGTGAGAGAATCCCAAGCAGGCTCCATGCTCAGCCTGGAGCCCGACGTAGGGCTCAATCTCACAGCTGCCAGATCACGACCTGAGCCAATATGAAGAGCAGGATGCTTAGCCAACTAAGCCACTCAGGTACCCCAGAAATTCTTCATAATTCTGAACCAGGAGCCCCACATTTTCATTTTACACCAGCCCCCGCAAATTATGGAAGCCAGTCCTGACGATGACACTCACTCAGTGCAGTGTGTGAGGGCTGCAAGCCACCTGGGATTTTGTGGGCAAGGAGAGAAGGAGTAGTGGAGGAGCAAAGAGGAGGCTGAGGCTTCTGGGAAAAAATTTCAAGGGAAAGAGCTGGGAGAGGAAGCAGGATTGTCAGGAAGCCCTCCTCTACTAGGAACCTTGCCTTTTATTTATTTTTTCAAATGTATATTTTTGAGAGAGCGCATGCACATGAGCAGGGGAGGGGCAGAGAGAGAGAGGGGGACAGAGGATCCGAGGCAGGCTCTGCGCTGACAGCAGACAGCTGGACGGAAGACAGCCCCATGTGGGGCTCAAACTCACGAACTGACCTGAGCCAAAGTCGGACGCTCGACTGACCGAGCCACCCAAGTGCCCTGGCACCTTGCCTTTTAAATTCCTGAGAAACTTTCAGTAGAACTTCCATTGCTGGTGGTGAGATGGATTTGCTTCTGGTGAGAGAGTGGGTCCGTGTCAGGACTGCATCCCACTCCACATCCTGCCACGGGAGGAAGGCCAAGGACACGTATTGGGTGTATGCTGGATACCAGCCGCCATGTTGGAGGTGTTCACCCTGAGAGAAGAACAAACCAATAAAGTGAGCCGAAAGGGCCCCCTCCCACTCTCCTCGATCCCTGGGCTGAGTCTGAGCAGGGGGATCTGTTATTTCTTTGGGTCTCCAAATCCTGGGATTTGGGGAGGCAGGGACAGTAGTTTCTCGTTGAGAACCCAAGTCCTATGAGTCCCTGAGGAAGGGAAATCTGGCTAACAGGAAAAGGCGAGGGCTCGGAGCCTGGCCCGGGGCCTCAGCCTTCCGCTTTGTGCTTGAATTCCACTTGGAGGCTGGCCAGCCCCCTTACCTGCCTGCCTTTATCCCAGCACTGCCTCTAGCCATGGCCCACTGGGCCCTGCCCGGCCCGCCTCCACACTTTTGCCCCTACCTGAAAGCACACGCCTTCCAAAGCACCAGTCGAAATCCTACCTCATGCTCAAGGGCCAAGGGGAGAGAGGGTCACAAGCAGGCCCAGAGTCCGATGATCATGACCTGAGCCAAAATCAAGAGTCAGATGCTCAACTGACTGAGCCACCCAGGTGTCCCCAAAAAGTCCTTTGTTTTTAAATTCTTTAGCTTTCCAGGTAGCTAATATTTACAAAGCAAAAACCATGCCCCAGGAATGATGCAAAAGATTAAAATATTTCATTTAAATTTATTTTTTATTTTTTAAATTTATTTTATTTTTTTTTAATTTTTAGATAGAGCACAAGCAAAGGAGAGTGGCAGAGTAAGCAAGAAAGAGAATCTTGCAGGCTCCATGCTCAGCGTGGAGACCAGCACAGAGCTCGATCCCACAACTCTGGGATCATGACGTGAGCCGAAATCAAGAGTCAGACACTCAACTGACTGAGCCACCCAGGTGCCCCTGAAGTATTTCAGCAGCCCTGAGTTAGGATCTCATTGTCACCTCCACCTCACAGATGAGAAAGGAGCTCGGCTTATGTAACTTGCTCAGGGTCATACATAGGACATGGCAGAGTGGGGACTTGAACCCAGGTTTGGGCTGCCCTCCTCCCCCAAATGGAAGCAGACAGGTCCCTGCCTACAGCAGGGCCTTGGGGCCCACTGGGCTCTCCTGTCTGAAAGCCAGTCCCTAAATCACAGCCACAGGCTTTGGGAAATTGGAAGAGAGATGGTCCACCTTCTCCCAGGCTCTAAGAATTCGATGAGGTAAGGGTGAGCTGGCCTCCCTCTAACACCTCCTACCAACCCCCCTTCATCTGTTCCCCCTACCCTCAGGCTAGAAAAGGAAAGCTCTAGCCCCAGGGTTTCCAGAAAGGCTGGTTTTCCTGGAAGGCAGGGTGAGGAGGGAGCAGATTCACTTTCCAGTGAAGAGCAGAGGGCATGTCAGCCCTGGGCCTGGGGAGTCATTGTCCTACTTGGAATCTGGGGGCTGGACATGCTGACATCATAGGATCCTCCCCTCCAGGCCTGGCCTCCTTAATGGCCTAAGACCACACAGAGACCTGGGGTTGGAGCCTGATGGTGGGGGCATCTCATCAACATTTGGGACCCTTTCCCTCCCTAATTTGGAGTTTCTGCAGGTTTTGCATATGGCTATTCTGCTCCCTCCTATCCCTGCCCCAAATCACCTCATCTGGATACCAGGTTCTATAAACAACTTTCTTTGATTAGTTGTTTCACTCAAAAAGACAAAAAAAGTTCTGGAGATGGATAGTGGTAATGGTTGCACAATAATGTGAATGAATTCAATTGCCCTGAACTGCATTCAGGAAGGATTAAAACGGTAAATTTAAAAAACAAAAACAAAAACAAAAAAAAAAACTGAAAAGTATTCTGTACTACAATTTTATTTTTATTTTTTTTTAATGCTTTTATTTATTTTTGAGAGACAGAGCACAGGTGGGGGAGGGGCACAGAGGGAGACACAGAATCCAAAGCAGGCTCCAGGCTCTGAGTTGTCAACACAGAGCCTGATGTGGGGCTCAAACTCACTCACCATTAGATCATGACCTGAGCTAAAGTTAAATGCTTAGCTGACTGAGCCACCCCAGGTACCCCCTTTACTATATTTTTAAAAGACAAAAAAGAAAGTTGAAATTGACACAAGACCTGAATGATGAGAAGAAGCCAGCCACGGGAAGTTTGGTTATAGAGTCTTCTAAGCAGAGGATGACCTGTGCAAAGGCCCTGAGACACAATTAATTATATCAGTGGTTCTCAGCCCTGGTCATCAGGGAGGCCTTAAACAAACTTCTTTCCTTTCATCTTCCCCCTTTAAAAAAACTTCTAAAGCCCAGCTCCACCCCATAACAATTGAATCAGAACCTCTGGAGGTGGGGCCGAGGCATCACTATTTTTCTAAACTCTCCAAATGATTCTGACTTGGGGCCAGGAGTCTACCACTGAGTTCCATGGGCAAATTATTAAGTGAAATTATTAAGGTAAAACTATTCCTGGTACCCCTGGTACCTCTTGGAAGTTTTTCTCAGACTCAAGCTGTCAGGTTGTTCAGTCTATCACATACAACTGTACAACTGTGGTGGGCTAAAAAAATTAATTAATGGGGGTGCCTGGGTGGCTCAGTCAGTTAAGCATCTCTGACTTTGGCTCAGGTCATGATCTCACGGTTCATAAGCTGGAGCCCTGCATCTGGCTCTGCACTGACAGCACGGAGCCTGCTTGGAATTCTCTCTCTCCTTCTCTCTCTGCTCCTGCCCCTGCTCTCACTCTCTCTCTCCCTCTCTGTCTCTCTCTCTCTCTTAAAAATAAATAAATAAACTTAAAAAAAAATAAGTGAATGAGACCACAATTTATAGCTAATCCCACTAAGGGGTGAGATCTATTTCTCCCCCTTAAATCTAGATTTGGCCTTGTGACTTTTGGTAGCCAACAGATCCTTAGCAAAAGTGATACAAGCAGAGGCTGAAAAAGTGCTGGGGCATAGGGGCCTGCCCTCTCTTGCTGGTGGGAACCCTCCCTTACGGCACATGTGAGCAGGCCCAGGCGAGCCTCCCGGAGGAGGAGGAACCACTGGAGAGAGGCCCAGCTGCTGCAGCTGCTCCAGATTAGAAGATCTGACCCACCAACCCACCAAATCACCAAAAATACTGTTGTTGTTTAAAGCCATTAAGCTTTGGGGTGATTTCTTAAGCGGCAAAGGGTACCCTTTGACACACCTACTTTTGATTTTTCCCTGAATGAAGACAGGGGACACCTTTGCCATCAAAATAAAGAATTGTTTCTTCTTGGAGTAACAGAGTTGTAAGTTTCAGAAAGCTATTCCTTTATTGCCCTGAATTGGGTGATGGCACCTGTCGAAGTTCACACTGAGAGAAGCAGGCATGTCCTGGACAAGGCTCCAGGGCCCAGTCCTCTGTCCTTTTGGCCCTGGAAGCATCTTCTCCCTCGCCTGTAACCACTACCTCTCACATCTTTGCTTCCCTTCTTATTAAAGACCAAGGAGATGTACAAATATCGAATTATTATGCTGTACACCTGAAACTAATACAATGGTATGTCAATTTTATCTCAGTTAAAAAGAAAGCCAGGGGTGCCTGGGTGGCTCAGTTGCTTGAGTGTCCGGCTTTTGATTTCAGCTGGGATCATGATCCCAGGGTTGTAGGATCAAGCCCTGCATCAGACTCTATGCTCAGCGTGGAGCCTACTTAGAATTCTCTCTCTCCATCTCCCTCTCTCTCTCTCAAATTAAAATAACCAAAACCAAAACCAAGGAGAGCTCTTCTTGATGGCCACCATGTTTTCCAATCTAAGTACCAACAGTATTATTTGGGTTGCCTGGGTGGCTCAGTCAGTTAAGCGTCCAACTCTTGATTTTGGCTCAGGTCATGATCTCATGGTTCATGGGATCAAGCTCTGAGTCAGGCTCTGCACTGACAGTGCAGAGCCTGCTTGGGATTCTCTCTCTCCCTCTCTCTCTTCCCCTCCTCTGCTCTCTCTCTCTCTCTCTCTCAAAATAAATAAATAAACATTTTTAAAAAACAGTAAGATTTCAGGGGTGTGTTGGGTGTCACATATGAATGAAAAAGGTTGCAAGGACACTGGGCCATTAGGAAGATTATGCAGATGTTGAGAGAGAATATTTGAAATCAGAATAGTTCCAGAAAATTGGAGCTGGGCAGCCACTCTTTCAGAATCTTCTAGATGTGGGGAGCATGATTAATTTAGCACATGAGTAGACACCAGCTCAAGCCCCTTCTTCCTCTCTTAAGCCATTCTAGTTTCTTACCCACCCAAGAGATTTATGCCTTGGCAAGGAGACCCTGTTCAAAACTCTGGTCAACTCCTTTCTGGCCAGTGGGGCGTTGGGCTGGAAGCCAGGCAAGAGGATGACTTCACCCACATGGTACTAGTGGGACTTACCCAGTGGCCACCCCATGCCCAGTATCATGTGGAGGCTGCTCCTAACCTCTCAAGTGCTCTGGTACCCCGATTCTACAGATGAGGAACATGAGGTCAGAGAGGTGAACTGAATTGCCTCAATTCAAACAGCAGCCAGTATGATAGTACTAATAAAAGTAATAATAGCGGGGCGCCTGGGTGGCGCAGTTGGTTAAGCATCTGACTTTTGTTTTCAGCTCAAGTCGCGATCTCATGGTTCGTGGGTTCAAGCCCTGTGCTGACAATGCAGAGCCTGCTTGGGATTCTCTGTCTCCCTCTGTCTCGCTGCCCCTCCCCTGCTTGTTCTCTCCTCTCTCTCTCTCTCAAAATAAATAAACTTTAATGTTTATTATTATTTTTTTTTTACTTTTGAGACAGAGAGAGACAGAGTATGAGCAGGGGAGGGGCAGAGAGAGAGGGAGACACAGAACCTGAAGCAGGCTCCAGGCTCCGAGCTGTCAGCACAGAGCCCGACGCAGGGCTTGAACTCACGGAGTGTGACATCATGACCTGAGCTGAAGTCAGACGCTCAACCGACTGAGCCACCTGGGTGCCCCTAAATAAACTTTAAAAAAGTAGTAACAGTAATAATAGCAATTAATAAAGCAATTAAAGCAGTATAGTAATAATAGCAATAATGATAGAGTACTAATACATTGTACTGAGTTCTTCTGTGTCAGCTCCTACCTGGTTTATGTGTATTTGCTCATTTAATCCTCACTACAGCCGCAGTGATGGCTTACAACAGCAGCAAACGTTTATGAAGTGCTTTCCGTGGGTCTGACTTAGGCTGGAGGCGCGCCTGCACTGTCTCTTTGAATCCTCACCACCATCCTGGGCAGTAGCTGCCTCTCTGCTGGTTTTCCTCATCTATACAAAAAGGCTTGCTGTGAGGACTGAGTTATTTCTTACACATCACATAGGACAGTGCCAGGCACATACGAAGTGCTCAGTTAGGTATTATTGTCACTACTTGTATTATTAAGGATAATAGCCCCAGGGCGCCTGGGTGGCTTAGCATCTGACTTCGGGTCAGGTCATGATCTCACAGTTCCTGAGTTTGAGTCCCGCTTTGGGTGAGCCCTGCTTCTCTCTCTCTCTCTCTCTCTCTCTCTCTGTCCCTCATGGGATTCTCTCTTTCTCTCCTCCCTTGCTTACTTGTGCCCTCTCTCTCTTAAAAAAGAAAAAGAAAAAAGGATAATAGCCTCAGACCTGCGTGGCTCATCATACGAAGCTTCTGTCTGTGTACCTCACGGTCTGGCGCGGGGCTCTGCCTTCAGGGGCCCGGGCTCCTGCCCCCGTGTGGCTATGTCTCTGGCAGGTCCCTTGGATGCTCTCAGCAAGCCAGCAGGAGAGAGAAGATGATGTGGGTCACGTGCGGGCTTAGCAGGGGCCAGGCCTGGACGGGGGCACTTGGGACTTGGGCTCACTTTCTGGGGGCAGCGCGAGTCACAGGTCACGCACCTCGAGGGGGCTGGGAAACTGGTTCCGGCCAGTGCGCACGAGGCGTGGCCACGCGGGTGGTGGGTGGGTAGCCACACCGCTACCATTTTAACCGTGTTTACAGGTGAAGAACGGAGACCCAGGACCAGTTGGTGGAAGAGCCCGCCCTTGACCCCGGGCCCGTGTGACCCAAGGCTGCCCGCGGCACACCTGGCCTCTCCCCTTTGCCGCCACCCACGGGCCCCTGCGTCTGCGTCCTTTGTCCGGCCGTCCTTCCCTCACCCCGAAGGCGGCCTGGCCCTAGTTAGAGCCTTTAACGAGCCCCAGCGCCTGGTGTGACAAGAGCCGCGTCTAATGCTCAAGGCAAGGCAGTTCCGTGCAAGGAGCGCCTCACGTGCAGGCTGTCCAGGGGCGGAGGAGAGCCCGAAAGCCCTCACGTCTGTCTCCTGATGGAGGAGAGCAGAAAGCAGCCCCCTGTCACCCTGGGACCTGATGCAGGGCCCCCAGCAGACCCTGAAGGTCACCAGAAACCAGCCATCAGAGTGGATGCCCGCTGGCAAGATGGAGACAGAAAAACCTGGAGCGAGGTGGTGGAAATAGAAGTCAGCAACTGAAATAGAAATGTAACGGGGGCTAACATGTAGTAGGCGTTTACCACGGGCCAGACCCTGTCTGTGGACCACCTCCTCACATCGACCCAAATAATGATGCACTGTTTTTACCTTCGTTTCACAGATAGGAAAGCTGAGGCACAAAGGGAGGCCATGTCACCTGCTGGAAACAGGCAGAGATGGGACTTGAGTCCTGGCGTGTCTGAGGCTAAACCCCCGTGCTCTTCCATTCTCCATAGATTGTGCTACCTCGCCAGAGCTGGGGGCTGGGCGCTGGCAGGGTGTAAGAGCCAGGAAGACACGGGCAGGCACTAGACTTTCCCGCCCCCGTTCATAATGGAGAGACCTTCAGGCTGAGGGCAGGGGACCTGCCTGGTAGCCCACCTAGAGCAACTTCTTTCTCCCCAGCACCTAAGACACCAATGACTGGGACAGACCTTGGTGTGGGGGTCAGGACACAGGGGTCCACAATCTGGACTCCCCCCCCCCCCCCCGTGAGGGAAAAGATAGACATCCTAAGTGATAGTTTTCTGTCCATTTAATTGGCAGCGCTGTTTTTCTTAGCAGCACAGGAAATAAGGATGTGTCCTTAAGATCCAAACATTTTGGGGTCAATGACACACAGCATGTCAGGAGCATTGACATACTGAACACTGAGGGTAAAAACAGCCAACAAGCCCTGAGCTCTTTCCAGACTTTACATTCTCTATCTAATTATCACCCAGGTATTATTATGAGTCCCATTTTACCACTGGGGAGACTAAGGCACAGAAGAGTCAAGTAATTTCCTCACAGTCACCCGGCCAGTGAGAGGCACAGCCAAAACTTGGCCAGTAGCCATTTTATACCCGAGCCTGGGTGCCGACCATGGGCCTATGCTGCCTCCCACTCAGTGGGAGTGAAGAAAAACACTGACATTGTCGTTTCCATTTTTAACACATGTTGGGGTAATGCATCAATCTGCCAACATTTATGGAGCACTTATTGTGTATGGAATGAGCCCCGTGCAGGGGGCTATGGGGAATCCCAGTGAAAAGACCCTAGGCCTTCTAGATGTACCGGATCATTCTAGGTGTACAGAACCTTCACGCACCATACTAACTTAAACATCCATGATGTGGTCACAGAGTATATCAGGGCAAGTTAGATATTTTAAGTACTAGTAGGAGCAGAATGGAGGGGCTCAGCCAGTGGGACAATCCAGTAGAACTTCATGGAGGTGGTAGCTTAAATCCATAAACCTCTTCCAGGGCCTCAACCAGGATTCACCAGTGCAGCTGCCTTCCCATGAAAGCAGGAGGCAGATTTCACAGGGAGGTGGTGCCCTTGCCTACAGTCCGCTTTGCCCCTCTGTGGCTGTCCCAGCTGGCACTTCAGCCCAGACCTTGGCCTTGGCCCCTCTCCTGAGCCAAGCAGGCAATGAGTCAGGGGAACACAATGCCTGGAGCCTCCCGAGGGCCAGAAACCCAGCCCAGCTGTCGTGTACTCTCTGGGCAGGGATAGCCATCAAGTCTCAGATCCTGACGGAGCAGGTGGCTGCCCCATGCGGAGGCCACTGGCTCCTCCGTGGCTGGCCTGTATCCAAGACTGGTCATTTCATGCTGTCTGTGACTGACGTAGCTCGGGGTTCAAGTCCCAGATCAGTCATTTATGAGCATGACATTGGCTTGCTATGCTGAACCTCAGTTTCTTTTCTAGAATGGGGATGTTAGTAGTACTGACTTCACAGTGTTTCTGGGAGGATGTACAGACAAGGCCCGCAGGCCTGGTGCTCAGCACAGTTCCTGGCAACTAGCATCTGGGGGTGGGAGCTGGTTGATGGGGCTGGGCACCGTGCTCGTGCCAAGCAGGGTGGGAGATGCCTGCAGGGGCCAGAGTCGACTCTCTGCATGGGGCTCTGCGATGACATCACAGAGCCTGCTTGGGATTCTGTCTGTCTGTCTCTCTCTCTCTCTGCCCCTCCCTCATGGGCACACTCTGTCTCAAAAATAAGTAAACATTAAAAAATGTTTTTTAAAGAAAAAACATTTTTTAATGTTTATTTATTTTTGATAGAGTGAGAGACACAGTGTGAGTGGAGGAGAAACAGAGAGAGACACACACAGAATCCAATGCAGGCTCCAGGCTTCGAGCTGTCAGCACAGAGCCCAACGTGGGGCTTAACCTCACGAAATGCCAGATCGTGACCTGAACTGAAGTTGGACAGTCAATGGACTGAGCCACCCAGGACCCCTAGTTCTTTTTTTTTTTTTTGTTAAGTTTTTTTGTTTTGTTTTGTTTTGTTTTTTTGAGGGAGACAGCGAGCATGAGCAGGGGAGGGCCAGAGATAGAGGGAGAGAAAGAATCCCAAGCAGGATCCACACAGAGAGCCTGGAGCCCAATGCAGGGCTGGATCCTATGAAATATGAGATCATGCCCTGAGCCAAAACCAAGAGTCAGATACTCAACCGACGGAGCCACACAGGTGCCCCTTAATTTCTTTCTTTTTTTTTTTTAAAGTAGATTCCATGCCTAGTGTGGAGCCTAACATGGGGCTTGAACTCACGACCGTGAGATCAAGACTTGAGCCGAGATCAAGAGCCAGTCACTTAAATGACTCCCCTGTCTCCATTTTGCAGAAAGGAAAAGTACAAAGAGGTGGAGTGCACCCCCAAGTCATGCCGTGGGAAGGGGTGGAGTGAGGCCTGGGGGAGGGTCCTCAGCTGCACCATCAGCCCCCCCCGCCCCCGCCCCCCCCCAGCTCTGACGAAGAATCGGCGGGTGCAGATGACAATGCTCAGGCTGGGACAACTGGCTCGGGTGCTGCAATCCGCTAACAGCACCCAGGGCTTCTGGCTCCTTATCTAGCGTGTCTGCTGACTCAGCGGTGCTCTGTGGCCATCCCTCCTGAGCAAGAGGTGCTTGTGGCCCTTGCCCACAAATGTCCCTCAGTCACTACTGAGAGGAGGGACAGTGAAACTAGTGTGTGTCCACCACGTTATTTCTTTTCGGCCTCAGAACCCCCGGAAGCCCATTTTATACAGGAGAAATCCAAGCCCAGAGAAGTTAAGAAACCTGCCTGAGGTCACCCAGCTTGGACATAGCAGCATCAGGCTTCCAACCAACTGAAGGGGAAAAACGAGGGAAGAAGGAGCAGGAAACTCTGGGGTTACTGAGTGTGCCCCACACCCCCTCGTCCCTCCACTTCAGTGCTTCCTTCCCCCCTGCCAGTACCCAATGTGCCCTGGAATCAGCGCCCCTCCATCCTGGTACCCTCAAGGGAACTGAAGGGAGGTGGAGCATAGAAAGTCCAGCTCCCAGGTCCCTTAGTCTGCCCGTTCCGTGCTGTCCCCAGGGTCCCCCTGCCGTACCACTTGGGTCTGGCTGCTCATTCGTACACCTGGTGTCAGCTGCCCCTCTTCCCTCTCGTACTTCCCCACCCCCTACTTCTGCCTCCTGAGAGCCTCACCTCAAGATCTGCTTCTGGGATCATCTAAACCAGGATCATCATCTTCTCAACCAGCAGTGGTTTTGCCCCGAGGGCCATCTGGCCATCTGGCAAGGTCTGGGGACATTATTGATTGTCACATTGAAAGAAGGGGGAGATGCTACTGGCTTCTAGTGGGGAGAGGCCAGAGATGCTACTATATATCCTACAATGCACAGGACGGTCCCAACAATGAAGAAAGATCTGGTCCCAAATGTCAACCGTGCCAAGGTTGAAACACCCTGACTATAAACTAAGACACTGAGTGGCTCCCACCAGGTGATAACCCTCTAGTATCCTAGCCCGATGGGGATGGCCCACCAGAGCCTGGGTGTGCAAAGGCTACATGGGTGGAGGCCTAGCCCCTGGCGTCCTGTGGCTTTGGCCTGGCTCTACCTCTTCCCCTTCTACCTCCCATCCATTCTGTGTGGTTCCGCTGCTGTCCTGGCCCCACCAGATCCAGTGCCAAGATGGGCAAGCGAGACAAGGCTCAGCCAGTCAGAAAACCCCCTCCCGGGGCCACGCTGATTTGTTCAGGGAGCCATGTGACTCAAGGTGAGCCAGTTAGAATATTCTCTGGGACGTTTCTGCCACCGACTCTCTCTACCAGGGCCAGCGAGCTGGCAGGACACGGGCCCGGGGCATCCGCGGATGTAGAGAACGTGGGCAGACCTGACTGATAAATGCTGATGAGGCAGAGTCTGACAACAAATGGATGGTTCAATGAATGAATCAGAACCTTCCCTGTTTTGGAATTGCTTTCTGTCTTGACTAATAAGGCTCTGTCTCTCCCACTGGGTTGGGAATTTCCTGTTCTTTTATCTCCTCCCCAAGCACCATGCCTCCTCCCCTTCTAAGAGCCTGGTGACACCACCACAGGGTCACCCAACCACTCATTTATGAACTCAGGTTACTCACCTACCGTCTGGCCAGTGGAGAACACCTGACCCAGTGTCTCATCCCATCACATGCATGAGAGAACGGTGTCTGGGAAAGAAACATGTCCACCTCGTAGGATTCCCTGGGGCAGTAGTCTTTTCGGGCTCCCTCGGGGTTCATGACACTCCCGAAGCCCATCCCCTGCGCTCACATCGCTCTATTTTGGGTTTTCAAGGAAGCTGTGGATGAATTTTGGACTGGGCTTACATCCTGAATCTGCTACTTCCTGGCTGAGTAAATCTGAGCGGTTCACTTCCTCCGTCTGAGCCTCAGTTTCCTCATATGCAAACTGTGGATACTGACAATGCTAACGGGGTTGTTATTGGGGGGAATTAAAGGAGATGGTGTAGGCAGAGCCCTTAGTGTCCGGCACTCAGCAGACAGTCAGCCCTTTGGGGGAATAATAATATCCTGGAAATATTTTCTGTTTGAAAAATAAAGAAGAGACGCCCTGGGCCACCCCTCCTGTCCTACGCCAGCGGGCAAGGAATCCTCCCTCCTCTCTGTGGCCGGCTGTCAGGAGGTGGGTGTGGAGGCCGGACACGCTCCCGCTGGGACCTCCCTGCCCTGGCCAGTTGGTGCTTGGCGGTGCAGGGTCTGGCGTGTGCAGCCTCCCCCGACACACCCAGCCCCCCACCCCGTGAGTCAGCTCCACTCCTTAAGGCACACCAAAACCCGCAAGTCACTTCCTGGCGGCCCCAAACAAAAGCCTAGAACCCACAGTCCAGGAACTGGCCCCTTATCGCTCCTCACGCCTGATAAGAAGGGCAACACGGTCTGAGTCACCACCGGGCGGTAGCTGTTTCATGACTCCCCTGGCCTCAGGCCTGTCCCCAACCCAACCTGGGGGCTCAAGCCCCTCTTCTACCCTCTTCCCCACAGCTGTGCTGCCCTCCAATCTCAACACCAGAAGAAACCGGCTGAAAACTCTCGAGAAGCCGCAGCAGGCCATGCAGTGGCATACTCCTGGAGTTTGTCAGATGGGCAGGCTCTCCCGGGACCTGGGAGTGGGGCAGGGGACAGGAACACTGTGAGGAGGGAAGAAGGTGAAGGGAGGGGTGGGCCCTAGCCCTCCTGTGGGAGCACTCCACGGGGAGGAGCTCCAGCTGCAGTCTCCTCAGTGGCCCCCCAGCCTCCCACCCAGCCCCACTCTGGTCCAACTATCCTCCACCCAGCAGCTGGAATCACCCTCTTTTAAGCCACATCTGCTTGCTCCACCCCTGCTGAGAACCCTGCTGTAGCTCCCCACTACCCTGGGAGGAGAGGCCAGGTTTTCTTCAGATTCCCAAAACCTCACTCCTGCCATGCTCCAGATGGGGCTGCTCCCGGTCCCTGGAAAGGAATTTCTCACACTTCTGGGTCTCTGCTCTGGGTCTCTCACACCCAGAGGAGGGGTGGGGGTGGGGGTGGAGTATCAGCACTTTCTGGGTAGGTGAGTGGAGGTTTGAGGAGAGACTTCTTGGAGGAGGTGGCATTTGAGTTGTCCTGGTATTCTGAAAAGAATGAGAGGGGCAGAAGGAGAGGAAGGCAGGTGATTCCTAAATAAGCCAACCACTCCAATTCACCCAGCTTCCACCTGAGCAAGGAGCCTGGCTTCTTCCTAGGCAGTGGGTTCTAGTGGAAAGAGCAGGAAGCTCAGCACTTATCAGCTGTGTGACCTTGGACAAGCATCTATCTCTGATCTCACCTGTAAAGTAGGCTGAGGCCACCAGTCAGGGCTGCCAGCGGAGAGGAAAGGCCACAGAGTGTATAAATGCCCAGTAGGGGCTTGAGCCATTTGAGGGTTGAGGGGGTTTTCTCTGGGGCAGTCTCTCAGTTGCTTCTCTGGTCTGGGTCAAGGGAAAGGGCCAGGGTCAGGTTGGGGGGGCGGGGGACGAGGCCAGGCCAACCCGGATTTTCCAATTGTTCTTGGCTGCATGTTTGATCCTTGCTGGTGGGAGGAAATTCTCTGCACAAAGACAGGAAAGCAGAGGGGCTCTGTGGCAAAGGCAAAGCTCCCAGTGGCGGCTGGTATGATCCGAGGGTCTGCAATACCCAGGGAGCCAGGGGAGGGTGTGAGAGCCAGGAGAGGCTCCCTCTTGTTTTGGAGGCCACGGCTTCCAATTCTGCTCCTCCCAACGTTTTTTCAAGTTCACAACCATTGACCGAGGACATTCTCCAGAGTGCCTGGAAGACAGTAATCCCTCACCCATTGCGGTTTTAAGGGAATTCATTTTATGTATGTGTGTATATAGAGCAATTTACACGCCACACAACTCACCCATAGTAAGCAGGCTGTATGATTAGTGAGTTTACACAGCAGTTCAACCACCAACACACGCCGAGTTTCAAACACTTCCATCACCTTATTTGCCCATTTACAGTCAACTCCACCTCCAGCCCCAGGCGACCACTGGTCTGCTTTCTGTCTCTATAATTTTGCCTTTTCGATAAATCCCCACCCTACAAAAAAAAAAAAAAAAGTAAAACCCCAGGAAGAATCTTGCTCTCTTTCTGGCCTGAAAAGGGGGAAGGGTTTGAGGGCAAAATGGATGTGTCCACGCAGAGCCTGGCCCCTCCGGGTGGAACTCAGAGAGTTCCTAGAGAAATGTGGGTCCTACCGGACCATGTCGTCATTCCACAGACAGTAATCAAAGTGTCAGCAGCAACGGTTACTACTCAGGGCCTGGCCTGGCTGCGTGTCGGCTGCCCCTGGCTCCCACCCAAGAAGAAAGGATAGGTCTGGATGCAGATGATCCCTGAGGACCAGTGTGTGAGATGCTCACTAAGGGCAGACAAGTCTTGCCCCACCCAGCTTGGATGGTGAAGGCTGAAGGTCGGGCTCGGGTGTCTGCTCAGGCCTTTAGCCTGACCTACTGGGCCTGGGGCTGGAGGGGGTGGGGGCGCTGGTTTCTGGGTCTGGCCAGTCTAGTTCTAGCGGGAAAGGCTCATGTTCCCAACTTTTGCCTCTGGGCCCCAAACCACCCTGCCAAGTTCACTATGGGTTATGAGTGTTCAGAAAGGAACTCACCAGCTGCATGGCTTTATAAGTGACCAGGAGACCCAGAGTAAGCAGCCAAAAAAGAGCTCATTCACAAAAGCAATGCAAGTTTAGAAGTAAGGCTGGGGCCTGGGCTGGCCTTTGCCTACGAATCACCTGGGTAGGTGAAAATTGGGGCGGGGGTTGGAGGGGCGTCTTTGTCCTAATTGGGGACTTACCATGCTTCACAGAGACTGGAGGCAGCCTATAAATTTATTTTTCCCTACAATGATGAGGCCCAGGAGGCAAAGGGGATTTTCCTGTGTCTCCAGTAGGGCAGCCTTTCTGACCCAAAGATGAGCAAAGTTGTGAGTCTGTGAGTGTGAGCGATTCAAGTAATGATGATAATAACGGTAAACATTGATTCACAGCTTCATAGAACTTGTTCTAAGTATTATCTTATGGGGTATGTACCACCATCACTTCCATTTCACAGATGAGGCAACTGAGGCCCAGAGGGGTGAAGAAATGTCGGCAGTCACACACTCCTGGAGGGGTCCGGAGCTGGAAGCTGGCTCTCTTTGTGCCCTGTGCTGTACTGAGTTCTGCCACGGACATGCCTTGCCTTTCCCTGAGCCTTGTTAATAGGCCAACACTCAACACTAGAACATCAGAGAGTCAGCAAAGCAGACACCAAAGTTGCCTGTGCCTCTGCTCTTTCCAGCGCCCCTTACTGCTCCTATGAAGCCAGGGGTCTGTGATGCCGAGTAATGAGAACTGAGTTTGGTGAAGTAGTTGTTGCAAGTTGAACTGTGTCTCCCCCCCACCCACTGCCACCATGCTCAAACCCTAAACCACCCCCCCGCACCCCCCCTTACCTGCGAATGTGACCTTATTTGGAAATAGGTTCTTTGCAGATATAATCAAGTTAAGATGAGGTCACACAGGATTAGGATGGCTCTGAATCCAATGACTGGTGTCCTTATAAGGAGAGGGAGATTTGGAAACTGCAGACACACATACAAGGAAAAGGCCATGTGAAGACAGAGGCACAGACTGGAGGGATGTGTCTACAAGCCAAGGAATACCAAGGATTGCCAGTAACTACCAGCAGCCCAGGCAGGCATAGAACAGATCCTCCCTTGGAGCGTCTGGAAGAAATGAACCCTGCCGACCTTAATTTCTGACTTTTGGCCTCATGAACCATGAGAGAATAACTTTCTGTGGTTTTAAGCCCCCCACTCGGTAATTTGCAATGGCCACCCGAAGAAACGAATATAGTCACTCTCTCAAACCTCTTCACCCAGCTTTGACATGTGACCACTCTGGTTGCTTGAGAGTTCTTTTGAAACTTCAACTTTCCACAGCAGACCCAGACCTATTACTGCAGCTTACTCTGCCCACTGGCTGGCGTCCCCCGGCTGCACACCCCTCGGCCCCCAGCCCTGGGAAGTTCCGGGCTGAGCCCCCAGCTCCCCACGGATGGCAGTCCACCCAGGTGGTGGCAGAAGGGAAATGGTCCCCTGGCCTCGGTCATTTTTAGCAGCTGGAGGGCCAAGCCAGCCTGGCAACAGAAAGCTGGGAGGTAGAAGAAGGTGAGGGCAGGGATAACCTTTCCAAATGCAGCCACATCTGAGGAGTGAGGCAGAGAAAACACAAGCCCATGCCAGAGGTGCTGGGGGCCGGGGCTCAGTGACACAAAACAGACAGCCGAACGGCCCACCGAGGACAGTGAGGTCATTTTGAGGCTGACTCACTCAGATCGGCAGAGAAGAGTGTGCAAGGAGGAAGTCAGCTTCCCCGGAACCAGAAACCATTGGGGTGCACAGGGTGGGCCTGGGAGGCGTCGCTTAGCTCTTCATCTCGGTGCTTACCAAGTCTTCCAGAAGGCCTGGGTGCTGACGGGTCTCCTTTCTCAGAATGCCTTCAGAGCTGAGGCACGTGGTGGGATGCTGGCGGACTGCCCACCTCAGGTTGCTCATCTGCTCACTGCGTGATCCGGAACAAGAGTCTGGCCATCAGTTGCTTTATTTGGAAGATGACCACCTTTCCCACCAGTTCCCGGGAGGCCTCCAAGGACTCAGGGATGAGGAAGTACCAGCACAGGGACTGGCATGAAACTTGCACATTCATGGGAACAAAAAGCTTTTTATTTTTATTTAAAAAAAATTTTTTTTCAATGTTTTATTTTATTTTTTGGGACAGAGAGAGACAGAGCATGAACGGGGGAAGGGCAGAGAGAGAGGGAGACACAGAATCGGAAACAGGCTCCAGGCTCTGAGCCATCAGCCCAGAGCCTGACGCGGGGCTCGAACTCACGGACCGCAAGATCGTGACCTGGCTGAAGTCGGACGCTTAACCGACTGTGCCACCCAGGCGCCCCAACAAAAAGCTTTTTAATGTTTATTTATTTTTGAGAGAGAGAGAGAGAGAGAGAGAGAGAACAGGTAGGGGAGGGGCAGAGAAAGGGGGACAGAGGATCTGAAGTGGGCTCTACACTGACAGCAGAGCCCAATATGGGGCTTCAACTCACGAACCTTGAGATCACGACGTGAGGTGAAGTCGGACGCTAAACCAAATGAGCCTCCCTAAGCTCCCCAGTGCAAAAAAATAAATAAATAAATAAAAAGAAAGAAAAGAAAAAGATTAACATTAAGTCATTTTCAAACGCAACTCCCTTGGCTTTTTGGGATAAATCACTCTGAGCAGGAGGATGGGAGGTAAAAGCAACTTAAGTTTAGTTTGTGGTTTTTTTTCCAAAAATGGAAAATACATTTTAATTTTTAAAAACGACTGCATTCTGGGGCGTCTGGGTGGCTCAGTCAGTTAAGCATCCAACTTTGGCTCAGGTCATGATCTCGCGTTTCTTGAGTTTGAGCCCCATGTCTGGCTCTGTGCTGACAGCTCAGAGCCTGGAGCCTGCTTCTGATTTTGTGTCTCCCTCTCTCTCCCTGTCCCTAGCTCCCCCCACCCACCCCGCCATCTCTCTCTCTAAGAACAAATAAACATTAAAAAAAATTTTTTTTAACTGCATTCCATTAATTCTAAGATGCATTTTTTTTCTTTTTACATTTTAACATCTCAAAAACCCAGATGTGTCTTACTAATTGGTGACAGGTTGTAGCTTAATTGGTAACAGTTTTCTTTTATGGTACTGAATAAAATAATGGTGCTTTTCAATCAGTGGCATCTTAGCCTTATGAAATGTGGTGCAAAACTGGTCTGTGCTCATTGCATGAAGTTTAGACCCACAGAAGTATACATAAAGGTTTCCTGAATTGTATGCTCCAGAAAACACCGCGCCCTAAGACGGCACACAGTGTGAAAGGGCCTGCTGCTGTTTTTGTTCTCTTTAATTGCCAGCAGATCTCCCAAGAGCGGTCACCCACACCTCCTCCAGTGCGCCAGAGCCAAATTCATGCTCACCTAAAGCCGGCAACACGTTACAAATTTCGTGATCAGACACCTTCTCCACCCCCAACCCCAGTCCACGTGCTGGCGCCTCCCCTGCTGCCCAGCCCCGTCTGGAGCCCAGTGCCCTGTGCCGACCAGAAGGTGTGGAGCTGAGGGAGTCAATGACTTAAGCTTTAAAAAAAAAAAAAAAGGGTATGTTCTGTGCGGCTTGTAATTTTACTACTTGCAAGTGACAAAAATCAGGGAGGTGTGGGGCCTGAAGAGGGACAGCTGTGGCAAATCAGAAACGCGTGTCTTACGCAAGGGCCCACGATATGATTTAGCAGATCCATCAGGACCTCACGCTCAGCTCTATGCCCACTTAACCCAAGTGGGAAGAAGGAGGTGTGGAGTTGCATGAGAAGCCCATGTCGACTCTGATGAAAGGTGGTGGCCGTCAGGAGCACTGGGCAGGGTAAGGTTCGGAGAACCACATTTTCAAAGGAGAAGGGGAAGGTGGCTCATCCACGGCCATCTGACAAGTGATTGGCAGAAACAGGTATCCATCGGGTCTAGCCTATCAGCAAGCAAATCTAGGGCTCTGTCCCCTATGCCACATAGCCTCCAAGGGGATGCCCTCCTGCCCCCATCAGCAATGAACAAAATCTGTTCTGCCCTGAGCCTAGCTCCATGGCCTTCTGTAGATTACAAGTGCAGTACAAGACCGCGAGGGGAAGGAGGCGGGAAGCACACCAGCCTGGGGGCCCCCTGGCCATGAATGAGACTTCTGTTCGCCTGCCCTGTGCGTCTGGAATTTTGTATGAAAACAATGAACTGGAAGGAGGTGAAAGCATGTTCCCCAAAGCAAGGCTGCCACACACCCCTCCCTTGCTTTATAAAAGACCTGCTTTGTTTCAAGGAAGGCAAAGGAAAAGCTGGGGGATGTGCTTAGGTTTGGGGGAGTTCAGGAGTTTGGGGTTGACAAGCCAGAGCCTAGGAGGAGGCAGCTATCAGAAAAGTCAGGAGCCCAACCAGAACCTGGGATTTCAGGCTCTAAGGATCTTTGTAACTGCTCTCATATTTGTGTAATGCTTTACACAAACTTGCAAAATGCTTTCTCAGACACTTTCTCAGTAGAGCGAGAGCCTGGGGGAAGGACAAGGAACACTTCAGCCTTCTCTCTTGCTGTCTGGTGGTAGTGGTGTGCCACACACTGCGGTTTTCTGCTTTGTCCCTCACTGTCCCCATCGTTGGGAGTCTGGCAGACTGAGCTGGGGTCCTGGCTTCCCTGCCTAGCTTCAGGACCTCGTGTGAGATAGATGGATTGTGGTGCCAGATGCAAAAGGGAGAGGGACAGTGGCTGCCCAGCAGGGTGGCTGCGAGGATTGAACGAGCCCCTGCAGTAGGGCGCCTGGCTTATGGCAAGAGCTCAGGTGATGGTAGGCCATTAGCTGCATGGCTCGTGACAGTTGGCAGTAAGGCTGGACACATAGCTTGGCCTGAAAGCATCTGGGTACTGGATGGAAGTACCATCCAGAGAAACAGGATGTGAGGTTTCACGGGTGGCCAGCATCACATCAGGCCGGCTGTGGATTGAGTGATGCTCTAGGGAGGAGGGGCCCACAGGGTAGGGCGGCGTGGGGGTTGCTGGTTGACAGAGTCCAAGGAGGTGTCTGGCTGTTCATTTAACTGTGACACACAAGCACTGAGATTAACTGAGGGCCAGATTATATCACTCCTCTTCCTCAACTCTCCCGAGTCCCCATCTCACTCAGAAGAACAGCTACAATCCTTACGGTGGCCTCTAGGGCCCAACACAGTTGGGTCCGCACTACCTTTCTGACCTCCCCTCTGGCCCCTCTCTTCCTTACTCACTCTGCCCTGGCCACACTGAACTGGGCTTGCCCTGAAACATGACAAGCATGCTCCTGCCACAGGGCTCTTGCACATGCTGTACCCTCTGCCAGATATTCATGCAGCTCCCTCCTTTCCTTCAGACTTCTGCTCAAATGCTGCCTTTTCGAAGAGGCCTTCTCTGACCACTTGATAGAAAATAGCAACCTGCCAGCGGAGTCCCCATCTGCAGTTCCATGCTGAATTTTCCTTTAGATCATTTATCAGACCACGACATACTTTATCATATATCCAAGTTTGTTAACTCTCTCTATCCCCATTAGAGTGTAAGTCCCATGAGGGCGAGGATTTTGTTTGGTTAATTTGCGAGTACTTAGAACTATGCCTAGCATGGAATGGGTGCTCAAAAAAAAAAAAAAAATTCTTGAATGAATAAACCACTGTTAAGAGAAGACAGCTAGCTGCCATACGGTGGTAAGCATGAGTCAGTTTTGGTTTCTAGAACTAACATTTGTTGGTAATACTTTGTGTCAGGCATTAAACTAAGCGCTCGACATGCATTAGCTTCTTTAACCAGGTACTATTACTATCCCATGTTATAGATGAGGAAAGTGGGTCTCAAAAGTTGGTCCCCTTACTCAGGTAGTAATGGCAGAGCCAGAAATAGGTCTAGTTCTGACAACCCCCGGGTGTGGATTCCTAGCTACACATTACACTTGTTCCATGACACCAGGACTCTGAAAGGATGGACACCAGGACTCCAGTAGACTTACAAGTGATCTGTGTCACTTCTTCATATTTGCCCACATTTATGAATTTTTCTTTTGCAATAAGCAGTTATGACTTTTATAATCAGAAAAAGGAAAAGGTTGGGGCGCCTGGGTGGCTCAGTCGGTTAAGCGTCCGACTTCGGCTCAGGTCATGATCTCACGGTTCATGAGTTTGAGCCCCACGTCAGGCTCTGTGCAGACAGCTCGGAGTCTGGAACCTGCTTTGGGTTCTGTGTCTCCCTCTATCTCTGCCCCTCCCCCACTCACGCTCTGTCTCTGTCTCTCAAAAATAAATAAATGTTAAAAAAAAAAAAAAAAGGAAAAGGAAAAGGTTGATCTACCTGGTCCTCTGTCTACCAGGCATCAGCAAAACCTTGGGGATGCTAAAAAGGGCAGTTGCGCACGGGTCTCCCGGGAGCCTCCGAATCCCCAAATCTCTGGGAACCTGGTTAGGAGCAAGAGGGAAGTGAAAACCCCAGCTACAGGTGATGACGGCAAGAAGACAGCTTCGGTGCCGGGGTGAGGAGTGCAGCGGCCACCAGGGGCAGCAGGAGAAGATGAAAGGTGGAAGACAAACCTTCCTTCACTGGGGCAATGTGCCTCCTGGCCTCTCCTGGCCTCTGGCACCACACAGCAAACACATGCCAAGGTCTGAGACTGGCTTGCTTAACTGATGCCACTTCCCCAATCATGCCTGGTTTTGGTGCTGTGATGAGGCTCACATTTTCACCCAGAAAACAACAGGCAGACTTTTCCAAGAAGAGGATTCAGCCCCACCCTGTGGTGTGGGCTTCTGTCACTGCAAGGTCTAGTCAGGAGGAAAGGGACGCTGTAACAGTGCCACTAAATCCTTCAAATTCACGAGAATCTCCCTCCCCCAACTTCTCAAGTAAACGCCTGTCAGAGCCAAGAAAGCGCATTCCTCGTAAGGAGTAAAAAAGCCAAGTGAACGTCCTTGTTTCTAGAAAATACACACGAAAGCCTACTGGGGGAAAGAAACACGATGGATGAGTTGACTTTCTCAACAGTTCATAAAAAAATGTGTGCGTGTGTGTGTGTGTGTGTGTATACACAAATACATAGAGAGTGAGAACGCAAATGGGGCAGAGTGTAAATAATTGGTAAATCTGGGTGAAGGGTAAATGTGAGTTCCTTGTGCTATTCTTGCAACGTTTCTGTACATCTGAAATCACAAAATAAAAAGTTACAAAGAAAAGGAAGTACACCTGTGCTTAATTAACTAAGGTGCTCGGCTTGGTGTTCAGAGAAGCCAAGCAAAGGGTCCAATTCCTTTTCTTGTGCTTAACTGCCCAGGAACCGGAGAAACTTGTGGTCACCTCATTCTTCATCCCATGGGTCACTCTGAACCCTCTGAAGCTTCCCGGAATGGAAAACATCCTGCTTGGATAAGAGCCTTCATCATAAAGATGCAATAAATGCCCAGCCCGAGGCTGGAATCTTTGCAAGGGACTGGAGAAGATAACACGGAAGGGGAACTTGGGTCCTTCCCCATGGGGATGTGAAAGCAGGGCCAACATGGAGGAAATCTGAAACTCTCAAGACAGGCTTCCCAGGGCCGCAGGGGCTGGAAGGCAGCAAGGGAGAGGGAGGCACAGCCCTGCCATCGGAGCTCCCGGCTTAATGTGGGAGAGAAGCTACAATCAGGTAGGAAGGGTAACTCCGGGTTACACTCAGGTAACTCCAGGCATAGGAAGAGGGTCACAGAAAAAGTGCCTCAGGGGTTGAGAGCATGGATGCTGCCCAGGGAATTTTGGAAGGAGGCTGGGACTGAACAGAAACAGGAATGTCCTGTGGCACTGCCTCATGACAAATTCCCTTTCTGCTTAGGCCAATTTGCTGGCTCCTCACCACCAAAAGCATGAATCCTCCCTGCAGTGGGGGCAGCCTTTGCACAGTTCGGGTGCACACCCAGGTCCCTCTGCCTCAGCCATTTCTCCCACCTGAAATCCCCTGTTCCCGGTGTCGCCCAAACCCAGCTCTTCCCCCAGGGCAGCTCCAGTGTACATGAAAACAATTAAACACTTTCCTACCTTCCCCTTGCAATGCCTTTCTGTTATGGCCCCAATAAAATCTTTCCCGCCTGTCAAAGCCTGTTTGCAAGTCTTGCCCCCTTCCAATTTCTCAGGCTGCTCTTCAGAGAAGTCATTTGTTCCTGAAACAATGCGAGCCAACAACATGATTTGGTTGTTCAAATATCTAATGCTCCTTCAGTATGCACGGACAGGAAGCTATTTTGTTTGTTTTTAATGTTTATTTTAAGAGAGAGAGAGAGAGCATGAGCAAGGAAAGGGCAGAGAGAGAGAAGGAGAAAGAGAATCCCAAGCAGTTTCCATCCTCAGCACAGAGTCCAACACAGGGCTCAATCTCACGACTTCAAGATCAGGACCTGAGCCAATATCAAGAGTCAAATGCTTAACCCACTGAGCCACCCAGGTGCCCTGACAGGAAGCTGTTTTGAACTGACCAATCCCACCATGCTCAGCAGTTCAGATCCTTCTGAGAACCTTCTTGAAAACACTGAGGCACTGAGCATGGAGGGCAACCTTGTCACTTGAGAAGTGAGGGAGCCAAGCTCATTGGGCCTTGGGCCAGCTTGGAGAGGTGCATTCCAGTAACTGAAGAGCCCTCATGGAAAGAGTTGAGTCCTGGCTAGATCAAAACAAGGACAGATGCAGTTAGAGATTCAAGGACCTAGGATCCAGTGGCAAGGAATACTTGCCATTATAAGATGCTGCCCGATGAGGGAGCTAGAGAAAGGTGGGGAAGCATGTAAAGATTTGTCTTGGCCTCCGTTAGAAAACCCCAAATGTCCAACCGTTAGAACAGCCTCTGGTGGTCTAGGGAGACCTGAGAAAAATAAGGGCAACATGCTGAGGTTTTCATAAAGCTAGTCCATTTTCCTTTTTTTTGATACAGGTCCATAATCCAAAAGGCTCTGAAACCAAGTTTTCTGGTTTGGCACCAAAACTCATTTGGCAGAAAATCCTGTCCTGAACAGACATATAGTTATTTATAGCCTTATTGCACTTACATGCATCTTCACAGTGAAAAAAATTGAAGGTCTGACAATGCTAAGTGTCAGCAAAGGTGTAGAAAAACAATATAATTTATTGTGGGTGGGACTGTGAAGATGCACATAAAACATCTAAAAAAATTTAAAAAGGCAAATGCGTTTTTAATTTTTTTAGATGTTTTACATGCATTAAACTTAAAACTTAAAACATTAAGTTTTTAACGTTAATATAGTTGAATTTATTTTTACCTTCATAAGTTGACTCAACACCAAGGTCATAAAATTACTTGCCCCACCCTCTTTTCTCACTAATAATTTGTCTTTAATTTACTTGATGTTAATTATCTTAAATTTTTATTTTTAATTTATTTATTGTTTAATTTACACCCAAGTTAGCACATGTTGCAACAATGATTTCAGGAGTAGATTCCCTAAAGCCCCTTACCTATTTTAGCCCATGGCCCCTCCCACAACCCCTCCAGCAACCCTCTGTTTGTTCTCCATATTTAAGAGTCTTTTATGTTTTGTCCTCCTCCCTGTTTTTATATTACTGTTGCTTCCCCTATGTTCATCTGTTTTGTATCTTAAATTCCTCATAAGAGTGAAGTCATGCGTTTGTCTTTCTCGGACTAAAATTTTTATTATTTTTTATTTTATTATTTAATGTTTATTTTTGAGAGAGAAAGAGACAGTGAGTGAACACTCAGAGTGTTCAGTGGCAGAGAGAGGGACAGAGGATCCAAAGCAGGTTCCAAGCTGTCGGCACAGAGCCTGATGTGGAGCTTGAACTCACAAACTGTGAAATCATGACCTGAGCTGAAGTTGTACGCTTAACTGACTGAGCCTCCCAGGCACCCCTATTTTTTTATTTTAGCAGACTGCTTGGGGGGCCGGGGAACAGAGGGAAGGAGAGAATCTTAAGCAGGCTTCACGCTCAGCATAACGTCCAACGATCCCACCACCCTGGGATCCGGACCTGAGCCAAAATGAAGAGCCCGAGGCTCAACCAGCTGAGCCACCTACGCGCCTACGCATTTGTTCTGTGTGTGTGTGTGTGTGTGTGTGTGTGTGTGTGTGTGCAGAAGATTGTTTTTTTTTCTATACAGAAAACCAACTGTCCTCAAACTGTTCATTATTTCTCCATGATTTATAATGCAATGAGACCTATATTCCAACATACCAAGATTCCACAGTCGCTTGATTTCTGAGCTCTTTTGTTCTGCTGTATGTGGATATCTGTCTCTACCTCTGCTTTAATATTATTAGCATATAATATTATACACTAAATCATTATAGCTTTCTTAGAAGCCTTGAAATTTGATGGAGCAAAGTCTGTCCCTTCTCTTTTGCAGAAGTTCTTGATAATTGTTGAAACTTTAAATTTCCTCATAAATTTATCAGTTCTTTATGCTGTCAAAGAAAAATCACATTGGAATTACATTTATAAATTAATTTTGGGAGAATTGACATCTTTAAGATACTGAGCCTTGCCCCTTCATGATCATAGCATATTTGCCTATTGATTCAAAGCTTTATTCCAGGTAGTTCATAGTTTCTGATGTTGTCATACATAGGCCCTGTTTTTCCGTTACATTGTAAAACTAGTTGTTACTGGCATTTAGCAACACTAGTGATATTTGTATGCTTATCTTACACTGAGACACCTTTATTCAATTCTTTTAAGTCCTAATCATTCATGTCTTTAAGTTTTCTGTATAGATCATTAAAAGACCTGAGAACGACATATTTGTGTTTTCCTTTCTGGCCCCTATATTGCATTCTTATCCTGGATACGATTAGCTAATACGATGTCGAGGATTTTGGTAAGAATTAGTACTAAGTCCAATTCTTGACTTGAATAAAAATACTAAAAATGCCCACTCGAATAAAAACGCTACTTAAAAAAAGTATGATTGCTGTACATTTTAAAACACACTTAAAAAACCTATTGTGGGAGGGGCACCTGGGTGGCTCAGTTGGTTGAGCGTCTGACTTCCAGCTCAGCTCATGATCTCACGGCTCGTGAGTTCGAGCCCCGCATCGGGCTCTGTGCTGACAGCTGGAGCCTGAAGCCTGCTTCACATTCTGTGTCTCCCTCTCTCTCTGCCCCTAACCCACTCGCATTCTGTCTCTGTCTCTCTCAAAAATAAACACATAAACATTAAAAAAATAAACTATTGTGGGAAATTTCAAACATATATAAAAGTAGAGCAAATAGTATAACGAATCCCTATTACCCTTTCCAGTTTTGACAAATGGTGTTAATCTCTTTCTTCTACTTTGAATACTTTTGAAAAGAAGATACTCAGGACTTCCTATATCATATAGCATACATCTTTTTTAAAAGACTATTTTCTAGGGCAATTTTAGGTTCACTGCAAAATTCAGTGGACCATACCATGCCTTTTTTTTTTTAAACCTTGAGTTTTTTTCCCTCTCAGTTTTCAGTCAATTTTATATCCTCATTCTTATTTTCTTCTTTCCCTCTCCCCCATCGTTTCAACCATGCTATGCTATATTTTAGGTATCTGTGTAGGCCACCTTAAAACCTTGAGACAAAGCATTTATTATTGAATAAATGCTTATTCAGTACCTTTCTACTTGGTAATTGATAAAAACTAGGCCCAGCTTTTCTCATTGGGGTTTTTGTGTATACTTTAAATAAGGCCAAAAATCTGTAAAAAACAAAGTCTTCCTCTACCGTCAAATTTACATCCATGGCAAGAGAATGTTTGCTGGGACTAATCGATTTCATTCCAGATCAGTGAGCACACCACCATACTATCCACCAGTGACTACCACTAACAACTAGAAAGTAGTGTTTCAAGTCCACCTTAAGACGATTTCTACTTCCTTTATCCAATGAGTATTTGTTGGGTATTGAATATGTGCTAGGCACTGTACTAAGCTCTAAATGCACCGAAGTGAGTTAAGCCCCAGGAGTCTAGTGGTGGAAGGCAAAGAAGGAAAAAGCAATTACAGCGTAGGGAAGGAGGGGTAAGCTATGAGAGCTGCACCCAGCCCAGAGTTACCATTAAAACCTATTCCCTTAGTTTTTCACATAATGGTTGAAGATGGACATAGTTTTAAAATATCTACTTTGAGAAATCTTGATAAAAGCTTCTGAACTTAGCTTACAGGTATGACAGTTACCTTGAGGAAGCACAAGCTTGAGAATTCATCACCCAAAGAAATACATTTCCTAAGTGCTGTCTTGTTTTGGACTTTCTACAACTCATTTAGAATCAATAAAATCAATGAAATGAGGGAAAGATGTAGTTCTTATAAAAGCCTTCTTAATTTGTCTGTTTTGATACATTTCATAAAGTCTGCCAACAATCTAGGTTTCCTAACGAGAAATTAGGTGAGGAATCAGTCTCCAAACTGGCTCCCAGTGACCTCTGCTGCTTCTTAGTATCCATGCCCTTGATTAACCCTCCCCAACTGTAACTGGGTTAGTCTGTGTAACCAACCAAATATAGCAGAGTGATGGTGTGTCACTTTAGAGATTCAAAAGACTTCCATCACTTGTTCTGGGGAAAAGCCAGCTGCTGTGTCTGAGTGGCCCTATGGTGAGGAACTGAAGCCTTAGGCTAACAGCCACCTGAATGAGCTTAGAAAGGAATCCTCCAGGCCCAGCTTGATTACAACTTCATGAGACCCTGGTCCAGAACTGTCCAGCTCCTGGGTCCTCAGAAACTGATAAGAAAATTTGCTATTTTGGGGTGCCTTGGTGGCTCAGTTGGTTGAGTGTCTGGCTCAGGTCGTGATCCCAGGGTCATGGGATCAGGGCCTGTGTCAGGCTCTGCACTGAGTGTGGAGCCTGCTTAAGATTCCCTCTCTCTCTCCCTCTCCCTCTCTCTCTCTCTCCTCCCTTCCCTCCCTCCCTCTGCCCCTCTCCCCCGCTTGTGCATGCTCTCTAAAATAAAAATTTTTTGGGGGGCGCCTGGGTGGCGCAGTTGGTTAAGCGTCCAACTTCAGCCAGGTCACGATCTCGCGGTCCGTGAGTTCGAGCCCCGCCTCAGGCTCTGGGCTGATGGCTCAGAGCCTGGAGCCTGTTTCCGATTCTGTGTCTCCCTCTCTCTCTCTCTCTGCCCCTCCCCCGTTCATGCTCTGTCTCTCTCTGTCCCAAAAATAAATAAACGTTGAAAAAAAAATTAAAAAAAAAATAAAATAAAATAAAAATTTTTTAAATAAATCTTTAAAAAATAAAAAAAAGTAAATAAATGTTTGCTATTTAAGCTGATAAATTTGGGGCTAATTTGTTATAGGACAATGCATAACAAACAAATAGATTTTGAGACCAGAAAAACAAATGTTATTTTAAGTATTCAAAGACAGATAACTTGAGCACATAGAAGGTACTATTTTCTCCAGGTGCTATCAGGGCACTTCATCATCTTCACCGAAAATAAGGGCTTTATGTGGACACAACACGTATGTAATTCACCCACCACCTAATTTAAAATAGAAAGCTTTTCTCAGGTGCCTGTGTGTCTCAGTCGGTTGAGTGTCCCAACTTCAGCTCAGGTCATGATCTCGTGAGTTCTTGAGTGAGTTCAAGCCCAGCATTGGGCTCTGTGCTCTCAGCACCAAACCTGCTTTGGATCCTCGTGTCTCCCTCTCTCTCTGTCCCTCCCTCACTCATGCTCTCTCTCTCAAAAATAAACATTAAAAAAATATATATAAAGCTTTTCTTTTTTCTAAAGTTGCATGACTTAACAAATGGATTCATGGATTCTCGAAGATATAATGGACCTATTCATCATATCAGTTTCTCAGAGCAAAAAGGTCTATTCCTTTGATTACAACTTGTACAACGTATCAGACAAATGGATTTGAAGAATCACGTCAGATATGCTGGCTATGTAGTATTTGGAGTGATCCTTTTGGTGTGGAAACTCTTACCTATCACTTTAGTTTATTTCTGCAGTCAGAAATCCTACAAATGACCTTGTAAAGTAAACCATTTTATAGTTGCAGAGAGAGAGAGAAAGAGAGAGAAATGTTCCGAGAAAATGACAGGATAAACATCTCATGGTTTTGTTTTTGTGGGTTTTTTTTTTTTTGCATCAAATGTTTATTGAACTCCCCTAAAGACACAGACATGGTGCTAGACACCAGGGATTTGCAAATAAATAAAAATTGGCCTCTGCTGTCAAAGAGGTTTAGACCCAACAGGAAAGGCAGGCATGTAAACAGAAAAGAATATGAAGCAAGCCATGGTACAAAAGGTACAAAGGGGGAGTCCAGGAAGAAGTGCCCACCTCTGCCTGGGAGGGTCAGGGACAGGCTCCTGTGTTGGGCACAAACATTCAAATGGAGTGCAGCATTGACCCACAGGTACAATTTGAACATCCATCTCAAACTGCTTGAAACTTAAATATGGTATTGATGAAAATCAGACCATTGTCCAACATTAGGGGTTAAATATTTAGCTGGTGTTGCATGGATTAAAACATGTACATGCTGAAGCACTGATAAGAAAAAACATCTGGTGTGTTTGGATCAACTAAGAGGGAAATGGGGCTGTGGGAAGGTGTAGAGGTGCCCCCTAGAAGGTGCTGGCTCCCACAGCCCCAGTCATCGATTTTTTAAAAATGTGATTAACTACATGAAGTGCAAAGTTACAATGTCCAACTTTAAAATGATACCAAATTTAGTTTGTAGAAGCAAAGGTGATCAGCTTTATATATACTGACATTATAAGGGCAATAAAAATTTGATAAAAAATATCCACGTTAACTCTTTACACTTAGTTAAGGAGTACATGGTGGGGAGGGGGTGGAGGGCACTGTGTGATGGGAGTGGTCAAAAAAGCATAGGCTAATTACCTCAGAGCAAGTTTTCAACCAAAATCACAATGGCATAACTATGCAAAGATTTGATAAATAGTGCAGTAATATACGGCAGAAACCTGGATTCAAGGAGTGGAAATGGCTGAGGTTTTTAATGCCTTTGGTGCTCCTTCCCTGGCTGCTTGAAGAGCCTGGCACCAGGAAGTGTTCCCAGCCTCACAGAAATGGATCCCTGCCATTTAAGAGGGCAGGTATGCTGTTCAAGCAGGTGTGCCTGCTTCAAATTCTATGTGGAACAAGATGATGGGATGACTACACACATAAGAATTCAGGATAAAAAACAAAAAACAAACAAAAAAGCCCCTGTGGGCTGTGATTTCACAGAGTGGAGGTTTTAATCTCTGCTAAATGAAGTCTGGCTACCTAGATGTACTTGGGCCAATTCAAGAGGCCAGAATGAAAAGACGAAGTGAAGAGTGTCTGTAGACAGTGGAAGAAGCACAACCAGCAAAAGTTCTTTTACTCCCCCACCCCCACCCCCACCCCCACCCCCAGTCCCTTCGGCTTTTCACTTATTTTCAATGTTCTTGTTTTTTTCATAGGCTTGATCTCAGTGTCCTTGCATGATAGGGGTAGTAAATTATGTATTACAAGATCTGGGCTGAAACATGCTTAATCTTTAGGAAGAAATATAGAGCTGCTTAATCTCCTGAATGAGCAGCACTGTAAACACTGTAAACACATGCAGTAAGATATGGTGAACATGTGCTGCCATGTGCAAGGGATTATTGATTGGTGCCTCCATCCAATCCATGCCCCAGCCCATTCATGGAAGATTACTTTCAAAGAACCTGTCTGGTTATGATACTTCACAGGCTTTAAAAAAAAGCAGGGGCGGGGGGGAGGGCGGGGAGCCTGCTTGGCTCAGTAAGTTAAGCATCCGACTCTTGATTTGGGCTCAGGTCATGATCTCACGGTTTATGGGTTGGAACCTGTGTCAGGCTCTGCACTGACAGCAGAGAGCCTGCTTGGAATTCTCTCCCTCTCTCTCTCTGCCCCTACCCTGTTCATGTGCCTCCTCATTGTCTGAAAATAAATAAACGTTAAAAAAAAAACCTTTATATTAAAAAAACCACAACACTTAACCCTAACCTGTTACTTGGAAGGTAGAGTTCAGACCATTTAAACGGGCAAAATTCCAGGAAAGTAAAAATGCTTTCCAATCACAATGTCTTTTCTAGGAAAATCAGTCTCAGATCTTAATGGTTTTGCAAAGCCAGGTACTTCGAGAAAAACCAGTCCTGTTACCCTGACTTCCTAGAAGGGAAACTCACCTTTGGCTCCATAGCCAGATGTCTCTGGCTTGGATGGCTGGGTGGCTGAAAGTGATAGGAAATGTGTGAGGACCTCCTCAACGGTCCCACTGGCTCCTACATCTTCCTCTAGTGCATGGTATTGTAAACGCTGACTTCCTTGCCTTTATTTCCCCTCTACCCCAAAAGCTTTGTGATGAGAGGGGCTGAGTAATGTCAGGACCTAGCAGAGTGCCTCATTCTAGTCACTCAATAAATATTTGCTAAATGAACGGATATAAAACCACCAAAGTCTGGAGATACAAAATGGAGTAGCAAAAAAAGAAGTAATCCTCTTGATTCACAACTCTGTAACAATTATTCTGACTTGGAGTCAAAAATTCTCTGGATTTTTTTCCCCAGATAGGCAAAAAGGTGAAAATGGATGGCTAGCTAAGGCCAATTCCAGCATTCTACATACATGCATGCACAAAGCATGTTTCTGAAATGAATTTTCAACTAATTTTGAAATGAATACACCAGAACTCATAAGTGCAAATGAACATTAGTTCCTTTAAATGTAGGTACTTTGACAAGTTAGTTATTCAATTATGAAAACCAATTTGGAATTCTGGAGAATTCTTTTTGTTTCTAATTTAAAGCAAAACCAAATATAGCTTTTTAAAAATTCACAAAAGTAATATATATTTGCTACTAAAAACAAATCAGAAATCATAAAAGGAGAAGATAACCTACCCACAATCATACTGACAAAACCACTACTTAGCTTGAGTGTAAATCTGAGTCCTCTATAAACATATCCTGTCTACATTGTTTCTTTATAAAACCAGCTTTATTCCACACTGGCAACTTCTCGCTTTTACCTTAATATAGTATGAGTATCTTCTCATATACTTTGCAAGCACAGTAATCTATTGGGTGGCAATATCAATTTATTTAACCAATGACCCACTCCTGGATATTTAGGTTATTTACCCATCACTATTACCCCCCCCCCCAAAAAAAAAGCTACATTAAATGTCCTGGTAATTACCATTTAGTGCACACGTATTATGTTCTCAGAACTTCCAGAAGTGAATTTTTTTAAACAAGGCTGTACATTTGTAACAAAGTTGATTTGTAGGTAGTTTGTATGTAGCAGATCTCCATCTTTTGACAGTAGACATAGCCACTGGAAGGAGCCAAGAGTCAGCTGGGGTAGAATCTGGTGATTACAGTCAGAGATCAAGGGAGGCGATACTATTTTTAGTTGCAAGCCTCTGACTATTCAGCAGTGTGACAGGTTTTCACATGTGACTCAACGTGGCTCTGAAGGCAGTTGCAACAGGAATTCCAAACTGTTGTAAGCTTTGGCTCATTATCAAACTGAGCATATTACTTCCCAAAGACAAAACCATGAAGGGGACACACAGAGCTAGGTGATGCCACTTTCTCAGGATTCCTAACGCTGCAGTTACATCTCGTTCACATGCACAGAAAGTCTCAATAGTTGGGTCAATTCATTTAAATAGTTGACTGGTTCACTTAAAACTTACATGTTGGCAGCTTTTCCAGTGTGACATTCTCATAAACTCTCATTTACCACTTGGATGACACTTCACGTGTATCATCTTTTTACTTTTCATACTACCACTAAACACATAGATATTATTCTCTCCATTTTATACACAAGGAAATGGAGGCTCGGAGAAGATAAGTGATTTGCCCAAGGCAGCAGAGCTGATAAAAGGCAGAGCCAGGATGCCAATAAGGATCTGTTTAGCTTCACCAGCCACATTCCTTTCCTTTTCTGAGCTAGCCATGTAGCACCTCTGAGTAATTCTTCAATGTATCATTACAGGGTTGTTCAATCTTAACTACTACGATTAACATTTCTTAATGACTATCACTACCAGTGAACAATCCTATTCTTTATTTAACCTGGAAGTGAACTGAACGAAACTGGAGGTACTGCTTATGAATAGGCTCATTCATATTCTTAAGAAAAACTGGCAGTAACTACAAAAACCCATTAATTCAATTTGAATAAAGTAAATATTGATACTAGACTTTACATTTAAAGAGACTTGTCTGGCAAGTGAGTCACGTTTTAACAATAACCATAGTAAAAGGGGAAAAATTAGAGCAGCAAGTTAAATAAAAGGCTAATAAAACTTGAAGGCAACAGCTCAGTGTTTTCTTTTAACCCCTGAAGAACACCAAATATATATTACGGTGCATAAAGAGTCATTTCAAGAAACGACTATTAACAATCTAACAGTAGAGTCAACACTAAGAATTTCAATGATATCCAACTCAAAAATGCATAGGGAGAGTAAAGTTATTTTATTAAATCATGCACATCACGTGTGTTAGTGCAAATAGTTTAATCTGTACTCCAGAAATTCTATTGTACTTTATATCTTTACAAAATAGATTTAAAACAATTATTTACTTTAAAAAATGTAATTCTGAAGTTAAGCATTTCAGAACAATATTTGCAATAACCTATATACAAGAGGTACTGGGTACCACTGGCATATTAGCATTCTGTGGTGGAGTGGCTTCCTGCAACAGAAAATGATGAAATGAACTATATGACAGCATTTTCTACAAGTCATTGGTGACTAATTCCTCCATAAATCTAGTGATACTCCCAACAGCAAATCCCAAATAGCTTAAAATATAACCTTTAAAGTATAAACAACAACTGCCAAACATCACAAGGCAAATTATATCCTAAACTTCTATTTCAACACTTGGCTAGTCCTGTGGATGGCCACAGAACATTCGAGCCAATTCACTGACATTCCCTCCCAGTTGCGCTGACTGAAAAATTTAACTAGGTGATACTTTAGGATATTCTATGACCTAAATAAATTTTATTGACATAACTGTGGTGCCGCACAAAACCATAGCTAAACTTTCACTTCTGTGTTTTAAATTTATAACATCAAGCAGTGCTTTTAGGTGCTTCACTGTGCATGGAACACTACTAATCTTGGGAATAATGCTTCTCGTAAACAGAATGTCCCAATTAACAACAGTAAAAAGAAAATAACCATTTGCATACCGGACCAGGAAATCTGTTGGTAGGTAACAACAGCTCACCGTGAACATGAATTAGCTTTGAAATATCATAACCAAATTAAGTCAGTAAAAGCTTATCTAAAGAGATATTAATTCTTTCTTCAATTAAACATGCTTGGAGGAAGAGATGATAGAAAAAAAAATCATGCTTCCTAAAATGCTGTATATGAGAAAGTAACTTGGCTTTTAAAGAAAATATCTCTTTAAATACATGAGGTTTAATAAATTGCATTCCAATTGACTCAACAGTTTGGTTTACTGCACTGAAATTGTAGAATTACTGTTTTTGCTCCCAGAAATACTTCAGTTTGCTCAAGAAAATACACACTCTCATGGAAAGTTTTTCAAAGTTGATGTCCTCCACATCGTCAAGTCACATTAAGGCTGAACAAGCGTGCACATATTCCCCAAATTATCACTAGAACAGAATATTTTCCAAGTGTATTTCTTCTTAAAAAAAAAAAAAAAGAAAGAAAAAGAAAGAAAGAAAGAAAATCCACGCAAATAGTTGTCTCTAAGTCTTGTTCCCAATAGCTCAGTGGTTTTATAACAAGTAAAAATGGCGTAAATATGTAAAAAATATATATATATGTGTATATATTTCAAACTGATAGGCACTGAGCACACAGGGCCTCTCTTCCCATGTACGTGTTGGTTGTTTGGTTTGGGTAGTTATCAAATCAGAAAAATGAATTATCTGGCCATTAGAATTCAGAGTAAAATACCCATAAATTTAATGTTATAAATAATTTGGTGTACCAAGAAGCCTACTTTAGGCCACCATAATATTCAGAATCTCAACATACTAATTTAAAAATTACATGAAAAATTGCAAGCAAATTATTGCTTACAGTAGAATAAAGTCACAATTTTATATCCTCTTTATAGATAGATACATTTTATATAAGTTAAAGCAATGACCCTACAGCTGTATTCTTGCACTTCTGCTGTCTTAAGAGGTAAAAAGGAAGAAAATGGTTCTGTTTGTCCCCAGCATGAGTGTGATGCCAGCTTCTAAAGGGAGGACGGTGTACGGACTCAAGAAACGCTCTCATGGAGAAGCTCTGGCCAGACCTGGCACGTACAGCACGATGGCTGTCACCGCAACCAGGGCAGCCAACATGGGCATCCAGGGCCAGGGTTTCTGTGTGGAAAGAAACCAAGAGTCAATATCACATTCTTCCCTCTCTTTTCATACCTACTAACCCCTTGGTTCCAGAGAGTCCTGAATACTTAACAGAATATTAGAAAAACCTTATCTTTGCATAAGAATAAATTTTAAAAAGAGAAGAAAACAGGTGAGGGAGTGCAGGTGTGAGGAGAACCATTACAGCAGGTACGCTTTTAGAGGACCATTGTGTGGAAGCCACGTATAGCTCAGGAAAGTCTTGAGCAGTTTTCAATTTTGTTACAGTTGAAACCTAACAGTGACCCCTAAGAAACCCTGTGGGCTCAGCCTGCTTTATTTACTCCAGTGTCCAAATATTGCAACTAACTGATGTACACAGATGCCTGGAATATATGTCTGCTTAAAATGTTTATTTCTTCTTCTTCGCTTTTTAATGTTTATTTCTTGATAAAAACCAGATTTCTATGTGGGGATAGTTTTACAGAAGGAGCTGGTGGGTAAGGTGATAGAAAGAAAATGGTCTAAGCTTTGATCCTCTAATTTGAAACCACAGAAGATCAGATGGGGTTCAAGATGGGGAAGAGATATTAGGACACTGTCTCTTTGATACTTTTGGTAAAAACCATGTCCAGTGCAGTAATGTCACATGATTATCTCATATGATCTACTAACATGCATGCCTGTTGCAGGCAAGCATGGGCGGGCTGTTCCCTGTTAGCTTTTGGAGGGCCTTATAAGATCACTGTGCTCTGGTTGATAGCTCTATTTTCCACTCATGTTCTAAGAGTCTCACTGAGAAAGTTGGCTTTTAAAGAAATATTCTGATGTTGCAGATCACGTCTCAGAAAGATATGGGCTAGGTTTATACTCGCATAAGTAAATGCACACTGGGGTTGAGATCATGAGCCACTGGTCCATTATGCTAATCTCATCCTTTTTCATCTTCATAGCCACAGTATAAATACAGGCAAAGGGTTGAAATGAAGAAATTCTACACTACAGAAAAGAAGAGGGAAAGGAGGAGAGGGAAGAAAGCTGGCTGAAAACTTCAAAGAGGCAAACGCTTCATTTCTCATTCAAATCTGATTAAACGTAATTGGGAAGGGGGTGCTAATATTGCAACAATTCATAGTGTACTCCGGTTTGCTAGAGACAAAGACTCAGTTAAAGGCAGCACATTAACAACTGGTTAGGTTGGAATTAATTCATGGTTAGCATCACTACAAAGGAAACAAGACAAAATGTTATGTGATTAGTTGATTGTTCAGTTCATTTGTATGACACAATACATGGCATACTAAATGAAGGGTTTGCTTCAGGTAACAAAATACCTGTGTGATTCTGCCATGCACTATATTACAAATATGGCACAAACAGGTGACGGGGACAAACAGACAAGGACTCAACAGTAGTGCTTGTACCTTTCTCTACCACAATGGACCGAAACACCAAAACAGGAAAGCCAGGAATAGGCCGATGAATACGGCTGGGACGGGTTGTAATATGGAAGGCTAAAGAAGGGAAGGGATATTAAAATCATTTTATGCTATAAAAAAAAAAAATTCAGATAAGATGATTTAGACCCCAGGAGGTGGGAAGGAGGGTAGGAAGACTGAGGTAAAAGAAGTAATAGCACTCAGGTTTTGAACTGATTTCAAACATTTTAAAGACATCTAATACAATCCAGAATGACAGACTGCGGTATGTAACCACCAGTTTAAAGGGACATCTGGGAGCAATGGGCACTGTGGGTGCCCCTAACACGCTAATGAAATGTAGCAAGTTAAGACAGAGCCACGGCGACACTTCAGCGACCAACACTCTGCTTGACAGTACATTCTTTTTGTTCCGTATTTGGAATCCATTATTTGACAATGTAGTCCCTTGGAAGTGGCTAAAGTTTATTTTATCCCTCCATCAAAACCTTTTTTTAAAACCAAAACTCGCTTGCCTGAGATGGTATTGCTTTCAAGCTTAAAAATAAATGCCCTGTGATGTATCCTTCTTAAACTGAGCAAGAGATCTGACACAATGTGTGATAAACATTTGATATATAAAGGCAGTTGAGTCTCAAGGCTTTCAGCTTTGTTACCAGAATAGAATTAATTTTTAAAATTGGATGGAGTTACTGCAATGAGTTTTACTGCAGAGAAAAATTTATTATCATAAGTCTAATATGATAAAAAAAAAGGAAATTCACCTTTTAGGCAAATTATTGATACAACTATAAATAATAAAAGCCAGGTTACTTTTGAAAAGGTTCTAAACAGTACAGGGGTATCCATTCTGATTATGCTAGATGTCTTCGTAGGTTAATTTAGTAGAAGGTGGACTGAAATTCCAAATTCAGAAAGATATGATTTAACACAAAAGAGAGAAATAACCAAACCATTATGATCTGATTTCAGAAGAGGTGTGTAATCTACATTTTCAAAATAAATGCAATCAATTTTGCTTAGCATAAAGCCTCCATTCCCAATTTATCAACTTCTCAAAGGCTTCCGCCTAAGCAACAAGACTTTATATTCTAAAAAACTAATAGCAAAGGACAGTTGGACACAACTCATGAACATTTTGTGTGCAACTGCATAATTGAATGGCCATGCAACATCACTCTTTTGTACTTGTGCGGCAAAATTAAGCAGAGTGTTTTCCTCTGTAAGAAGGGTGTGGCTTACACCACTGCAGTGTCCAAGCCATGACAGGGATTTGAAATAAGTCAGAGCACAACCAACTACACTGAACAGCCATCAGTTAGGTCCCACAAAGGCAATGATCACCGAAACATATAATAACACAACATATATTTAGTATAACATCTTTTTAAAGACTATCTGCCTTTCTAGTAAATGAAAAACAAATTAATATTAAACTCAATTTATGTGAAAACGTTCCAATTTCTCTCTCTCCCCCCCCCCCCCCTCTCTCTCTCTCACACACACACACACACACACACACACACACACACACACACACACACGGCTTTACAGAAACTCACCAAATATTCCCTAATATTTATAGGAGGTCAAAAAGACGCCAAGCTTTTTGGGAATATGCCTTAGTGAGAACACTATTAGTGTAAAATGAAAACCATAATTAGGTCTCCATTTTTTGGTACAGCCAAGTGCTGAGGAGTCGACATGTACTACTCTTTCTTAGGTGGGTCCCTGGTGGTACAGTGCTTCATTTCCCAGCAGGGGAAATGAAGTGCCAGATGATGGCTTGGTGACAGAACTTCAGATTCATCTGGGGAAAATCTGACAGTTCTTAGGTAGATTATTTTCTTGCAAATAAGGCTCTTCCTCCAGGCAGTCCTCAGGCTCTTGTAGGGATACAGGTTAAAGGGGCAGATTTTTACTCAACAATTTGAGAGTACAATGATTCCATCATGGAATTTCATAACGAAAAGCTTAGTTTACATACTACAGGCCTCAGTTTCTCAAATCAGTAATAAAGTCTTCTGAAAACTCTATCTCAGGGCTTTCACCTGCCTCTCAGTCAAAGCTAAGCCAAGTTTGCAAAGACTTACATTATTTCCTTTCTCTCGGAGCAGCTTCAGGTTGTCTTTACATTGTTTGAGCTCATCTGTGATTGATTGTTTTTCCTGCTCAGTCATTTCAAACTTCAACTTCAGTTCTGAGAGTACAGTCTGTGTCTTTTCATACTAAAGGCAAAGAAAAAAGAGTGTGCAGACTCAACTTAAAATGGGTAGGAAGTTATGGTTCTCTTCAGGCTTAATACCAGACCCTGTTTAGCCACCTGCAACACCAAAGTCAAGCCTTTTTGTTTTAAGGAGGATAAGAATCATTTGCACTAATGATAGGAAGTCTTTCATGTTAACTTTATTCTATGTAAGAACTTTCTGGCCCTGGAGTTAAAAAAAAAAAAAAAAGAGAGAGAGAGAAATCACCATTGTGTCATCTGTTTCTAATATAAAGGGTCACTCTTTCCATTAAGTGAATTAGAGGAGAAAAGTAAAGTAATTTTCAAACTGAGCCAAAAGAAAGGCAAGTGAAGAAAAACTCCGAGGGCTAATTAAATGGTGAGATTAGGAAGTCTGAGTTTATATCCTGGTAACCAATGTCAGCCAAGCTATTTTAGTCTTGAAGTAAAAAGTATTAACTCCCATCAGACTTTCTTTTACCCAAGCATCACTGGGTATTAAAGTGTTCTGGATAATGAATTTCTAGGCAAATGAAGTAAAGAAATAGATCTAAAGTACTGACCACTATGACTGAGGCATTTCTATCTTTCTACCTAAAACTTATAAGCATCAATAAATAATTTTTAAGAAGCTGTTCCTGATAAATACTTTTCTATAGTGAAACATGCCACTTCTTGCTCTGAAAATCAGTTCACTGAATATAATTTAATGTTCAGACAGACTTGTGTATCCTATGAACACTGGTGAGGTCAATGCAAGACACAGCATAGTTTGCCCCTACTTTAAATGGCCCAGGAGGCAAGAATTCTAGATTGGTTCTACTTCTAGATACTGCATCTTACATGAAAGCTGGGCTCCCAGTCACAGAACAAAAACCGTTCTGCTGCTGGTTATGCCTTTGTCTCAGCCTCCATTGCCCCACTCTCCCATCTCTGAAGGTTTTTAGAAGGAAGACAGACAGACATGGCTGAGTAGAATATAAATATACCATGGGTCCAGCATACCAGAAAGGTTTCTCCTTTTTCCTCCTATATCCCAGAAATTTCTCAATAAAAGACACCTTTACGTGGTGCTTCTGAATAATGCAAATACTTTGGAGTGATTAATTAGGAGCTCGTCATTATGCACTCCAAAGATAAATATGAAGCAGGATGCAAATGTATAAAAACATTAGTCAGAAGAGGTGAGAGCAGGGGGATTAGGGTCAGCAGAGAGATCACCAGTAAATGGGAATAAAGATATGGGTGTAGAGAGGGAGGTAAAATGTGAAGGGAACTCCCTGTTACCTAACAACATTCCCAGAAAAGGCCAGGTATTATGCCAGACAATGAACCAAGGAGTAAGATTCATGGACTTTATGACAACTTTTTTTGTGGGGTCTGTGGACTTCCTTCCAGAAGGCGGAAGGAAGGCTGCTGGCAGGCTGCCAAAGCAAATTTAGCATACCTAGACTAGTCTTTTAGAACATAATCAGTTCTCGATGATCTGATTCTCAACAGTGATTTTGCTGACCTAAATTTTCCCTTACGTTCCTTTTCCACTATTCTTACATCCAGCTTGCCCTTTACACCAAAGCACTTAATCATTTCTCCATTCCAGGGGGTGTGAAGCAGAGTGACAGGAAGGCAGCCAGTCAGGGAGTGCCTGCTGTTTACCTTCAGCCTGTGCAAGGGCTCAGGCCCTTGCTCCACAGCCAGGTGGTGAAGCCAAACAACTTTCCTGAGGCAGTCTTTGCATGACTGACTTGTATACTCAACATTTTATGAATTCTTAAGTTATAGATATCCCTACTAAATTCAAGTATAAAGATGCTTTTAACCAAATATAAAGATAATATACCATTATTTCCTCTTAATACTGAAGATTCAAATTTCCTTTCTTATGTACTTTCTTTTTGGTTAAATGTTCAAATAACAGTTGCCAGGTATATAAAACTTAATTGTTGGAACAAAGGTCACCTTCTGCAGTCTTAGTTTCACACCTGGCTTGGATATCATTTTTGCTCCATCTTGCTTTCTAACTCGAAGGTAAGAAACGAGCTCAGTTCTGAGTAAGAGGGAAATGCCACACAATATTACCAACAACACCTTTGGTTCTTCTTCATAAAAATAATCATATCTGGCTTGCTTAGCTTGTAATAGTTTAGCCTGTTACAGTGCTGAAGATACATGATACTGTGCACATTAAGCATGATTCTATGAGAGAAAGGAGAACAAAGGGGAAATGTTGAAAGAGAATATATGTGCATTAGTAAAAAGTAGTAATTCATTTGCAGTGGATTACACAGATAAAAGAATCTCATTAAAGACCATTTTAGTTACAGACTAGTGTCCAATAGTTGACGACAGGACAAACAGAAAGAGAAGCAATTTTACATTACAAAGGAGTGTGATGACTACACATCATTTCACAATGGAAAACACTGAACAAGAAAATAGAAAAGAAACATATTGACAAGTTCAGACATATTTTTAAATGCGCTGCATTTAATGCAATCCAGAGCTGTCAACAATTTAGATGCTGTGACAACATGCCACTGCCATTTGAGGAAGCAGTTAAAGCATTTCTCACTGATTGCTCAGTGACCAAAAACAGGCAAACAAATAATGCAACACAACGGCCAGTGCATTCATAGTAACATACAACAGAGTCATCTTGCAACCACAGCATTCTTCCCAGATTTTGAAAGGACTATGGCATATGGACTGGAAGGGCACAAAGTGCTTACAGTATTAAATACTAGGATATTTACTTTGGCACAAAATTTGTGTTCCAACTAAATGAGATTTCTCCCAAAATGCATATCCTTAGCAAGAAGATAAAAACGACATGTTACAAAATCAATATGGCCACATGTAAATAAAAAATGTTACAGTTTTTTTTCTTTAAGAACAAACATGAAGACAGAAGAACAATAATCATGTCCACGTTCAGGATACTACAAGGAAAGGGAAGTGCAAAGAAAAACTGGATTAACAGATCTTCTAAAAACAATTTTGGGAAAATTTGTTATTAAAGACAAAGAGTTGTCTTCAACTTCCTTCTATGTATAATGAATCTTTCATTTAAGAGAGTCTACAGCTGGGGCGCCTGGGTGGCTCACTCAGTTAACTGTCTGACTTTGGCTCAGGTCATGATCTCAAGGCTCGTGAGTTCAAGCCCCGCATCGGGCTCTGTGCTGACAGCTCTGAGCCTGGATCCTGTTTCAGATTCTGTGTCTCCCTCTCTCTCTGCCCCTCCCTACCTCGTGCATGCACTCTCTGTCTCTCTCAAAAATAAATAAACATTAAAAAGAGAGAGAGAGAGAGAGAGGGAGAGAGAGAGAGTCAGTCTATAACTGGGGTGGGCCCTGACCAGTAGGTCAAGATGCACCAGCCTTCTCTGTCCCCTGGGCTGGCCAGGACTCAATGCAGGGAGGATAAGGTAGCAAGGCTGAATGTAGCTCTCATTGCCTCATTGTCAACTTCAAGGTTTTGCTCAGAAAGAGGCTGGGTGAGGTCTCTACTCCAAAATCAAGTCAAGGTTTTAGGCCAAATGATATGAAAAGTGAGCATGCATATTTGTGAAGAAGGGAAGAAGGGGAAAAAGGGGTGGAGGTGAGGGAGAAGAAAGTAAAAGGTCACAGGATCTGTGTTTGGCTGGCTGGCTATGAGGTGAATTTTAAGTAACTTTCAGGCCAGTTTCACTGAGGGGTTTGGACAGCATTACGGTAAGGCCCCACTTTGTTTTCCAAAAGTATTCCAAATTAAATATGATATTGTCTTTGAAAGATAAACAATGAATTGAGGAATCTGGTACAAAGGGCTTCTCATATAAGTCAACTAACTGGTAGAGAAAAAATTTTCATGTAATTTTGTATATTTGTATTTTTGAGACCAAAGTCTACTAATGAATTCTCTATATATGGACCATGATACACAGCTAGAAATCACCAGGCAGAGATGCTCCAATTATCAACTTTGTGACAGGTAATGGGACTTCTGCTTCCCTTTATTTCTAACTAGCATGAATATCTGATTTGCTTTTGGCTTTAAGTCCAACCATAATTGGGCTCATAATGTCTTTTCGCTTTACCTCTTTCTGTACATCCTTTGCTTGGTTTTCAGCCTTACTGAGAAGAGTTTTTAAATCAGCTGAATCCCGAAGATGCTGTTCTTTCAAAGATCCCACTTGATTCTCAAGCTCTTTCCTAGTCATCTGAAGGATGCTGAGATCACTGGTAAGCTCTAAACTCTGCTTCTGAGAACTGCAACATAAATATTAACAGTTATTCAATTCATGTAGAAACTAGACATAGCAGGAAGTCCAATTTCTTATACATTTCACTAGGAGGGATGGAGTAAATTTCAGAGGAGGAAAAAGTACATAAAAAATAATAAGATACATTCAATAAATAAAAAGCATTATACACTAAAAAATTGCATGTTTGAAGCTGTGTTCTATTTTCAGATTATCAAATATACACAGAGGCTGAAATCTTGAAAGTAGAAGTAGGAGGTGACTAACTGCATGTTTTGTTACATCACGTTATATTAATTGTATCATGAAAAGATACAGTGTGGGGCTTCCCCAGGAAAATAGCACACTTTTCAACTATTTATTTACTTAAGTACTGGACAAATAGAAACTTAAAGCTTAGGAGCCACTGTCAATTCAAGTAAAGAAAAAAGACACACCAAATTGGGGAGAAAGCATGAAACAAAGAACCAGGAGGCTGGGTTCTAGACCTTAGCTCTGCCACTATTAAGTTGTAAGATGTTGAGCAAGTCACTTAATTGGTGCAGTTTACTTCTCTGAGCAAGCATTTCCTAAGCTCTTAGATCTGTGCCAGGCACCATGTTACACAGACACAAATAACACAAGGAGAGTCTCAGTGCCCTCCATCGTCAAATAAGAAGATTGAACTCAATAATTTTGGAGGTTGTTTTCCGGCTTAAATTCTATAATTACTTTTATAACTTGATGTAAAAAAATCCAATTTACACACTACAAAAACAGCTTGATAGGCATGAACAGAAATTCTTTGTTCAATTCCTTGTGCATCACAAAAAACAAAAGACCTAAATAGTGTAGCTGTTTGAAAGAATGTGGCTCCCATTTACAAAAGAAATAGCTAAAGAAGAATAAAGTTTTCAAAACGACAGTTTTATGCTTCTCAGAATGGATCATAAGATTCAGGCTCAATATTATTAACCAAGGCACTATGGAGCATAAATCCCATTCTGATTGTATGCCAGGCCAATTCTTAGGGGCGAGTGTGATGTCAGCCCAATATAGCTAGGAACTAAATGACATAGAAGACTCTGTAAAGAAAGACTAACTTCTAAACGCTCCTTAAATGCTGAGGTGGCTTACCAAATAAAGTGAGAGGGCCACTAAACCAGAAAAGCTTAAGAAACAGAATTAATTTGTCTTAAATAGTTTGTGACTTTAGGCAGACAACCTTGACTAATGATATAATATATTCCACCCTTCTGGGACCTAATATTTTTATAAGATGTATGTTTCTAACTCATAAGGAGTTTGTTGCTTTTCGATGCTTCAACAAAATTTGAAGTAATTTAAAAAACAGCACTTAAAAATCTGCCAGATTCCGATTAATTACATCTTAAGAATGAGGGATCAAGTTTAAATCTTTAAAATATCAATAATCCCAAAGCAGGAATAATTTCAGATAATCAATATTAGTAATCAAAGATCAGTATTTCTTCTCTTTTCTTTTTTTTTTGAGTAGTCTTCACTCCTAATGTAGAACCCAACATCAGGGGCAGGACCTGAATTGAGATCAAGAGTTGGATGCTTAACCAACTGAGCCACCCAGGCACCCCAAAGATAAGTATTTCTTGCTTATGATAGAATACCAAACTAAATGGATTCACTAAGATTCCAAATATAAAGAATTTGAGCGTGTCTGCCTCCCTTACAATCACTTTATACCAAACAACTTGCCCAAATGTGCTGTTAACACAAACATCAGTTGGTACACACAAAAACATTCACATGTGTATAGTTGTGTCTGGGCCTTTATTTTGTCCTGTTCAGATTTTGGAACTGTTTTTACAAAATTTTAGATGTTACAAACATATTTACTCTTTGTTATTAATTATCTCTGAACATTTAAAAAGTGTAACACATAAATGTGTATTGCACAGATGTACAAAAGACTGGAAAGATAGGACACTGAAAGAGAAAGAAGTTTTATAGTATTGATAACACACGGTATTGTAAGAAGCCATCTTACAGAATAAATCTACACATCTTGTTCCTTCAATCGTTCTTGATTTTTCAAAATGTATAATCTACTGCAATTGCTACTCTTTATGAGCAGATGAGGCTTACCATTTTCTGATATATCTAGTCCTTTCTTTATTGTTTTCCCCAAAAGCTTATTTTTATGGGAACTTACCTTGATCACTAAGTTTTTGCTAACCTTGATGCTCTTGAGGATATAAACACAAAGTTAACAGGAGAGTAAGGACTCCCATTTATGGTGTATTGTGGGGAGGGAGATGGATTAATTAAGACTAACTTCAATAATAAACATGTACAGGGGCACCTGGGTGGCTCAGCCGGTTAAGCGTCCAACTTCAGCTCAAATCATGATCTCATGGTTCGTGGGTTCAAGCCCTGCATTGGGCTCTGTGCTGACAGCTGGGAGCCTGGATCCTGCTTCAGATTCTGTGTCTCCCTCTCTCTTGCCCCTCCCCCACTTGCACTCTATGTCTGTCTCTCTCTCAAAAAATAAACATTAAAATTTTTTTTTTTCAACGTTTATTTATTTTTGGGACAGAGAGAGACAGAGCATGAACAGGGGAGGGGCAGACAGAGAGAGGGAGACACAGAATCGGAAACAGGCTCCAGGCTCTGAGCCATCAGCCCAGAGCCTGACGCAGGGCTCGAACTCACGGACCGCGAGATCGTGACCTGGCTGAAGTCGGACGCTCAACCGACTGCGCCACCCAGGCGCCCCTAAAATTTTTTTTTTTTAATTTTTTTTTTTTTCAACGTTTATTTATTTTTGGGACAGAGAGAGACAGAGCATGAACGGGGGAGGGGCAGAGAGAGAGGGAGACACAGAATCGGAAACAGGCTCCAGGCTCCGAGCCATCAGCCCAGAGCCCGACGCGGGCCTGGAACTCACGGACCGCGAGATCGTGACCTGGCTGAAGTCGGCCGCTTAACCGACTGCGCCACCCAGGCGCCCCTAAAATTTTTTTAATGTAGTAAACATGTACTACTTTCGCATTCTGAATTAGAACATAAAATCGTTTAAATAAAAATATGGAATGGATCAAATTTTTAAGAGCTTGATTTTAATTTTTTTTAAATGTTTATTCATTTATGAGAGCCAGAGCACAAGTGGTGGAGGGGTAGAGAGAGAGGGAGATACAGAATCCTAAGCAGGCTCTAGGCTCTGAGTTGTCTGCACAGAGCCTGACACAGGGCTCGAACCCACGAACCGTGAGATCATGACCTGAGCGGAAGTCAGACGCTTAACTGACTGAGCCATCTAGGAGTCCCAGGAAGAAATTAACTTTAAACTATACATCAAATGTTGGTGGGGAAGCAGGAGTCCACTAAATTTGCTGGAATAAATTTATTGCCTTCGTTGGTTTGTTTGTAAGGTACTGGATATTAGAAAGACATAATTGATCTTATATATTATTACTCTTTATATAACTAACTGTGAAATTCAAAAGCTGAATTTGTATCTTTCAATCTTACAAATTCTTTATTATAGTAATCTTCTGATCACCCTTACTAACAGAAGGGATCATTGGTGTGAAAGAAAAACAACTTGTATTTGAAATTTTTATCACTTAGTTTATAGGACAAATTCAATCACTGATTATACATCTTTGCTGTTTGCTTGTTCAGGGCTTTGTATGGGGAGTTGTATTCCATGAATATATATTCCTTGAGTACACCAAAAGGAAAGGACATGTAGGATGAAGGTAGAAGTAAAAATAAAACATTGCTGAAGTATTCAGTTAGTGTGCATAACTTGTCAAATAGCCAAAAAGAGTCTGGCTGAACATTGCTCCCAAAAGGTATTTAAGTATAAAATTTAAATTTAATTTAGATGAAAATTTAAGATAAAGAAATATTTTGAAGCTAAAAAAGAGTTCTTGCGTACTTGTGCAATTCTTTTTCTTGTCGCTGCAGTTCTGATGATAACAAAACATTTTCCTTTTTTAGAGAATGGCATTCGGTTTCCAATACATTCCATTCCTTTCTCAACTTCTCTAGTTCACCTAAAATAGTCCCAAAACGTATTCATTAATATAGGAACATAATTTCCATAATAATTCAGAGGATAAGGGAAATATTTCAGAGAAAAACATACCTTTCCCCCCACCAAATACATGGCTATTTTTTGATTCCTGTTTATTTTGCATCTATACCTCAGGTAAGTCCCATCACCTTGAACTTCAGTAATATTTTCTTCCCATTCACTTTTATACGGCAAATAATTCTAATAGTATTTAAATAAAATATTGTAAAAAATGTCAATTTATTGTAGAACTTGCAGACCTGGAGAATTTTTATAGCCCCAATATAAAAACATCGCTTTATAGTTTTTAGTCCAAGTTGTTGGACTAAAGAGAAAATGGTCCAAATGGTTATTTTGTGCAAATTACCACTGTCAAGAATTAAGAGTTTTATGTAAAATATGTGTACTCACTTTGTAGCCTTGTTGCTTCCTCTCTCTGCTGGTCCTCACACTGCTGACATCGAAGCTGAAAACTATTTTGTAGACTTGTGATTTCTTTCTCATATTCAGACGCTGCTTTCCGCCACCGCTCAAGCTCAGCTCGCACCTTCTTAAGCTCTTCTTGTAATGAGGCAATGTCAGTGTCCCGCTCACAGGCAGCCTTTTCTGCTGCTTGATGAAGGAGTAAAATTTCATCCCGGGCACTAAGCAGTTCATCTCGAGTGCTTGTGATTTCACTGTCCTTCTCCTCCCGGAGATTCTCAATATTGATGTGTAACCTCTGTAGTTGGGCTACAAAAGGATATTTATCTGTCATTTTCTATGTCCAAAGCAATTACAAATAAATGAACTGCCCAAATAAGACTGTAGTTATCACAAACTATACAAGCAATCCATGTTTAATGCAGAAATGTCAAAATACAGAAATACAGAGAGTAAAAAAACCAAAGTGATCTTTTTATTTCTCTCACACAGATAAAGTTGCTTCTGACATTTGGTATTTATTCTTCTGGATTTTTTATATGTAATTATACACATATAAAAGCAAAAACAGAGAGGGATTCTAACATATATGGTGTTCTCTATCCTATTGGTGATGAATATCTTTTAATAACAAAAAAGTTACACTGTGACTTCTTTGACTAATCCTTTATTTTAAATATTTTAGGCCGTTCAGTTTTTAATTACTATAAAAAATACTGCTTATAACGCAAGCCTGATTTTTTTCTTAGAGTGAATTCCTAAACACAGAATTGCTTGGTCAGATGGTATGCATTAGTTTGATGTTCTTGATTCAATTTTCTGTCAAATATCAATTCCTTAAAGAAGCTTTCTCTGATGCCTTATCTAAAAATAGCCCTCTCATTCTCTAGCCTACTACTCTGCCTTTATTGGATATCACATTATATATTTGCTTACTGTTTATCTTTTCCACTGACTGTACATCTCTTGCATACTCTATCCTCAGTACTAGCAAACAACCAAGAATTATTGGTTGAATTAATGAACTGACAACATTAATGAATGCTTGCCTAATCAAGGAGGTGTATTCTTAAGATTTAGTCTTGTGCCCTCAAGACTTGAACTGGAAACAATCTGTATAAAATACTTGGTTCAGAACTAGAAAACTAGTCTTGGTTACTATAACACAAGAAAACTATAGGTAGAAAAATTCCTTAGGGTAGAAAAGAAGAATAATTAAGAAGAAAGGCTGAGAAAGGGTAAGGCTGCTCCATAAATAAGCATTAAAAAAATTAGGCCTTTTAAAAAGTTTGCAGGAAGCATTGAGAGGTTAACAGGTTCAAAATCTGAAAAGACATAATGGCCAGAGATGAACAGGACCATACGCTTGCGGATGAAGTCATGAAATACACATACTGGCACTAGGGGGCACTCAATGATGACTAGGTAAGACAACTTTAAGCCAAAAGGCAGCCCTAGTTATAGAATCTTTAGGGAAAATTGCCCATATACAGTACAGAATGGAAATATAGACTGAAATCAGATTTATATAAGCTAATGGATAAAAACATTAAATTATAATGAGCTTAAAGAATTTTCTATTCAAAAAAATATATAATCTATCCCAGAAATTCTAACTTGACCATAATAAAACTTAAATTTTTAAATAACTCAAATTCCCACTCAAAAATAAAACACAGAAGACTGCTTTTTCTCAGGGATATTTTAGGGCAAATATCACAGGCCTCAGACAGTGATTTCCTTTTTTTTCTGAACTGAGATTGCTTGACTATTTAATTTCTTCTGACCCTACATCTCAAACTAAAACTTTAAAATAACATTAGTTCTTTCTTTGACAGTGAAGACAAATTAATTTTGCTTTAGGAATTTTACAATAGGAGGGGAAAGAAAGGTTTCTCCTAGGGCTCTCACAATTAGAACCTAACAGTAACAGGAACTCTGGTTAGAAGAAAACCTTTGGCAGGCAGGGATCTTTCTGGTCATTTCTGGATAGCCCACACAAAGAGAAAGCAAAATGGTGGCTATGAAGAACAGCTTCTACCAATGAAGGCAGGGCAGGGATCATTGTGCTCTTCCATGTGATATATAATTTTTGTTGTAATGCAAGTGTGTTATGTGTATTAGAAATGATGTCATCAAGCTAGAAGTGCTGATGCACAGAGCAGTTCAAATTGGTGTCCTGTCCAAAGGCCCCCTGTGTAGTAACTCACTACATAACCCTGAAAGTGACAGTTTTACCAAACCCATGTCTTCACCTATGTTCTTCCCAATAGAAGTATCTACTATTGGAGTACTAGGGGATCTTCTCTTGTATCTTCTTAAAAAAAAAAAAAAAAAGCCTACCCAGAGGTCTAATTATAGTCTCAGATTCTAGGGACAAACCAAAGACATGAAAAATGGGAATCCTCCCAACTCTTACTTTCCATTCCTTTTGAATCACTACTAACAAACCATAATAAACCCTAATAGCCCCGAGGTGTTCCATACCTTGAAGAACCTGTATTTGTTTACTGGACTCCTCAACTTGATTTCGATAGGCTTTTCTTTCTTCTTCCAAAAGAGCTAAAAATAAAATACAGTATATCTAATTTTGTGAGTTAATGGAAGTATTCAGAATTGAGCAGCTGGAAATTTCTAAGAAATTAAATTTTGTTTCTAAGAAGGAAACAAAAGCTAAGGAGTAAGTATTATCAGTATTAGCTGTTAGATAGTTTAAAGATTTTAGGAGCACAAAAGAGTAGTAATAAATCTATTCAATTGAATAGCAGAGTTTTCTAGACCTTGTATCAACAAGATAATATGTGCTATTTTTTTACATGAGAAGCATTCTTGCTAGTTGTTAGTCAGCATTTTTGAGCTTAAGTTTTAAAAACAAACTTAAGGGGCGCCTGGGTGGCGCAGTCGGTTAAGCGTCCGACTTCAGCCAGGTCACGATCTCGCGGTCTGTGAGTTCGAGCCCCGCGTCGGGCCCTGGGCTGATGGCTCAGAGCCTGGAGCCTGTTTCCGATTCTGTGCCTCCCTCTCTCTCTGACCCTCCCCCGTTCATGCTCTGTCTCTCTCTGTCCCAAAAATAAATAAACGTTGAAAAAAAAAAATTAAAAAAAAAAAAAAAAAAAAAAACAAACTTAAAACCCTTATGTTTACCGTCAAGCACTTGGTAAGTTAAGTACTGACTAACAGAAAGTTCTGAGTTCCTCCTGGGGATGTGAATCTTCCTCCAGATCAGGAAGGCCATCTTAGAGAACAATGAGGACTCCACAGGCCACTTATTTTCTCTTTGTTTTGCTAAGACTTTCTAAGATACTAGTGACTGCAACTAGGTAGTTATTGAGAAAGATATGGAAATGTAAGCTCTGGAGAATAACAGTTATGACTCCACTGGCCTATGACACTATGGATAAGTAAACTACTAGAAAAGAAAGTGGTTGGGACACAGCGAGAGATTCTATACTTTTATCTTGCCTGGTTCCTCCCATTTACTGAAGAATATGCTATAAAATCACAGGGAATGTAAACTTCCCTCATCTTCTACTGAGGAGCCAACATTAGGTGTAACTAAAACTTTGAAAGTGAAATACATGATGTTTTTTCCTTTTGTTGTACTTAATATATAATCAACTGTTAAGATCTTTTATTGGTACAGATCCTTCTTGATCTTCACATCAACAATGTGAACGAAGTAGAGCAACTGGGACTCTCCCCACTTTATTGATCTGAAATACCAGTTCAGGGAGGGTAAGTGAATGTTCCAAGATCACATATCCAATAACACTGTGGGTCTGGAACAAGATACCACGCCTCTGGATTCAGTGATATCACATTGCTTCCACGTCCCCTTAAGAATCAAAGTAATCTTGATCTCACCTTGAAGTTCAAAGCATTTTTGTTTACTTGCTCTAGCTAGTTCCTGGGCTTCAATCAATTCCTTGCGCAGATGCTGAATTTCTTGTTTTGCCTCAATTTCTGACTGTGCGCCCTGCAAGTCATCTGACAAAAATATGTTTATTTTAAAAGCAAGAGTCAGTATCACACTATAACCTCTACATCCACGTATTAGCCATCTCTTTCATGTTTAGACATGCACAGTTAAAGAACATAGCACAACTAAGTTAAGTAAAATTTAGAAGCAAATTATATTAAGCATTTTAGTCATTTTGCCCTGGACAAAGAACACAAGTACAGTTAAATATATATTAGTAATTCATAGCAATGGTATTATAAAACATATTAATATATACTAAGTTATACATTTCACTCATGTAGAGCTCATGTAAGGCTTGACATTCAGTAAGATGGGCATAATGCCAGTCTTCTTTATTTTGAAATTGCTTGATAACAAGTCAGTAAAATTTCACTTGGAACTGGAAATGGAAAACAAAAACAAACTTTTCTTCAAGAAAAAGTATTTTAGCATTATTTCCCCAGTTGTGGGAAACATAAGAAATCTCCACCATTCTCACTTTGTCATCAGTATTTCCCCAATGCTACACACACAACAAATACCTGCTCAATAATTAAATGATGTAATCTAAATGATTTTATCAAAATAAATTAGATCCAGCATTACGTCTCAAATATGTCCCGTCCTTCAGTGTCTTTCCTCTCGTCACTCTGCTCATCTTTTACCGTATTAAAATTTTTTGCAATTTTTTAAAAGTTTATTTATTTGTTTTGTGTGTGTGTGTGTGTGTGTGTGTGTGTGTGTGTGTGTGAGAGAGAGAGAGAGAGAGAGAGAGCAGAGACAGAGATAGAGACAGAGAGAGAGAGAAAGCACATGAGTGTGAGGCTCTGTGCTGTCAGAGCAGAACCTGAAACAGGGCTCAATCTCACGATCCTGGGATCATAACTTGAGCTGAAATCAAGAGTTGGATGCTTTAACTGACTGAGTCACCCAGGTGCCCCAAAATTTTCTGCTATTGAACACTGCCTGAAATAAGTATATTATCAGTTAGACCATATTCTTCTAGTGCATTCTATTTGACTATTACTTTGGCTTACAAGTAGCTCAGGCATAACTACTAAAAAAAGAGCCAAGAGGGGCACCTAGCTGGCTTGGTTGGTAAAGCATCGGGGTTGTAAGTTTGAGCCCCAGGTTGGGTATAGAGATTACTTAAAAATAAAATCTTAAAAAAAAAAAGGCTAAAAATAAAAGTTTACAATATGATTACAGCTGGTCTTAGATGTTACATACCCATATTTTCATACTCCTAGACTATATCCTACTTTTTCCTGCAGGGAAAAGTAATTTTGAGCTTGGTTTCATTTATTCTAGTCAACCTATCAATTCTTCCTTCAAATCTCTTGGTAAAGAGGGAGGCATGTAAACAGAGAGAGATTTTCCAGTTGGCAGGAGCACTGTCACAGCAACTACAAAATTTCTCTTCTAACACCACACATTAGAGTCTGCAAAAGTCCCAGCTGCCCATCTCTGGATTTGTCATTACGTAGGACAATGTCGTTATTGTCAGGAGTATTTAGGAGGGATGTGTCATGACGCCTGCACCTTGTTTTCAAGTGGGTTAGCAAAAAAAACAAAAACAAAAACAAAAAACAAACAAACAAACAAACAAACAAAAAAATCACACCAAAAACTACATAAAATCCTTCAGTGGATAATTTCTTGGTTCTCTGTGTGTGTGTGTGTTTAAATTTTATTTTTATTTATCTATTTTTTATCTTAAGAAAAAGTTTTTAATACTTATTTTTGAGAGTGTGCATGTGCGCGTGTGCGCACACACACACATACACACACACACACACGAGATGGGGGGAGGCAGAGAGTGAAGGGGACAAAGAATCCAAAGTAGGTTCCAGGCTCCAAGCTGTCAGCACAGAGCCCAATATGGGGCTCAAACCCACGAACTATGAGATCATGACCTGAGCTGAAGTTGGATGCTTAACCGACTGAGCCACCCAGGCGCCCCAGTTTATTTATTTATTTTTCAAATGTTTATTTGAGAGAGATAGAGCACACGAGAGTGGGGAAGGGGCAGAGAGAGAGGGAGACAGAGGATCTGAAGTGAGCCCTGCACTGACAGCAGCAAGCCCAACATGGGGCTCGAACTCAGGAACTGTGAGATCATGACCAGAGCCGAAGTTGGATGTTTAACTGACTGAGCCACCCTGGCACCCCTAAGTTATATTTTATTTATTTTGAGAGAGAGAAAGAGAGAAAGAGAGGGAGGAGGAGGGGTAGACAGAGAAGGAGAGACAGAATTCCAAACAGGCTCCACAGCCCAACGTGGGGCTCTATCCCAGGAACTGTGAGATCATGACCTGAGCCGCAATCAAGAGCCAGATGCTCAACCAACTGAGCCAACCAGGTGCCACTGTTTGTGTTTTTTTTTTTTTTTTTAACTTAGCCCTTTTGACATTTGGGGCTGAATAATTCTTTATTCAGGAGGCTGTCCTGTGGATTGTGACATGGGTTTTTGTTTTTCTTTTGTTTTTTGGTGCAAAAAGGTGATTTTATTAAAGCACAGGGACAGGATCCATGGGCAGAAAGAGCTGCCAATTGTGAGATGTTTAGTAGTTTCCCTGGTCCCTACTCATTAGATGCCAGTAGCATTCCTTCTGAGTTGTAATAACCAAAACGTTTCCATATATTGCCAAATGTCCCTCTGGGGATAAAACTGCTCCACGTTGAGAACTACTGTTCCATCTTAATAATTTGATAACCAAGAACAAACAAATCTATACGTAGACTTCTCTTGCACAGAAGCACTGATTAGTACCTCTGAAACTGCTTTTTGTATATTCTAAAAGTGATCAAATAAATACTGTAGATAAAGAGAGCCAGGTTTCTCATCGTTGGAGAATAGAATTAAAGATATGGAAACAGGGAAGACCAAATTAATCCTGTGGTGTAGGGTACGAATTAGAGTATGAACTCAAATAGATCTGAATGTGTAGACAAATGTAGATGTAGAAATAAATACAGGTACATGAGGCTGTATATATACACATACACATATGTGTGGGCATAAGTATATGTGTACATCTATTTCTTAAATGTCTGCTGAGTGGGCCTAGAAGCAATGAACACACCAAATACTCAGATCTTAATTTCTAAATATTATTCTCCACTGAAAGAGAACTAGAGCTCTTTGGAGAAATTGTTGATTTCATTGCTAAGGGTAGGAAAGTACAAGATGAACGTAAAACATCTTTTGGGTCAGAAAGTAGGAAAGGGTTTGAAGAATGGTTGGTTCATGTTGAAAAGATACAAGGGGCTCCCACTGGCCAAACATGGGACAATGTGAGCATCAAAATAAATAATGACAAAGAAAGGTTATAAAGCCACTGAATAACACATTAGTCCATGATGTCACAATGATATAAATAAAGAAAGGAAGGAAAGAAAGAAGAGAGCGGGGGAAGGGAAGAAAATTCTTCCTTATATTAGAAAGCCAGCTGACAAATGTAGAAGGAATGAGAATTAGGAAATTACTATTTGGCAACTATTACAGTAATAATACTATATAGTAATATTCTATATAGTAATAGAAGCCTCAGTAGATGCTACCACTAAGTAGATAAAAGTTGAGAAGTAACAGGATATGTATACAAAGTTAACATCACCAGTGACAGAACAATTCAACATCAGTTGTCACTTGATATGATGTCCAATATTATTACTGAGGAACATTGCACAAATAACCGTGCTTTTCAAAAATGTCAATGTCACGAAACACAAAGACTGAGGAATTGTTCCAGATTAAAGGAGAACAAAGACACATGATACTGAATACAATGTATGACTCAAGATATTCTCTTATAATGACATTATTTTTCTTTATAAAAGACATTATTGACACAACTGACAAGATGTGTGTGAATAAGGTCTGTGAATGTGATCATGTAATATATCAATGTTACTTTCCTAACTGTGAAAGTTATATGGTGGCTATGTAAGAGAAACAGGAAATAAACACTGGAGTATTCAGGAGTAAAGGCTATCAGGTCTGCAATCTACTCTCAATTGGTCAGGGAGAGAGAGGAAAGTGGATGGAGGAGGGAAGGAGATGGATAAATCAAATCCTGTAAAGTGGTAACAGCAAATGCAGTGAAATGTTAACATTTGGAGAAATCTGGATGAAGAGTACATGGAATTCTTTGTTCTATTCTTATAACTTTTCTTTAAGTCTGAAACTGTATTAAAATTAAAAGTTAAGGTGTGCCTGGGTGGCTCCGTCGGTTAAGCATTTAAGTCTTGATTTCGGCTCAGGTCATGATCTCACGGTTTGTGAGACTGAGCCCCGTGTCGAACTCCATGCTGACAGCGTGGAGCCCACTTGGGATTCTCTTCCTCTCTCTCTGCCCCTCCTCCACTCATATGCTTGCGCTCTCTCTCTCTCAATAAATAAATACACTTAAAATTTAAAAAATACTTTACTAACATAAAAAGTTAAAAGAAGCATTTCTAAAAACACATATCTACATATACATACAAAAAAGAAAAAAATCAAAATAAAGAAAATATGACAAAACACTAACAACTGTTGAATCATAAATATATGAGTGTTTTTGGTACTCTTCAACTTTTCTTGTGTTTGAAATTTTTCATAATTACAAAAGATAAGTGAAATTACCAATCTCAATGCTACAATCTTAGAATAAGCACCAATCATTTCTGTCCAAATTCTTGCCCTTAACCTTTCCCGCCCTTCTGCATTCTATCCTACACGGGAATATTAAAGCAATTCTCTTACTTAGATCAAGAACCTATATTGACTTTCTTTTGTATCAAGTGCAGACATCTTTATCTGACTTCTAAATTTCTCCACAATCCAGTCATTACTTATTTTCCACTAGTCACTAATATACTCAATCCCTACTAGTCTCCTTAGTAGCTCTGCCTCATGACTACTTTCCTCACACACTTTTGCTCATGCATTCTCTTTTACTCCTCCAAGCCTGCCATCCTTTAAAGCCCAGGCTGAAGCCTCTGCATCTAACCCCCTGACATCTAACTCCTAGTGCACAGTGGTCTCTTGCCTGATTTCAAGCGCTTGACAGTAAAACCTAAGCAAACTGATAAGCTCTTTACAAGTTCTCTTAATTGTTCAATAGCATTTTCTTTCATTAAAATTTTTTTTAATTTTAGAGAGAGAGTGTGGGAATGGGGAAGGGGCAGAGGGAGACAGAGAAAGAATACCAAGCAGGCTCCATACTCAGCGCAGGGTCCAATGTGGGGCTCAATCCTACAACTCTGGGATCATGACCTGAGCCAAAATCAAGACTTAAATCCTCAACCAACTGAGCCACCCAGGCACCCCTAGTTTCATTTTTTAAAGGAGCATGAACCCATATAGATACATAAAAGTTTGGAAGAGACCTACTCATTTCATTTTACAAATGAGGAAATAAAAGTCCAGAGATCTGAAATGGCTTACACATCTGGGAAGTGGTAGAGAGAGGACTAGAATTCTCACTCTAATCCAATTGTCTTTCCATGGTAACTTCTTAGTTACATCGCAGAAATCAGCTTTAATTAGCATCCGTTCCCAACAACCAACTCTTATTTTTTCTTCAGAAATAAGAGGGTTCCTATCAGGGATTTCCTTTTAGTAACACATGTTAAATGCATATATGTTTCACACTTATGCTCCATACTCTATGGAAATACTATATACTCCATCTAATACAATGCTAGACATACAATAGGCACTTAACTATCTGATTAATGATATAAAAGGTAACCAAAGATTTGCATCTAAAATGTGTAGATTTAAAAAATAAACATAATAATCATATATGAATTAATACAATAACTAGAGAACTATTTCATTTTATAAATGAAGAATCATATATAATCCATCTTTAAGGTCTATTAAAGCAGACAGTTTTTGTCTGCAGCAGAACAATTCCCTTGATCAGTGATGTTGTGAAACAAAACTAATACTTGTTTTTTAAACCAAAAACAATGGAACCGATTTTATGTTAAGTAATTATGTTTCAGAAAACTAAATATAATCTACACATTAATAAATTGTGCTAACAAGGGATTTACTATTTGCAAATTATTTCTTTGTACCACATAGGAAAAAGGATCGGCATTTTAATTAGAGCAAATAAGATGCCATGTATCAAATAATGGACACATACAAATTCTACATAGTGTTTGATCATAGAAGTTGAAGATACTGATCAAAAATCTTTACAAATCTAATCTAATCTAATCTAATGTAATCTAATGTAATCTAATCTAATCTAATATACACAAAGACTATATTCAAACTAGTCAAGTAAGTACTGTACAGATCCTGTTTACAGAAAACCAAGTGCCATTTTTTTTTTTTATCAAAGACCAATAAGCAAATCTTTTTCTGCTAAGGTTGATAAGTGCACACTGTATTTCATATGGTTATGTGGGAAAATGCATTATTAGTTTACTATGGCTTGGATCCTCTCTCATAGTGCCTTACTTTTGTCACAGGAAGGGATTTTTTGTATGAAGCTACTTCACAATCTTGGGGAAAGTGTTGTGATGAGGACTGGTGGAAAGTGTTTAGATGAAAATAAGTGAAAGCCTTTCTAAGCCAAATCTATTTTATTTAGATGTGCAAGTCAAACAGAAATAAATGTTTTTTAGGAACCATGATAAAGTGGAAAGATTAACAGAATCTGTTTTCTCCTTCACATAAATAGTGTATCCTTAGAACTGCCTGGTGTATGTAGTCTGGGCTAGGGGCCAGCTTTTCTTAGACTAAGGCTAAATTCTGTAAAGAGATCCACACCATAGAAGAACCCACGAAATGAATCAGCCCTGGCACACAGAATACAGACAAGATACCCTAAACTGAATTTGGTGTTTTAACTTAGAGGTTTTAACTTAAATTCTGGAGGTTTGATTTAAAACCTGAACTTTGCTTTAAACATGGTTGAGATACTCCGGATCATGTGGAAAAGGGCCAAATCAAAGCACTTCTTCCCAAGTTCTATTTTGCATGTGTGTGTTGAAGGCTGACGTAGCCTCAACGTCATGATAGTTACCTCATCAACTAACAGAAGTGATCTGGCTGAGGCAGCTGGCCAGGTGAATGTGCCCTCTTTCTACTACAACTGCTGTCCCTTTGGAAGGTCTGGCAGTTGCAGGCTTGGTTAATGAGAATAACCATCACAGTGCAGAAAGATCATTTTTCCGTCATAAGTATGTGCAGCCATGTGAGATAGTCCTAGGTGGCATCCTAACTATGAATTTAAGTTTGGCAGCATCCTTTTACTGTCGGTTCTTGCTTCTTTGCCATTCCTTCTGACCAGCCGGGTTCTTGACAACTGGTTCTTTTGTTGGCTCCTCCATCCTCCCCATTGTCCTCTTCTTTCTCCTTAAGTTCTCCCTGCTATAATGGTCCAATTCTCTTATGCAGAAAATTCCCAAACACGTTACTGCCTTTTTTCTGACCAAGTCTTACCTTTCATTACATTTGTGCCACATAGCCTGTGCTCCATCACACTTGTGTTCTTGTACACTTCCCTGTCTCTGACAGATGTTATTCAGACTTTAAACATTATTTCTACTTGTAAATGAAGGCAGTATTTTAAAGAAATGCATGGCTCCTTTTCCCTTCTTGGCATACTCTGACTTATCTTTAACCACCTCATTTAGGGAGCCTATCCTGACTACTGTTCTACCCAAACCCTGCCCTAGCCAGGAAGTTAGCTGTGCTCTCCAAAGTTTCTACCACACCCATTAAAACATTTACTATACTATCAACATATCTCTTTCCTCCATAAGACTGCAGCCTCCTCATGTGTCGTATCTCTGTATCTCTTGGGTCAATAAATATCTCAGAAATAAGTGAAAATGACTTTCTGGTCCTACTTTCTGTCTTGCACTTCCAACTGCATTTCTGGTTCCTTGGATGACAATACAAAACTGGAGCACCTCTGAATGTGAAAGGAAGCACTTTTAATAATTGTGCTGGGACCATGGGCATAAATGGTTCCAGGCAAACCAGAATCTATGTTCAGGTCACCCTCTCTGTTCAATGATGTGAACAGGAAGTGATGTTTCACACTTAAACCATCACTTTCCTCACAGGACATCTCTTCTTCCAGAAATAATATTCTTGTTAATAACACTACCATCCTTTTAGTAATTCAGGGTCAAATGCTGGAATTCTATCTAACTTCCATTTATCTCTCATATTCAGTTCCTTAGGACTACAGATTCAAGGTAAGATTACTGAAGGAAAGATGATAAAGACAAGAACAGGGACCCAAACTGGATTTTGTTCTTTGTTTAAATTTTCACAGCAGGCATTCTAGTTCATACTCTCAATGATTACCTAAGTCTCCTAACTGGTTGCCTTACTTCCAGCCTCTACCTATTCCAGGTCATCCAACAAATCGCCCCAAAATACAGGTCTCATCATATCATTTCTGCACTTAGAAGCTATAGAATTCTGCCAAAAGAATCACTGCAATCTACAAAACACTCAAATGATTATGTGAACAAACTTTAATTGTACTTGTCAAACCCAACCCAAATTATCTAGCTTGTGGTTTCTAATATTCCCTTTGTCTAAGAAGGTATCTCGGTCTTCTCCTCTTATAATCATACCCGCTTAAAAAAATCTGTATCTCGATAGATAAGAAAGGTATGAAAAACAAAAAAGATCTCTAAAAGAAAAACAAAAAAATAAATAACTGTAATGCTATTATCACACTGCAAATAACAAGCAATTCCTTAATATCAAGTATCTAGTCAGTATTAAAGTTTTCCCACTGTCTCAAATTCTTTTTCAGTTGGATTGTATGAAGTTCCAAACAAGGTTCACACACTGCATTTAGTTGACATATCTCTTAACTCTCTTTTAATTCATAGACTTCCCAATCCTCCTTTCCTTTTTATCCACAAACCTTGCAATTTACTTTTGTGTGTCCTAGAAAATTCTCCACATTCTGGATTTCGCTGTTGTATCCCCAGCACCTCATTGAGGTAATGTCCCTAGTTCTTTACACATCCTGCAAGTTGGCAGTTGGATCTAGAATCCCAACCAGATTCAGGACTCAGTTTTTGTCACTGAATAGGCCATATGTGTATGACACACTTTCAGGACCATCTCAAATGACACTTCCTTCATGAGGTTCAAATTGCCTTTCCTGCCCATCTTCCAAGATAAACAAAAAGGAACAAAAAAACTGCCCATTCTTTCTTTCTCTGTCCTTAACCACCAGGAAGCAGCTTATTATCTATATCTCTCCTATCACCAATTGGACTACAAACTCCTTAAACCCCAAGGACAGTCTTATCAGAGTTTAAAACCACTGAAGTCCCTGGCATAGTTCCTTACATAGAGCAAACTTGCATTAGATACTACTTAGACTGAATTCTGGTTTTCTTTTTACCTTTTTGGGGGAAATGATTAAACATGCATAAACTTGTGGTTCAAGTCACATCTTTATTTCTCCCTCAAAAATGTCATAAATTGGTTGAAAATAACATTTCAGGGAAAAGGCACTACTGCTATCCTCATTTTATTTATATCTCATGGTGAATATTTGATCTATTTCATTCTCTTCCTCATACTAGGTGATTAACACAAAAGGTAGCACATTATAATTCTAAATCAAGATTGGCCCCTTTTTTTTTTTTTTTTTAAGAAGGGAAAGAATAAAATTTAAAAACAGTGGTTCAGGGGTGCCTGGGCGGCTCAGTCAGTTAAGCGTCTGACTTCAGCTCAGGTCATGATCTCACGGTTTGTGGGTTCAAGCCCCGCATTGGGCTCTGTGCTGACAGCTCAGAGCCTAGAACCTGCTTCAGATTCTATGTCTCCCACTGTCTCTGCCCCCCACCCCCTACTTGCACTCTGTTTCTCAAAAATGAATAAACATTAAAAAAAAATTGAAAAGAAACAAAAACAAAAACAGCGGTTCAAAAAGTCAAGCACAGGGGTTCAATGAGGAAAAAAAAAGGACAACTACTTTGTACTACTTTGTACAACTCTCAAGGTTAACCCTATGGCTTAATAATTGATATTTTTTCATTTAAGAGAAAAGTTCTGTCAGCCTACTAAACCTAATCATAGAGATTACAAAGCATAACCACATACAATCAACCATAACCCAAGTGCTTCTAATAGGTGCCAGTGAATATATTATTTTCAAGAAATTACACAAGTCTTACAAAAGAGAAACAATGGAAAAACAACCATTTAGGCTTACCACCATTAACTGCTTCCCCTAAAAGATATAGTAGGAAATAATAGTTTTTAAACCCCATAATCTTATTCAATTAATGAAAAGTTACTCTTTAACACATAGGTCTGCTTTTGTCAATCACCAACATCATTATTAGCAGTGTCTTCATCATGATGCTTAACAGGTTATGTTCCCAGCACCATGGTGAGTGATCTACATGCATTATCTCATTTAATCCTCACAATAAATTTCAATTTGACAAACGAAAAAAACTGAAGCACAAAGCGGGTAAGCAATTTGCCTAAGGACAAATTACAAATAAATGGCGGAGCTGGGACTGAACCCAGAACTCTCTGACTCAACTTCTTAGGTAGAGTGTGTCACTTTCCTAACACTCTATGGTTTTATAACTTTGATGTAAGAGGTCTATTGTTAATTCAATCAACAAATAACTGAACATCTGGCATTGTGGTAGGCAACAGGATAAAAGTAAAATATAAAACAGACTGACACATAAAATCACAAGAGCACTAGTAACAGTTGAATATAATTAACACAAGCATAATTGTTACTTATAAATCAATCTGCACTTGGCTGCTGAAAAGATTTCTGGGAGATTTCTATAGTAAAAAAAGACCATAAAACAGCTACTTTTGTATGACAGGTGCTCATTACTCTTGTTTCTCTATGTTCCCACAAAGGCCCAGGGGTTCCGACAGTTTTTGAGCATCAGTAACAGTTTACACAGCAACAGTATTGCATTTCTGAGAAGAATCAGAAATGCTCCAAGATGAGACTTCTAGACTATGCAAACATTAACTCAGACTTATTACTACAACGCTAGAAAAAAAAGCATGCCTCATCAACACCAAAGGTCACCTGGGAAGTGCAGATCAGTAAGAGTGCCAGAAAAGTACTGGAAACTATGATTGTACTGAAAGACAGGTTGACAATTGTGCTGCCTGGGCCAGTAATCCTCAGAGCTTCCCTTAGTAATGGAATTCAGTCAGAGGTACCTCAAAGAGTGATGTGAGCTTTACTATCCAGGGGGAAGAAGAGAGAAGGCCAGGATGCCCAGATTAAGGATCTCTAAAAGAATCTGGGTAATCTCTTTGTTAATTCCTATCACTGACAACTAGGCCAGCAGCAGGGTCATATAGGGTGAAACTAAGGCTTCCTTATATAATCCAAAACCCAGGGTCTGGACTAAGAGATTCCTTAAAAGCCCAGCCAGAAGCATAAGCATCTCTACACAGAGAAACTTCCACAGGCTGTTTTTGCTCATTCCAGACAGTTGCCTACGGTTAGTCCAGTGGGCTGAACTTATATGTCAACTTATCCTGTATACAAAAGGCAATATAAAAGAGACTATATGGTGACAATCACAAACTTATCAGTAGGCTACCCAAAGCACTTTATTTTAAAAACACTTCGATAAATGTTGACTTACTATTATTATCAGTCTAAATAAGTAAATATCAAGAAATAAATGTAGTTCTCATTTAGAAGTGATATGAGTGAAAGTTTATTACATGCACTGCTTATCTTAGGCCTACCTAAAATTTCTAGAAGACTGTCCTAAGAACCTGGGGATGTTTACTGGAGGATGAGGGCCAGAAAATGAGGAAATTTACAACTGTTACCATATGACAACAGAGAAAACAGGTAATTCTTTCAAGAACATTAATATTTTCTTCTCTTTCTAATTTATGTTAAAGGTGGTAATGAGCTTCTCTCAGCAATATAAAGGTAAACACAAAAAAAAACACAGCTGCATTTCATATTCCTACCATTTACCACTCTGCCCTTCATAACCTTGATTGATCCAAATTAGTTTACAATTGAAATATTTTCATTTGAAGCATCGGCACCAACACCAACATTTTAAATTTTAGTTCCTGCTACTTTAGAGAACCTATCTTAATCTTTTAACTAAACTTAAAACTTCACATAAGACATGCAATTTTGTGGCAAATCTGATGCTCTGATTTAAAATGTTATAAAAACATGTTAAAGTACCTTTTAATAGGGACACTTTAGCAAGAGGTTCATTTAGGTCTTGCTCATCCATTTGGGCGTCTGCAGGGGGGGAAAGATAATTACAAACAGTAATCAGCTCTATCATCAAGCTATCACTATCAAAATAAGTAAGTGAAATTTATACAGGTATTGTATTTGGATAGGTGAAAGTAATTTTAACAATATATCCAAGGTTCAAGGGAGTATCTCCACAAACGGAAGGAGACTGCCTTTTCCCCCAAACACAAACTTTGAAATCTCCACTCACATTAACCTGCACACCTAAACTGCTCAGACAGTAATAATAATATCTGTAGATTTGCAAATACTACGTTACAACTCACCTGTAGTGTCGTCACTACTCTTTTCCTTGCTTGGACTCAGAGTATCCGACAAATCAGAATCCTTTGCTCTTGCCTGGTTTTCTACCAAGAAAAAAAATAAAAGTAGAATCTCATTACAACTATATCAATAAAACCACCTTAGGCTTTGAGAGCTCTAAATCTACTGATATGCAAAATACTTTTAAAATTAACTGAGGTCACTGCCTCTCTTACTTCTTCACCACTCCACTCCAAAATGGAATGCTGGTTATTACACGTGGCTCATATTAAATTATAATGTGGATCGTGTCTGCTGTGCAGAGGGCTGGGGCTTTTGTCAAGGCTGTCCACTGGCCAACTAGAAACAAAAATGAAGCAAGCTTTGCTAAAGTATGCAGAGAACTGCAACAAATATAGCAAAGTTCCAGGACAATGTGGACATTGTTTGAAAATGATGAAAGGAAATGGCTCTCTTATATAAAAACACTAGTTAGGTTGCCTTAGCAATAGTTATACCAAGTTTGGGGGTTATTTGCAAGTGCTGTGCTGCCTGATCCAATGAAGATATCTCAGGCCCTGTTTTCAACAAATTGGTCTCAAAAATCCTAATTATAAGCCCACCAATGTTATTAAAGATGACCGGCAATTAGATCCTTATCTCTAATGGCACATCTGCATGTTCTATGGCGTGCATTTGAATAGCATTTACAGAGATGGTCATTTCCCCGTTCTCCACAAGGCCTCAGCCAAGTTTTATATCCCAGGATTTAGCTATAATTTGGTCTCTGCATTAATTCACACATGAGCTCTGTTTCAGTCAGGCTAGCCTCTTTACAGGGCTGAGACATGCCAGCTCACTACGATCTTTAACTCTTTGCTTGAGTTGATATTTTGCTAAACTCAATGACCATTCTACTTGGCCTATTCATTAAGATGCAGCTTAAGCCCCAATACCTCTAACAAAGTCTTCATTTCTCCATCATGCTGCTCCTTTTTATTGCAGCTTCTCTGTGTCATATGATTTTGTAATTAATCATGTCCTATTTTATATTCTATGTGTATATATGTATCTGATTTCTTTAGTTAGATTATAAATTCCCTGGGCATATGATTATTTTTTTATAATGTTATGCTGTTGGCTATACTGTTTGTGGTAATACATACCAAACATTTAAATGTGCGTATCTACTTCTAGTACTTCTAAGGAAAAAAGACTTCACATAGTATTAAAAGGATGTTCATTGCAGCATTGTTCATTATGGAATGGAAAACATTCAAGATATATTCCTTACTATTAAGTAAAAATAAAGGTTGCTAAAGAACAGTGCATAATATGACCCCATTAAGATTGAAAATAGCTATACATTTAGCTATGAATTTTCAGTTGTGCATATTTATTGAAGTCTAGAAGGATCTACAACAGAGATACTCATGATCATATCTGAAGGTAGGGTCATGGCAGATATTTACTTTCTAACTTCATAATGTCATACATCGTTTGAAAAAATTATATTATTTTATAATCAACTAAATCAAGAGATATTTTCCATTTTGAAAGTAATCAGAAACATCCAAAACCATTAATATTAAAATATATTTAATAATATTAGAATGTAACTTATTATGACCATTTCATTAAGAACATCCTTAGAATTGGTGGTGTGAAATAGGTGACAGATTGCAAGAAGACTCTTGCTTCTTTTCTCACTGCCATTTCTAGTCCGAGGCCAACTGCTGAGAGACACAGAGCTTAGATTAGAAGTGAAGTCACTGACCACAGAGGCCCATGGGAATCCAATCTGTGACCTCTGGTGCATTCACAGTGTGCTATAATCAGACATTTCTGAATGTTCTAGTTTTAATCACAAAGTTACAGTCTCAAACAAGGCAGGCTAATACTTCTAATCTATACACAGAAAAGGGATGACTGTGGGAGAATAGAAAAATGACTGTCTTCTGATTTTAAAATTCTTGGCAATTTTATGATCAAGATACTGAGGTAAACCAAGAAGACTATATTTTCAAAAGTATTCTTCTGGCTTAGAAGGAACTCTATCTTATATTAAAGTATTAGCTGGGAAAGTAAAATTAAAGGTGGGACCAAATCTTCCATTAAGATCTTACTAGAATATTAAGTTCCATGAGGGCTGGGATTTTTGTCTGTTTTGTTAACTGCTATCTCCCCATTGCAGAAAACAGTGCACAGTGCATAGTAGGTGCTCCAAAATCAGATGTTTGAAGGCACAAGTCTACTTTGAGTAAGAAGACAAAGTTTTGAGCAAGTCAAATTATGGTCCATCACTGTTATGTCCTGATATTACAATTATTATATGGAGGCAAACCAAATCTACTCAAGAATGAAACACAGGACACAAAAAAAGAGAAGTAGAGTATCTCCTTCTTTTTAAAACATCCATTCTTTAGCTATGAAGCAGCACCCAACTTTCTAGTATTAGCAAGTCCTGGGGCGCCTGGGTGGCTCAGTTGGTTGCCTCTTTGTTTCAGCTCAGGTCATGACCTTATGGTTCGCAATTCTCTGTCTTGCCCCTCCTTCACTCTCTCTCTCTCTCAAGATAAATAAACTGAAAGAAAGAAAGAAAGAAAGAAAGAAAGAAAGAAAGAAAGAAAGAAAGAAAGAGAAAGAAAGAAAGAAAGAAAGAAAGAAAGAAAGAAAGAAAGAAAGAAAGAACCCTCCTTACTGGTTGATTTTCTGTGCAGTACTTAATCATTAAGATACACACCAATAATATATAGAAGGAAACAGAAGAATAGCTACCAACACCAATATCAAAACTGTTCCCAAACTGGAAAGTCTGCAAGGTGACTATTTTCACTGTATCTCTGAGAAGACATTATGATGGATGGGCAAAACACTGGCCAGAGACCACTTCCTATACCAATGGAACCATTAGTTGGAAAGGAAAGCAAGAAGGGAAGTGAGAACTAAACATTTGTTGAATACCAGAACAATGTTTCTTGCTTTGTGAGCAATATTTCATTAAATTCCCACAATTAAATATTGTCAATTCTATTTTACACATGAGGAAACTGAAGTTTAAAGAGCTAAAGTGAGTTGCCTGAGGGCATACAGCTAGTTAGTGGTAGTACCTGGGGTTGAAACCATCTGTTTTATCTACTAGTATTCTTTCTACTTCCACCCTAAGACTACAGTAAACACACAATGACTACGAGTTGAGTTAGGGTTTAAATAGAAAGCACATGCAACCTATGATTATATTTTGCATTAGATGAAATATCTGAAGGAAACACTTAGACTTGTAACAGCTGGTAATTAGCAATTTCTAACAACTGATATTTTCTTTTTTTTTTTTTAACGTTTTTATTTATTTTTAAGAGACAGAAGGAAACAGAGCACAAGCAGGGGAGGAGCATAGAGAGTGGGAGACACTGAATCCGAAGCCGGCTCCAGACTCTGAGCTGTCAGCACAGAGCCAGACGCAAGGCTTGACCCATGAACCGTGAGATCATGACCCGAGCCAAAGTCAGACGCTTAACTGACTGAGTTACCCAGCTGCCCCACAACTGATATTTTCCATGCAGAGAACAAATCCTATCAAAAATGTCACTGATGAGAGCATTTTATTTATTTATTTTTATTTTTATTTTTTTAATTTTTTTAACGTTGATTTATTTTTGAGACTAAGAGAGACAGAGCATGAACAGGGGAGGAGCAGAGAGAGAGGGAGACACAGAATCTGAAACAGGCTCCAGGCTCTGAGCTGTCAGCACAGAGCCCGATGCGGGGCTCGAACTCACAGACCGTGAGATCATGACCTGAGCCGAAGTCAGACGCTTAACCGACCAAGCCACCCAGGGGCCCCTGATGAGAGCATTTTAAAATAAAACGATTTAGCCAAATCCAAAAGAAATATTTTATAGCCAGATATTTAATTCTTAAAATGTAACTTATTTTATCTAGTTTGTTACAAGGATTAGTGTACCTCTGTACATCAACCATGAGAAACGCTTGTAAAATGTTGACTGCTGACAAAAAAATCTCTGGGTATGTAAAACTTGTGTCTATATTATCAATTTTAACAGATGTATTTTATTACTTGTGTGGACTTACTTGCTATAATTAATAAATGCCCTTATTATTGGGCACTTCCGTTTTCCTCTTTTTGCTTTAAAACATTGATGTAAATACCCTTGCATATCTGTCTAATTTGTTCCTTAACATAAAAACCCAGAAGTGGGATTGCTGGATCAAAATGCATGCTCTTTAAAGCTTTCAGCACATATTTTATGGCCAGGTTTCAAAAGCAAATGTAAGGTGGCACAAATCTTTTTCAATAATTACATCATATAATTTCAAGCAAATATATTCTAATTCAGATGTATTAAATAGAAGCACTAAAGTAGCAAGATATTTTTCTTTAACTAAGAAGCACTGATTTTTCCCCCTTAGGCTCTCCTTGTACTTCAGAGTGCTGGCTATTCAACTCATCTGATTAGGTGCTTCTGTGGTGAAGTAAAAGCTATGTTGAAGTCTGCTCTCATCTCACTTTAATAAGATGAAATAAATTGCCACATGTACTAAAAATAGTTCATTGCTCTGAAACCCAATGCCTGTTTGCCAGAACAATATTAGTGATGCATATTCTATGCATTCTTTCCCCAAATATGGCATCTGTCATGCACAAAATTCAGAACGGAAGCCACCAGATACTTGAAATAACATTCTTCTTTTAAATATTTTTAAAAGTCGAAATGGATTCAGTTACGTTCATAAAACAAAATGTACTGAAGCAGAGTATTTGAAACTTTTATCACTCATTGTTTTAACTGGCCAAAAAGATTGTGAATCTAGTTATAAATTTTATAGCGGTATCTTCTGATGAAAGTCTTAGGTATGATAATGATAATGAGCGTATCATACCAAATTTATTTGACCAATTTCCCTAATGCATAAAAGTGACTCGACAATATAATGCTTTAAAACTCACTTTTCTTCTCTGACAATTGTAACAGAAAAGAATTAATAGAATAAACTATTTCAATTTATAAGACTCTCATCATAAAATATAAGACCCCACATAATCACTTTTGTTTAAATCAAATTGAGTTGCCGAAAATTAACAAAATATAAATTTCATAAGGAATGTTAAAGGCATTAACAATTACAGAAACAGAAATGCAAGCATTTTTCACCTGTTTTACATTGTTTCATTAAAAGATTTACATTGTGTTTAATTAAAATTTTATATCAAATGTAACAAATATCAAATACAAAACCTGAAAATAATGCTAGAAGCAAGACAGATCAGAACAAATCTTTTACTACCTAAAGAATCTACTTCAAGCATTAAAAAAAAAAACCAAAAAACCCCACACATATATACCCATTTAAAAATTAAAAAGAAACTTTCTAATTAAGATATCCTTCTTACAACAGAACTCCGACTATTTTATATTATATGATACCATTACTGGATTGCCATTTGGTGAGCTATAAGAAATAAATTGATGGTTAAAATACTATGACCTTGGAAATGTACACTAACATCTATTGTCCAAAAGAATAATTTTCAAAACCCACAGAAAACCCACAGAAAACAAACCTTTTGAAAGCTTTGTTTCTTCTACCACTTTGGTTAGATGCCCCTCGACGATCAGCTTCTCTGCCAAAGAAAATAAACGTTACTATCCAAGCCCAAACCGAGTAGCATTTCCCTGAGCGGGGCAGTGTAACACATTCCATGACCAAATTTAAAGATGATAATATTACTCCCATGACTAGGCTTGTACAAAAACTTGAAGCTGGAAGGAGAACTAAGAAAACTCGAACTATAATTATAACAGCACAATCAGATTAATGCAGAAATCTGGGGGCAGGGGGACAATTTGTCTTTTATTTTCATTAGTTTTTACCTTAGTCAAAAAGCCTAGGCCGTTTTAAAAAGGATTCATAACAAATAAACCCTCTTTAAATCAAGGATATGAAGTTGAAATAAAGGAATTCTGAGAAAGTATGTATTTAAATAAAGAATACAAATTAGGTTATGCCAATAGTTTCCCAATTGATACAATTCAGCACAGATGCATATATGACATGCTTCAGTAAAATGAATCATTTTAGAAGAGCCAAATATTTAAAGATATTAAAACAAATATTGTTTTGTTTTGTTTCTTTCTATAGGTGATTCTCTGTAAATGTATAATATACAGCTTCTTCATAATTTATTTAAATCCAGATTTTCATATTCTATGCTTCACTGAGAATGGTATCTATTCTAATTATCCCCTTATTTAATCCTGTATGCCAGCTGGTCTCCTTGAATTTACATGTTTGCAGTATATGAAGTCATTTCTCTATTCCTTCACTCTTCAAATCCAATGTAGCTTGGACTCTATACCCACCATCCAACCAATGAAACTGCTCCAAGATTACTATAACCTCCAAAGCCCATGGCTCCTTTTAATAATTTTCATTTTGCACAGGCTCCTTGCAGTATGTGGTACTATTTGCCCCTGCCTCCTTAAAAAAATTTTCTTTAAGTCTAAGTAATAGATTTGGATAATTTTTAAAAAGGTAGTCCTACAAGATGTATAATGTAAGCTGTCCTTCCCATCTTCTGTTCTACTCTACTCCATTCTTGAATTTCACTTCCTAGAAGCACAACATTGTTTTTGAAGAAGGAACAACGTTTTGAGCGCCTGGGTAGTTCAGTCCAGTCCACTAAGCGTCCAGTTCTTTATCTTGTCTCAGGTCATGATCCCTCAGTCGTGGGGTCGAACCCCACATCAGGCTCTGTGCTGAGTATGGAACCTGCTTGAGATTCTCTCATTGTCCCTTTCTCTCTTGGCCCCTCTCCCCAGCTCGTGCTCACTTGCTCTCTCTCAAAAATGAATAAACATTAAAATACAATACAATACAATACAATACAATACAATAATATTGTGTTGGGGTTCACAGGTGGCTCAGTTGGTTAAGTGTCTGGCTCTTGATATCAGTTCAGGTCATGATCTCACCACTCATGAGATCAAGCCCCATGCGGGGCTCTGTGCTGACAGCACAGAGCCTGCTTGGGGTTCTCTCTCTCTCCTCTCTCTCAAAATAAAGAAACAAACACTTAAAAAAATACCATGTTGAGCATTCAGTGCATCCTTTCAGTTTAGAAGCTCCTATCTTCCATTCTGGGAAATTACCTTCTATTCTAACAAATTCTGTTTCATTTCTTTTCTCCCACTCTCTCCCTTCCTACACTCTGGAAATCTTATTATTCAGATGTTAGATCTTCCTCCTTTGTTTCTTAAATAAAACCTCAAACCAGCTCATGTCTTTTTTGTTATATTTTCTGGAATATTCCCTCTACTTTCTCTTCCAACACTAACTCAAAAAGATATATGCACCCCCGTGTTCACTGCAGCATTATTTACAATAGCCAAATATGGAAACAACCTAAGTGTCCACTGATGCATGAATGGATAAAGAAAATGTGGTGTGTATGTGTATACACAAATACACACAATGGAATATTACTTAGCCATTAAAAAAATGAAATCTTGCCTTTTGGGATAATATGGATGGACCTTGAGGGTATTATACTAAGTAAAATAAAGTCAGACGGAGAAAGATAAATACCATATGATCTCACTTACATGTGGAATTAAAAAAAACACACACACACAATCTCATAGATAAGAGAACAGATTGGTTGTTGCAAGGTAGGAGGGGTGGGGATGAAAGGAATGGGTGAAGGGGTTCAAAGGTTAAAAAAAAAATGACCTTAAGCATAATAATGCAGAACACAAAACCATATGTGAAAGGACAGACAGATCTGCCCTCATATAAATTAAAATTTTCTGTATGACCGACCACTCACTAAAACACAGCTAATGGGCCAGTGACAGACATAGAGAAAATATCTGAAAAATTAACAGATAAAAGGTTATTATTCAGTCATTCATTCATTGAACAATTAATTAGGGGCTACCTACTATGTGCCAGATACTGTCTTATGTGCTGGAAACATCAGAATGAACAAGTGACAAAATCCCTGCCTTTCTGGTTCATACATTCTAATGGGGTGAGGAGGGAGAGAGGATAAAGAAACAAACAAACAGTATGTCAGATGGAGGCAATGTAGAAAAATGAAGCATGGAAGAAGGAAAGGGAGTATGGGGATGGCAAGCGAAAATGTGAGGCACTTCAAAAACGAATAAGAAAAGTCAAACACCACAACAGAAAAGGGGCAAAGAATAACAACATTGAATTCACAGGCCAAGAAAAGCAAATGTCTAGTAAACATGTGGAGTTCAGGGTCTACCCACTGAAACAACGCCATGGCCTTATGCACTTATCAGTTCAGCAAACATTCAGTACCAGCAGGGGTGTGTAAAAGAGTAATCTTGTGTCCTTCCGGCAGGAGTGTAAATTGGTATCATTTTATTTTTAGAGGGTAATTTTGACAGCACCTATGCAAATGTTGAAAGGACATGTCCTTTGATCCCACAGCCCCTATTTTATGTATAACACTGGAAAGAGACAATTGTACAGATTTTCAATGCAGCATTGTCTATATTTATGGAGTGAAAAATTTTTTTAGTTCTACCAGGAAAAAAAAAAAGGTGTTAATTAATCTTCAAGATCTCTGTCAACAACAAATTCACTTTAAATAGCACTAACTACCTGCTATATTTGCATAACTTCTAAATGTTGATGCCTAGTCTAACTCTCTCGTAGGTCTCAGAACATGTTTGTCTAACTACTTCCCAAACATCTTCACCTAGTGACCCCATGAGAACTTAATCTCACCATGTTTAAAATGGAATTTATTTTCTCTTCCTTTCTCTTGGATTGATTTGGTATCTCTCCTCTCCTCATCCATAGCCCATCATTCACATCTCTAATAAGCTATACTGCAGGTATCTATTGATGTCTACCTTTCCCAACATACTATGAACTCTTTGAGAAATACACTCATTCCTTCAAATATTTACCGTGTGCCAGGTGCAATACTAAGTACTTCTCATGGATTACCAAGGTAAATGTGATAAATACAGGAATTTAGAGTCTAGTGACAGCAGGAAGTTATCTCATCAATAATTTAACTCCCATCACAATTCTTACATATAAAACAGGTTCCACAAATGTTGTTACATGAATACAGCAAAATAATAAAATAATATAAATGCAGACTTTGAAAGGCATTCCAATCTTTCTCTAGTATGTTGAAGATCTAAGTAGCACCTTGTTTAAAAAATTATAAACATACATTAAGAGTAATTTATTACTCAGGGCACCTGGGTGGCTGAGTAGGTTAAGCGCCCGACTTTGGCTCAGGTCATGATCTCACAGTTTGTGGGTTCAAGCCCCGCGTCGGGCTCTGTGCTGACAGCTCACAGCCTGGAGCCTGCTTCAGATTCTGTGTCTCGCTCTCTCTCTGACACCTCCACCCCCCCCCCCACACTCACACTCTGTCTCTCTCAAGAATAAATAAACATGAAAGAAATTTTTTAAAAAAGGGTAATTTATTACTCAAAATGCTCACCTTTAGGAAAAAATCTGAAGTCCCTACCATGCCTTACAAAGTCTATATTATCTAGCTCAGGGGTCAGCCAACTAAAGCCCCACAGGGCCAAAAACAACCTGCTGCCTGTTGAGTAAATAAAGTTTTAGAGGAACAAAACCGAATGTATTCGGGTACATACTGTCCTCGGCTGCTTTCCACTAAAATGGCAGAGTTTAGTAGTTGCAACTGAGAATTTATAGCCTGCAAAGCCTAAAATATTTACTACCTGGCCCTTTATTTAAAAAAAAGAAAAGAAAAGAAAGAAAACATTTTTATTGTTCTAAAAGTGCAGTTTCAGACCAGTTCTAGTTTTCACACAGTTTCTCTCTCACACACTCTTTCCCCAGATACATGTACTCCTCACTTAGCTTAGTCCCAAATCTGTTCAAATTCCCTATGTTACCTTTGTTGCTACCTATTGTCTTACATTCTTTTATTTTTCTTCAGTGGACGTATCACTACTTGACATGTTATTAGTTTATTAGTTTTTGTCTCCTCCAGAGACTGTAAACCCCATGAAGGCAAATCTTTCTTTGTCTTGTTCATTTCTGTACCCCCTACAGCTAAAATAATGCCTGGTATATACATAATAGATGCTTAATAAATATTTGCTGAATGAACTGAATATCTATTTTTAAAGGGATCAAACTTGGAAAAATTATTTGAATGTTTTCATCATTCTAAAAAACTAAGAATTAAATATGCAAAAAGTTTTGCATAGTACTAGTATCTAAGTGCTAAATAATAATTATCTGCTGCTATTGTCACTATTGAAATACGTAAGGTTAGATGATCAAATCTGATGAGTCATTAGTGGCCTATAATCAAATAATTGAGGAAAGGGATACTGTTTTATTTTAATGTTTATTTATTTATTCAGAGAGAGAGTAGGGAAGGGGCAAAGAGATAGAGAGAGGGAGAGAGAATCCTAAGCAGGCTTCGCACTGAGCAATGTGAGGCTCAATCCCACTCAACCACGCGGGGCTCAATCCCAGATCATGATCTGGGCTGAAATCAAGAGTAGGATGCTCAACCAACTGAGCTACTCAGGCACCTTGAAAAGAACACTGTTTTAAAAAAAGCTTCTAACCACTGGTTCTCAAACTTGGAGTGAACACTTCAATTCTTTGGGAGCACTAAAAGTCAGAGGCTACTCAGAGACTCAGACAAGAGCCTCCATATAATGATAAATGCAGCCCTTGAAAGAACTATTTGGCCTGGCACAACTGAAAGATAAAGTACAGGATTTTCTTTCTTTTTAAAAACTCCCTCTTTTTGAGGGACACTCTAGGGAGATAATTATTCTTTTCCCCTCTTTTAAAACCATACTTATTTATTGTGACAAATAACATACAGAGAGGGACACAAAACACAAAAGTACAGGTTAATAATTTTTTTTTAAAGCAAATGTCTGTATGACTACAGCTCAAATCAAGAAACATAACCTAACCACAGGGCGCCTGGGAGCGTCTGACTCTTGGTTTCAGCTAGGGTCATGATCCCAGGGTTCTGGGATTATGCTGAGCATGGAACCTGCTCCAGATTCTCTCTCTCTTTCCCTCTGACCCTCCCCTGCTGACTTTCTCCCTCCCTCTCTCTCTCTCTGTCTCAAATAAAGAAAAAATAAAACAAAGAAAAGACCCTAACCACAACCCCCTAAAGCTTCCCATGTTTCCCTTTCCAATAAAAACCCCATAAAGGTAACCACTGTCCCGACTTTGTGGTATTTAATTTCTTGCGTTTCTTTATAGCCACACTACCCAAATATGCATGTCTAAATAATACACTATAATTTTAGTGTTTTGACCTTCACATAAATGTAATACTACAGTATATATTCTTTTGTGTCAGGCATCTTTCATCAAATATACCCAGTGTATATTTCTCCATTTGACTGCTGAAGATCTTTTGGGTTATTTCTAATTTTGAACTGTGAATGATGCTGCTGTGAATATTTTTGCATTTGCATCTGACATGCATGGGTAGGCATTTCTGTAGGGAACCTACCAAAGAGCATAACTAATGGGCATAGTAAGTCTGACATTGGAGAACTATCACCTAAGCATTTAATTTAATCGAAAAACATATGATGGCATTGCAGAAACTGTCAGATCTGGTAAAAAACTGATTAGAACAGAACCAAATTTATTTCTTATGGGTGATAAATGTAAATTATGTACTAACTATATTACTATGTGGCACAAAATAAAAATAAAAAACAATGCATTCAAAAGAAGTGCAAAGGGGTCACTTGAGTGGTTCGGTCGGTTAAGCGTCTGACTACAGCTCAGGTCATGATTGTGGTTCGTGGGTTCACACTCCATGTCAGACTCTGTGCTGACAGCTCAGAGCCTAGAGTCTGCTTAGGATTCTGTGTCTTCCTCTCTCTCTGTACCTCCTCCGTTCACGCTCTCTCACTCTCACAAAAATGAATAAACATTAAAAAAAAAAAGTGCAAAGGGAGCACAGGTATGCCTAGACTGGATTAAATTCTTCAAGCTGAAGAGCCATTTTCCTCACATCACAGCTACAACCAACTAAAAGCAGAATATAAACTCAAATGGCACTATTCAGATACTGCTGTCAGCTGCCTAGGGATCTTAAGTGACAGAAGAGAAGAGCAGATCAATATAAAAGAACTACATTATCAGCTATTTGTAACTGCCGACCTGGAACACATATTTAAGTCTGAAAGTTACGTTTCATTCAAAAAATAATGTTATCACTTGGGTATCAAAATAATGTGCTAGAGACCACATTTTCTAAATGGCATGTGTACTAGTAATTAAAAAGTTAGAGAATCTTTAGATTGTCAGGAACATATGATTTTAACAAGAACAATAAAACTAGCTCAATCAGCTTTCACTGTCTTGTGACTGGGAATAAAAAGGGGAAAAAAGTTACTCCTGCAAGAAAACTCCCACTAACACTCTTTCCAATCTCCCCACCATAAGTTTTCTACCTATTAGTTAGCATATATTTCTGTGTGGCTGGCATTATTACTAAGAGTACTAGTAAATATGATCTCATTTAATTCTCATAATAATCCTATGAAGTAGGAACTACCATCCCATTCTGTAAATGAGGAAATTGAGGTTTAAAGAAGTTATACCGCCCATTCATACTGCCAAAGAGGAACCAAAACAGAATTCACATCTAAGATCCTCTGATCCAATTCTAAATATCATAAATGAAAATGAACTACAGGTCACCTAGAAAGTCATTAAAGGGACATACAGCAAAGAAACTGACATTAGAATTAACATCAAACATAACAAAGTGAAAATGAACAATCAGCATTCAACATCAAACCCACAATTTATTTCCTTCACAGAGTAGCAGTTCACAAAAGAGAAAAAAAGCTTTAGAACCTAAAGCAGGGGAGGCCTAACCTTAATAGGACAGACTTTTACAAAAGTATTAGTTTTTGCAGCAAAATAAAATTAATTAAAGCAATTCCTGCTATAGAAGATAGTCTGCTTTTTCATAAAAACAGTTCCAGAAGCTACTTGTCCTAAAACCTGAGAATAAAGAACAAAAGAGAAAAAAGTTGAGAATTCATAGATTGAAAGCTAAATAAAATGAACCAATTTAAAGAATACAGACAGTTTTTTAAGAAAGAAGCAATCTACATATCAAAGCACTGTTGGCATAAATTTAAGACTATCTGCTATGCAGTTATACTGGGAGAAAATCTGGTACAAATGTTGGAAAGTTAGCTGACTGGGAACATGATTGGCACAAATAAACAACAAACAAAAACCCTCCAATATATCCTAGATTGGTCAACTCTAAATACAAAGAAATAAAAAATAAGTGGGGTGCCTGGGTTGCTCAGTTGGTTAAACGTATAACTCTTGATTTCAGCTCAGGTCATGATGCCAGGGTCGTCAGATCAAACCCCATGTCAGGCTCCGTGGTGAACATGGAACCTGCTTAGAATTCTTTCTCTCTTTCTTTCTCCACCCCGCCCCCCACCCCCTCCCAAGCACCTCCTCTGCTCATGCACGTGCTCTCTCTCAAATTAAAAAAAAAAAAAAAAGAAATTTAGCAACATCTAGTTTAAATTAAGAATCTTCCTATAATGGGAACATAAACTACTATGAGCAAGGAACCACACCAAGTGTATTCTACTCTTTGTCATAACTAATCTGCTTTGGCTTAGGGAAATAAAAGTTTAAAAAATGAAAATTAAAAAATCTGTTTTAAGTGGAATATGTAATCAGAATAACCCTGAGATTGTTCAGAGACGCTGATCTCATAGAGTGATGAAAAGTAAACAGTCACGGAGCAACACTGATTCAATGCATTACTCCAAATAAGGCAATTTTTATATGAGAGCAAAGCCCTAAGAGAAAGAAGAGAATAGACAAACATACACAGACAGTGACTATAATTTCAAAAGGGGGGTGGGAAGCAGGGAGAGAATTTTTCTTAAATCGGGCAAAAAACTTACATAAGACACAAAATATTAAGAGAATTAGACTTCTGCTTCTAATAATAAAAACCATTAAGTCTCATAGTAACCATGGATTAAGAATACAAAGACATTAAGTTTATTTCAAGGCACTTGTTAACTCAGTCATTAAAAGCAAGATGCCACTTGGGGAGAGGGCAGTTTGTATGTACAAAGCGGACCACACGGGGTGCCTGGGTGGCGCAGTCGGTTAAGCGTCCGACTTCAGCCAGGTCACGATCTCGCGGTCCGTGAGTTCGAGCCCCGCGTCAGGCTCTGGGCTGATGGCTCGGAGCCTGGAGCCTGTTTCCGATTCTGTGTCTCCCTCTCTCTCTGCCCCTCCCCCGTTCATGCTCTGTCTCTCTCTGTCCCAAAAATAAATAAACGTTGAAAAAAAAAAAATTTAAAAAAAAAAAAAAAAGCGGACCACAGAAGAAATTTTCTCTGCAACACAGCTGTGATGCCTCTGCCCTCACCCAGACAAACAGTAGCAGAAGAAAGTACAGGCAGTAGTCTGGAGAAAGCTGTCTTTCACTCTATGCCCATGAAGTGAGTCTCCATGTCCTGAGGTTCTCCACCTTTTACCCTTTATCTTTGCACTCAGCATACGCATTAATCAAATGACAGAGTTCATAGGACACATATGAAACAGATACAAGGTGCATAATTTGTTAACTCAGAAAGCACATTTATCAAACACAACAGTCTCAATGTATTTGTCTTTTTCTTTTTTTTAAAGTTTATTCATTTATTTTTGAGAGAGACAGAGACAGAGTGAGCGGGGAAGGGGAAGAGAAAGAGGGAGAAAGAGAATCCCAAGCTGGCTCCTCTCTGTTAGCAGAGAGCCCTATGTGGGGCTCGAACTCACAAAACCAAGAGATCATGACCTAAGCCAAAGCCAACAGACACTTCGTTGAATGAGCCACCCAGGTGCCCCTCAACTTATTTGTTAAGTTTACACTGTAAACCTTGAGTAACTAAAATTTGCAGAGGGAACAAGGAATGTGGAATTCTGCTCAAATCAAACTTCTTGCCTGAATTCCTTCAGAAGAAAATATTGCTAGAGCTTTTTAGCAAGTTTTATTAAAGTTACTTGTTAATTCTAGATTTTACATGGCATATTTTTACACAGAAAATTACTTCACAGTCCTGGAATTACACAAAGGTTATATTTAAATCTGTTCAAAATCCAATCTCTTTGCATGGGATTAAAAGCTTTTCTCCTAAAAGAGAATTAAAAGAAACACAGTCTCTTTTACCATAAAAGGAAAACAAACTGAAATGTGTTCCAACTCATTTAATTTCATCAAAATCACCTTGTAAATGGAGACAGCCAACAACTAAATCATTCTCTTATGGGTTCATATACATAAACTGAAAAACTCTGTTAATATATTAAAAAGACATGAGGAATCCTACAGAAGTGAATTATTTGCTTTCTAATTTTAAATTTAGAATTCACAAGGTGAATTTGGACTATACAACAAGCACAGTAAACAATGAAATCTAGGTACTTAACATCTGCTTTTTAAAAGACCGGAAATAAGGGGTGCCTGGCTGGCTCAGTCAGTAGAGCATGTGACTCTTGATCTCAGGGTTGTAAATCCGAGCCCCATGTTGGGTGTGGAGATTACTTAAAACTAAAAAATCTTTAAAAAGTAAATAAAAGACAGGAAAATAAGACTATGAGGTGTCACTGCTCACAGAATATAAACTTCATGTTCAGGATCATAAATCAGTTCAAGATGTCTATCAATTAAAATAATGGCAAAAAAGTTTGTGTGAGATTATCAAAAAATAATCCAAAATTATTTTGAAAGTTCACCTGAGTAAGATTTTAGTTGAATGTGCCTTGCTTGCCATAATACTAATTAAACACCACAATTTCCATACCAGCAGCTTGTCATAAAATAATGAAAATACCCCTTCTGACAACAAATCAACTCAAAGTTAACTCTTACTATGCCAACTCTGAGTATCCAAATTTAAGGAGCCAACATATTGGAAATTTCTGAGATACAACGGTATCCTCATTAACCAAACTCTTGCTACTTGCTACCAAAACTCAGGAACTGGGCAGATTCAGATAATGGACGATACCCCCAGCTATATCCCTAGGGATATCCATGAATTTACAGCCCAAACTTCCACTGTTTGCACTTAGGGACCCAATGGATTCAGACATCTAGGAATACTTGTATTTTATTTTTTGTTCTTTGGTTCATTATTTCTTTGCCCACAAGGAAAGCATTTTATATTCTCATTTCTCCCTCTCTATACCACATCTAACGTTTTCCCATGCCACTGCACAGTCCTTGTAAACATAATTTAATTGGCTAATATCCTTATTGAGGGGATTGCTGTAACTTATAACTTCTGCTCTATCTCTGAATGTTTACTGGTCCATTTGCCCCCCGTAACTATGATACAATAAAAATCTCCAAACATCTTTTTCTTAATGTAAAACAAACATCGTTCTGTATTACAACTACAGCTAAATATTTTACGTACACACTTTATAATATTTTAAATGATTTTTGCAAATTGTAACTTAGTAATAAACTTTCTTTTTGGATAGTTCTCTGTTCTTGTTTCTTTGGGCTCAAAATACAAGCCCAAAAGTTTAAAATAAAATTAACTTATTAAACAATGGTCACATGTAATAAAACAAAGTATAAGATCCTTCCCCTAAAGATTTCTATTTTAAATTTTATATTCTGCTTTTAGTTGGTTTCAGTGGATACCAATTATTTTGCCCCAAATCCCCATGCCAATTTCCCATAAAAGTGAAATTTAGTAATCAGAAGATAACAGAAACATGAACTAATCTTTGCTTTATGAGAAAAATTTAAAGGACAAAGGAATATGCCATATTTATTCATTAATTTTCCCCAAAATAATATTAAACTTATATTCAACATAAAATGGACAAAAATAGAAGCTCTTCTAAAACTACTAAATGAAATTCCAGGTTTCCTTAAGGCATCTCTAAGGAGTATATAACACTGGATCTATTGAGTTTGTGCCTGCTATAATTACCAGGTGTGACCCTGACAACCCCCAAGTGCCCCTGAGATGGGGGGGGGGGGGGAGAAGGAAGGGGAAAGAATCACATATGCTTGCATATCCACAGAATGAATTCATTAGCATAAAAACACAGAAAGTCACTCATTTCAAAAAGAGACCAAACAGGGAGAGGAAAAACAACAAAGTTGTGTGTCTGGTAGGAAAAAGTGTAGATATCATCAGTAAATCTTTATTACACATAGCGACCTTTAATTGTCACCAAGAGGACCAAGAGAATATCACAACCTCATGATTTAAGCAGCCACATGATTTTCAAGTACGAGGAGATTCATGATACTCTCGCTCAGAATTCAGCAGAGGTCTAAATCACCTCAAAAGCTAACCTATCTATCTTTAAAGTATTATTAACGATAGGCTTCCCAAGGGTAGGCGGTTGATGTCAGAATGTAGGACAATCTATTCCTATTCCTTCCCTAGAAAGCTCCTGCTACCTTAAGGGTCATCTTCAGATCTGAGTACCCAAACTAAATCACTGTTTTCATGGCTTCATTTAATCATTTAAGAAATTTACTTAAGAAATCCAATTCCAAATCTGTGATAGAACTAGAATGTAAATAAAACAGGCTAATGTTATTACGATCTCTTAAGTGTCCACACAGAACGTTTAGGTGCTTGACATTCTATTTCATTCCCTGCTCAACAACAATTTTTTATTTAAAAGCTTTAAATTTCCTCTTTTTTGTGGGCAGTATGAAATCCATCTTTGAAGGCAAATGCCACAAAAATATTTTTCTCTAAAGAGAGAAGCCGAACAGTATGAGAAGTATCGCTGCTGTCTGAAGATGGCCCTCTGTGCACCTTCTACCATAACAAACACATTGAGATCTTCATTTTTCTTCTCATTTTTCAATGTTAGCCCCTGACTTCATTAAAATCAATGTGAAAAATACTCTGTACTCACTCTGGCATTCTATGAATTGATGAATAAAAGTGCAGTCCCCGCCACTCTTTGAAAGCAAGTGCTCTAATAAAGAAAGAAACACCTTTAAGGATATAGTTTGTTGCTGTTTTTGAAAAACAACAGCAAAGGTAGGAAAACTGAAATGTATTGACATGAGTAACTCTAAGATTCATAAAAGTTTAATATATTTTTAATATTAATAGCAGACATATTTTAGAGTTAATAAAGCTAAATGACTGAAAATTATAATTATATTCATTAATTTGTACCCTGACTGGTTAGCTTTTAAAGGTGCAGTTTCTATCCAAAGAGCTCAAGAAAACCATAGACATATATTGCTTTAAAAAGCTTCTCTTTTAAAATATACCTTTCTCCATGACATTTAATAAATACCTGTAAATAATTTTTAAATTTTATTATTTGTTCTTACTGAATTAATTGTCAAATAACAATTCTCTAACAGTCCCTCTTCAAAGTTATTCTTCTTAAGAGGCAAAAGATAAATATTTGAAGAATACCACAAAATAATGCCCTAAAATTTAAGAAACTAATGCAACATTTCCATTTTTGTACTTTCATTTCACAAATAACCTTGCATTTGAGTCATTTAATCTGTACTTTCTATACTCTCAAAATATTACACTGCTTATCTCTGCCCAAATGATTAAAATCAATGTCATGCATATTTTAAAATAAGAGCTTGGAAAATGGTTTTGTTCAGGTCAAACATAATTTGTTTTGGGTTTTTTTAAGAGTAAAGAGAATCAAAATCTAACAGTAGAGAAAAGCTTCAGCTCTTTTCTTACAATAATCTTTATCTATTTTGACTCAGAGAGCTAACTTCTAAATCTGGATAACATCTTTCAATTATATCTCTGGAGTTTTCAAAACTACTAAATAGACTTTGGAAGTTCAGGTGTTAAAAATATATCACAATATGATGACTATCTGGAAGGTGGGAAAGCACTGAAACCTGTGAAAGAGGACATGAGTTAGTACCACTCTGACTGTGAAAGCCTCTTTTCCTTCTCATTTCAACCCATCTCACTCTCATCATCTCAACTTTGTTTGAGAATCAGGCATTTCCTACTCTAATCACTGGTTAGCTTCTCTTGACATCCTTACCAATAGACACCTTCTTTACCTTCATACTCGAATCTATCATTATCTTTTATCTATTTACATGGTACACAGAACTTCCAGTCAATAATTTTATATATGTATATGTATGTATATATGTATATATATGTATATATATGTAATAAATGTGTGTACATAGTTGTACATAATTGCATAGTTATAGAGTTATACTATATACAGATAAAATATAGCCCCAAAAGGTAAAAAATGGCTAACTGCAACAGAAATTTTTTTAAAAACCTAGGGGCGCCTGTGTGGCTCAGTCGGTTGAACATCTAATTCTTGATTTCAGATCAGGCCATGATATCATGGTCGTAGGATCAAACCCCACATCGGGCTCCACACTGAGCGTGGAACCTGCTTAAGATTCTCTCTCTCTCCCTCTGCCCTTCTCCCCTGCTTGTGTGTGTACTCTCTCTCTCTATGTATAATAATAATACAAAAGATAAAAGTAAAAAAAATCTAATAAATAGCACTTGCTGACTGGAGCCAAGAAAGAAATCCAAAACAGAAGCCCTCAGTTGAATAGTAATTACCAAGATCAAAAGTTGTTTTACATAAATCCTATCTAAGCTATGATAACATTTTCAGAACTCCAACTATACAACATCATGGTTAAATATGAAAACTCATTTGAAACCAAATTTTAACCTAAAGGACCTTATGGAACTTATTTGAAACAAAATTTCAGACTATCAACACAGGACTTTAGATGACATTTATTAATGCGGTACCTCCCACCATTACTCATCAAGCCTCAAATCACCCTTTTATCTACTCTGATTTTACTATCTGGACCCTACATTAAAATATTTATTATACTAGTTTAGATAAAATTCAAGATTAATATATTATTATATATGTTATACATATATGACTTCTATAAAGGCATTTTCTAAGACACATGAGAGAAAAATCTTTTAGATAGTACATGTAAAGAATTTGGATCATGACACTTTTAATACTTGATGACTTGAATTCAGTTCCTTGGGAATTCACTTTGCCAAAACTATAAAAGATGTCACTGAAAATCCAAAAAAAATGAGATACTTAGGGCGGGGAAGTCAGGGGGCAGGGAAGCAGGGTTGTAAGATCCCAAACAGGGTTGTGGAAATGCAAAGACCAGACAGATACAGAAACATAATAGAGAACTGTGCTACTTAAAATGGGTTTATTTATACACATTAGTTTCCTATAAAATTTGATTTTCTATACTATCTGTGCTGTCCAATACACATGTGGGTACTGAGCCCTGAAAAAATGGCTAGTGTGAATTGAGATGTATTGTAAGTGTAAAATAAATACATACTGGTTTCAAAGACTTACTAAGGAAAAAAGGTTGTGAAATAATTCATTTATAATCTTTAATATTGATTACATGTTGAAAGAATATTTTGGATATAGTAGGTTAAAGTAAATAACATTATTAAAATACATTATTAACACTTTACCTGTTTCTTTTTATATTTTTAATGTGGTTTCCAGAAAATTTTAAATTATGCATGTGGTTCCCATAATATTTCTATTAGACAGTGCTTTTCTATACTAAGATATATTCAAATTACAATTATTAGATAAGATACAAAAATTTTTATAGTATAAAACTTATGCTTGTAGCAGCTACTTTACGTTTAAGTAATTTGAAAAATAGAGTTTACTAGATACATAGTAGTAATCTTAACATCTCCAGACATTTTTAAAATATTCTCTTACAACTATACTTGGCTCTCTACTATTTAAAGACTAATTTTAGTTAAAGTCATATCTGATAGCATATTACGGTTATGGATTTTTGGTAATATTGGAATGCTGGATAACTGGTTTACTATTCTATAACAAATGATTCAGAACAAATCCATCTTACTCCTAAAATCCACTGCATGATAAATCTGATGTAATGAAGTTTTTGTGCATATCAAGATATTTACTATTCGGTTTCATTAAAGATATACTATTGGTCATCCCCACAACGGTTTATCATCACTAAAAAACCAAACATACCAGCAAGGGAAAAGTTACAGTAAGAAGTACTTTAAAGTATCCAAAATACCTTATTCAGTCTTAAATCAAGGAGTTGTCTACAACTATTCTCATCTAACTCAATTGGAATTGACAAAAAAACTTTAGCAGTAATCTGACAACTCTAAATAGTATAAAGATGATTTCGTGTATATTAAAGGGTTCTCTTAACTAAAGGAATAGCATGTCCCCAGCCTGAATTAACACTAACATTATTAATAAATACATGCGCCAATCAAACTGGTGATTGGAATAAAACGTGTTCATGCCAGAAAGAGGAAAAAAAGGCAAATAATGACAACAAAAAATAAAAATTCATTTAATGATAACAAACTTTTAGAAAATGAGGATTAAGTCATTTTATATATGTTCACTAAATATAGTTAATAAACAGAAATATTAGTAATATTAATAAAATTAGTAATATTAGAATATAAACTACACCTTTAAAAATTCTCAAATCGAAACTCAAACTGGAATTCTAAAATATCGATGTAGTTTATAAAACATATACAGAATAGTCAACAATGATTAATGACAATAATTTCTAATTTAGAGTTTCGAGATTTTTTTTGTAGAACATATGTAATATTATTAGGTCTTGAGCTTGCAAGCTCACATATACATGGTTACCTAAGCCTATTTTGCCAGTTCCTAATTAAAAACCAAACAAACAAAAACAAGAACAAAAAAAAGCACCTCCTAACTTTATCAGAATTGGTTGCTGCCCAAGAACTATAAAGATATCCTCTGATACATGGAAAAAAAAAAATTTAATTAGAAGTTCTGAGTATCGACCTTAACATTTTCCACTTACTTCTATATAAAAACTAAGATCAGAGGTACACATATTTGTAAACACAGAAAATAATTTTATTCATTCTGCACTTCAAGCGTCTAATGCAGGATCTGGCACATAGTTGGTGCTCAATTAATGTTGGATGGATGGAAAGGGGAGGGTGAATGGGGATCTTCACAACTGAAGGAATGTACAAGTCAATGGGTAAAAAGTACCCCATGCAGTAACAAGAAAACCAATAGTGGCTATACATTTTTGGCAAGAGATAATGCAAGCTATCCAGAAAGAAAGGTCACAGTATCAAGAACTAATAAAGGATTTTTCAGAGAACAGAAATGGCTGGCCTTGCTTTCTCTGATTAAAGAAAGAGATGTACACTATAAAGAAAGTAGCTTCTATGACATATCCAAGAGCTCAGTGGGCTGTTAAGTAAACTCTTGGCCTGGGATGGGGCATGACACAAACATTAAAAATAGAGGCCCCATATTCCCAGGAAGCAGTACTTGATGGAAGAAAATGGTAGTAGAGTTCTTTGGGGGAGAAACCAATTATTATGCTATATATATAAACCAATGCTAACGTTGAACTTTAGCAGTTTCCTGTTATTTAAATAATTAAAATTTCCATATAACAAGGGATATCTAACCAAAAATCATAGCATTAAGAATTACAAAATAAAGGGAAGCTTTTTTTTTAAAAGCTGGGATTCAATGGTCTATGAACAGCATGCTTTTTGTTCCAAAAAATGAAAAGCTTAAAATGCTGATCTCTCTATCCTGCTTGAGGAGTTAAAAGGATACCATGAAAGAAAAACATTTAAGTTTTTTACACTACCTTTTTCTGTGCTCCCATTTATTTTAGGTAAGAAGTCATCAACTTGTATCCCTAGGATTAAGACAGTGTATCATTGCCTGATCAAAGAAAGAGTTACTTTAAAACTGGTCTCACGGCATTTTTGTATTCCTATTTGCATTAAGACAGTATAGAACACTTTGAATTTATTTTTCCAAGAAGGGTTCAACGGGCCATTTTCTATCCACTCAGAGAAAAAGCTACAACTGCCTAGAAGCCTTGCAATGAACCTCAAAAGAAAAGAATCCTGCGGGGCTTGTACTTTCCTTATTTAAATATCTCTAAGTAGAGCTTCTCAGACGCACAAATTTCATCTTAAAGCCTAAACAATGGTGCCCACTGGTGGCAATCAAGCATATTTTTAAAGAAAATTTTCTAAGAGTGTGGATACATTCCACCTAATACACAGAAAATAAGTACCCAGTGAGACAGTAAATACCAAAAGTTCAATGATAAAAAATCAGCTTTAAATAAGAAATTTGGTGACACACCTACCTAAGCTGTTGCATTCTTTAAGAGTTTTCTCCTGAAGATGTTCTAACCGTACTGTAAATAAAAGTCCAAGAAAAAGGTATTTCACAGATAAAAGAAAAAAAAATCAAATCAAATCAATTTCTGGATTAGCTAACTTACCTTGTAAAGCTGTTAGCCTCTCATTGGTAAAGTCATTATCAGCTTGCAAAGCTTCTATTTTTGCCTGGAGCTCCTGTTCTTTTTCTTCCATTTCATCTATTTTATGTTGTAATTCTTTTTTCTCAGCTTGTCCCTTCTGTTGGATTTCTTCTTGTTTTCCTTCTGCTACCTGTTGAGAAAGAAAAAAAAAAAAAAAAAAAAAAACCACAGTTATTTCATAGTCTGAACTTGCTTTTAGAGGCCCAAAGCAGGGCTGCTTTTATTCACATAAACTTCTAACAAGAATATTCAATATTATAGAACATATTTATAAATGTCAAAATGATGTCAGAAGTAGTCTGCATTGGGGTCATGCTTCTAGGTAACTAGAAAAGAAAACCTTGTAGCAGGCAAGCAGGCCTAATACGTAAAGATAATGGGTCAAAATTTTAAACTCCACAGTTTTCAAGAGGGAAATATATAAAGTTTCCCCGTGAAATTACTATTGTTTAATCAGTTTGTAAGTTCTAAAATGTAACTTACTCTGAAATTTTAAACTAAATTGTGTTCAGTTGAAGGAATGACGATCATAAGCACTTTTCAAAATGACCTCTTTTTAACAAGACCAATCTTTAACACTGTTAGAGGTTCGCCAACCACACAGAGGATGCCCTGGTCTTCTCTAAGAAATATTTATCTTCTAGCCACTGAATCATGGTTTGAATGATATAAAGATGGGACTTCACAAACTCAGTTATAACATTTTAAAGGACCATCTAGACATTATGGTCTGGTCTGCCCTTATCCTAAACATCCTACAGCTAATCTACAGGGAGCTGCAGCTGAAGCAGTTAAAAGCATCCCTAGAGGCTACAAGGCTCCACTGCAGATCACTCCAAGGTCCCCTCAGGGCTTGTTCCAGCACTAACATCTGCTTTTGGGGCTGCCCAAGGAGAAGCACATTCAAGTTTTTAAAAGGTCTCAATATCTTGGGGTTTGTGGATTTGCATCTACTTCCTGTTATATATTAAAAGATGCCTGTTGTGAAGTACTATTTATTTCCTTCCAGAGGAAATATGTCAGCTTTTACAGTCTTTCAGCTGTCTCTGGCAATGGGGTTTGGGCTAAATGGAAACTTATTTTTACTACAAATTTCAACCATTATAAATTTTATATCAACAACTATTCAGCAATACCTAACATCTTAATCTATCCAGTGTGTTAGGGACAATTAACATATTTTCAGGTTGAGTAAATACATACCTTTAATTTATCAGATAAATCTTTAATCTCATTTACTGCTCCATTATATTTATTGGCTAATTCTCTTAATTCTTCCTGAGTCCGTTCATTCATTTCTTTCAGATGGGTACATTCATCTTCAGTATTACTCAGACTTCGCTGTAATTCAAGTTTACAGATTACTGATTTAGAATAAATGGCGTGTTTTAACTTCAACTTGTAAAAAGTATAATTCTATGGGCTGTTCTAAATTAACCTTCATATAAGACTGAGCTAAATAACATAAGAATTTTAATTTACTTTAGGTATATACTAAAACAGAAAATACAACAAAAAAATTTGAAAAACGAAACAACAGAAAGGGGGCAGGGAGGAAAGGATGTTACTTTTATATAACTACTCTTTTAAAAGGCCACTGAGAATGACTTTTAGCCTTGAAAATATTTTAAGCTTAACAATTCCTGAAAGCAAGTTTAATAATATGCACAATCAACTTAATAAGAAAAATAGAAGACAACTAGCAACTTTCTTGCATGTCAAATTAATGACACGGAAGTGAATTAGTTATTATGGGATGAGGCTTTTACAGAAACTATTACTATACTATATGCTATATAGTATGTACTATATATGGTATTTTTATTATTGTGTTTAAAATGGGCATTTTAACTAAATCCAGTAACAAATAACTTCTGTAGTAATTGTGCAGTGGTTCAAAGGGATGACCTCCACTATCAACTAGGTCATTTTTAAAGCAAGAATCACATTTTGATTGTTCCTAAAAGACCTAGAAAGGACCGTAGAGATATTTTCCCCTTTGACCTCCAAAGTTAGACACAGTTTTCTTCTCTAGAGGATGGGTAAATAAGAATAGTGGTGATGTTCCCCACCTTACAGTGACTATCCTCAATTTGAAGGAAAACAAAACTAGGTGACAGGAGATCGATTCCCTGGCACATATCATGGTCCACTGTGTGAAGGCTGAATCCTAAGCAGAATGCAAATTCTAAGACTCCTTGATTAGCCTTTTATTTGCCCAGTCACTGACTAGGGACCACAAGCACCAAAACTCACATGGTTATGCTGAAAATCCCTAACAATAAAAACAGCATACTACCCCTTCCCACTTGATAGGTGGGAAATATTTCCTAGTAATATAACACCCAAGTTTAAAATGTTCTAGAATATGAGCAATTTTAGGCTAAAAATTTTTAATCATACTACCAAAGTATATTTGTTAAATTAAAATACCTCAACTTCTGAAAGTTTTCTAACCACTTCAATTTTCTCCTGAAGAACCCGCCTCAGGGACTCTTTGGCTGTCGTCTCATAGTTGTGTTTATCCTCCTGTAATGCTATAAGTTCCTTCCGTAAACTATCTTCTGTTTGATTCTAAGATTAAAAGATACTTATAATTATAACCAAGTTATTGTTTTTAAGTATTTATCATTTGAAAAAACAACACATTATTATACTCTTTGAGTTTTATATTAAGGTATCACTAAATCCAAATGATGTTGGCCTTGTATTAACTGAAGCTTGAAGCTGTATTGAAAAGTTTCATTAGTGAATTATGCCTTCACAAATATATTAATTCACATTTACAATTAAAAAAGTCAAAGGAAAATAAGAATTTCTCAAATGTACAAAATGAATTGAGTCTCCAATTTTCATATTCTCTGTAAGCCACAATTTCCATTTGTGTACAAAAATGATCTCTTACTTTCAAAGGGGCCCAGCATTTTAACACAATGGTTAAACCAAAAGGAATAAGAGTACCCAGAAGAAAAAGCTGATTCCAGAGGCAGGAAATGTACAAGATGAGTCTGGAACATCTTGTCTAAAATGACAGCAGGAAGCTATGAAAGCCTGCTGAGACTGTACCAAAAGAACTCAGGCACCAAACTGAAAAAGCTATGGTTCACCAAAGATGGGATAATTTGAACAACAATAAGAACAACAAATGGAATAGGTTGAAACACATGAAATATATTTAACTCTAGTTTGGAGAAAAGAAAACCACTTCGTGGTCATTCTTTGGTGGATGACAAAGAACTAATTCATTATTTTGAAATCCAGTAAATAAAAAGAGAAAATCACTTATCCTGCCTTCCCTAAAAAAAAAAAAAAAAAAAAAAAGAGTTCAGGTGACAAAATAGTTTGAGAGGGGCATAACAGAAGTATTTATAGAAGTCACCCAGCTATAAATGAAGGAATGACAGCACTAAACCTAACCATTTTTGCAACCCTTAATAATGGATTAGGCAAGGGACATCAAAGATTGCTAATATTTCAGAAAGAAGGACAACTAGACATTATGGTGCCTTTTGGTGAAGGTACACAATACTATTCATGAAGTATTGTTGGCAAAAAAGAGATCAGATCAAATCTCTAGATCAAACTACCAATTTATGGTGTGGGAGGGGAGCTAGAAGAATCGTTAAATAACAGTCTAGGTTGAGGGAAATTATAGAGGACAAATGACCCAGTTTCTCCAGCAAATATCAACTGCGATAGAAAAAAGAGAGTTATACATGGATATTCAATATACAATTCTGTCCTTATATGTATGTTTGGAATTTCTTATGACAAAAGACTTAAAAGAATGGGGAAAATGTATAAATGTTTTAGAATGTACTCAAAATGACAAAGAAATGAAGCTACACAAAAAACTATGCATTTTAATGCATAATTTATGCTTTTTTCTTTATGAATCCTTACTTGAGATTAATACCTACTTTAGAGCATGCCTGTAATTGGTTTCCCATAACTTCTAACCGTGATAAGAGTCTATCTTCATCTATTAAAGCCTGTTGAAAAAAAATTAAATGTAAATAAAATCCCAGGGTAATTAAAAAATAACACATATCAAAATGGTTGCTATCGCCAAAAAAAAAGATGTAAAATCATAAAACCAACATCCACTGTAAAATGCTAAATTTTCAATATTTGGTCATTAGGAAATAACTGCCTTTCCCTGCTAAAAAAATTCAGTTTTAGTTTAATCAACATTTAAGGAATATTAAACTATGAATATAAAGGCATCTGTAATACCTGCCAACTGGTATCTGAAGCCTCTTGGGTGATGGCTAGTAGCCGCTGAAGTGTGGCTAACTTCTGTTCCAACATCTGTTCCCGATGTAAGGCCTCCTAATAATACAAATCACAAAAGAGATTCTAAAGAACTCAGCATGATCCCTTGAAGAGTAATCAATTTTTAGCACATTCTCATCTTATATCCCACTTTGTATCTTACTTTCAAACCTGATAAATCTTGTAAAATATATAAACCACATCAGTTTAGCCTCATTTTCTGGTCTGTTAGGGGTACTCTAGCTGCACCTTCCACTGTTAACAGAAAACAAGCCCCCTGTTTTTGTTTTCTTTTTACTCATAATTCGCAAGAGTGACTTTAAAAAGGAAGCATGGCTGGTTCAGTCAGTAGAGCATGACATTTGACCCCGGGGTTGTGGGTTCAAGCCCCAGGTTGGGCATAGAGCTTACTTCCTTCCTTCCACACATACATACATAGGAAGAGTGAGTTTAAAAAAAAAAAAAAAAAAAGGAAATCCAGAGTAGAAGAATCCAACAAATGTTCAACCCTGCATTTTATATATATACATATTTTAAAAAATATATACATATCTTTCAGCACTAACTCATTCCACACTAAGTCAAACAATGTGGTCAGTAGCAAAGATACTTCTTAATGGCTTAGGTGCATGGATATGACATCTAAATTAGAAATGTCTTTTAGTTTTTCCTTTTAAGAATGTTATATATATAAACATATATACTTAAGAAGAGAGAAAGACTGTTTCACTATCATAATCTATTGCATTGTCAGGTGTTCTGATTCTCTGAGACTGTATACCACTTAGCAGCAATCAAATATGCCGAAAATAAGAGTCCACTAATGTAATTAAGGAATCAAAGAGTTATATAACTATTTGGCAGTTCCAAAGGAATATTTTTCCAAAGGACATTGGCAAGCAAACCTTATCTCTAGGTCACTTATTAACATTTGATAGCTGTTAAGAGGGTCTCCTTCACTAGAAGTCAAGGTGAAAATGCTCACACAGCATTCAGCGGTGGTTATGGCACATCTTTAAATTTCACTTTCTTCTATTCCTGTCATTAGCCAAAGAAGAACACTTACTACCCTAATACCTCTGGAGCCACCTCAGCAAAGAAGGGTATGCTTCAAACACATTTCTTGAGGTTTAAAGCATGCATTTATTGTTGTCCACATCCTTGATAAATAATGATTAGAGAAAATCTGACCTAATTAAGAATTAGCGGTACTGTTTTTTAATGTAATTGTAAAAGTATAGATTAAGGAATCTAACAAAGGCCATAAAACACAACTTACACTTAAAAGAGATGAGCTGCCAAGTTTATTTTAAGCTCTTAAAACATTCCTAATATCCAGGAAATTACATTAATGCTGCAAAAAGTTTTACTTAAACACAAAACCACCAAATAATCACTACTCCCACTAGGTGGTGGAATTTCACCTTTTTTTAACTCAATCCCATTTAGAGTTTCATAATTCCATGAACCACATCCTAATAGAAATCTAATAATACTTCCAGTCCTTTACTTTTAGTTCTAAGGCATAAAACATATCTACTCCAGTTTTTATTCAAAAGTTTTACACTTTACGTAAGAATTCCAGCAATTCACAAAGATGTATATAGAAAAGATAGCACAATATAATATTCTCTCAAAAATCAGAAAAGAACAATTAAAGACATGCCCACCTATGAATATGCAAAGAACTGACAAAGGTGGAAAAAGTACTGAGTGAGTCAGGACATTAGATCAACAGTCCATGATGACTGGTGAGTATATAGTGTATATAGCCTTGGGAAATCATTTTTATCTAGATGAGCCCCATATTTCTCATGTGAAAAATGGAGGTTAGACCAGATTAATCTCAAAGTTTTCTTCTACTTCTAAAAATAAGAGAGATCTGGGTCAATTAATGTACCTTCCTATTGAGTGGTACACAAATGCTAACATGTATGGCATACATTTTATGTGCCAGGCACTGTTCTAAGAGCTTTACGTATATTGGTTCATTTACTCTTCACAATTCTGTGAGGTAAGTGCTATTATTATACCCATATCACAGATTAAGAAAATGAGGCACGCAAAAGGGTTAAACAACTTTCCCAAAAGGTCAGAGGTTAAAGCCACAGATCGAGTCCAGGGAATTCTGGCTATGGTTTGTGCTGTTAGAAATTCTACTTAAATTACAAATGTGTAACAGTGCTTTTCTATGCACCATTACATAACACCCAGTGGAAGTAAGATGTGATTAGTACTTTGACAATTTTCACAGATTTGTACATTCTTAACTGAGGGAGAACCACTTTTAGTGATTGATTCCTATAAAAGAATGTAGGAGCCAGGATCACTGGTTTGGTCCTATCATTTTTAAAAAGCAGTTGAAGACTTATGAATGTAAAATGAGTCACCCAAAGTTACAGAACTCAGTGGCAGAGCCAAGATAAAAAGTTCAATCTCTAAATTCCTGATCTAGGATTTTTCTTCAATATGCTCCCTCACCAGAATAATAATAGGAACATAATCTAGCCCAAATCTCCCCAAATCAAGAGGGGAAACACACACACACACACACACACACACACACACACACACACACACACACGTTTCCTTTTTAAAGATTTGAAAGGCTTTTTAAATATGGTATTAACTTCTTCAGGAGCCCACTCGATGTATCTGCCTCATCAAGATATCTTCCAACAGACTCAGCAGCACAGCCCAGTGGTTAAGGGTACAGATTCTGAGGTCTGACTGTCTGGGTTCAAATCCCAGCTCTACTACACAGTGTGTAATATTGTGTAAATTATTTAACGTTCCAGACCATCAGTTACTCTCTTTATAAAAATGGGAATAAAATATGTACCTTGCAGGATTGTTCTGAAGATTAAATGAGTAGAGGCAAAGAGCTAGAGTCTGGCATATAGTAAGTGCTATGTAATTATTTGCTATTATACTAAGCAACCAAAATCTCTCCAGGTTTAATTTTCTTTAGAAATCATCTATGGATGGGGCACCTGGGTGGCTCAGTCAGTTAAGTGTCCAACTTTGGCTCAGGTCATGATCTCACGGTTTCTGGGTTCAAGCCCCGTGTCGGGCTCTGTGCTGACAGCTCAGAGCCTGGAGCCTGCTTCAGATTCTGTGTTTTCCTCTCTCTCTCTGCCCCTTCCATGCTCACACTCTGTCAACTTCTCTCTCAAAAAATAAATAAACATTAAAAAAAAAATTTTTTTTAAATCATCTATGGATAAAGAACTATATTGACACTTCCTCATATTTAAATAACAAAAACTTCTCTTGTACAGAACCCTATCTTTTCTAGACTTAATAATCCTGATTCTTTTATCCTTTCTTCACAAGACCTAATTTTAATCCTTTTTTTTTTTTTTACTTTGAAAAGATATTTCTTGGGGCGCCTGGGTGGCGCAGTCGGTTAAGCGTCCGACTTCAGCCAGGTCACGATCTCGCGGTCCGTGAGTTCGAGCCCCGCGTCAGGCTCTGGGCTGATGGCTCAGAGCCTGGAGCCTGTTTCCGATTCTGTGTCTCCCTCTCTCTCTGCCCCTCCCCCGTTCATGCTCTGTCTCTCTCTGTCCCAAAAATAAATAAACGTTGAAAAGATATTTCTTTTGTACTTGTAGCCAGCCAATATTTCTTTAGCCTGTATTTGTGAACTAGCAAAATCAAACCTAAGTTGTTTAATTCTACTTTTAAAAGCTAAGAATTTTCAAGATTTACTTTTACCTGTAGATACTGAGAAAGCTGGAATAGTTCCTGAGAGTACATACTTGGAGTGTTAGCAGCAACCTAGAAACAAAATGACACAAGTATCAATAGTCACACAAAACATTCATAAAAGACATTAAAGCAAGCCAAGTCTTTGAAATGTCTATTTACTGAAATATGCAAAATAAAAATTATTTTTAAGCTTAACCAGTTCCTTTCATTTTCAAAATATTTCTGTTCCGTGTGTAGAATTTGTAAATGGTATTATATTTCACTGGCCAGTCTGAGATTTATAAGCAGGGTGGTAGAACAAGTACTACTCATGGAAACGTTCCTTGATAAACCAAATCACAAGCACAAGGCAAAGGCAAGACAGCCCTTTCTTAATCCAGAAATAATACCTCCTAAATCAACAGATCTATATTTTCCCCCTTTAAGATTCATTGTTAAACAGTTCTTCAATATGTCAACAGTCATAATTCATTCTGAGGCAGCCATCTTCAAAATGTTATTTGTATGTGAGGGTGTGGGAGAGACAGGACAGGAAATATAATGCTTTGTCCAATGGCCAGAGGCAATGAAAATAGGTTTGTCTCTTTAAAAAAAAAGAAAAGAAAGAAAAGAGGGGCGCCTGGGTGGCTCAGCTGGTTAAGCATCTTAAGCATCCAATTTCAGTTCAGGTCATGATCTTATGGTTTGTGGGTTCAAGCCCTGCATCGGACTCAGTGCCGACAGCTCAGAGCCTGGAGCCTGCTTCGGATTCTGTGTCTCCCTCTCTCTCTGTTCCTCCCCAACTCATGCTCTGTCTCTCTGTCTCAACAAATGAAAGAAACGAATAAACATTAAAAAAAAAAATTAGAAAGAAGGAAAGAAAGAGAAAGAAAATAGCTTTGTCTTTTTTTCTTCTTTAAACTATAGGTAGGTTTAAGAAGAAAAACATAGTAAATAATAGTATTTAAACTATAAATTGTAGGGGCGCCTGGGTGGCTCAGTCGGTTGAGCGTCCGACTTCACTCAGGTCACGATCTCACGGTCCGTGAGTTTGAGCCCCGCATCAGGCTCTGTGCTGACAGCTCAGAGCCTGGAGCCTGCTTCAGATTCTGTGTCTCCCTCTCTCTCTGGCCCTCCCCCCGTTCATGCTCTGTCTCTCTCTGTCTCAAAAATAAATAAATGTTAAAAAAATAAAATAAAATAAAAAATAAACTATAAATTGTAGAAAAAATACTTAGAATTCAAGTGTATTAGGAAAAATTACCTTCTATCAGGGTTTCCCCCAAGTGTGGAACATATAACCATGGCATTATTTCTCCGCACACACACACCACCACCACCACCCCCCCCCCCACCAAAGAAGGTACTAATAGGCTGTTGTAACATTTACTCATATCAATACTACTAAGTCTTATGTATTAACTTATTAATGATGTTAATAGCATCATTCCCGATTAAGCTCAGAAAGCATATTTTTTTAAATATGCTAACTAGAATTCAGAGACGTGGCATTATTTTTAAAAGTTAGTCTTATATTGGCAAGGTCATTATTTACTTCTGAAATAATTCTTGGTATTGCTGAACTTGATGATTAGCCACTTTTACTTCTAAAAAAGGAATTTAACAGAGAACTTCAGTTTCAGGCAGGTTTTCAGTCTTTATCCACATGGAAGAAAAAATGTAAAATATTTTCCCAATAGTTAATTAGTACACTAAGAAAAAACATCTACATTAATGTCAAAAGACATCTTTTTTTTTTTGTTATGAAGCAATGATATCTATAGTTTATTACACCATTATTTCTGAGGAAAATACTAACAAGTAATTATCACAAAGTTTCTGACCAAATCAGATTAAATAAAACTGCTTTTCAAGGACAATAAAAGAACAATTCCTGTAAACCCATATTTCTGTTATTTCTATGGGTAGGTACATGTTGGGTGAATATTTGGGTAGAAAGCTTTAATAAATATTTCTAGACAGAATTGTATTCCAGAATAAACAGCAGTAACTAACACTTCGTACCTCTGGCTAGGCACAAAACAAGTACTCCTAGTCTATACAACCAGCCATTTACTTGAGATAACAAAAGCTTTTTCCTAAGAAACATCCACCCTAAATTCTCCAGATAGAGGACTGCAATAACCAAATATCTATATACACTGCATGTATTTTGTTACAGAAGAAAAATAAGTTTCTAGGTAAAGCATATTAAAAACAAAAACATTTTGCAAAGCAATATAGCTGAATTAGTTTGTAAAAAATCATTACTAACTTACTTTGTCAACAGGACTTGGTAATGGAGCATGGATGACACTGAAAAGAAAAATTTAGAATTTTTATCTAATTTCCTGACAACAGAGGAAACAGAGTAGGACAGTACCAGAATATCTTAAACCCCAAAGTTGCTACACTTGCTTTCATATAATTAAAAGAATGTGAATTATTTTTAATCCTTCATAAATACATAGCATTCTTAGAAAACAAGGTAATAAATACACAAATCTACTTTTTACACATAATATATTTTTAAACACAAATTCAAAATTCAAAACGTATTAAATGCCTTTTGAGGATCCACTATTTAACGAGGGCTCTAGCGAATTTCTGGGCTCTACAACTTCTACATATCCATTTTTAATTTTGGAATCTGTAAGTTACATTCTTTTAAAATTAAATATTCCTATACACAAAGTCTTAAAAACCAAAGTTCTATTTGAAAGAAAGCTATAATTTGGAAACTTGCTCTAGGAGAAAAATTTTAGCTAACCAAACAGTATTACTGTTCTTCTCCACCCAGCCCCTTCACACATTAACAAATGAAAGCTTAAATGTAAGTAGGAAACTAAACTCAGTATACCTCTTTAAAGCAGCAAACAGACAGTACAATTGGTACTAATTGCCTCTTCAGCCTTATAAAGTACTGACAGATAGGCAGTATAGTGTATCAGTTTAGTATGCAGGCTCAGAAGCCTGGGTCTGAATTCTGGCTCTACTTACGAGCTGTATAATCTTGGGCAAGTTACCTAAGCACTATAGGTCTCATCTTCCTCCTCTATAAAATGGGGATAATCATAAAAACAAGCCCAGGGGTTACTGTATTAAATGTGTTAATATAAATAAAGAGCTTTAAACAGTACCTTTAACATAGTAGCACTTGATCCTACTACCAGTTCCATGAGAACACAGCAGCTAAGGAAGCCAGGGGCCCTATTTTACAATGCCTGTAAGCTACTGTATGGGGGTTGGGGTGAGTAGAGAAAACACAAAGCAAGGCTGCTACCCACGTCCCCTCCCAGTGGCTAATCACTCCATATCCTAGACGCTACTCTGATAATGGTCACCTTGAAGGTTGACTAGAGGAAAGCTCCTAGATTCAACTGGTTAATTACGTGTAAACTAATGAGAAACTGATCTATGACTTAAAAATAGAAATGACAATTCTAATCCCACTGTAATAACCACAAACATCCTAAGTACTGCTTCAATTCAATTAGTCACAAATACACTAAAATGCTGAATAAAATGGAATATTAAGAACCAGCACACCCTTCCCTTCTGAACACACATGATCCTGTGCAGACTCCCATTGAGATCATATAACCCTTTATATCTTCAATTTTACATGTGTGTTTTTAGGCATTGTGACCAATTTACCTCTGGATGCCCAGAACCTACCACAACGCCCTGGAAAAGCTGGTGCCCAATGAAGGTTTAAAAAATTATGCCAACTTTAGTTTTTCTCTCTACCCCATAAACATGGGATAGATACCTTAAACATAACTTTTGTTTTCTTCACTATACAAGGAATACATATTGATTATGTGTGTGCAGTAAAGCAAGAGAAAATAAGTAAAAACTACCTAATGCCAGCACCCAGAGGTAACCATTTGGGGTATATACCTTTTTCTCTATAGATACGCACATATAGGCAAATGAACTTAAGAAAGTCTAAATAGAAGCAAATAGTACTCATGGTTTTTTAATTTCATTTTTCTTCGTGACCAAAGTACAAAATATTCTGTTCTTACGAAAATTTAGTTAACCAAAGGCTGAAAATCCAGCTAAACATTCCATAAGTAATAAGTATTTGTGTGTGTATAGTATGTATTTTACAGAACCTATCTTGGATATAGATGTATTCTGTTTGGATTTTAAGAAAAGTTCATATGCAATAAGGGAATGCAGAAAAAGAAAACCATTATTTAGTGTTAGGACTGCGGAATTACAGGCAATTTCTCTGTTATCACTTAAAAATTATTTGTACAGGGGTGCCTGGCTGGCTCAGTCAGTACAGCATACAACTCTTGATCTCGGGGTCATGAGTTTGAGCCCCATGTTCAGTGTAAAGATTACTTTAAAAAATAATATTTGTGTGATATAATGAAAATCAAGGAAGAAAAAAGAATCTTTTTTTTTCTTTCAAGAAAGAGAGTGCAAGCAAGGGAAAAGGCCAGAGGGAAAGAGAGAGAATCTTAAGCAGACTCCATGCTCAGTGTGGAGCGTGACACAAGGCTCGATTCCACAACCCTGGGATCATGCCCTGAGCAGAAATCAAGAGTCGGATGCTCAACCAAGGCACCCAGACACCCCAATAACCAGCTTTTTGAGAACTATCTAGTGAAGATCTTAAAAGCATTAAATGCTATGTATACAATGTATCTGAAACTCTAAAATTCTGGTGTACTCAAATATATCTTGATTGCTATAAAAGATTACAGTCATAGAAACAGTCAATGATTATCATGTGCTTAATATATGCCAGGTACTACACAAAACTTTAAGTGCACAAACTTGTTTAATCCTCCTCATAAAATTCCTGCTCCACAAGTACTACTGTTATCTTCATTTTTCAAATGAGAAAAGGGAGGCCTGCTCAAGTCACAGAATAGGTGGAGTCTGGCTTTGAAACAGACCATCTGCCTCTAAAGGCTATTCTGATCTTCCTCCAGCTCTGGAGAAGTGCCTGTCCCAAATTCGTCTTCTCCAGAAAGTCAGCCAGGTTGTATACAAAGAGATTGGCAGCAAAATTCTAAATGCTAATATTTAACCACATAAGAAAAACCAAACAATAAGGAAACAAGGACAAAGACGAAAAGCATTGGGGAAACAAGGGCAGGGACACAGTTCACAACATAGACTGAGAAATTCACATGCCCTACTAGATGGAACCTGAGATTACAGATAACCCTTTATATAACTGCTCGAAGTTTTTAACTCCATGAAAGAAAAATCTCATTATCACACAGAAATATCAAGGTTTTTAAGAAGTCACACATCATTAGATGACTAATAGTTACTCTTATTTTTAAAAACTTAACCCTTGACTCATAAAAGCTGAGTCACATTAAAGCTTCCAAAGTAAACTGTATTTTTAATAATTAAACTATAATATAGAATAGGAAACAGATTGTTATGAATTTTAAATGTTTAGGGGCACCTGGGTGGCTTAGTTGGTTAAGCATCTGACTTCGGCTCAGGTCACGATCTCACAGTGCATGAGTTCGAGCCCTGCATCAGGCTCTGTGCTGACAGCTCAGAGCCTGGAGCCTGCTTCAGATTCTGTGTCTCCCTCTCTCTCTGCCCCTCCCCCACTCCTGCTTGTGCACGCGTGTGCACTCTCGCGCGCGCGCGCTCTCTCTCTCTCTCCCTCTCTCTCTCAAAAATAAATAAATATTAGGGGCGCCTGGGTGGCTCAGTCAGTTGAGCGTCTGACTTTGGCTCAGGTCATGATCTCACAGTGAGTTCAAGCCCCGCGTTGGGCTCTGTGCTGACAGTTCAGAGTCTGGAGCCTGTTTCAGATTCTGTATCTCCCTCTGTCTCTGCCCTCCCCAGCTCATGCTCTGTCTCTCTCTCTCTCTCTCTCTCTCTCTGTCAAAAATAAATAAACATTAAAAAAAATTTTTTAATAATAAATAAATAGGGGCGCCTGGGTGGCTCAGTCGGTTGAGCGGCAGACTTCGGCTCAGGTCATGATCTCGCGGTCCGTGAGTTCGAGCCCCGCATCGGGCTCTGTGCTGACAGCTCAGAGCCTGGAGCCTGTTTCAGACTCTGTGTCTCCCTCTCTCTGACCCTCCCCCGTTCATGCTCTGTCTCTCTCTGTCTCAAAAATAAATAGATGTTAAAAAAAATTTTTTTTTAAATAATAAATAAATAAATAAATATTTAAAAGATTTAAATAAATAAAATAAAATGTTTAAAAATTTTTGCTTTGCTTCTGATATCCTTAAAGCTAACAAAAATTGGTATCTTCTTTTTTTAATTTAATTTAATTTTTTTATATCTGGGATAATTTTGCCAGAGGTTATATAGAGAGAATTCAAATTAAAAAAAAATTTTTTTCAATGTTTATTTATTATTGAGAGACAGAGCATGAGCATGGGAGGGGCAGAGAGAGGGGAAGACACAGACTCTGAAGTAGGATCCAGGCTCTGAGCTGTCAGCACAGAGCCTGATGCGGAGCTTGAACTCACAAACTGCAAGATCATGACCTGAGCCGACATCGGATGCTTAACCAACTGAGCCACCTAGGAGCCCCAAAAATTGGTAGCTTCTAACTGAAGCAAAATATATAGTAATTCTAATGAAAGCACAGACTGTCATGGTAATAGGAGAGCCTCTCTGCTTTCTTTTTCATTCTTTCCTCTCACTACTCTACTTTGCCTTCAACTTACTGCTTATCTTAACCTCCCATCCTCAGATCTTTGTCTTCGCTTTTGAAGGATAAAAAGTATTATGCTGGGTATAGAAAAAAGCTTCTGGCATATTCAAGGTCTTCCCCCCCCAATAAAAAAATGGTTTAATTAATGATTACTACATAATGATAATCTGTGAAAAGCTCCAAGATTAAAATGTACTTATGTTTAGATCTTAACATTTACATTTTATGAGTAACTCTTCTCTTTCATATTTGTTTTCCTCTAAGTAATCTTTCCACTGCTTCAGGAAAAAAAAATGCAGCATTGGAAAATCCCTCCAAAATTCCCATCAAAATAGGCTACTAACTATATCAACACCCCTCAAGGTCCTAAAAGATGATGACACTGGCATTAACTTCAGAGGGAATTATACTTTAAGAATCCTCTATTAAATGCAGATCAAAATACAGTTATCACTCAGGGCACCCTGATGGCTCAGTAGGTTAAGCACCAGACCTGATTTCAGCTCAGGTCATGATCTCAGGGTTCGTGAGTGGAGCCCCACGTCAGGCTCTGTGCTGACAGAGCAGAGCCTGCTTGGGATTGTGTCTCTCCTCTCTTGCTGACCCTCTCCCATTCTCACCCACACGAGTGTGAGCACTCTCTCTCTCAAAATAAATAAATAAACATTAAAAATAATATTTTTAGGGGTGCCTGGATGGCTCAGTTGGTTAAGCATCCAACTCTTGGTTTCAGCCCAGGTCATGATCTCACAGTTTGTGGGTTCAAGCCCTGCATCAGGGCTTGGGATTCTCTCTCCCTCTGTCTTTGTCCCTCCCCTATCTGTACTCTCTCTCTCTCTCAAAATAAACTAAATTAAAAAAAATTTTTTTTTCATACAGTTATCATTCATCAGTGACTTACATACCCTAAATATTTTAAAAACAACTAATCGGGGTGCCTGGGTGGCTTGGTCGGTTAAGCATCCGACTTCAGCTCAGGTCATGATCTCACAGTCCATGGGTTCGAGCCCTGCGTCAGACTCTGTGCGGACAGCTCAGAGCCTGGAGGCTGTTTCATATTCTGTGTCTCCCTCTCTCTCTGCCCCTCCCCATTCATGCTCTGTGTCTCTCTGTCTCAAAAATAAATAAACGTTAAAAAAAAATTTTAAAACAACTAATTATCCATCAAAATATAAACTGTAAAGTTAACTTTGGAAACAAAATAACCTGCCTCCTTATACATTATTATTTACTAGAATTGTAGCTAACATGAAAAGTAATTAAAATGAAGTATATTATATTGTAAAAGTACTGCATTAATTTTCTACCATTATTAGAATAATCCTCAAGTGTTAACAGTATACCGTCATCTAGAATATTATTAACCAAGGTAGTTGAAACAAAAACTAAATTATACTCACTCTGAGCGGAGCCGGGCTTCCATACCATCTGGTAGAAAAAGTTTTATTGTAGAAACAATACACCCATGGGTAACTGGTTAAAAAAACAAATAAGATGGATAAAGTAATTTTTTAAAAATACAAACCTTCACATCTCTCATATTCAAACATATATTTTATTCTTAAATGTAATAACTTCCAGGAAAGAAAAAAATCTCGTGGCTTAATGACAATATTTATTCCCCTGGAGAAAGTCCCCTCTATTCATTCTGAATCACAGTTGCAAGGCAGAATTACAGAGAGAATTGTTAAGTCCTAGCCTCCAATGCTGTGACAATCCATAAAAGGTCAGTTGAATACACGGAAATACAATTGAGGTCAGGAAATGCACTTTCTCTGCCATCTGTTGGCATCAAAACCTAACTCCAACTATTCCCCAATTTAGAAGTTAGCCCTAGTTTCTAGTTCTCCTGTCCTCAACCTGTAACTTCTACCCATGCCTCACAAAACTCTAACATCCTGCATAATACAGCTTGAAATATGCCACTCAATTCCCCATTTGATGAGTGAGAAAACCAAGACCTCAGACAAGTGAGACTGCTTCTTGAACTCTGTTATTAAGTATCAGAGATTTTGGTAGAGCTCAAGTCTGAGGTTTCCAGTTCAGTATCTAAAATTGTGGTTCTGTATTCTTGGTGCTTTTTCTTCCTTCACCCCCAAACATTTTTATATAACATTACAGCACTCACTTTGTAGACAATTTCTTACTGTTGCTTCTTACTTCCTCCTCTTCCTTCTGAGGATTTCAAGAGACAAAACCCCCCAAAAGCAGCATTTATACAGAGCTTCTCTTTTTATATGGGCTTTGTAGAAAAAAACTTTTTTGCTGGTTTAAGGTTGATGGCTTTTTATGTCTCTGTCCTTCAGAGATTACATCTTCCAGGGTTAGGGTTCAAATAGTTATTTAGTGTACCAAAATCTAATTTAAAAGCTAATGCATAATATACTGTATATGCATAATTTACTGTGTCATGATTAGGGCGGTGGCAATTATAGGACTGTATACATTTGTCAAAACTCAGTGAGTTGTGCTTATAAAACTGGTGTTGCAAGTAAATTATATTTCAATGAAACTTATTAAGAATAGAGCTAATGCATTTAGGTACAGGTAAATCATTAAGTGCTCAAACCCATGAATCATCAAGATGATCTTATAAACATGGATATTATTCTGACATCTGGAAATACACAGTAAACTTAAGAAATTTAGCATAGTTTACTCAATTTTCATTAACTTATTATTGAAAAGTGCTAACACAAATCAGGAACCATCTATGGGACAGGCTTCTAAACTGCCTAACACAGCAATCACAGCCCTGAAACATTGGGCTCCTTCCTTCCTTTCAGGCCTCATCCTCCATCCTGCTACCAAAAACACCCTGTGCAAGACTTTTCACAACTCCATGCACTTTACAAGCTGTTCTGTCAGTGATGTCCTTTATCCCTTTGCCTCCATAACCAAATGCCACTTATCCATTCAGCTCAGACATTCTACTTCCTTCACCAAACTCAGTATCTGAGTTAGAGGTCCCCCAAAGTCTCCTATATCTACTTCTTATAATACTGAACACATTGCATTATGAATATTTATCATTTATACAACTATTGTCTCACCAGTTAGAGTCAACTCTGTGACAGGAACAAGGATTGGTTGCTTTTCACTTTTTAAATCCTGTACTAGGGAGAGTTATCCGGTACAAACTAGGCATTTAATAAATGATTACTGAATATGCCAAAGCACATGTCTGGTTAATATTTTACAGCTTTAATTACCAGGGGTGAAGACATCTCTTACTTTGAGGACAGTAGGGTTCACCTACACTTTCAAGAACCACCTAACTCCCTCCTTTTCCTGGCAGAACATAGGAAGGGACAGATTCATCCCAGCTCTATGGCTCTCCCAGAGATTTACTATAAACAGGTTACAATAAATACACGAGCACAATACAAGAAGATCCAAGAGTACTGACACCTGACCAATATATTTATTAAATTGGTAATAAAGTCTAAAAAAATAGGTGTAGTGAGTTAATAGAATAAAACTGCAGTGCCAGAGCTGACAAGCTGTGATATATTACATCAGAATCTCCATTGCTCAGACTTATTTTTTTTAATTTTTTTTATTACATTTATTTATTTTTGAGAGACAGAGTAAGACAGAGCACGAGTGGGGGCAGGGTGGAGAGAGAAGGAGACACAGAATCTGAAGCAGGCTCCAGGCTCTGAGCTGTCAGCATGAGCCCGATGTGGGGGTCGAACCCCCAAACTGTGAGATCATGACCTGAGCCGAAGTTGGATATTTAACCGACTGAGCCACCCAGGCACCCTCCATTGCTCAGATTTATCACCCCAAAGTCCAGCACCTGGACTGACGTACAAATGTGTGAGATGAATCAAGGGCTAATACTGATTGGGTAGCACAGGGTTGGTGTACTACTGAAAGCAGTTAAAGATCACGTCTGACTAAGCTGACCATCTAGTCTAGCCAACCCTGCCTTTGAAAAGGTTCTTGTGATAACTAGATGCACAGAACAGTTTTTTTAATTTGCAACAGGCAAGTATTTAAAACTACCTGATAAAAATGTTTTGTTCTAACACTTACATTAATCAACTCTACATAGCAGTATTTCCCAAAATGGAGTGTTAGCAGGTGTTAACAAAAAAGGATTTGGGGGTCAGAAAAGTTTGGGAAATACTTGGTAAAAAGAGATGGAAAGAATTTTTTTTTTTACAAGTCTTTCACAGAGCTTAAAGGACTTTTTGTCCATCATGAGGCTCTAAAAGTAAGATGCATTTTCCAAGCTTATTTGACCATTGAGCATCCCTGGCCCCTGTTTTCAGAACACTTAACACAGGAACTAATATTAGGGTATTTTATATATGATATGTACAGTATTATAAAAAGATACTTTGGAAAAGTACTGCTGTAAAATATTCTATGAAGTACTTTGTAAACAAATTTCACTCAAAATTCACTCAGAAACATTATTTACCATATTTACAAGATTCAAAGACAAAATTAATTGTAAAACACACAATTTAAAAGTTTCTTGGGCAGACTAAGGAGGCCACAGGATCACTGCCACATTAAATACAAGCACCCATTGCTTTTTAAAAGTTTGTGTTACATTACTTTGCATCTATGAAAAACCTACATTAGTACCTGTTTTCCTAACTGAAAGAAATAACTGGAAAGGATTTTAGCTAATTATGAAAATCAAAGTGTAAGCAGCATTCAGCATTTGTTTTGCAGCAAGCTGTTAACAGAGGTAGTAAGAACACTCCCACAAAGCTCCTTCCCCACAAACTGTACTCAGCAGCTCAGTATTGAACTGCCATAACTTTGAACTGTGTCTGTGAGCATCTGTACTTAATCTCAGTTTATTTTGTGCATCTATTAGCAAGATATGTCCTAAGGTAACAGAAAAGCCTAAGAGAGGTTACTTTTTGGGTCTGGGAACTCTAAAAACTCTTTCCACATAAATTCATGGTAATTGCTTCTTTATGCCATTTTGAAAAGGTTTCATAGGAATGTGCTTTTTTTCTGACAGCAAGGGAACCTGTATGCAAATGCATTATAAGCTACATGTAAATTTCAGAAATGTTAAAACATGAAAAACAGATGTGTCTGAATCAAAGAAATAAGGTATCTATGGAGAAAAATCTGCAATTACTTGTAGTTGTGAGACTTTATTAAAAATCAAAATGAAGACTACCCAAGCTGTCGTTTGTGGGTTTTTATCTCTAGTATCTTACACAGATTATTTTGCTTTTGAGTTAATATATTTACTTTACGGTATGAAGTCAGCCTTTTCTATTGCCTCTTCACACAAACATCACTTTAGAGACCCATGTTCACTGTGATTAGTTTAAAAAGCTGTTTAAGGCCCTGGACTGGGAGACTGAAACTTCTGGGATATGTTGTAGTCTGATTCTATCTCTATTCCTGCACTGAGTAGGAAGATCAACACTACTCTATATTTGAGTAGTTTGAGAGACCTTTTTTTTTAATGTTTATTTATTTATTTTGAGAGAGAGAGAGAGTGAGGAGAGTGAGGGAAGGGGAGAGGGAGAGAGGGAGAGGGAGGGAGAGAGGGGGAGAGTGAGAGAGACAGAGAGGGAGAGTGACAGAGAGACAGAGAGGGAGAGTGACAGAGAGAGAGAGAGAGTAAGTGAGAGAATGAGAATCCCAAGCAGGCTCCACACCCAGTGCACAGAGCCTGATGCAGGGCTTCATCCCACAACAGTGAGATCATGACCTGAGCTGATATCAAGAGTCAGATGCTTAACCGAATGAGCCACCCAGACACCCCTGGAAGATCTCTTGAAATGACTGGAAGTAACAGGAAGAAGACCAAAGAAGTACAAGAAACATTTATAAAACCAAGACCTAAATGAGAGGTGTTAACATTTCCAAACTGGGGAATAATTTGTTTGTCTTTTGACTGCAATCTAAGATAAAAGAGTTCCCAAACTTTCATTCCTGAATTTTTCCCTTCATAAAGCTTTCGACTTAAAGATTTTTTTTAAGTCAGAAAAGAGGTAGGGAAAGTTCGCTGAAGAGACAAGTAACATTAATTCTAAAGAATTTTTTTTGTATTGATATTCTATCATTCTGTCTTCACTTGTGAGCTGGAGTACAGTAATAAAAAGCTTTCCCTCCTCAACTAATTGTATATACCAGGAATAATTTCTATAGGAAAGGTCGCATACATGGTTTATGCCTTCTCTTTATTCACTTGTTTTCAGAATGGTTTGTCTCGGCTTCCAAGGGTGATCAAATCTTTTTGCCTTCTTGTATTATTTAAATTCATGGATTTAAGCACATTTGATATATTTCAATCCACCATTGTTATTATTTGATGTGCAAACTGTCCCATCTTTGATCAGCTGGAACTCCATGTTAATTCCTGAGTTTTCTGACACAATCCTACCAGTCTTAGATAGCTTCACTGCTTTATAATATGACAGAATCTTCTAGGCTCACCCTGTACATTTCCTGCCTAGACTCAGAGTCAGCTGTTTCTCCCAGAAATCCTGTTTTTAGCTATTTATTTGGTGGGAAAAATCCTTTCTCTGTGCATGTGAATTCATTTGCAGCTTTATTTCTCTAGCATACAATGGAGCAATACTTACTGTTGGTTTACTTTTTGATTTATGCACAAGGAGTAGTGGTTCTTTGGCTTTACCTATTTGCTAAATATTCAGTGAGAATCTGCTGGCTACAAAGCAGTATGCTGGTAAAGCCGGGGAAAACCAACATGATTATGACTAGGTCCTTGTCCTCGAGGAGATTTCAATTTATTTTGTAGAGAGAACAAGAAGTATCTAACCTAACAACCAAGGGGGACATTTTTCACAAATGCTATAAGAGGTATACTATGGGAATTTGGAATGGACAAGGGCAGGGGAAGGATTTATTAAAAAGGTAAAAAAAAAAAAAAAAGATTTCAAAAAATGGAAACGGAAGGAAAGGCTGAGAGAACGGCCTGAGCAAAGACACAGAAAGAGTAGGATGTAACAGCTGGAGGAGACTTGAGAGAGCAGGGAAAGAATACATTTCAAGGCCCTCTAGGTGCCAGGCCCCAGGCTAATTACACAATACATGTTAACTACCTACAACAAACCATGCAGATAGTCATTTTTATGTCTTATATGACAGATGAGACAGATAAGACAAGGTCAAAGAGGCTAAAGTTAACTTGCTTGAGATCATACCTTCGGCAAGTGGCAGTGCCAGGATTCAAAAGAATCTTTTCTATACACCATCTTACCTCTATTTTAGTTTAACAGCTTAACATATATTCAAGAAAGTAATGGGAAACAAAATAAAAACTCTGAACTGAATCTATATTTTTGAGGGCCTCAAGTGTACAATTAAGCATTTCAGACTTTATTGTACAGTATGGCACAGCCTTCTACAAGGAGAATGCCAAAAGTGTAACAGAAGGATATGTTGGAGGCAATGGATTGGCAGAGTATGGCAGTGAGAAGGGGAGAGCTAGTGTAACACCTGAGGTTGTCACCAGGAGAAACAAGTAGGAGCAGGGAAAGGAGACAAATGACCTGGATGGCACAGCTGCTAGAGGTAAGGAAGAGACAAGATTCAAAAAAAATACCAGGATTCTGAGTGTTTGAGAGAATGATGGAATAATACAAGAAATTGGGAAATCAGTAGAATGTTCTAGTTTGAAGGGGAAATTAAGCTATGTACAGGGTAATTATAAGGGGCTCGAGGACAAGGGAAAGCATATAACACAGCTGCTGCCAGAAACTTAATTGAACAGGCTTCTTAAACCTAGTTTCCAAAAGAACAGCCAAGGCTTTTAAAAAATAGGTATGTTCAGAAGAGACTCATAAATATGGAGAACAGAGGGTTACTGGCGGGGGTGTAGGAGGGGGGATGGGCTAAATGGGTAAGGGGCACTAAGGAATCTACTTCTGAAATCATTGTTGTACTATATGCTAAATAATTTGGATGTAAATTTTAAAAAATAAAAAATAAAATAAAAAAATAGGTATGTTCAGGGGCACTTGGGTGGCTCAGTCGACTAAGCTGCTGACTCAGTTTCAGCTCAGGTTATGATCTTACAGTTCGGGGGATCAAGCCCCACAGTGAGCTCCTTGCTGACAGCATGGAGCCTGCCTGGGATTCTCTCTCCATCTCTCTCTGCCCCTCCCCTATGCATGCACATTTTCTCTCTCTCAAAATAAATAAATAAACTTAAAAAATAGGTATGTTCAGTCTCCACACCTTGCAAATCTTCTTCTTAGGACTGAAGAGTGGGATCCAGATATCCATAGTTTTAAAAGTTCTGCAGGTAATTGTGGTGCAGATAATTCCTGGGTCAAGAATCCACTTTTTATTTTATTTTATTTATTTTATGTTTTTATTCTTGAGAGAGAGACAGAGTGCGAATAGGGGAGGGGCAGAGAGAGAGGGAGACACAGGATCCAAAGCAGGCTCCAGGCTCTGAGCTGTTGGTGCACAGCCCAACGTGGGGCTTGAACTCACGGACTGTGAGATCATGACCCGAGCTGAAGTCAGACGCTTAACCAACTGAGCCACCCAGGTACCCTGATAATCCACTTTTTAAATGAACAAAAGAAGACTGCCATGCCATCAGAAAGATTCTCTTAGTCACCCCAGCAAATCTGGCACAGTCTCTGCTGAATCAGCTTTGTGATTTTCCCTAGCAGCTAGAAAGTGAAGGAAGTAAAGTTTCTGGTGAAAGTTACCAAAAGCTAGGAATAAACAAGGACAGCAAAATTAAGAGTGAAGGGGCAGTCTAGAAGTTAGTAAGAATTGAAATGGCCAATGACAGGTTTGAAAGGACAGACAGGTAAAGGAGCCTGGGGCTGCAGCTACTGAGAAAGAGAGGTAGACTTAATGGCAAGAGATGGTACAGGTGCCTGGCAAAGGTTTTGTTAATAGTAAAAGTACCTGTCCCAGAGATGAGAACTTTGTACACACTTTACCAACATTCACATTGAACATCATACCATAAACCTTGAGGTAGGTAGTAGTATCAAGAGTCCCATTTTATTAGATGAATAAAGTTTAGATAGGTTAAAGAGAGGTAACTGAGTCACAGCAAAATAAAAAGGGTTGTGGGAAACAAGAAGGTTGCCAGTTTCTGATCCTCATATTAAGCTTCTGGGTTAGGAGGAAGGTTGTCAAAATCTTAGTTGAGATAAGGTGGTAGAAAGAACTTTTGTAACATGGTAGAATAAGATTCATAAGACATTTTAAAATTTATTAACCAGTATGTGCCAGGTTGAGCACGGGGATTCCACAGTGAAGACAGACACACTGCCTGTTCTTGTGCAGCTTACAGTTTAGTGAGGGAGGCAAACACACAGAGGGGAGTGTAGTGTGCAAAAGGGACATGAAAAGGCACCTTTTCAAGCCTAGAAAAGTTTCTAGCCAAAGGAAAAAGCATGTGCAAGGGCTTGAAGACCAGAAAAGACAAGGCCTATTGTGGGGAGTAAAAGTAATTGAGGGCAGTTTGAGCACAATGCAAAAGGAAGACACCACTGACCTTGCTCATACTAGGCCCCTTGCTCACAGGGGCTTACCTATGAACAGATATTGGTGAAGTAGACCTCGGTGATGAACTGAGTGCAGTTATATGTCAAGTTTACAGAACTAACTGGTCCCAAGCTTTGCAGCAGAGGGTTACTGAAATGTTACATGACCCAGAAAACTCATGCCCTGTCTGAGCAGTTTGTGAGTTTGGGAACAGAGGAATAGCTAGCACTGGGTTCCTAAGGCCCCGATTCCAGGAAAATATGATAGGTTGACTTTCTCTCTTCCTCACTTCCTTAAAAAAAAAAAAAAAAACCTGTTAGAATGTCATCCTATTTGTTGACAATATTTTGTATCTTTAGGGAAGGTTATTTGTACAGTACTGACCAGTGAGTTTTCTTCCTGGAGTCACACTATGTGGAAAGCCAGACATCAAAATCAGCTTGTTTTGGAGAGGTTGGAATAGAAGAGACATTAGTATGAATGGGTATGTTCAATGACATCAGGTTCCTATCACCTTTTTAATAAAATTATGATTTTATACACATACATGTATTAAAAAAACCATTTTCATATATTGTCTATTTTCTGAAATTTCCTTTTATACATACATTATTTTATATGTATACATAAATGTCACAGGCAGTGGAAGGTTTTTAATTGTAGTTTTATTATCCCCACCCTTTTTCATTTGGCTCCATCCTCTTTACTCTTCCTCTCCACCCACTCCAGAACGACTCATAGTAATGACCACACGCATCCCTCCGTGCTTTTTTCCCTATGTTCAAACAATCACATACACGTATATGTATACATTTATAGGGATTGGTGAGACTTTAAAAAAAAATTTTTTTTTAACATTTATTCATTTTTTTGAGAGAGAGAGAGAGAGACAGAGCATGAGCGGGGGAGGGGCAGGGAGAGAGAGAGAGAGGGAGACACAGAATCTGAAGCGGGCTCCAGGCTCCGAGCTGTCAGCACAGAGCCCGAAGCCAGGCTCGAACCCACGAACCGTGAGACTGTGACCTGAGCGAAGTCAGCCGCTTAACCAACTGAGCCACCCAGGTGCCCTGAGACTTTTTAAAATAGAAATTATAGCCCGGCTAGCTCAGTCGGTAGAGCATAAGACTCTTAATATAGAAATTATTAATAGTAATTCTTTTCTCAACAATATATCTTATAGAAATCCCTGCAATTCATATAATCCTAATTTAGTCTTTTTAATAGCTACATCACAGGCATTTTTTAAATTATGCTTCCATTGTTTTTCTGTTCTATGCACACTGATGCAAAAAAAATCCTTTCATACATCCTTAAAAACTATTTTGTGATTTCATAATTTTATATCCTTATTATAAATGTATTCAAAAGCACTATGTAGTACTGTTTTGCATTAATTCATGCTTTATGTAAATAGAATTGTACCACACACATCCTTCTGTAATTTGCTTGAGATAATGTTTGAAATTTATCCTTATTGATATGTAAATTTACTTCATACATTTTACACCTGTATAATATTTGTGCTATTTTTATTCTATTTTAATTAGAATTCTTACTTTACTTAATTTTTTCTATTCATTCTATTCATTTAAAATTTTTATTAGTAATAACTCCTAAACTTGATCAAATGCCTTTTCTTTTCTTTCTTCTTTTTTTGTTCTTTGTTTGTTTGTTTATTTTGTTTTGTTTTCAGAGTTTGGCTTTATTTTGCAGTAAAGAAGTCATTTGGAGCCATATGGAGCCAGACATCATTGAAGTGAAGTCTATGTGAAATCAATACTGCATTGCAGCTTAGTCTGTTGAAGAAGAAAGAGGAAAGAAGAAAAGAAAAGAAAAGAAAAGAAAAGAAAAGAGAAAAAAGAAAGAAGGAAAGAGAGGGAGGGAGAAAGAAAGAAAGAAAGAAAGAAAGAAAGAAAGAAAGAAAGGAAGGAAGAAAGAAAGAAAAAGGAAGAGGGGCACCTGGGTGGCTCAGTCGGTTGAGCTTCCAACTTCAGCTCAGGTCATGATCTCCCAGTCCGTGGGTTCGAGCCCCACGTCAGGCTCTTTGCTGACAGCTCAGAGCCTGGAGCCTACTTCCAATTCTGTGTCTCCCTCTCTCTCTGCCCCTCCCCTGCTCATGCTCTGTCTCTGTCAAAAATAAACATTTAAAAAAAATTTTTTTTTGCAAAAGAAAAGAAAAGGCCTTACAATACAGTATTGATTTCATACACTATACATCATTTGTCAAAAGTTAAGTTTGTCCTAATTAGTTGATAAAATGTACTGCTGTTAGTCTTCCCCCTAGATGTCATTTTTCTTGTGCTTCATTTCCTCAAAGTCAAACTTGGATTTGGTCATCCTCTTACAGATGTCTTTAATGTCATCACAAGCTGTCTCAAAGTGAGTTGGAGCATCTATGTACAGGAAATAAAGATATGGCTTTCTGTTCCCAAATCTTTTGGAACGAAGAGGTCAGTGATGCTAACAAATTTCTGTTCAATTGGTTCCAAAAGCTCCAAAGCTGGTCTGATTTCTTTCTCTAGTCCCTCAGTCTCCACCACTGTACTATGGAGATGTACTTCCCTTGTGCTGCCACATTGTGTGTAGAGGAGATCAAGCAGACGTAGATATGTGACTTCCAATTGACTTGGTTCTGGTGAATGATAATCTGGCAGGGGTTGGCATCCCTGGTGTTCTTGATAGGGTGGCTGAGGATGCAGATAACTCTGATCAGCTGGCCCGCTTTTTCTACCCAGTCTTTCACATAGCTGGGATCACAAATGAGCTGCTTATAGCAAGCAACCTCTTCTTCAGATTTCACACCGATCACTTTTCCATTTTGCAGAATTATCTCTTCAGTGGTTTACTGAAGGTGTAGGTACCACCTACCTACCTGAAGGTGTAGGCACATGTAGGTACCACCATAAATAGCACTTAACCCTGCAAATTCTTATGGCAGTTGTCCAACGTCATAGAGTGGATAAAGGTATGGGCTTTTACCATATCTTGCGAGAGACTTACCGTAAAGTCTATCTATTAATGGTTTCACAACATGGTTGATCTAAATAGTCATCAGTTCTATCAAGTGCCAGGGCATGGCCAGTAAAATCTATGACATCTTGTCCCAAGTCAAATCTCTTGTCAACCTCTCTCATTGCAGTCTTCTTAAGATCAACACTCTCAAAAGTTCTGGGAAGTGACATTTTTTAAACAGTCCCATTTAGCTAGATGCCAGGACTTCTGCTTCAGTGGAAGGAATCTTGTAGATTTTTTCCTTCCTTATAGACAAAGTTCCTTTCAGCCACTTTGAAATCCAGATAGCGGGTAGCCTCTGTATAAAGCAGCATTTTTTTTTAAATTCTTTTAAGTTAATTTTGAGAGAGAAACAGAGAGGGCAAGTGGGGAAGGGGCAAGGAGAGGAGAAGGAGGGAGGGAGGGAGGGAGGGAGGGGGGGAGAGAGGGAGAGAGAGAGAGAGAGAGAGAGAGAGAGAGAGAGAGAGAGAGAGAATCCCAAGCAGGCACCGCACGCACTGTCAGCACAGAGTAGGGATCAAACCCACGAACCAAGAGACAACGACCTGAGCTGAAACCAAGAGTTGGACACCTAACTGACAGAGCCACCCAGGTGCCCACGTATAAAGCACCATCATAACCAGCTAACCATTGGCCATAAGGAACTTAGGAATTAAGACATTATTCCAGTCTCTTCCTCTCCCCATTAATGCTGGTGGTGCTCCTGGTATTTTAAATCTTCTATAGAAATCTTCCAGAGGTGTTATAGATGTACTTTCTCCTCCTTAATATAGGTTTTTATCAATGTGAAGAATTTTCTTTTCATTCACTGATGTTACACCTGACAGGATATATTCCATCAGCCCAGTGCCCAGCATGATCACAGTTCACATCTTACTCCTCATTCATGGCAAGGGGAGGGCAGGGACCAACACCCAAGGAAAGGAGAAAGCACAAGGACTCTAGGGGCCAGGGGCTATAAGGCCACCCTAAAGTGATATGGGAAGTGCTCAGGCTCCTCAGAGCCTGACAGGAAAGGGAAGCCAGGGCTAGAGGTAAAATGGAGCTGGAGAGGAGGGAGGCCAGCCACCACCTAAGATGGGAAGAGAAGGATCAAGTGTCTTTTCAATACCTGCTGGTTACACAGTAATGTGTTTTTTAGTTTTAGTTTGTGGATGATGTTGGTTAGATTTCCCCAATACTGAATCATTTTTGCATTCCTAGAATAAAATCTCCTTTTTTGTTTATTCTAGCTTCATTTCTGAAGTTAATTTACTAATACCTTAATCAGAATTTTTCACCTATTGCCACGAGTAAAATCAGTTCTAGTTTTCTTTTCTTTTCTTTTCTTTTTTTTTTTTTTTTTTTTTTTAACCATATCTTTATCAGAATTTGGCACTAAGGATTTTGACAGTTTTCCACCTTTATGTATGTTTGGATTAAATAACATTAAATTTATCTGTTTTTAAAAATAAGCTAAAATTCAGCTGTTAAGGCCTATTTCTGGTCAATCCATGATAACTTCCTAGTCTCTTTTAAGGAAATCAATTTACTCAAGTTTTTTACATCTTGGGTAATTTTGCTAGGAAAACAATTTACTCTAGTTTTTTTTTCTTCTTTGCCACAGGTTGACATGTAATACTTTCTCAAAATTCTTTTAGTATGTCCTGTATCTGTGTTTATGTATCCTTCCTCATTCCTTATCTTACATATTTTTGCTAGTATTTTTTTTTAACCTAGTAAGAGAATCAAGGCTTATGAATTACCTGTTTTATTGTCTGCTGGTTGGTTGGTTGACTTATAAAGAACCAGCATTTGGTTTGTTTATGCCTTCTATAGTTTTTTGCTTATTTCTTAATTTCTGCTTTTTATTTCCCAGCTTCTTTTTCTCATTCTTTTTCTAATTTCTTCTAAATGCCAAGTTCCTTCATTGTCTTTCTTCTTTAGTACAGAAGGAATTTAAAATTATAATTTTTATCTGAGTAAAGGATTTACTGTATTTTGGTATAAAAGTCTCCTTTCCTTTCCTTTCTATATAGTTTAAAGTTCCCCTTTTGATTTCTTCTTTGATCCAGGGGTTACCCTGTAGTGTTGTATAATTTCAGTAGGATTTTCCAAGTAATATAAAGCTTATCATAGTACTGTTTAGCATGGGGCAAAGTCTAACTTTTTTCCTGGCATATGCTTAAACGGGTAGTACTCAACTTAGTGACAAAGCTTATCCTAAGAGGCCATGTATAACATAAGTCAACTTTTTGGAGGCAATAAATAACAAAAGAAACAACATTTTAAATGATGAAGACATCTTCTTAATTTCCTTAAAGTTGACATAAAAGATAGTTAAATTTTCAAAGAAGCCTGCAAGAATCTAATGTTGCTGAAATAATAGTGCAGTAATAATAACCTGAATTTCAGGATTGTCCTCTTAAGCTTCTTACAACATGTCCTAAAGAGTGTTCCTTATGGGAACTTATATGGGAAAGAGGAGTAGGGAGGAGTAGGAAGGAGTTTGGAAAGAGCTACATTCTAGAACAGTCACCCTCGTGGAGATCTGCATACATGTTAGCATACTAAAGACTCTGAGAAGTCCTGTTGACCTTTAGTTAACTAAGCATTTCCTAAATGTATTTGATAACCTCATTCTTTTCTTAATTAACACCATTAATTCTCTTGGGGAAATGCAAGCCAAGAACAGACATTCCTTGGAGAAAACACGTAAACAAACTGTCTTCTCTGTGGGTTACTTACAGCTGAGGCTCAGTGTTTGCTGAATGCCTTGGTACCAGAGGTGGTACGATGTGGCAACAGATGGTACCGTGTCCGACACAGCTGTTCTTAGTATGGTCTTAAATAAGTTGAGTTCTCTTAGTAAGGAGGACTCAATACTCTGCATCAAAATATAAACTTTCTTTTTTATTTTACAATTGTAAATGGAAATTCCTAAGACTTTCATTCTACCCAAATCAAAATCAAACATCAAAACCTAACTCCTGGAGGAGACCACCAAAACCCAATAAAAATAAACTTCAGTTGCAACAACCAGTGAAATTATATAAACACATACGCACATGTACACACACAGCAGCAGCATCACCACCCAGCCACCATCATCTATCCCCATGTCTACCGGTCAAAATGTCACAGACTGACGACTCAGGGTATGACCAGATCAAAGTATGTTCAGAGAAGCAAAAGAAGAAACTTGTCAATTGCTTCCACTGTCCGTATTAAACTAAGAGAGTGGAACTGCACACTTTTGGTTCCTATTTATTTAGTTTTGTGATCCAGCCATATAATTTCATGGTCATAAAGTAGGCAGTAAAGCAGGTAGAGCCAGGAAGCTTCAGAATTGTAAAAATAAAGCCAATCTACATTTATTTAGCTAGAGAACTTCTAGTTTCAAACCCTGTGAGACGTGAAATTTTATATCTCCATAGGTAGTATGAACTGCCTACAGAACCCTGATTTTGTTTGAGCCAAAATGTATGCACAACTGGAAGGGTTAAATCATACCTGACCTCTGACAATCACGGAGCTCCTGTTTGCCACGTATGTAACTTCCCAGGCTTCTTTGTAGCCATAGGTAGCTGTGCATGTGGCCAATGAGATAAGAAGAGTATAAACCTGCTCAGAGGATTCTACAGAAGATTGTTCTTTCAACATTAAAAAAAAAAAAAAAAGAAAGAAAGAGCCACACAGGAAGATATTTTTTCCCAGCCTCACAGTTTTTGCCAAGGACACTGGCATGAGGAAAATAAGGCATGGGGCCCCGGCCATCCCTCTTTAACCATGAGGTGACAAGCAAAAACATAAGACAAGCAAAGGCGTAAGAAAACAACATGTTAAGGACAGTAGAACGGGAGGGCGGTAAGAACCCTGGATTCCTGACAACATTACTGAGTCAAGTGAACAAAGTCTGAGCTACTCTCCTGACTTGTTAACAATAAATATCCATATGGTTTAAGCTCTTGTTGGATGGGTATGCTGTCACTGCAGCCAACTGTTTCTTAAACTAACACAGGAATGTCCTATATTTTCATACTGTGATGAAAAATATAAATCACTTATTAACACTTCAGAATTTAAAATTTTAGAAAAGCAGTAGTGGAAGTAAGAGGTTTTTAATTTTTCACTGCATATAATGCTGTATTTAAATTGCTTTTACAAACATGAAATGTTTTACAACATTAAATAGACTTTTTTTTTAACTTAAAAAGACAAATAATAGGAAAATCGATCCATACCCGTACCTTTCCGTGTGTTCTCCGTTACATCTACCCCAAACTGGATAATGTCACCAGAAAGAATTTCACATGGTGGACTTTCTTCAGAGCCTCGACTCAATCTCTGGCTATTTATAAAGGTACCGTTACTACTTTTAGTGTCTTGGAGATAAAACTGCAAACAAACAAAAAGAGTCAAAGATTAATACTAATAATTCCAAACCCACTTTAAGAAAAAGGACTTCCAACTCTACAAACTACAACAGGTAGCTTTTCTTCCCCTATCAATTCAAACCTCTTGTTTCAGCTAAGGTTCGCATTTAATATATATGAAATTAGAACCTGGACACCAAGTGATTTAAAATCCAGCTAGACAAAATGGTGCAATAACTCTGGAAAAGAGTTTATAAAGTCTTCAAAATGTTAAACAAAAAGTTAGCATATGACTCAGCAATTCTACTCTGAGGTATATACGCAAGAGAACTGAAAACATATGTCACAAAAACTTGTACATGAATGTTCAGAGCAGCATTATTCATGACAGCCAAAAAGTGGAAACAACCCAAATGCCCATCAACTAATGAACAGGTAAACAAAATGTAATATGTTTATATTATATTATATTATATTATATTATATTATATTATATCATATCATATTATATTATATGGCAATATAGAATAAATACTGATTCATCCTACAACATGGATGAATCTTTAAAATACTACACTAAGAAGTTAGTCACAAAAGACCATATACTATAGAACTTCATTTATATGAAATATCCAGAATAAGGAAATCCAGAGATAAAAAGCACATTTTTGGTTGTAAGAGGTTGACGTGTCAGAGGAAAAAGGATAAAGGGGCAGGAGATTAGTGGTATAGAATGACTGCTAATGGGTACAAGGTTTCTTTTTGGGATGATTAAAAAAAATACATCTGTTATATTTTAAAAAGCCAGGTAGACAAGATTCTAATTCTATACTTCCATCTCACTCTTTGTAATTTTGTTCCTAGAATATCTGGGTTAAATCAAAGGAAGTGTTTATTTCACAGGCAAGGACAACTGGTTTTAGGTAACACCTAGAATTAACAGCTATCAGCTAGCTAATGTACTTGGTATCAAGAACGACACATCTTCAGTAAACTCTTTGTAGTAAAGCAGACTGGAGACACCAGGAACTCAAATACTAGAATTGGCTACAAAGCTACTACTTCCTGGTCTCCTAAACTTGCCTTTCATCACTTGGGCAATTTCCCTCTTTAAAAAGGGGAGTGAGGGGAGCCTGGGTGGTTCAGTAGGTTAAGCGTCCAACTTGAGCTCAGGTCATGATCTCATGGTTTGTCGAGTTCAAGCCCTGCACTGGGCTCTCTGCTGTCAGCAGGGAGCCTGCTTCTGATTCTCTGTCTCCCTCTCTTTCTGCTCCTTCCAGCTCTCTCTCTCTCTCTCTCTCAAAAATAAACTTAAAAAATAAATTTTTAAGGGGAGGGAGGGAGTGTCTCTGTGGCTCTGTCAGTTGAGTGTCCAACTCTTGATTTCGGCTTAGGTCATGATTCCAGGGTTGTAGGATCAAGCCCTGTGTCAGGCTCCATACTGAGCGTGGAGTCTACTCAAGATATGCTCTCTCTCTCTCTCTCTCTCTCTCTCTCTCTCTCTCTCTCCCCCCCCCTTCCTTCTGACCCTCTTCCCTGCTTATGCTCTCCTTCTCTCTAAAATAAAAAATTTTTTAATTAATTTAAAATAAATAAATAAATAAATAAATAAATAAATAAATAAATGGTGGGGTGGGGGGCAAGAGGCACAGGAAGCCTACCTATTTATCACCTACCTTTTCTAAAAGAAATTAGAAACAATTGGGATCATGCACAATAGACTTACTAGGAAGAAAACAACCAATAAAAAAAAGATGTACCTTTCTTTTTGCATTTTTCTACACTCTCCAGCCCTGCTTATTCTAGCAACATATTTTCACTGAATTCCTTCCTAAGGAAGAGAGGAAAGAAGAAAACTAATATTTATTAAAATATATGTTACACCACCAGGCCCTCATTTAATCTTAACATTAAAGCTATGATATAGATATTACTTCCATTTGTCACTGAGAAAAATGAGGCATAGGCAAATATCTTCCAAAGGCCACAGAACTAGGAGCAAGGATTCAAATAACAGAACTGAAAGGGCCATTTTTTTCCCCATTACCTCACACTGACCTTTATATTTCATTTATCTTTCACTCCTTCCGCAAACTTTTCCAAAATGAAATACAACAACTTGCAGAAAATACGAAAATGACATTCTTTTCATTAATTCTTAGGTGACAATATAAAGGCTACTACCACGCTGTCTATAAATGACTTATTCTCCATTTGTAATTCAAAAAAGACCAACTGTTACTTTGGCTAGCAATTCATATATTTAATTACAGACCATTAATAATGAAAATTGTATTGATATGTGACAAGTCCATTTGAAATGGACAGGCCTTCCCATTTCACACCAGGGAGAAAAGCACAGGTAATACAGTCAAGTAAAAGTGCTTATCCTCCAAATGTTTCCCACACTGCAACCTACTGTTACACTATATAAGAGAGTTTGGTTTTGTTTTTCAATGAACATATTCTTGGGAAATGCGGCAATATCTGGATTCTAGGTTGCTCATTTGCAGTACTGTGTGTCTTGACAGGCCAAATAAAGGGATTATACTAAATTTACAATGTTTTGCAAACTTCAAGTTCTGATCCATTAGCGTGTTACTAAGTCAATTTAGTAGCCTGTGGCTAGCATTTTGATTTAAACTGTATAGAAATAAGAATATATGAAATGAGGTTCAGTACTGTTTAGCAAACTTTAGCAAACAAAAAGATGTGTGTGTTTCAACACTTCTTACATAGCTCTTAGGTAACTCTAAAACCACAAATTTTCAAATAAAAAAAACTTAAAGTCTACATTAAACCAGGTTCTTTTCATTTTGACACGCCTGTATTACTGCCCGAAGCACAGCCTCCATTTAGCTTGAACACATATCATTTACAGTAGTTGTTCACCCTCCCTCTGCTCTCTACTAGTGGCTTCCAAACACCTAGAATGAAACCTAACGCTCTTATCATTACACCCTATAAGGCCCTGCATGATCTTGCTCTCCATTCCCTCTCCAAACTCATTAACTCCAACTATTTTCTATCCTCATCCCTCTCAGCCACACTAACCTCCACTCCTGCCCCTGAGCCTTTGCATTTGTGTATAGCTAGACCACATCAGTCTACTTCCCTGCACAACTATTTTCATTAATATGTTTTAACCTTCTACCCTTGGCTGTTTGAAAAATTGCTATTAAAAATTATGCTTCTGCATCTTCTATGAAACAATCTACTATTATTCAGTCTAAATTGTACAGAAGCTATTCTAGGTGCAGCTTAGCCTCCTGAAGGTATAAAGAGGTTAATTTGTTTGTAAGAGCCTGGGAAGGGACTGTGCTTACAGTCCCTGGATGCATTCCCCATAAGTAGGTATGTTAGCTGATCTTTTGTCACTTTTAAGCCAGAAATATTTTTCTTCTCTATGCTGACAAACCTTCTATCAGGCTTCTCCTTTTTATTCCCTTAAAAGAGATCAGTCTTGGCTACTCTAAAAATTTTTTTCAAATCCTGTTGAAGCTTTAACTATCTTTACTTCCTAGTAGCATAAGGAATGCCCGAGTAGCTCTAGTGTTTGTACTAGCCACCAGGTATTCCCTTAGAGCAGGTGTTTAAGGAGCCCTTAATTTATAAAACCCTCTGTAGCTTGTGGCCAAAGTTCAACTTTTCACTGTTTTCAGATTTTATCTCCAATTAACCCCTTGTTTTCCTCTGAATAAATGTTAAGCTCCCTGAAATCAGGCATTGACAATTGTCTTTAAACTGAGAGGTTCTCCCTGCCCCACCATTTTTCCCTGGTTCTGTTGATTCTGATTACTTTCAATGACACAGGAACTATACTTCACAGGTTGCATAATTTGTTCTTGGCCTTCAGAAAGTTCTTGTTGCTCATTCCAGAAACAAATACATTTGCATCACTTTCAACTTTGCTAAAATGTGTAAATACTTTTTTCATTTCCACTATAATGATAAACTGCTTCTTTCTAACCCTTTCTACATTGATAGGTTTTGCAATATCCAAACACCAATAGGTCAATAACATTTGCACTCAAACTTCAGAACAAAGCACTATATAGTAGACATGCCATAGCCCAGGGGCCAGAACCTCTAAGCCCATACAGGAGAGTTTTTAAAGTGTGAACACAGAATGGATTATGGATTCTAGATATGGCAGGTACTGCATCATAACATTTTAATTACCTGAATTAAAATCAAACAGATTGACTAAGATAGCAAACCAAAATCCCACAGAAAATATTTACTACAAAAGTAGGTGACAGGGCACCTGATGGCTCAGTTGGTTGAGCATCTAACTTTGGCTCAGGTCATGATCTTGCTGTCTGTGAGTTTGAGCCCTGCATTGGGCTCTGTGCTGACAGCTTGGAGCCTGGAGCCTGCTTCGGATTCTGTGTCTCCCTCTCTCTCTGCCCCTCCCTCCCTCTCTCTCTCTTTCTCTTTCAAAAATGAATGTTAAAAAAAGTTTTAAGGAAATTGTTAAAAAAAAAAAAAAAGTAGGTGGCAAGGTATCCACACAAACCTCAAAATAAAAATGAGTGAGGAAAACATCAATAGCCAGCAGACATACATGAAATCTGCATCTGTTCAAAAGGATGCATAAGGAAGCAATGGCGCATTTGAGGGATTTGAGAACATCTAAATAGTCAGTAGGTATTCACTGGACAGTGTGATGGCAATTTGAGAGGAGAAGCTGAAATTGGAAAAGGTTTAGCCCAATCCAATAACAAGTGAGCATGACTTAAGTTCTGAAAAAGGCTAGAGCAGCCTGAGTCATATAAATTCTTAAAATCAACCTACCAACCAAAACTGCTTTCCAAGGCAGGGTTCTATAATAAGGAAAGTTGCTGGGTTGAAACCAAAATTGAGCAAGGTAGGGACAAGAGAGACAAGGAAAGAAAAGATCCAAATAAAACTGGAGTAGGGAAAAGGAGACACCGTATTTTTGAGCATTTTACAAAAACAACAGGAGAGGGAGCTCTGTGACATTAGAAAAGTTCTCCTGAACCATGACTCCCTTCTTAAAGTTCAGGAATACAAATTTCACATAAAAATGAGCAACAAAAAAATATCAAAGCCCCATCCCATACAGTTAATTTTAAGAAAAATGAGGCTAAAGAACAGAATAACATCCCTACAGATAATGAAAAACAGACCTTGAGATCAAAATTATACAATTTCAAAGCAAGCTAAGAGACATTAATAATTCAAAACATGAAAAAGAAATACAAATCACAAATACAAAACTCCAGAAAAGGTGAAAGAACTCAAAAAATAAGAGAAAAAGAATCATTCTGAAATGAATACAAAATTAGAAGGACACAAGTGACTAAATGTAACAAATAATCCATTAAGAAAAATAAAAGGTGAAAAGAAGGACATTTTTTAAAATAAAAAAAAAATGAAGAAAGCTACATCAGCAAAACAGCAAAGTAGGCAGTTCCACGCTCCCATCCCACTTCAAAAACACTAAAAAACAAGTAGAAACTGTCAAAACCAACTTTTTTAGAATTAGAATTCTGGAAAATAGTCTTACAGCAACTAAGTGAACACTGAATCAAGAAAAAGGCAACTTAAAAATGGTAGGACATCTTTGTGGCATTACTTACTCTTGTCCCATACCCTTCCCCAGTACAACAGAAATCTTGAAGAGATCAACCCGCATTTCTAGTGTGGGACCCTGGTACCTGGTTCCAGAGAGAGCAGAGTAGACGTAAATCACAAATTATTTTGTCTATCTGTTCTAACCTGTCTGGGGCTACCTAAAGGACTGATGCAAGGCCCTCACCTCTATTCAGCCTAACTTGCAATTCACCCAAGCTGGAAAAGCAGAGGCTGGCTGAAAAAGTGGGATTTATCCCAAGTGGTTCAATATAAGAAAGTCAATCAATGTAACATACCGTATTAACAGAAAGAAAAAAAAAAAACCCACACAATCATCTCAATTGATGCGGAAAAGGCACATGACAAAAACCAATACCCTTTCATGATTTAAAAAAAAAAAAAGCTAGGATTAGAAAGGAATTTCTTCAACATGATAAAGGACATTCATGAAAATCCCACAGCTAACATAATACTCAATGGTGAAAGAGTGAAAGCTTTCTTCCTAAGATCAGGAACATGAAAAGGAAGCCTGCTTTCACCACTGCTATGCAATGTTGCACTGGAAGTTCTAGCTAAACACAAGAAAAAGAAACAAACAGCCTCCAAATTGGAAAGGAAAAAGTAAACTATGTCTATTCACAGATGGCATGATTCTATATATGGAAAATCCCATAGAACCCACAAGAAAGTTACTAGAGCTAATAAACAAATTCAGCAAAGTTGCAGCTCACAAGATAAACACACAAAAATCAGTTGTGTTTCTACACATCAGCAATGAACAATGCAAAAAAGAAATTAAGAAGGCAATTTCATTTATAATGGCACCTAAATAAAATAACTGGGAATAAATTTAACCAAGAGATAAAAGACTTATACGTTGAAAACTACAAAATATTAAAGAAACAGAAAGGCATCCCGTATTTGTGGACTGAAAGACTTAATATTGTTAAGGTGTCAACATTAACCAAAGTGATCTACAGATTCAATACAATCCCTATCAAAATTCAAACAGCCTTTTCTGCAAAAATGGAAAAGTCAATCTTCAAATTCATATGGAACTGCAAGGGACCCTAAATAGGCAAAACAATCTTGAAAAAGAAGAACAAAGTTGGAAGGTTCACACTTCCTGAATTCAAAACTTACTACAAAACTACAGTAATCAAAACAGTGTGGTACAGGCCTAAGTACAGACATACTTAAAGTAAAATTAAGAGTCCAGAAATAAAACTGTACATCGATAACCAACTGAATTTCAACCAAGGTGCCAAGACCATCCAATAGGAAAATAATAGTCTCTTCAATAAATGGACCTCAGACAACTGGATAACCACATGCAAAAAAATAAAGCTAATTTATCCCATATACAAAAATTAACTCAAAATGGATCAAAGACCTAAATATAAGAGCTAAAACCATTAAATTCTTTTCATCCATTATTTCTTCAATTTTTTTTTTTTTTTCTGTTCTTTTCTCTCCCATCTCTTTGCCTTCTGGGATTTCCATAATGTGCATGTTGATACACTTGATGATGTCCCTTAGGTACTATTCATTTTTCTTCATCTATTTCTTTCTGGTTCTCAGACAGGGTATTTCAATCACCATATCTTTAAGTTTTTTGATTCCTTCTTTGCCTGCTCAAATATGCTACTAAACCTTCCGCTGATTTTTATTTCAGCTATTTTACTTTTTCTACTTTCTCTCATTGATAGTCTCCATGTGTTTACACATTGTTCCCCTCATTTTCTTTAGTTCTTTGTCCATGTTTTCCTTCAGCATTCTGAGAATGTTAAAATAGTTACAGTCTTTGTCTCTTAAGTCCAATGTTTGAGCTTCTTCAGGGATTTCTTTTTCCTATTAAGGGCCACAATTTCTATCTTTGTATGTTCTGTATTTTTGTTGAAAACTGGATACCTTGAATCTTGTAACGTGGTAATTCTAGAAATTAGGTTCTCTCCTCTTTCTACAAATTGCTGTTGTTACTAGATGAAGGATACAGTTGCTGGTTTAGTGACTTTTCCAAGCTTTTTTTTTTTTTTTTTTGGCAAAGACTATATTCCTTGTTGTGTGTTGTCACTGAAGTCTCTGATCTATTATTTCTGTGGTCAGCCAGGGTGCTGACAGAAATTTCTTTAAATGCCAGGATCCAATCAGAAAAATGGGGTAGAGGTATTTTGTCTCTTTAAATTTCTTTGGAAGATGCCAGAGAAGTCACATTAGCCTATGGGGTTTGAAACAATGGTCAGTCTCTGTGCTGGTCCCTCAGCAATCAAAAGCAGCAGTCAAAACATAAAACCACAATTTTTGAAGGTCAAGCAAGTCACATCAGGAACCATGGGCTACCATACCCACAGCTGACTGTCACAGGGCTGAGGGATTGAAAATTGTAGTCACTGGGGGTGCCTGGGTGACTCAGTTGGTTGACTGTCCCACTTCGGCTCAGGTCATGATCTCATGGTCCATGAGTTTGGGCCCTGCGTCGGGCTCTGTGCTGACGGCTTGGAGCCTAGAGCCTACTTCGGATTCTGGGTCTCCCTCTCTCTCTCTGCCCCTCCCACACTCACACTCTGTCTCTGTCTCTCAATAATAAATAAACATTTTTTAAAAATTTTTTAAAGAAAAAAAAGAAAATGGTAGTCACTGTGTAAAACCCAAAATTCTCAGAAATTTACCAGCTTCTTTCTTCATTAAGCACGCCACTGGATGCTGCAAGTGTATGACTAAATTTCAAAACAATTGCTTCAGAGAGTTCATGCTAGCTTAATAGCTGTCTTGGTGAAGGAACCAATCTTTGGAGCTTCCTTCTCTGCCATTTTCCATGACATCATTCCCATTAGTTCTATTTCAACCTACAAATCTTTTCTTGGGCCAAATCAAACAAATCCCAACCTATAAAAATAGCTACCATCTATTGACTAATTGCTATATGCAGGTACTTCTGATCCTCACAACAATCCTACCAAGTAGATATTACCATTTCCATTTTATAGATTAAAAAACTGAGGCTCAGGTATATTAAGTAGATTGCCATGGTCTCACAGCTATCACAGATTTGACATTATTCCTTTAAAACCTCCACACTGTCTTCCTACTCTCCTACTTAGATACACACTCTCTGGTCTTTGAGTACAAACTTATGAAATCCGACTTTGTTTATGAAGTTTTCCTGAAGCAATCAGAATAGTAAGGGTCAATTTTAACTCTAACTCCACAATTAAAGCACATCATTTACTTGGCACCTGTCTTGGAGAAACTGCACATCTATAAAACCAAATGCAACCACCTCTACACTGAGAATAAGTTAACAGAGTATGAATTAAGTACCAAAATCCGGAGAGGCTGCTAAGAAGTATAGTTAGGAACAGTCAGTTGCTAAGGAGGCATTTACAAGTGAGGGTGGTGATCTGAATGAAAGGCAAGGCGAAGGAGGAGGTGGAAAAGGAACAGGTATTGCAATACATTTATGTATAATTAATGCCCAGCCCCAGAGGGTAACCAAAGCCAAAGGAAGAAGTGGGGAAATGCAAGAGAAAGTGAAGCTGTAAGAGAGGGTCTTGCACACTATACTAAGGAGTTGAGACTTCTTAAGAGAAACCACTACTAAAGGATTTGATGCAAATATTGTTTTAGGGAGATTATTCTAACAGCTCTGATAATCTAGCAGCTGTGTGTAGGATGATTTGCAGTGGGTGTAACTAGAAATAGGGAGACCCATGACTTATACATTTTTTGCCACCAATAATTTAGTTATTTCTTATAATACATCATGTCTGTTATATATGAATTTGTTTGTTTACATATTTATATATTTTTTGTTTCTATAACATTCTTGGCTTCCTGACTAGCAAAGAACCACATGTTTCAGAGGCTGAAATTTTTAAGCTGTGCCACTGGAGGGGGAAATACAAAGTTCCATTCATATGCTATAGGAAAACACACGGAAAAGTGGCAAAATGTTCTTCACCAAAATGAAATCTCACACATAAACTAGAATGACCTGTCCACCCAAAGATCTTGCAAATGTTATGAATTTGCCAAGATTTTTCCCATCTCCAAATGATATCCCAGACACACTCATTGTACAATAATTTCTTCTTATAGAGACGGCTCACAAAAGAGAAAGAAAACATATTTCTTCTATCTCTCTACATAGGAACAGAGATAAGATTATGAAGAACAGACACAGAGAAGGTGGGAAGGAGAAATTTTTAAAATTTAATGAGAACAATACAAAACATACAAAATTAAGCTACAATGAGCACATCCTTCTGAAATATGCAAATTGTGACAATCCTTCACTGAGAATTCAGGCAAAGTAAATTAGATTACTGAAGCTCAGCAAGATATAAAATAAATATATCATCAGAACATTAGTTCTGAGGTGAGGCTATTGAAAGCCTACACCAAATTCTAATTCGGAGATTAATAACCAATTTCCCACATCCTAAAACAGGTTGACAAGCAAATACTAATTATTTTCTCCTCTCATGGTGTGTTAATCACAGCAAGAGGCATTCAACTTTGACTTTGAGGCTCCTCTTTAGGTAATTGGTATTAAAGAACAGATACTGACCCCCAACTCAATTTTTTAGATGCCAAGAAATCTCTAATTACCTCAAAGAATGTCAAATATTTTATTTCAATATTCAAAATAGGTATTTATAAAAAGTATCATGTATTTTAGCATAGTAGAGATAGAACAAGGGGATATTGTGATATTAAAATGTTACCTTAAACCATCCTGAGATCAGCTGAAGCAACAAAGTAATTGCACTTCCACTCTGTATCTCTGATAGTTAAAAACCTCATCCATAGAATAATAGCCTCATTTTCCACAAAAGTAAATCACTGTGATCACATTTGTGGGAAATACTGAACAAGGTACTACATTTAAAGGATGTAGTCTTACATATTATTTAATAATGCATACAACAGGCTCAATCTAAGGACAGCTGATATTCATTTAGATAGTCACTAAGAGATGGGGGAGAGGGAGATACTAAAAAAAAAGTTTCCATTAAAGACTAGCAAAATTGGCAAAATATAGGAATCTAGATCTTACTTAGAAAAAAGAAAAAAAACTACCCACACATAAAACTTTATTTGGCAAACAAATTCAATGGAAATGTTAAAAGATACAAATAGTACATCTACTCCCAAAAGAACATTCATAGCTTTTCAAAGCTTAATAAGGTAATGAAAATAACCACAATGGTCTTTTCCATCCGTTAGGCACAACCACTCAAGCTGGCATATAATCTTACTTTTTTAAGACATTATTTTTATTTTTTTTTTAATTTTTTTTAACGTTTATTTATTTTTGAGACAGAGAGAGACAGAGCACGAACAGGGGAGGGGCAGAGAGAGAGGGAGACACAGGATTGGAAGCAGGCTCCAGGCTCTGAGCCATCAGCCCAGAGCCTGACGCGGGGCTCGAACTCACGGACCACTAGATCATGACCTGAGCTGAAGTCGGACGCTTAACCAACTGAGCCACCCAGGTGCCCCTTAAGACATTATTTTTAAGTAATAATCTCTACACCCAATGTGGGGCCCAAACTCACAACCCTAAATCAAGAGTCACATGCTCCACCAACTGAGCCAGCCAGGTGCCCAGGCATGTAATTTTAATTTTAAAACATCTTGGTCTTTACTCATGTCTCTTCATTTTTAGTGACAGTTAATTCTTCAAGAGATTTATCTCCTCAAGGTTTTGACAATTCACACATTTGCAACTGAGTGCTTTGGTTATTACGTGAATAAATAGAAATAAACAAAGCAACTTATGAAACAATCTTTTTGACTGAGATAGGAAATGATGTTGGAATTAAAGAAAATAAACCCCTCAAGACTGAGTATAACGCAGAGGCTCCCATTTGCTGCCACATGACTCAGATGTTCAAACGCCATCTACCCCCCAAAATCCCTCATGATATCCAAGCTCCTAAGGATGGGTAGGTAAGTAATACCCCCAGATAAGAGCTATTCTTTTTTTTATTTTCAACTGAAATTTATTATCAATTCTACCTCCACTTATGACTTAAACACAATGCCTAAAATATTTTTCCCTAGGAAACTTTTAGGACCAAAGTGAAGTTTCCTTTGAAAAGGATCATCAGTTTTCCTTCACTACCATGAAAGGTAACATGGCTTATATTCAGAATTAAGCTACATAGAAATTTCACCTACAGAGCAAAGCCAAACCAAGAAGAGTTCACTGTTCAGTAATGTCAAAAGCATACCACATAATACATAATAATCACAAGTTTTTGAGTGCCTACCATGCGCTTAAACTACTTTCTGTGCATTCTTTTACTTAATCTTCACACTAATCTTATAGAGATAGATGTTTTATTATCCCTATACTACAGATAAATGAGGACTAAAAATAGTTAAGTAACTTGCCAAAGGGCCTCCCAAGCTAGTAATTGTACAGAGATGAATGTATGAGTACATAGCTGAATGGCTGAGGTCAATGAGCGTAAGCATTTTAAACTCTTTGACCTCAACCATTCAGCTATGTACTTAGGTTTGTCTGGCAATTTCATAGCCACTATCTCTAATATTTCTCCCAATCACCCTGTGAAATAAGAATGATTTTGATCATATACATCAGCAAATTGAGGCTGACACACAAGCCAAGTGACCTATCTATACTCACAATGGAGAAAATAGAACAGCAGTCAGGTTTTATGATGCCAAATCATCATGAAAGATAAACTTAAAAAATCTCTTTCAAAAATGCGTTTGCTACCTACTGCCATCTACTTGAGGAATAATCCTAATAAATTTGTGTTTCCTAGTTTACGTACCCATGGCAGATTAAAAGAGAACAAATATTTGCTTATGCCAGGGACTTTGCTGGGCACTTTACACACATTACTTCATCTAAACTTCAGAATACTATTATATAAGCAGTTATCCCACATGATCAGACAGGATTAGGAGTTAAATCATATACCCAAAGATTACACAGAAAAGTAAGAACAGCAAACAAGATCTATTAGACTCTTCATCACTATGGCAAATTCCATGAAGATCAGGATCAGTGGCATCCCTTTTTGTCAGTGATATCCCTAGACATTAACAAAATGTCTGCTAAATAAACCAAAGAGTATTTTATTTTATTTTATTTCATTTCATTTTTGAGAGAGAGAGAGAGAGAGAGAGAGAGAGAGAGAGAGAGAGAGAGAATCTTAAACAGGCTCCATGCCCAACACAGAGCCCAACATGGGGCTCAATCTCAGACGGTGAGATCATGACTTGAGCTGAAATCAAGAGTTAGACATTTAACCAACTGAGCCATCCAGGCACCCCCCAAATAGGATTTTAAATAAATATTTCATTGAGTGTAACATTTATAACGCATCATTCCCCCACCATTTCCTGAACACCTCTGGTCAAGAATTCAACCATCAGCCTACTAATAATACAATAAATATGACTATGAGAAGCCACTTAGAGCAAATGCAAAACAGTAGTAATAATAAATACTATTAGTAATAAGTAATACCAATAACCCCATAAGACATCCATTATGTCACCAATTCCTATGAATTATGATTCCACCCTGCCTTTCCCTTCCCATTACCGTCCTTCTAACCCAGATCCATAATCGTTGTCAAGATGAGGACTATGATTCCATATTCTCCACCCTTCACACTGATGCTAAAGTTATTTCCTAAAAATGCAAACTTGATCACTTTGTCTCCCTTTATAAAAGGGCTTTTGTCCCTCTATTGTCTTCAAAAATCAAATCCAAGAGCTGTGATAACTTTAAAAATGACACCAATCACCCTAACCTGATTTACCATTTTTCCTAAAAACTATCATCCATCCCAGCCTTGCTTTACTAGCAATTCCCTACATAAGCCCCAGGCATCCATGTGTTTGGTTATGCTGTTCTTGGACCCTTGCTTCCACCCACCCACACTCTTTACTTGTTAAAAGCATTCTTTTCTTTCCGAAGCCTAGTTTAAACACTTTAACAAGTAAGATTTATTTCTCAGATAACATTTCTCACTAAGTAAACACCTAAATCAGAGACTCAAGGCTTTATTCTAAGTTAACTCCCAAACCTTGATGTCCAAAACATGCTTGGAACAGCACTATTATTCTATCTTTTCTAATCTATAACATTCATTGCCTCTTAGGAAGTTCCAATAGGCACAAGTCACAGATTATTTTTTTTAATGTAGAACAAAATATAAGTGATTCATACTCTACAATGGAAACTAAAAGTTTTGTTTTAACATAGGATAGGCCAAACTGTATTACATCCAAATAACAACATGCTATATAAAACAGAGTATACATTAAGGTTTGAATTCCAGCTCTATCACCTTCTAACTTACTGTGTGACCTTGAGTATTACTTAGTGTTACTTAACCTCTTTGAGCCACCCTTTAGTTATAAAGATACTTATAAATCGCTATTTATAAGTTGAGAATAATATCAGTACCTAGCTCAGAGTGTTTGTTGTAAAGGTTAAATTATGCCAAGCATGTAAAGTACTAAGCAAAATATTTGTACATACTAAACAAATGGCAGCATATATCTACATACATATACACACATATGTATGTAAAACATTGTCAACCAGCTAGATTAGTTCTGATACTTAAAGAATAATATACCACATTAAATTCTTTCAAGTTATAAATAATAAAAAAATGGAAGCTATTATTAAATCCATAGAATATGCATAAATATGTAATCACTGACTTTCTTCAAAGGAACTGATACAAGATTTTCCTTTATTGGTTAAAGTTCTTAAAAATAAAGTCCTCTGCTGATTAATTAAATAGTAAACAGCTGATAGAGATATAAATAGATCAGTAACAGCTGAACTCTAACACGGTGTTAAAAATAGCATGTCACCGCCCCCAATACACGTGAATATTACCATAAATAACCACAACCTGTGCACAGAACAAAAGCAGCTAAACCTTTGTCTCACAACACAACTAAAAACTTTTCATGAAAAATATAAAATACATATCACAATATGGACCAGGGATTCCCAAATCAAAGTTAAATCAAAAGGAAACTACTGCTCTCAAGTATACATAAATACACTTAGAAAGTATTACATAGATTAGCAATCTACAGTTCATTTAACATTATGAACCAACTTATGAATAAACTAAGCCATGAGATATTCAGTGATGTCATAATTCCATTTCTAAACAAGAGTCCTACTATACTCCTGGCCCTGAGTGACAGGTCTGGAAACCCAGTCAAGAGAATAATGCAAACAGAAGGCCATAACTCACTCAGTTCAAAACTCAAAATGCCACTTGGACACCCTTTAAACTATCAGGGCAGAGACAGAGTTTACTGCATTACACCCTCCTATACTATTTGAATTTTCTGTTTAAAGGGAAAGAGAGTGAAATGTATGTGAAGGAGTAAATAAGCATCTAATTCTGAAACTCTCAAGAGACCTAAAAGCTCAGGAAGATGGGCAATTAGCAAAGTGGTCAATATCAGTTTGACAAAAATTAAAAATAGTTTGATACCTGGTTCTGGCAAGAATGTGGAGAAATTGCACTCTCATATACTGGGGATGAGAATATAAAGTGCTACAACCTTTTTGGAAAATGATTCAGCAATACCTATGAAGCTTTTTTTTTTTTTTAATGGTTGTTTATTTTTGAGAGAGAGACAGGGGGACAAAGCATGTGCATGCGTGAGCAGGGGAGTGGGAGAGAAGTGGGGGGGGGGGGGTGGGTGGGGAGAGAATCCCAAGCAGGCTTCCTGCTGTCAATACAGAGCCTGACACAGGGCTCAATCTCACCAACCATGAAATCATGACCTGAGCTGAAATCAAGAGTCAGAGGCTTAACTGACTGAGCCACCCAGGCACCACAAAGATTTTTAATGCTTATACTCTTTGACTAATTCCACATCCAGAAATCTAACCTATAGAAACACTGAAATATTCACACACATGTGCAATGGCAAATGCATAAGCATGTTCACTAAGCAAGGCTAATAGAAGTTAAAAACTGGAGACAGATAATGCCAAACCAAACTACATACGTGCATCTGATGATATATCAGACATCACAATCACAATATCACAATCATAAAAAATAATGAAGTAGAGTTATTGGTACTGAAATTAAAATATATCAAGATATACAGTAGTCCCTTTTCACAGAAAGAATGATATATATGCTAATATACCATTAGAAAACGAAAATCTGAAAGAATGTATACAAAATGTTCACCGTGCTTATCTCCACCAAAAAATATCTTAAATTGGGGTGCCTGGGTGGCTCGGTTGGTTAAGCAACCAACTCTTGATTTAGGCTCAGGTCATGATCTCATGGACGTGGGATGGGGCCGTGCACATTGGGCTCTGTGCTGACAAGTGTGGAGCCTACTTGGGTCTGTCTCTCTCTCTGTCTCTCTCCGTCTCTCTCCCTGCTCACACTAGCATGCTCTCTCTCAAAAGTAAACATTTTTTAAAAAAAAAGAAATCTTAAATACTTTAAAATTAAAAGAGAATATTTTATTCAATAAGCTTAGCAAATTTTCAATTCCACATTCTGGTCATTTAGAGGAAGAGAGCAAGGGGCACCTGGACGGCTCAATTGGTTAAGGTCCGACTTCGGCTCAGGTCATGATCTCATGGTTCGTGGGTTCGAGCCCCACATTGGGCTCTGCCTCTCCCCTTTCTCTGCCTCTCCCCTGCTCGCACTGTCTCTCTCTCTCTCTCTCAAAATAAGTAAATATTTTTTTAAAAATTTAGAGGAAGAGAGCTAAAGGAAGATAAAAAGCAAAAAAAGCAAAAGGGGCACCTGGGTGGCTCAGTCGGTTAAGCGGCCGACTTCAGCTCAGGTCATGATCTCGCGATCCGTGAGTTCAAGCCCCGTGTCGGGCTCTGTGCTGACAGCTCAGAGCCTGGAGCCTGTTTCAGATTCTGTGTCTCCCTCTCTCTGGCCCTCCCCCGTTCATGCTCTGTCTCTCTCTGTCTCAAAAATAAATAAATGTTAAAAAAAAAAAATTAAAAAAAAAGAGACAAAAAAAGAAAAAAAAGCAAAAGAGGGATACACACTCAACTGCATGACATACAAAAGCAGAATCTGCTAGGAAAAAAAGAGGTAAACATCAAGGGAAATCAAAGAGGAAAGAAGTCCAATAAATTCAAAAGGGCTAGTCATCATCTTGCACATGTGAACAACAGACTTCAGATGTAAAATCACTGACTTTTGAACTGTACTTAAGAGTTTTCACAGCTCACTTCCTTTTTGTTCTTTCAGATTACAAGATTCAATTCTGAACGGAATAGCTTCAACAACCCACCAGAATTCTTTACCTGAGGTAATTCAAACTAAGAGATTTGGTATAACTACGGTCTTCAGGATTCTTGCCCTTAAAACAGTTGTAAAACTGAAAAAGCATAAGATTAACCTTTACACAACACAGCACACACAGGAAATGTAATTTATACAACACAAGATTTCCTGACAGATTGGATGTATGAATCTGTATGAATCAACATGAAAGAAAGGAGTCAAGAACAATACCAAAGTTTTTAACCTAAGCAATTTAGAAGGATGTAGTTGCGTCTGTGTGAGCTGGGAGGGTTAAAGGAGGTAAGGTTTTGTTTTTGTTTTTTTTTTTAATCTTTTATTGAGGTTGAGGGAGGGGTTAGCAGTTTGGCTTTGGACATATTAAATTTGAGGGAGCTGTTAGACATCATGTGGAAATGTCAAAAAAGCAGTTGGATAAGAACTCAGAGTTCAGGAAAGAAGTCTGGGCTTGACATAAAAATTTGGTTGTCACCAACCACATACAAAGAATGTGAAGTCAAGAGATGGGATGAAATCACCAAGACAGCAAGTACAGACAGACAGGAAGACCAAGGACAGAGCCTTGGAGCAGTCCAAAATTTACAGGTCAGGGAGAAAAAGACCAAGCAAAAGAAATTTAAAATGTGACCAGTGAAGTATGAGAAGAACCAAGGGAAAGTGATATGTCCCAAAAGTTACGGGAATGATGTTTTCCAAGAATATGGGAGAAATCAACTACGTCAAATGATGCTGAAAAATCAAGTAAGATAAAAAACAAAAATTGACCACTGGAAAAGCAACTTGGAAGCCACTGATGGCCTTGACAAGAACTGTATAGATATAGCAGCAAATGAAAGCTTGACTGGAATGATTCAAGAGAAAATGAATGAAGAGGAATGAGAAACCACACCTATAGACAAATCTTTTAAGAAGTTTTGCTCTAAAGGGAAGCAAAGAAATGTGCATGCACAGCCAAGAAAACCAACCTACTGAATGAGAGAAAACACCTGCAAATCATTAATCTATTAAGGGGTAAATATCCAAAATACATAAAGAACTCATCCAACACAAGACAAAAACAAAAACAAAAAACCAATCTGATTTAAAAATGGGCGGAGGATCACAATAGACACTTTTCCAAAGAAGACATACAGATGTCTAACAGGTACATGAGAAAATGTTCAACATCATTAATCATGAAGGAAATATAAATCAAAACCACAATGAGATATCACCTCACACCTGGTGGAATGACTATTACCAAATAGATAAGAAATAACAAGTGTTGGCAACGATGTCAAGTAAACAGACTCTTTGTACACTGTTGGTGGGAATGTGAATGGGTTCAGCCACTACATAAAATGGTACGGAGGTTAAAAAAAATACAACTATCATAAGATCTAGCAATTCCACTTCTGAGTATTTACCTGAGGATAATGAAAACATTAACTCCAGAAGATATATGCACCCTCATGTTTACTGCAGCATTATTTACAATAGCCAAGGTATGGAGACAACCTAAGTGTTCACTGATGGATGAATGAATACACACACACACACACACACACACACACACACACCATGGAATATTATTTAGCCATTAAAAAAATGAAATCTTGCCATTTGTGACAACATAGATTGACCTTGAGGGCATTATGCTAACTGAAATTGAGAGAGAGAAAGACAAATACTGTATGATTTCACTTACATGTGGGATCTAAAAATAAACAAAAAAACAAGCTCATAAATACAGAGAACAGACTGGTAGTTGCTAAAGGCAGGGGGTGAGGGTAAGAAGAAATGGGTGAAGGGTGTCAAAAGGTACAAAATTCTAGTTATAGTACAGGGATGTAATGTATAGCATGGTGACTATAGTTTATATTACTGTACTGCATATATGAAAGTTGCTATAAGAGTAGACCTTAAAAGTTCTCAACAGAAGAAAAAAATTCTGTAACTATGTATGGTGATGGATGTTAACTAGACTTATGATGATCATCTTACAATATATACAAATAGTGGATCATTATGTTGTATACCTGAAACTCATATAATGTTGTATACCAACATTATATATCAAACTCATATAATGTTGTATATCAATTATACCTCAATAAAAAAATTTCTATCAAAAAAGATGAGCAATAGCTGGAAGGGAAAGTGAAGTCAAGATAGTTTTTTTATTTTTTTTTAATTATTTTTTTCAACGTTTATTTATTTTTGGGACAGAGAGAGACAGAGCATGAACGGGGGAGGGGCAGAGAGAGAGGGAGACACAGAATCGGAAACAGGCTCCAGGCTCTGAGCCATCAGCCCAGAGCCTGACGCGGGGCTCGAACTCGCAGACCGCGAGATCGTGACCTGGCTGAAGTCGGACGCTTAACCGACTGCGCCACCCAGGCGCCCCAAGATAGTTTTTTTAAAAGAAAAAACATTTTTTATATACGAATAAGAATAATCCAGTAGAGAAGGAGGGTACTTCTTAGAAGGGCACCCTGAAGATTCAAAAATGACTTCTTAAAGGAACTGTCTATGCTGAATCATGAAGGCTGAGTAAGAGTCAAGATGAGTGGAGAAGGGATTTAAACAGAATGAGCAAACAGAGGTAAGAAACAACATGGGGGGCGGCAGTAGGGGGAGACTGAGGAGAAGGTCTGGCATGTGAAGTATAGCACTGAGGCTCAAGAAGAAAGAAGTCACCAAGCCTTTTAAGACATATCAAGCAGTACAACCTTTATCATATAGATGACAGGACAGTTGCCACTACAGGGTTTAGGCAGGAAAGTACTGAGATCAAACTGACATTGTTTGAGGCGTACTAGATTGAAGGCAGAAAGACCAGTTATGAGGGTACTAAAATGAAGAAATAATAAGATTCTAAACTAGGATCTTAGTTAGTAGTGAAAGGGGTTTAGTGATTGATCCTATGTGTTCAGTGTTGAAGAAAGCAGTTTCCAGTGTGGGCTACTGGATGATAATGCCATTATCTATATTTGGAAATATTGGAGGGGGGTGGTGAGTGAATGATTCATTTCAGTTTGGAGTATATTGCTTTTGGAGTCTCTATAGGACATCCAAGTGAGTAAATGTCAGCAGGCAGAGGACAGAAAACTTGGAACTTAGGGCTCAAGATATCTGAAAGGTATCAGCATTTGAGTGGTTACTAATATTGTGATGTATGAAATGATCCAAAAGTAACAATCACAGGGAAAACAATGACTGAACTTTTAGAAACACTAGCATTTAAGGAGAAATTAATGGAGAAAATGCTTGAAGGAACACCAGATAGGATAGTCAGGTATATGAAAATCAGGAAAAGAAACATCCAAGATGCCAGGGAAATGGCCAAGGGCTAACAATACCTCTCCCAGTGTAAAAAAGAGACACCGTAAGTGATCTGAATAAGCTGACAGAAATCAGAGCTCAAGATAAGTCAAGTCACCTAACTGACTGGGCTTTCCGATTCTGTTGCATTAATTAATCAAAAACTAATAGGACCTACAGTGCCATCCCTTCCTGAGATCCTTAAGTAGTTAAGCCAATTTGAGTAGAAATACCTAAAGGGACCAGATACAGTTACACTACTACCTATAGGAAAAGATTAGTTACAGTTTTAGTAGAAGAGTATTTATGGTTGCTCTATGTAAAGGAAATTGATAATATAATTCTTAATAAACCAAAAGTTGCTGGCAAGCATAATAAAATGAATAAGAATTTTTTTGCCTTTTATCATTCCTAACTTCTTGTTACACATTACCTATGACTTCACATAAGCTCAACTAACAATTAAAATCTTACAGCCTTGTATAACAAGTATGATAATGTAAAAATCCGTAATGTTAGTAATTAGGGGGAAATATCAATCCAATAAAAATTTATCAGAAACGGAAAGAATTTCTGAAGTTAGAAGAAAAAAGGTAACTTGAAAGGCGCAGGGGGAAAATAAATAAAGCAAGGATCAAGTTCCATTTCTTGATTCAATGAATGTTCTACTTTATCACTTTTTGGCAGACAATTTGTCAAACTAAAAAATCACTTACTGTTGGATGACTGTACTGTAAGTGTACTAACTGGGAGTGACACAAGTGTTTGGTCCCACCCATACAGAAGAACTCCACAAAGAACTTTAAAAAAAAAAATCAATAGGAAGCATATTTTCCTGTGAGTGTCTAAAGCAAATTTACTGATATAAATTGTAGACAGAATATGACAGAATTATTTATTCCAAATGAGAAAGTTAATAGCATTTTCGTGGAGTGGGATGGGTAACTCCTAAGGTGTGAGTCATTGGATTAAATAACAACTGGATCCAGGATTTAGCCAAAGCTGTAAAAGCAGGATTCAGGCTACAGAAGAACAAACATGTGTTCTCTGGCTGGAAAGAAAAAAAGCTGCGTTGAGTTAGTGCCTCCAGAGTTTGAATGAGTCACAGAGACAGAGTGGAGAAGATAGCACAACCAGACTCACCTTCAGCACATGGGGAAAATCTGTACTGTTTTCTTATCTTCTGATGTATTCCCTCCCTTAATAATTTACTATTAAAAATTTTTAAATTACATTCAAGAAAGCTAAAATAAAAGTTACTTCCAAATCTACTATTCCAAGGATCTGGATAGGCTTTGCCACATTGCTTTGTACATGAACTAGATCAACATACAAAGCAACATCACTAACACAATCTTTCTATCCAGCGTTATCAATTTTGCTAATTTAATATAAGCAACTTGTTAAATATTTATTTCTGTGATCACTAGCAAGAAGGAATGTTTACTTGCTGTATACATTGATCTTGAATGAACTGACTGCTTATATCTTTGGCCTGTTTATCTACAAAAGTCTTGATGGCCTTCTTTTATGTTAAGAAGGACATTTTATGTGTTACATATTTTCACTTTTCTGTCAAAATAAATGCAAATGAAGTCCCATTTCCATTTTTCTCATTTTTCATGGAACCAAAGTTTTCAATGTTTTTTTAGATAGCCATTAATTTTAATTGCCTTCACTTGGTTTTAGGTTCTGGTAGTTGCTCATCTACCAATAAATCCTGAAGTGGTTTCCATTATTAGTCATACTACATGTGTTAGAACTTTTCACTTGCCTACTCTAATCATTCCACGTTAACTATTACATCATAGAACTGTGTTCCTTCTCAAATCTAGTGCTATCATCTATTCTTTTAAAGAAACATTTTTGTGACTAAGTAATGATAAGAAATTTAATGGGTTTCAAGCAACTGTACTCCCAGGTATCTACCCAAGAGAAATCAAAGACAAAAAGAAATGTACACAAATGTTCCTAGCAGCAATAGTTCCTTGTTTATAATAACCAAAAGTTGGAAACAAACCAAATGTTTATCAATTACTGAACAAATAAGATATATCGGCAATAAAAGAGCGTCTGGGTTGCTCAGTTGGTTAAGTGTCTGATTCTTGATTTCGGCTCAGGTTAGGATCTCACAGTTCTTGAGTTGGAGTGTCACACCTGGCTAGGGATTCTCAGTCTCTCTCTCTCTCTCTCTCTCTCTCTCTCTCTCTCTCTCTCTCTCTCTCTGCCCCTCCCTCACTCACTTGAGCATGCACCCTCCTTTTCTCAAAAATAAACATTTTTTAAATAAATAAAAATGAACTATGATGTATTTTACAAGATAGATGAACCTCAAAAACAATGCTGAGCAAAAGAAGCCATTCACAAAGGAATATGATTTTGTTTATTTGTTATTTCTAGAATATGCGAATTTACAGAGACAGAAAGCTGATCCGTGGTTGCCTAAAGCTGGGTGTGGGATAAAGGACTGAATGCAAATGGGCAAAAGGAAACTTTTTGGGTGATGAGAATATTTTACAGCTGGATTATGGTGATGGTAACAAACTACAGATGTACTAAAAATCATTCACTTCAAGTAAACACAACTGACATGTACAATAGGGATATTTTATGGAGTGTAAATTATATATTAATAAGACCATTTTTGAAAAGCCACTGAACAGGGGCGCCTGGGTGGCGCAGTCGGTTAAGCGTCTGACTTCAGCCAGGTCACGATCTTGCGGTCCGCGAGTTCGAGCCCCGCGTCGGGCTCTGGGCTGATGGCTCGGAGCCTGGAGCCTGTTTCCGATTCTGTGTCTCCCTCTCTCTCTGCCCCTCCCCCGTTCATGCTCTGTCTCTCTCTGTCCCAAAAATAAATAAACGTTGAAAAAAAATTAAAAAAAAAAAAAAAAAAAGCCACTGAACAGAGGAAGGATAAGAAGAATAAATAGAGGGATGCCTGAGCGGCTCAGTTGGTTAAGTGTCTGACTTCGGCTCAGGTCATGATCTCATGCTTCCTGAGTTTGAGCCCAGCATCAAGCCAGAGCCTGGAGCCTGCTTCAGATTGTGTCGCCCTCTCTCTCTGCCCCTCCCCAACTCGCTCTCACACGCACGCACTCTCTCTCAAAAAAAAAAAAAAAATTTTTTTAAATCTAAAAAAAAAAAGAATAAATATACACACACCCATATTGACCTTGAAATATAAAAATTTAAGGAGTTCAATTTGTCAATAATAAAAGTAGCAGGAAGTATTTTAAATAACAAATATTTCGTGCTTCCAAGACTGACATAAAAGAAACATTTTCACAAGCTGATCATGGGAGAATAAACTGTCTGGAAAGCAGTTTACCAAGGTATACCAAGGGAGCTTTTAAAATGTGACTTTTGATTCACTTCTGAAAATTCAGCCTAAAGAAGTAATAAAACAAAAATGTGAATAAAGATAGATCTATGTATAAAGATATTCAGCAACGCAAAATTTATAATAGTTTCCAAGCAATGGTAACTATAACAATGGAAGGATGGTTAAGAAAATTACAGCCCATTCATGAATATCATACAGTCTTATAAAATGTTTGTGGGCCTATGGCCCAGTGTAGAGAATGACATCATCACCACCACTGCAGCTATTACCAGGGCCTGCACTCAAGAGGAAGATGCTCTAAGAAAAAGATACCCACCATTTCCTGACTATCACAGCTAGGAGAGTGCTTGCTAGAGACATATCCTGTAACTTTGCAAATGATGCTACATTTGAAATTAAGAAATGTGACCTTCATGGATTAGAAGAGGGCCCTCCTATCATAACAGTGCTCATCAGGGAAGAGGGACTCAAATAGCAGAGAATGATCAGACTCTTCACCAAGAGCATTAACAGAATATTATTCGTGGTTTTTATCGCTCATGAAGTGTCAAGAAGGTTGTGCGGAACTTGAGATTGGATAAATATCATGGATCATCTCATCTCAACCTACTGGGCTTTTGCTTTATTTGTGGCCCTTCTGTCCCAGAAATTTGTAGAGTTTACAGAACAAAGAGAAGCCTGTACTAAAGACAAAGAAGGATCAATGCACATGTATGCCAAGAACTGCTAGCTACTGGGGCAATGACATTGTCAGAGCTCAGCTCCCCCTGGGAGCCGGTATGGGTCTGGCCTGTAAATACAATGGAAAAGATGAGTTCTGCTTGACTTTATATTCGAAAATTACAATATGACAGTTTTGTGGAAATCAACCTTTATTTTCATCTGTGGGAATAACTGCTGTGGAATGGGAGCATCTGCTGAGGGAGCAACAGCCAGCACTGATTACTACAAGAGAGAAAATTTTATTCCTGGGCTAAGAGCAGATGGAATGTATGTTCTATGTGTCCAGGAAGCAACAAAGATCGTAGCTGCCTATCATAGATCTGTGAAGGGGGTCATGCTGATGTAGCTGCAGACTCACCAACATCCAGGACACAGTATGAGTGACCCTAGAGTCAGTTATCATACACAAGAAGAAATACAAGAAGAGTGACCTTATTATGCTTCTCAAAGATAGAAGAGTAGACAGCAATATAGCCAATGTTGAAGAATTAAAGGACATTGATGTTGAAGTGAAGAAACAAATTGAGAATATGGTCCAGTTTGTAGCAGTTGATTATGAACTAACTTTAGAAGAATTAAGCCATCAATCTACACCAACAATCCACCTTTTAAAGTTTATGGTGTGAATCAGTGAATCAAGTTTAAGTGGGTCATTTAAAGGAAGACTGTAAATTCATCATTATGTCTTCAATGAAACATTCATAGTCAACTTTAAGAGATTTTGTGGTCTCAACTTTAAAAGGGCTAAAACCCATAAAACAAACAAAGCTTTGTGAATGTGTTTATGCTATGCTATAAAATTAGGTTTAAAATTTTGGGGAAAAAAATGTAATGGGTTCCAAAGGTTGAGTGATGCAGTGGAAAGCACAATGTCTTCCCTACATCCCACAGTTTCCTAATTTCCCTCCACAGAAGCAGACATGTTACCAGTCTCTTCTATATTAAGAAATGATTTTTTTTAACTGAAACAAACCAACGAATGTTTAAAACTCTAGCTCAAAATGTTTAAAGGAAAAACTCACAAATTCTTACATTCAGAAAAACATGGAGGAAGAAATATAAACACTATGTAATTAACATGACCCAAGTAGCAGATGATACAAAGGTATACATTTGGGAGTTAGGAGGCATTGCGTCAAATCTCTGGGAAGATAGAACAGGAGACTTGACATGTAGGGTAGGACCTCTCTCATATCTGTACTTAGACAAATAACTCATCCTAAAATAAAATCCAATCCTTAAGGCAAGAAGAATTCTTCCCTCGTCTGTCAGTGAGTCACAAAGCTGTCTTGAGCTGATTTTGTCTATCAAATCAGAAGACACAGCACTTTTCTCCTGTCATGGGAATTACATAAATATGTTTTATAAACAAAAGTTATTATAATAAGAGGAATCCTCTAATATGTTTTTAAGTAACAAACTATATTCCATAACTGTGGAGTCAAACTCCTGCCTTTTGCTTCCTGACAATGTTACTCAACTAATTTGTTCTCCAACACAGAAATAATGACCCCTATAGTGGGCTATCTACTGCAGCTATAACCCTGCAGAGAAGGGGAGAGCTTCTAAAGATCTAAGAATAAATGTATTGAAATACAACTTTCATTCTTATCCCTCGCAGGGAAAAAAATAAATAATCATCTTCATTATGACTGCCACCATAAACTGAGGTACCATACAGTGACTTGCTTACAGATGAAAATTTCCAAAGGGATGGAATAGCTGAGTCACTTTAATTAAGTATGTCATATATAGTCAGTGAAAGAAAATGATATAATATTATGAAAGTCATCTATTTCTGTAGTCTGTTAGGAGTTCCAAAATGAATTAACATGGTTGCTGACTCGGAAAGTGATTTTCACATACTCAGATTTCTCTCTTAAAGCATTTGGATACATTCTTTTTCTGGGATTAAGTTAAGTAACATCTATGCACCAACTGAGTCATTACTGTAGGTCATGCTCTACCAACAGTTTAGTTGTTTACCTTACAAAGTTAGCTTTTACTAGAATGGACTAATTGAGCTGTAACATTCTCTTGGGCTTTATGCTGGTTCCTAAATTTAAAATTGAAACATCAGTTGAAGAAAACTAGGTACAACCTAACAGCCTATGTAATTTAACTACAAATATATTAAGCTACATGCATTAGTTTCAGAACAAAAAGAATTGGAAAAAAAAAAAAAACTCTATAAAATCAAATGAGATTTTTACTGCTGAAAAAGTCTACAAAATACCCTCAACAGTAAGATAATTTAGGCCCCAGGGGCGCCTGGGTGGCACAGTCGGTTAAGCGTCCGACTTCAGTCAGGTCACGATCTCGCGGTCCGTGAGTTCGAGCCCCGCGTCAGGCTCTGGGCTGATGGCTCGGAGCCTGGAGCCTGTTTCCGATTTTGTGTCTCCCTCTCTCTCTGCCCCTCCCCCGTTCATGCTCTGTCTCTCTCTGTCCCAAAATAAATAAAAAACGTTGAAAAAAAAATTTTTTTTAAAAAGATAATTTAGGCCCCAAAGAAGCTGCCTATACTAAACATAAGACATAATAGTAAAGCTGGGGTAGGGAAACGGGGACTTCAAAATACCTAAATAAAAAATGAGCTAAATTTCAAATGACAAATTTAAGAATTGCTCACTTGACTAACAATATTATTGGAAATAAATGACTGCATTAGAAAGAATCTTATATACCAGTAAAAATAGGTAACATTGATTGAATCCTTCCTATGTGCCAGATTCTATATTAAGTCCTTTACATGTATTATTAACTCATTTGATTCTCACACCCCTCCTATGAGGTATTATTACTATCCCCACATTATAAACAAGTAATATGAGGCACAGAGAGGTTAAATTACTTGCCAGAAGTCACCAAGTGAATAGAAGAAGAACCAGGGCATGAACCCACACAGTGATCTCTTAAACTGCAGTCCCTAACTCCCCCCTCTAACCTCCCAACTCTTAACCAGTCTACACACTGTCTTTTTAATTTTAGTTCAATTTCCCATTTCACAGATGAGGAAACTCTGTCCCCCAAGGTAGACAGAAAATTCATTCAAGGCTGAAAAATATTTTTTTAAGTAATCTGCCAGCCCAAAGTGGGGCCTGAACTCACGACCCCAAGATCAAGAGTTGCATGCTCTACTGAGCTAGCCAGGCATCCCGAGGCTTGAGACTATTTAATAACAATACTAGTACTAGGACTCAGGTTTCCTATTTACATTCTGCTTTCCTATTTCACATTGGGCTTTTCCTATTTTCCTGTCATTTTTCCTATTTTACAGTGAGCTTTCCCCATATTTTGTCTTTTAAAAAAAAATAATTTGGGGGCACCTGGGTGGCCCAGTCAGTTGAGCGTCTGATTCTTGATTTTGGCTCAGGTCATGATCCCAGGGTTGTAGGACCAAGCTCCATGTTGGGCTCTGCGCTCAGTGTAGGGCCTGCCTGGGATTCTCTTTCTCTTTCCGCCTGTCCCTCTCCCCTGCTTGTGTGCTCTCTCTCTCTAAAATAATAAAAATAAACAAATAAATAAAATGATTTGTTTTTCTGTGTATACTTACTGTTGAAGTCAGGAGAGTACAATAAAGTACAGAAGAAAATTAAAATCATTCCTCCCGGCTTCCAAGAATAACCCATGTCAACATTTTAACATACTTCTTTATATGCAATGTAAGACCAACACTCTGCTTCCCTACCCCATATTTTCAAAGAAGTTTAGAGACATAATTTATATATAGTTGTATATTTACTTGACTTTTTCATTTACGTCATTATTTTTCATGGTATTAAATATTTTTGAAAATATGACTAGCAAATGACATTTCATAAATTTCATTAATTTAGACTATATATGGTAAATTCTTGCAATTACTCTGTGATGAAACTGTTATACCTACATCTTTTTGCAACATCGCTGATAATGTTCTAGATTAGGTCCCTAGAAATGACATTACTAAAATTAAAGGGTATGACAATATCTAACAATTATGGGGTTAACACTATTGCCAAATTACTCTAAGCACTTCACAGATATTTGCTTGTTTAATCCTTGCAACAGAGAGAGCAAGGGACCCCATAAGAGAGGGAATGAATGCCTAGAGAATAAGTGACTTGCCCAAGATCATACAGCTAAAAAGTGACAACCAGGATTGTCTACCTCACACCCAGGTAGTGAGGCTCCAGGATCCATGCTCTTAATCACTATGCTGGCCTATTTTACTTACACACCTTTTCAATGTGATGTGAAGTCTCCTAGAAGTTTACTACGAATGTACAAATATCCTCTCAGGAACCTGTAGTTTTAGTAAGCATCCCAGGAGATTCTAAAATTTGAAAGCCACTATCCTGATCTAAAAATTTTAAAAGAGAACATTTAACGGCACCTGGGTGGCTCAGTCAGTTGAGCTTTCAACGCTTGATTTCAGCTCATGTCATGATGTCATGGCTGTGAGATCAAGCCTGCACTGGGATCTGCACTATCAGTGTTTGGGATCCTCTCTCTCTGCCCCTCCCCTGAATGTTCTCTCTCTCTCTCTCTCTCTCTCTCTCTCTCTCTCTCTCTCTCTCTCTCAAAATAAACATTAAATAAATAAATAAATAAGAACATTTAACAAAGCCTTCTCACAAAACCTCTGATAGTTACATTGATGTTTGAAAATGGATGAAAGAACCAAGAGAGTACTCAAAAATGATTAAAATAAATCTTTATGACCTTGGATTAGGCAATAGCATCTGAGATACGACCTAAAAAGCACAAGTGACCATATAAATGAAGAATTTTAAGATCATTAAAAATTACTTGAAAAATAAAAGGTAAGCTGAACTTCATCAAAATTAAAAACTTCTCTGCTATAAAAGACACCATGAGGACAAATACTATGTTATTCCACTTACATGAGGCACTTAGAATAGGCAAATTCATAGAGCCACACAGTAAAAATAGAGGAGTTATCAGGGACTGGGGTAGAAGAAGAAGGACAGTTATTGTTTAATGAGTACAGAGTTTCTGTCTGGGGTGATGGAAAAGTTCTGAAAATGAATAAAGGTGATAGTTTCACAGCACTGTGAATGTATTTAATACCAGTGAATTGTACCCTTAAAATACTAAAAAATAGTAAATTTTATGTTATGTATGTTTTACTGTAATAACAAAAAAGGCACCATCAAAACAACCTATAGAATGGAAAAAAAATTTTTGAAATCACTCAGCTGATAAGGGAATTATATCCAGAATATACAACTCAACAATAAAAAGATAAATAACCTAATTTTTAAGTGGGAAAAGGACATGAACATTTCTCCAGAAAAAAAAAAAAAACATACAAATAGCCAGTAAGTACATGAAAAGATGCTCACAACATTATTAATTAGGGAAATGCAAAACAAAAATCAAAGTGAGGTATCACTTCATACTAGCTGGCTACAATAAAAAAGACAATAACAAGTGTTGACCAGGAAGTAGAGAAATCGAACCTTCATACACTGCTGGTAGAAATGTTAAATAGTATAGCCACTTTGGAAAACAGTTTGGTGGTTTCTTTAGACATTAAATATGGAGTTATGATATGACCCAGCAATTCTATTCCTAGGTATATAACCAAGAGAGCTGAAAACATATGTCCACAAAAAAACTTGTACATGTATGTTCACAGCAGTATTACTCATAATAGCCAAAAAGTAGAAACAACCCAAACATCCATCAACTGAGTATGTAGTAAAAGTGATAAATGAAATATGGTATATCCCTACAATGGAATATTACTTGGCAATAAAAGGTATAAAGTACAGATACATGCTACAACATGGATGAACCTTGAAAACACCAGAGTGAATGAAAGAAGCCAGACACAAAACTCCACATGTTATATGATTCCATTTATATGAAGTAACTCCTGGATAGGCAAATGTATAGAGGCAGAAAGTAGATTAATGGTTGCCAGAGGCTTGAAGAGGAGGAAATGAAGAGTGATTGTTAAATGGGTACAGTTTCTTTGGGGAGCAATAAAAATGTTCTGGAAATAAATAGTGGTAATAGTTGTAAATTTTGTGAGCATACTAAAAACCACTAAAGTGTAAACTTTAAAAAGTTAAAAAATAAACTAAAAATACATTTAAGAAATTCATGATAAGTACATAAATTTTGAAATAAAGCTCTTAGAAGTAGTAATTTAAGATTGTAAATATGTGAATTTTGAGAGAATTAGGGAGGACACTCGACAGGATAAAGTCTGCACAGACAATGGAAATAAAGATAGAAATGTCAAAACTGTCGAAAAGTTAAGAACTAGAAAAGTACAATGTCAGGCAAACAAAAGTTTTAAAAGTCACATTGAGGAAGACAGAAAAGTGAGTTTCAGAGTAGAGAAGAAACAAAAGAAAGAACCACCAAAACAAAATCATTCAATGTCTAATATAACATTAGACATTAAATAACTGTCTAAGCAGTTCCTTGATGACCTTGAAAAATACTTTAAGTTTACCTGTTAGTAAAGAAGAGGCCAAGATACATATATGATCTAAATTTATAAAATTAAAGGAGATATGTACAAATTTCACCAAATGTAGAGCACTAGTAATTCAGAACAAAACTCAAATTTAACCAGAATACTTTGGGGCCATATGATAGCATTTGCTTTTACACAGCAAACTTATAGGACAAGAGGAACTGAATTATGTTGGATTACCTGTCAACAAATCAGAAACATTCCAATTTGTCCTAAATAGGCTGAGGTAATAATGAAAGATGGATGATGGTACATGCGGGCTAGAATGTTAGCTTCGTAGAGTCAGGGACTTTGTTTTGGTTAGAACAGTGTGGGGAACATAGGAAGTGCTCAGTGATGGCTAAATCAATCAACAGGATTTTGAAATCTGTAGAATACTGTGTTTAAGTTTTGGGAATTCACATGTAGATTAAGGAATTCTACACATCTAGAAACGGAATTGTAATGTATGAAAAGCCAGAGATATAGGACTAGACTTTCAGAGGATGAAAAGAATTTCTCTTTAAATACCACACTGACTAGAGGTAGATAAGTCTATATAACTTGCTTGTGTTGTTAAATACTTAAACATATTCATAAATCTCCTCTATTTTTTACATTGTCAGTATAACAGAAAATATAATGGCTCCATAAACTTCTAAAAAATTAACTATTTAATGGTAAAAATAATTATATACACATAGAATTCATCATAGACAAATAAAAGGAATACATAATACAGAAAATAAAATCTAGGGGCGCCTGGGTGGCGCAGTCGGTTAAGCGTCCGACTTCAGCCAGGTCACGATCTCGCGGTCCGTGAGTTCGAGCCCCGCGTCAGGCTCTGGGCTGATGGCTCAGAGCCTGGAGCCTGTTTCCAATTCTGTGTCTCCCTCTCTCTCTGCCCCTCCCCCGTTCATGCTCTGTCTCTCTCTGTCCCAAAAATAAATAAACGTTGAAAAAAAAAAAAAAAAAGAAAAGAAAATCTAAAGACAAAGATACAATTTAAGTAAAATATAATAGACAAAATCAGTATCTACAAGATCTAAGAAGAAAACATAAAACCATGTTAAAACCTAGACAGTACTAACTCTAGAACAATGAGCACAGAAGACAAAGTTCCCCACCTTGAAAGAATTCAAGATAACGGAAAAGAAAAAAACTATAATGACAATCCCATAACAGAGATGAGAACAATTTCTAACAATGACCAATTTGGCTAAAGACATCCTACTGTAAAGCATTAGTATTTCATAAAAAGTTTCTATGCCTGTCATATAAATACTAAAATCAATACCAATAAAAGGTATTTACATAAAAATATCACTAACAAGTTTGTATTTAAGCATTTAATTAACATAATTATGGCAAAATTTTGTTTCTTAAATCAAAGTACTCTATTGTTAGAATGACAAATGGCACTATTCGGTTATTTCACTTTTCTTTTTAAACAAGATACCTGCAGGCAACAGACATGCAATTAAAGCTATAGTTCAAATTCAAACAATTCACTTTGAACATACCAAAAAGATATCCCACTAAAATATCCTGTCATACTTCTCACATTTGAATACGATTTTAGATTCACCTCAGTTAAGGACTTGATTTAAAATCTAACATATCTGGGGCACCTAGGCCGCTCAGTCGGTTAAGTGTCCAACTCTTGATTTAGGCTCAGGTCATGATCTCATGCTTCATGAGATGGAGCCCCTCATTGGGCTCTGCACTGACAACATGGAACCCGCTTGGGGTTCTGCCTCTCTGCCCCTCCCCTATTCATGTGTATGTTCTCTCTCACTCTTCCTCTCTCTCAAAATAAATTAAAAATAAACATTTTCTTTTCTTTTTTTTTTTTCAACGTTTTTTATTTATTTTTGGGACAGAGAGAGACAGAGCATGAACGGGGGAGGGGCAGAGAGAGAGGGAGACACAGAATCGGAAACAGGCTCCAGGCTCCGAGCCATCAGCCCAGAGCCTGACGCGGGGCTCGAACTCACGGACCGCGAGATCATAACCTGGCTGAAGTCGGACGCTTAACCGACTGTGCCACCCAGGCGCCCCAAAAATAAACATTTAAATATTAAAATGTCGGAATGCCTGGGTGGCTCAGTCGGTTGAATGCCCCATTTTTGGTTTTGGCTCAGGTCATGATCTCACAGTTCATGGGTTCAAGCCCCATATCGGGCTCTGCACTGACTGTGTGGAGCCTGCTTGGGATTCTCTCTCTCCCTCTCTCTCTGCCCCTCCCCTGCTTATTCTCTCCTTCTCTCTCTCTAAATACTTTAAAAAAGAAATAATAATAAAATAATAAAATAAAATCTAAAATACCAAGCAAAATTTAAGATGAAACGCCTTTATAGAGTTTCAACTCTAAAGTTTAGTAAATAATGTAAACTGGTTCAAGTATGAGAGATCTCTCTTACTAACTGAAATTAACAATTTGTGAGTACTTAATGTAAGCAAATTTAGATGCTATGCCATAAAACTTAAGGTATTTTTTGAGTTTTCCATTGATAGAGTTCATTTGATAATTTTTTAAAATCATATTGAAAATATTGAAATGAACTTTTAAATAGTCATAACATAGGAAATTAATCATACCTTAACTTTTATTTTGTTCTCAAACTGTTTTTCAAGACCCTGAGAAATTTACACTCAGTTTCAGGCATGTTATCTTAGAAGGAGAGCTAGATTTACAACAAGGAAGTGACAGTGCAGATTCTGGGTTTTGACATACATGCTTTACAAGAGAAAACATTGTGCAAGTTAAAGACTACTAAGGTTTAGAACTGCAACACATGCTAAATAAAATGGTACATTTTTTTTTTAAGTAAGACTGCTGCTATATACTTACACTGGGCCAAAACTCACAAAAAGCCATTCCTCCAAAGTCTTCTTTCCCTGCCCCCCCCCCATCCCACTCAAAATAAATTTTTCCATCCTAGAACCCATATAAAATGTATTTTTAAAATACATTTCAGTACATATTTATTATCTTTACATTTATGAATAAAACTCTGTGAAATTGAAAATATTTTATTTGATCCCTTTGCTCCAGAATAACTTAATTATGTTTTTCTATTAAATTTAGAGTGAATTTTGAATATTTCTTCTATACTTAAAATCAGATACTTAATTTCTAACTACATACTTCATAAAAACAGTTCCAGGGCTGCCTGGGTGGCTCAGTCGGTTAAGCATCCGACTTCGGCTCAGGTCATGATCTAACGGTATGTGGGTTTGAGCCCCACGCTGGACTCTGTGCTGACACCTCAGAGTCTGGAGACTGCTTCAGATTCTGTGTCTCCCTCTCTCTGTGGCCCTCCCCCGTTCACACTCTTTCTCTCTCTCTCAAAAATAAACATTAAAAAAAAAAAAAACCAGTTCCACATACATGACCTCATTTTACATAGTATAAATTCAGAGGAATTATTAGTCTTACATATTTAATTAATAATTTCTTGCTATCTTCATTTTTACTTTATGTTGAAACTACATTTTAATCATTACATATTCAGCACTTGCCACAAAAACAAGAATGTAAAACTGAAAAACTATTGTAAAATTACATGAAATGAAAATAAGTGACCAAACTAACATAAAATAGAATTTGATAATTCGCAAAATGTATCTCTCACTGCAAAAATATTTAAATTTGATCAGTGTTTCCATTTTTTTTTTAAATCTTGGTTTATAAGTTCCTATAACCATTCTTTAATAGTTAAGTGTTCATCAGGATAGATACAAAGACATTTAACCCTTTCGTTGAATACTATAGGATATGTGCTAAAAATTTAATTTTGTCCAAATATAAAATAACTATCAATCATTCACAGATTAACCAGTCCTTAGAGTGTCTCTCATTCATACACTTTGGACATAGCAAGAGCTGGATATATACCCAGCTATCAGTTACACACACACACACACACACACACACACACACACACACACACACTTTGCAGACGTAATTTTTTTGTACCAAGAGAAATGCAAAGATAAATTCCTAGCCGTAAAACCTCAGAATATCAAAGAGTACTAGAGGGCTGGAGGCATCAAAATTCCAGACTTTAAGATGTATTACAAAGCTGTAATGATCAAGATAGTATGGTACTGGCACAAAAACAGACACATAGATCAATGGAAAAGAATAGAGAACCCAAAAATAGACCCACAAACATATGGCCAACTAATCTTGGACAAAGCAGGAAAGAATATCCAATGGAATAAAGACAGTCTCTTCAGCAAATGGTGTTGGGAAAACTGGACAGCAACATGCAAAAGAATGGACCTGGACCACTTTCTAACACCATACACAAAAATAAGCTCAAAATGGATGAAAGACCTAACCGTAAGACAGGAACCCATCAAAATCCTAGAGGAGAAAGCAGGCAACAACCTCTTTGACCTTGGCTGCAGCAACTTCTCACTCAACATGTCTCCGGATGCAAGGGAAACAAAAGCAAAAATGAACTACTGGGGCCTTATCAAGATAAAAAGCTTCTGCACAGTGAAGGAAAACAATCAGCAAAACTAAAAGGCAACCGACAGAATGGGAGAAGATATTTGCAAATGACATATCAGATAAAGGGTTAGTATCCAAAATCTATAAAGAGCTTATCAAACTCAACACCCAAAAAACAAATAATCCAGTGAAGAAATGGGCAAAAGACATGAATAGACACTTTCCCAAAGACATCCAGATGGCTAACAGACACTTGAAAAAATGCTCAACATCACTCGTCATCAGGGAAATACAAATCAAAATCACAATGAGAGACCACCTCACACCTATCAGAATGGCTAAAATTAACAACTCAGGCAGCAACAGATGCTGGTGAGGATGTGGAGAAAGAGGAACCCTTTTGCACTGCTGATGGGAATGCAAACTGGTGCAGCCACTCTGGAAAACAGTATGGAGGCTCCTCAAAAAATTAAAAATAGAACTCCCTATGACCCAGCAATTGCTCTACTAGGTATTCATCCAAAGGATACAGGTGTGCTGTTTCAAAGGGGCACATGCACCCCAATGTTTATAGCAGTTTATATAGTTTATATCGATAATAGCCAAAGTACGGAAAGAGCCCAAATGTCCACTGACTGATGAATGAATAAAGAAGATGTGGTGTACACACACACACACACACACACACACACACACACACACACTAGAATATTACTCAGCAATCAAAAAGAATGAAATCTTGCTATTTGCAACAGCGTGGAACTAGAGTGTATTATGCTAAGCAAAATTAGTCAGAGAAAGACAAATGTCATATGACTTCATTCATATGTAGAATTTAAGATACAAAACAGATGAACATAAGGGAAGGGAAGCAAAAATAATATAAAAACAGGGAGGGGGGCAAAACATAAGAGACTCTTAAATACAGAGAACTGAGAATTGCTGGAGGGGTTTTAGGTGGGGGAAATGGGCTAAATGGGCAAGGGGCATTAAGGAGGACACTTGGGACGAGCACTGGGTGTTATATGTAGGGGATGAATCACTGGATTCTACTCCTGAAATCATTACTGTACTATGTGCTAATTTGAATGTAAATTAATATATACATATTACATTTTATATATATTATACATATAAAAGTACCAGAGAATATCATCCGTGCTACTGAATTTCTAATGTGTGGAATTACAAAATTTTAACATTCCCATACATTTTTGACATCTGGGATTCATGTCCCATTTGCACAAATCGTATTTAATGCAATACGATACCAACATACATTTAAGTCTACTGAAAAATTAATGTGGATAAGGAATGCCTAACCTAGAAGACTTTTCTCACTCCACATCGCACCACCCACCAAAGTCTCCTCAGAATTACCAACAACTAAAACTGGAGAAAAAAAATTACCATCATGGAAATGTACATACACATATCTTTTACATGGTAATTTTTTTTTAATTTTTTTAATGTTTATTTATTTTTGAGAGAGACAGAGATGGAATGTGAGTGGGTTAGAGACAGAGAGAAAGGGAGACCCAGAATCTGAAGCACGCTCCAGGCTCTGAGCTGTCAGCCACAGAGCCCGATGCAGGGCTTGAACTCACGAGCTGTGAGATCATGACCTGAGCCCAAGTCGGACGCTCAACCAACTAAGGCACCCAGGTGCCCCTACATGGTAATATTACCCTCTGCGTCCACTTATTCAAGCACTGTCAGAGCTGTAACACTCACTATTTATAGCCTTTTACCCATTGCCAGTGAGCTTCCATACCTACTACTCCACTAATAGCCCAGCTTTTAATACTTATACTCCCTATAAAGTGATATTTTAGTGCTGTTAATAATTGTCTTCTCAAAAACTCTCCCTTGCCTTGTATCTCACAAACCCAATCTTTCCTGGTCCTCTTTCTCTGGCTGTTCTTCCAACTGTTTTCTTTTTCCCTGCCAGCTATTTCAATGCTGATCATCCCCAGGGTTCTCTAGCCTCTACTTTTCTAGAGATGTACAAACTTCCCTGGGAGTATATTTCCTACACCCTTCACTACTTTGGTTGATGACTCCCAAATCTGTCTCCCTCCATACAGATGATTTTGTTGCACTCCCATTTGTTTCTACTGTCCTTTCTACTATATCACTCTACCAGGTCTCCTTGCCTCTAGGCAATATCTTCCACATTATCACCAAGACTGCTCCTCTAAAAACAAAGATCTAACCATGTGATTCTTTTGAAATCTTTTCGAACTCCTCACCACCAGTCCTAAAGGAAAAAAAAAATAGCATAACATTAAAATCCTTCATGATTTGAGGGGTGTCTGGGTGGCTCAGTTGGTTGAGTGACTGACTTCAGCTCAGGTCATGATCTCACAGTCTGGGGGGTTCAAGGCCTGCATCAGGCTCTGTGCTGACAGTTCAGAGCCTGGAGCCTGCTTCAGATTCTGGGTCTCCCTCCCACTCTGCCCCTCCCATGCTCATGCTCGCTCGCTAGCGCTCTCGCTCTCTCTCTCTCTCTCTCTCTCTCTCTCTCTCTCTCTCTCTCAAAAATAAAAACACTAAAAAAAAAATTAAAATCCTTCATGATTTGATCCTAAACTACTTTGTCTGCTTCATCTTCTCTTCCTTCCCCCATATTATGTTACACAAAATCACTAAAAGTTTCTCAAACAAGGGGCATCTGGCTGGTTCAGTTGGTATAGCATGAGACTCTTGATCTCAGGGTGGTGAGTTCAAGCCCCATGTTGGGTGTAGAGATTACTTTTAAAAAACAAAGTTTCTCAAACAAGCTACCTTTTTTTTTTTCCTTCATGCTATTAACTCATGCTATTTATTGATATTGCCTAAAGTGTACTTCCCCCTCATGTGCATGCTAAAATCTTGTTCTTTTTTTAGGACTTGTTTTAGATGTCACTTCTGGTGACATTCTGTTCCCTCCTTCATTGCCTTATTAATCGGTCATCCTAGCCTCAACATTTCTACTGCAGTTCATTTAAATAGCACCTCTCTTAGCAATTATTTCATTGTATTGCTGTAATTATCTGTATACATGTCCGTTTATGTAGAATCACTAAAAGCAGGGATCACCTCTTGTCACCCCTGTATCCCTGTCAACTTGCAAATATGCCATACAGTAAATGCTTAATAAAGAGATGCTCAATAAGCAAATGCTATCTAATTTATGTCACTCTCTACCTACTCTAATATTTGACCCCATGAAATCATATATCCCAGAGTTTTATCTGAAAATATGATTAATGTAGATTCAGTCCATGACAAAGCAGATGAATCAGCAAGATAAAGTAGACCGAAGAGATGTTTGGAAAAAAACATTTATGACTAAATCCCATAATTCAATGTCAAATGTCAGAATTATTCACAAAAGACAGTAAGTAGTATATCAATGATACAGTCTTCTATCTGCTTAAAAGAACACTACTTCAAATTATAATTTCTTTATGTCTTACTTTTCTCATCTGATAAATACAAACCATTTACCTTATGAATATTACAACACTCAAAAGGGAATGAAAAACAACTTTATTTTTGTTAAAATACATTCTTATTTGATAATTCCCACAGGCAGATAATTTTCACTTTGAGTTGGGAAGTAAGCTGAATGTAGTAAAACATATGACTGTGTTCAATTATTCCACTGCTTCTTCCTCTATGAACATTAAATTACATTTCCTGCTCAACTTCATCACACTTGGTCATGTGCATTGCTTTGGGCAATAAAATGTGAATAGAAGTGGCATGTGCCATTTCTGAGCAGAAGCATTCATTGTAACTCCATGGCTATGCACAGCTCTTGTCCCTCTACCACCAGAACATGTCCCAGACAGGAGCTGCTCCTCTGGCCTGAATTCCAGAAAGGAGAACAACTGTGGATGGAGCAGCCACCTACTTAAACATGTAACATGAGCAAAAACTAAATCAAGTGAGGTCTTGGGTTGTTCATTACCACAATATAACTAGCATAAACTAACTGATACACTGAATTAGATGCTCCTCCTCTATAATATCGTTAACACCCAGGCATATGCCACTATAATATTATACTACACTCAAAGGTTTTTTATTGTTTTGTTCAAATAGACTTATGATTTCAAGAAGTAAAACATTTGTTTTTTCATCTTTAGCACTGGGTAGAAGACTGATAAATATTTGCTGAAAAAATTATAGAGGTACCTATCATATATTTTCCAATAAATGAAGCTAGTTACTGAAATTTTTGAAAATGTAATATAAAAATAACATATTGCAAAGAAAGGCTGAAGAGATCAAAATAACTTATACTGTAAAAAGCTGAAGAGATTTCATGGCCATTTGTTACCTGATCTTAGGTAGAGTATCTTTTTTTTTTTTTAAATTTTTTTTTTTCAACGTTTATTTATTTTTGGGACAGAGAGAGACAGAGCATGAATGGGGGAGGGGCAGAGAGAGAGGGAGACACAGAATCGGAAACAGGCTCCAGGCTCCGAGCCATCAGCCCAGAGCCTGATGCGGGGCTCGAACTCACGGACCGCGAGATCATGACCTGGCTGAAGTCGGACGCTTAACCGACTGCGCCACCCAGGCGCCCCTCTTAGGTAGAGTATCTTAACATTTTCCTAAAAGTTTCCAGCAATATATTTATCAAAGATTCCAATAATACCATTTTAAACATATTCTATTGATAACCAGAAGGTAAGAAGAGAAGTGTAGAAGTCCAAGTTCATGCACTATAAAATTCATGTTTCCTCACAGATCCATAGTTACATATATGTTTTAGACACATATATTTACATATATGTTTAAAACATATATTTTATTTCTAAACAGTTCCTATAGTGATGGCTGACCCAGAAAACTGACAAATAACAATCCAGAAGAACCAACACATTACAAAAATGCACTAATTCAGTAATTTTAAAACATGCTAATACAAAGTCACCTAGCACAGGGGTAAAAAACTTATAACCTCTAATGCCTCTAAGTGCATAATTCTATTAGTAAATATAACCAGGTCATTAAGAAAAGGTTTTTCCTTTACTCTATTTAAGGTGACAAGGAAATGTTTAATCACTTTAGAAAAATTTCCATCCAAAAAATTATTTGGTTGTAAAAGGTGTACATTTTCAACTCATCAGAAAATCCTGTTTTCTGAAATGACTCATTCCCTGAAGCTATCAAGAAACTATGGCATAATTATAAATGGCATAATCTCTAATCTATTAAAATATATTTGAATTTTAAATTTTATCTAGATGGAAATGTACTTCAAATTCCCTAAACTCAAGTAAACACTTATGTTTGCTCAATCTTGCTAGCATTTTATTCTATACTGGAGTATATTCATTAAAAACCTTTGGGGCGCCTGGGTGGCTCAGTCGGTTAAGCGTCCGACTTCGGCTCAGGTCACGATCTCACAGTCCATGAGTTCGAGCCCCGCGTCGGGCTCTGGGCTGATGGCTCAGAGCCTGGAGCCTACTTCCGATTCTGTGTCTCCCTCTCTCTCTGCCCCTTCCCAGTTCATGCTCTGTCTCTCTCTCTCCCAAAAATAAATAAACGTTAAAAAAAAATTATAAAAAAAAAACCACATACAGTGATAGGAATAGAAATTTTAATATTAAGTTGATATTACAAGGTCTTAATCTCTGTGATTTTCCTAAACACTTGTACAATTTTTATTCTAAAGCACCTAAAACTATAACAGTTTGAAAAAAGTTATACGCTCATTTTACAAGTAAACTTCACAATGACAATTATATAGTTTTTTTAATAAAAATTTTTAATGTTTATTTTGAGAGAGAGAGAGAGAGAGAGAAAGACAGTAGGGGAAGGACACAGAGAGAGGGAGACACAGAATCTGAAGCAGGCTTCAGGCTCTGAACTGTCAGCACAGAGCCCAATGCGGGTCTCAAACCACCAGATTGTAACCTGAGCCAAAGTGGGAAGTCGGATGCTTAACTGACTGAGCCACCCAGGTACCCCTAAGCAGTTTACAAACATCATTAACCAAAAGTCATACAGGATCTTTTGTATATGGGTTTTTTCTTGTTTTTAAGTAGGGGCTTTTAGCTGATATCAGCAGTCTCAATAGGAAAATAAATGCCAGAGGCACGTGGGTGTCTCTGTCAGTTGAGCGTCTGACTTCCGCTCAGGTCAAGATCTTGAGGTTTGTGAGTTCCAGCCCCATATCGGGCTCCCTGCTGTCAGTCAGCTTGTCAGCGCAGAGCTTGCTTCAGCTCCTCTGTCCCACTCTCTCTGCCCCTACCCCACTTGTGCTCTCCCAAAAAATAAATTAAAAAAAAAAAAGGAAAATAAACGCCTATGACAAAAATCACCACCTTATTCTACTTAATGCAGAAATGCATGATTAAGTTAATATATTTTTGCTTCTCAATATTCCCTCAAAATAGCATAGTCATGCAGTCAACATGAACTTCACAGATATTAACAACTTACAGATTTTAAAATGTGAATAATTTAGAAGTATTAAATCATAATCTCTGGGAGGCATCAACGTGTTTTAAAAGCTCCAGACGATTCTAATATGAAGCTGAGGTTACAAACTGTATATTTCTTTCAATGTCCCTACAAAATATTAACTAAAAACTTTTTTCTTTCAATTTAATTCTGGACCAGATTTTAAGGGAGTAGCTTTAAACATTTCCTTAAAATAGTATAGATTTATACTCTTAATCTCCATTTCAACTTCTGGAGATTTTGATTTAAACAGTAATTTTTATCATGCTTATAAAATGTGTCTTAATAAATCAAGTTTTAAAAAGAAAAAAGGGACAGTTTAGCCATTTAAACACTAACACTATTTTTTGCTTTAAATTAAATGATGTCAGATAGCTCAAAGTCACAGTACCAAAGCACTTTTTAAATCACACTATTTAATCAACTGTTTAAATATACGGTCATATTATTAACAAAAAGCTTTCTCATTAAAATAAAAGTTCTGCTGGGGCAGCTGGCAGGCTCAATTACAAGAGCACGGAACTCTTGATCTCAGGTTCATGAGTTCAAGCCCCATGCTGGGTGTAGAGATTACTTAAGTAAATAATTAAGAAAGAAAGAAAGAAAGAAAGAAAGAAAGAAAGAAAGAAAGAGAAAGAGAGAAAGAAAAAGAAAAGTTCTGCCTACAGATGTACAACATCCAAAAAAGACAGGAGATAATCAAAAAATAACTGAAATAACACTGGAAAAGGAGAAACTCTGAAAAGGTTTTGGGTATTTAACTGAAAAAGTCCTCTTTGAACATAATTGATGGCATAGTATTTCCAAAATTTCTCTATCTCAAGAGATACTAGACCAAATCTCCTGAAAATGGAAATATTCTATAGCCAACAAATAAGTAAATATGAGTCTCAAAAGGACACAGTCTGAATCTACCTAAAAGAGCCATGTTGGGGCACCTGGCTGAGTCTGAGTGTCTGAGTCTTGATATCAGCTCAGATTGTGATCTCACAATCATTAGATTGAGCCCTCCATAAAGGCTCTGTGCTGAGCATGGGGCCTGCTTGAGATTCTCCCTCTCTGTCTCTCTCTCTCTCTCTCTCTCTCTCTCTCTCTCTCTCTCTGCCCCTCCCCCATGTGTATACATACACATATGTTCTCTCCCTCATGAATGAATGAATGAATGAATAAATAAATAGGCCAGGTTAAACATGCCTTCTTTTTAACTTAATAAGTTAATGTTTATTTATTTAGAATAGGTGGTATAGTTTCAAGGTTCCAGAAATACTAAAAAAGGTATACACTGAAAAGTCTTCCTGTCATCCTTATCTCATAAAGACAGTTTCCACCCTACCGTACTTCCACATAACCAGGTTACTAACTCCTTTATGTATAACCCTTCCAGATTTCTTTATGCATAAACAAATAAATAACAAATATGAATTCTTATTTTCTTTCTTTTGCATAAAAGGTAGATTATTGTGTACATTGTGCTATGCCCTGTTTGTTGTTTTGTTGCTTGACAATATATCTCATTCTTTTTAAAGATTCTTCAATGAAGTAGAATCTCAGAAAGTCAGTCCATTCAGTTTTATACTTTATAACTTATAATCCTCTTATGCTCATCCCAGTAAAGACACACATAATATAGCTGCAATAAGAAATCTTTGGAATTTAAAAATCTTATGTGACATTGCTATTTTTTTAATGTTTACTTATTTTTGACAGAGATCCCTGAGCAGGGGAGGGGCAAAGAGAGAAGGGGACAGAGGATCCAAAGTGGGCTCTGTGCTGACAGTAGAGAGCCTGATAATAGGGCTCAAAATCACGAACCATAAGATCATGACCTAAGCCAAAGTTGGATGCTTAACCAACTGAACCATCCAGACACCCCCTGACATTATTATTATAAAGAATTTATTGAAATATGGAATGCATACAAAGAAGTGAACAAATCAAAAGTGTATATAGCTTGATGAATCACCACTAAGTGAACACACCTTTATAACTAACCACCACCCAGGTCAAGATATAAAACATTACTAACACATCATCTATCTGATTTTTTAATATTTTATGATCTATTAGTATCTAAGACACATGTTAGAGAAATTTAATAGTACTGACTTCCTAAACTTACATTAGGGATACAGATTATGGGTTTCCTTTTCAGTTGGCTTAACCTGTTATTTATTTTAATGAAATAGTTCATATATACAAAAATAAACAGAAACATAGCAGTAAGAACTAAAGAATATTAAAATAAACTTTCATGTACCTAACACCCAGACTGAGAAGACCCCTGCCTCTCCCCTAAGGGCAGGCAATATGGCTGAATAGTTAAGAGTGCAGACTCTGGAGCCAGACTGCCTGGGTTTGATTATAGGATTTACTTCTTATTAGCAGAATGATTTGGAGTAGTTAAGATTTTCTGTACCCTTACTTATAAGCTCCTTTATTCAGAAATGAGAACAATAATAGTGCCTGCTTCACAGCACATACTCATTTAATTATGAGAATTAAATAAGTATATATTTATAAAGTATTTAAAACACTTTACAGTATATATTATGTAAAATTTAGCTATTTTTATATCCAGTCTCTGCCTCCCTCTCAAGGAAATATTCATCATTCTATTACTATATAGGAAGTAACATATATATATATGAAAAAGTATCACGATTTCTAAGTTCTATATTAACTGGCATCATAGTCTAAGTATTCCTTTGCAACTTACTTTTTTCACTCAACATTTCTGAGATTCATCTGCATTGATAATGTACAGCTATTGTTTATTCATGTTCACTCTTGTACAGTATTCCATGGTATAAATTAACAGAAGTACTTACATATTCATGTTGATGAACATCTGGGTTACTTCCAGTTTTTTGCTATTACAGAAAATACTATGAAAAACTGCTTGAGGGGCATCTGGGTGGCTCAGCTAGTTAAGTGTCCAACTTCAGCTCAGGTCATGATCTCACTACTCATGATTTTGAGTCCCGTATTGGGCTCTGTGCTGACAGCTCAGAGCTGGAGCCTGTTTCAGATTTTGTCTCCCTCTCTCTCTGTCCCTCCCCAACTTGTGCTCTATCTCTGTCTCTAATATAAACATTAAACATAAAAATTTTTAAAAAGTTCTCTACCTCTTTCTCTGCCCTTTCCTACTTGTGTGCACACATGCTCTTTCTCTTTAAAAAAAAAAATGCTTGAACATATCTCCTGATGCAGATATAAAAATGTTTTTGTAGTGTTTACACTACACTTAGGTAAAGAACTGCTATCTCATTAGGTATACACAAGCATTATAATAATGTCAAATTGTTTATCAAAATAGTTATATTAGAGCATTACATACTTTTATTAATAAAGAAAGGTCTAAAATCAATTATTTAAGCTTCCAATTTAAGAAACAGAAGAGAATATCAAACAGAAAAAAAGCAGCAGAAAGAAGCATATAATAAAGGTAAGAACATAAATCCATGAAAGAGAAAACAGAAAAATAACAGAAAAAAACATATTTAAAATAATTGAATATTTAACATCAATAAAGTTGAAAAACTTCTGGCTATAGTAATAAAACAAAAAAAGAGAGAAAAGACACAATACTGGGAATGAGAGAGGTAACATCATTATAGAATCTAGAGATACTGAAAGGGTAATCAGGTAATGTTATGAGTAATTTTATGCCAATTGACCCAACAACTTCTATGAAATAGATAAATTTCTTTAAAGACACAAACTATCAAAATTAACTCTACAATAAATAAGTAACCCGAAAAGCTCTGTATCTGTCAAAGAAACTGAATTGATAGTTTAAAACTTTCCACATGCAAAAAAATAAATAAATAAAATACAAACCTACATGACTTCATTAGTGAATTCTACCAAGTATTTAAGACTAACCTTTCATGAATAGATATGCAAAAATCCTTGACAAAATTTAAGCAGATCACATCCAGTAGCATATTAAAAAAATACAGTATAATCAGGTGGAGTTTATTCCAGGAATGCAAAGTTGATTTAATATTCAAAAGTCAATCAGGGTTTAACTCATCAAATCAATAACAGAGCATGGGAGTTCCTCTACAGTGTCGTCCATACTTGATATCATCCAACTTTTTTTTAAATCAAACTCAACACCCAAAAAACAAATAACCCAATAAAGAAATGGGCAAAAGACACGAATAGACACTTTTCCAAAGAAGACATCCAGATGGCCAACCGACACATGAAAAAATGCTCAACATCACTCATCATCAGGGAAATACAAATCAAAACCATAATGAGAGACTAACCACCTCACACCTGTCAGAATGGCTAAAATTAACAACTCAGGCAACAACAGATATTGGTGAGGATGTGGAGTAAGAGGAACCCTTTTGCACTGCTGGTGGGAATGCAAACTGGTACAGCCACTCTGGAAAACAGGATGGAGGCTCCTCCAAAAATTAAAAATAGAACTACCCTATGACCCAGCAACTGCACTACTAGGTATTTATCCAAAGGATACAGGTGTGCTGTTTCGAAGGGACACATGCACCCCCATGTTTACAGTAGCACTATCGACAATAGCCAAAATATGGAAAGAGCTCAAATGTCCATTGACTGATGAATGGATAAGGAAGATGTGGTGTGTGTGTGTACACACACACACACACACACACACACACACACACACACACCAGAATATTACTCGGCAATGAAAAAGAATGAAATCTTGCCATTTACAACAACATGGATGGAACTAGAGCGTATTATGCTAAGCAAAATAAGTCTGTCAGAAAAAGACATGATTTCACTCATATGTGGAATTTAAGGCACAAAACAGATGAACATAAGGGAAGGGAAGGAAAAATAATATAAAAACAGAGATGGAGACAATCCATAAAAGACTCTTAAATACACAGAACAAACTGAGGGTTGCTGGAGGGAAGGTGGGTGGGGGGATAGGTTAAATGGGTGATGGGTATTAAAGAGGGCACCTGTTGTGTTGATTACTGGATGTTATATGTAAGTGATGGATGAATCACTAAATTCTACTCCTGAAACTAATATTACACCGTATGCTAACTAGAATTTAAATAAAAACTGGAAACATTAAAAAAACTAAATTAAATTAAAAACCACAACAAAAATAATAAAGGCAGAAGAATGTTTTGTTTTTTCTTTTTTAAGTTCATTTATTTATTTTGAGAGAGAGAGAGAACAAGTGAAGAAGGGGCAGGGGCGGTGGAGACAGTATCTGAAGCAGGCTCTGTGCTGACAGCAGAGAGCCCATCGCAGGGCTTGAACCCACAACCTGTGAGATCACGACCTGAGCCAAAGGTGGACACTCAACAGACTAGTCGAGCCACCCAGGCACCCCTATCCAACTTTTTAAAGTTTATCCTCCCAGTAATCTGCACACAGCACGGAGCTCAAACTCACGACCCTGAGATCAAGAGTCTCTTGCCCTACTGACGGAGCCAGCCAGGCACTCCAAAATTATCCAACTTTTTAAATGAGCATAAATGGAACTGAAGGTTTAAGTTTACAATTTCCTAGTTATGCTGAACATCTTGCGATAGTTTATTGGTCATTCTTATTTCTTCTGTGAAATTCTTATTTGTGTTAACCATTTTTTTTCTCTTGGGTTGTGTCTTTTTTGTTAATTTGAACAAATCCTTTCTATATTCTAGACACTTATCCTTTATACGTGATGTGTTTTACAAATATCTTCCCCTAGTTTTTTTTCCTTCTTCACTTTTTTCATTCTTAATGAAAAAGATAATTTTAATGTATTTGCATTATCAATCTTTTATTTCAATTACGCTTCTTTGTGAATTTTTTATAATATATCCTTCCCTACCCCAAGGTCATAAAGATATTTCACACTCTCTTCCAAGAGGCTTAAAAAAAAAAAAAAGGGCAGAGGCACTTGGGTGGCTCAGTCTGTTAAGCGTCCGATTCTTGATTTCGGCTCAGGTCATACCCTCACAGTTTGTGGGATTGAGCCCTGTGTCTGCGCTATTGGCACAGAGCCTGCCTGGGATTCTCTCTCTCAACCCTCTCTGTTCCTCCCCCCATTCTCTCTTTCTCTCTCATTAAATAAACAACATTAAAAATAAATTAAAAAGACAAATTTCTAAAGTTAGTAGTACTTCTAGAATTTCTTTGGAGATGGGACAACTAGGTAGCATTGGCTGAGCATCTGACTTCAGCTCAGGTCATGATCTCACAGCTGGTGGATTCAAACAGCATGTCAGGCTCTGTGCTGACAGTTCAGAGCCTGGAGCCTGTTTCAGATTCTGTGTCTCCCTCTCTCTCTGCCCCTCCCCTGCTAGTGCTCTGTCTCTCTCTCAAAAATAAGCAAACAACAAAAAAAAACTTTTTTTCAGAATTTTTTGGAGAAACATAGTATGTTGGTAATAAGTGTTTTAACCACCTACTAAATACTAGGCATTGCACCTATATTGTAGGGCTACAAGGCAGTAAAGCCTATTACACTTACCTTTAAGAAGAACATAAATTATTTTTATTATTATTATTCAAGAACTAAGGCAGCATAACATAATCAAGTGTTAAGTTTTATGATAAACATGATCAAAGTTCAAAATATTATGAAAAGGAATTAATCAGTGAGAATTGTGGCAATCAGTAAAATCCCATGAAGAAGAGCATTAAACCTTCACTTAATTCTGACTTAGAATAACAACAAACACTAGAATTTATCTAAAACATACTGATATTTAAAATTAGCCAACAGAGGGGCGCCTGGGTGGCTCAGTCAGTTAAGCGACCGACTTCAGCTCGGGTCACGATGTCTGTGAGTTCGAGCCCCGCGTCGGGCTCTGGGCTGATGGCTCAGAGCCTGGAGCCTGCTTCCGATTCTGTGTCTCCCTCTCTCTCTGCCCCTCCCCCGTTCATGCTCTCTCTCTGTCTCAAAAATAAATAAACTTAAAAAAAATAAAATAAGGGGCGCCTGGGTGGCACAGTCGGTTAAGCGTCCGACTTCAGCCAGGTCACGATCTCGCGGTCCGTGAGTTCGAGCCCCGCGTCGGGCTCTCGGCTGATGGCTCAGAGCCTGGAGCCTGTTTCCGATTCTGTGTCTCCCTCTCTCTCTGCCCCTCCCCCATTCATGCTCTGTCTCTCTCTGTCCCAAAAATAAAAAAAAAAATAATAAACGTTGAAAAAAAATAAAATAAAATAAAATAAAATAAAATAAAATAAAATAAAATAGCCAACAGAGGGGCAAGTGGGTGGCTCAGTTGGTTAAGCGTCCGTCTTCAGCCCAGGTCATGATGTCACAGTTCCTGGGTTCAAGCCCCGTGTCGGGCTCTGTGCTGACAACTCAAGAGCCTGGAGACTGCTTCATATTCTGTGTCTCCTTCTCTCTCTGCCCCTCCCCTGCTCATGCTCTGCTTCTCTTTCTCTGCCTCTCTCTCTCTCTCTCTCTCAAAAATAAACATAAAAACAATTTAAAAATAATACTATTTAAATAATAAAAATTTTAAAATAATACTATTTAAAAATAGTCAACAGAGGGGCACCAGGGTGGCTCAGTCAGTTAAGCGTCTGATTCTTGATTTCAGCTCAGGCTGTGATCTCCTGGTTCATGGCATCAAGTCCCACATAGAGAGCTCTGCACTGAAAATGTGGGGCCTGCTTGGGATTCTCTCTCTCCCTCTCTCTTTCTCAAAATAAATAAATAAACATTTTAAAATAATAAAAAATAAAATGGCAGCTTTTTCTGCCCACAGGTCCTGTCCCCATGTTTTAATAAAATCACCTTTTGTGCACCTAAATAAATAAATAAATAAAATTTAAAAATAAAAAATAAAACAGCCAACAGATAAGGGCGCCTAGATGGCTCAGTGGGCTAAGTGTCCAACTTCAACTAGGGTCATGATGTCATGGTTCTGTAAGTTCAAGCCCCGCATCAGGCTCTCTGCTGTGAGCGCTAAACCCACTTCAGATCCTCTGTGTCCCTCTCTCTCTGCCCCTTCCCCACTCATACTGTCTCTCTCAAAAAACAAACATTAAAAAAAAATAGCCAACAGATAAAAACCATAAAGTCTGAATTCATGCAAACTTGCATGTGATAGCAAAATAAAATGGAAAATATAAGTAAAAATGTAAAACATAAATAAACATTATATTGCTTAAGGGCTTTATATAAATCAGATTTACCCAGCTCAACTCTGCACACGACCAGGAAATTCAAAATTCAAAAGCAAAAGACAGCTAGCAGGTTAAGTGAGTTGGATAACAGAATTAACTCCTACTATCAGAATATTACATAGTCATAAAACTGGAGCTATGACATTGATTCCAGAAAAGAGAGTACCCTTTCTAGCAAGTCTTTTTAAAAGTGACTGAACTTAAAAACCTGAAGAGTTTTTTTCCAACCTCAACATTCAGATACGAACACTCTATTTTGTTTTGGGGGAATAATATTTTGAAAGCAGGACTTAAATATCAGAATTCAATACTTTATAAGTGAAGCATAGCAGGTAATAGGTTATCAGTAGGCCTATAACAAAACAGTCATTTCAGAAAATAATTCTTAAAATTTATAATTTACTAGCACACCTAAACCTCTAAACTGGTAAAATGACAAAGCAATAATAACAAAAAGTAGTAAAAGTAGGAAGGAATAATGACTAATTTTTACAACACAACCACATAATATTTGAAAGTGCTTTTTAATCACTTTCTCACACATTAACAGTTTACCTATTGTTATATCAGCTTTCAAAACAGTTGCAGCTAAAACAAAGGATAAAATTTTGATTCAATTCTCAAATCAAGTCACTGGTGAGGGAAGTGGGAGGGAAGAATTATTAAAAGCGAGTACAATGCCAATAAACTTAACTGATGCTTATCTGAAAACTGCCTCCACAACTGGCAATTATGAACCAAAAACTCAGCTTAGAGCATCAATTTAAAATGGTAAGACTAGCACTACCACATAAGGTTTATGTTTCAAAATGTTTTTCTACTGAAATTCTAATATATGTTCCATCACTTAACACCTGCCTCTGACTTGGACATTCACATGCATTATTTTCTTCATCATTATATTTGTAACTTCATTCATTTTTCATTTAAATATTAAATCTGTATTTCTGGGAATATCAGAAATGGTATTTAAGTGAATTTATTCCAGGGGCGCCTGGCTCAGTCGGTTAAGAGTCCGACTCTTGCTCTCAGCTCAGGTCATGATCCGACCATTGGTGAGATCCAGCCCAGGTTGGTGAGATCGAGCCCCACGGATCTCTGCACTGACAACGTGGAGCCTGCTTGGGATTCTCTCTCTGCCCTTCCTCTCCCCCTCCCTCACAATAAGTAAACTTAAAAAATAAATACATAAATGGATTTATTCCAGAATTTAAAATGACTGACAAAAGAAATATACCTTAAAATGATGAATACAAGCACAATCTTTTCATGTGCCAAGAGAGAAGCAATCTTGAAAATAAGAACTCATACCCTGGAACCTTTAAATCTTGTCTACTCACTATACCTATGAATCCAATCTTCACTTTCCAATCACCCTATTATGAAGTCAGCATATTAAAGCAGATGAGGGTTTTATAACCCACTGTAAAACATATCAGTTTAGTTATTAGAGTTACCTGGGAAGATTAAGGGGCAGTTTGGCTTTTTCCAAAGTTGCATGCAAAGCCAAGATTCTTACTTCCAAGGTTTGTGCCTTGGTTCCCTCAATGTTTCTGTCCTACTGCTCCAGCAACCTTTGTACCTCTACAGTCTTCCTGAAATGAAACCTGATTTAGGTTTACCTCTACCATTTAATAGAAACTATCTGGTCAATCCAGTAGTAGAGCTCCTTAACACACAACTGTCTCCTGACTACCTTTCTGGGCTGATGCCTTTTTATGTAGACCTTTTTGCACCCAGCACATCTGTTATCTTCTACCCTAAATCTTCAGGGTCTAGTTCAAGTCCCCCTTTCTAGACAAACAAGCCTTTACTACCTTAATCATATAGCTCTCTTAATTTCACTTAAAACTTCATTCTTTCCTAATTTGTTCATGGGAGTTAGTTTTGGCTTCCTAATTAAACTATAAGCTCCTCAAAGACTGAAGTAACATCTTTGTTTTTATGTTTTACTATGAACTGCTTCATGAATTTGCGTGTCATCCCTGTGCAGGGACCATGCTAATCTTCTATCATTCTAATTTTAGCATATGAGCTGCCAAAGTGAGCATTTTTTAATTAAAAAAAATTATTTTTATGTTTATTTAAGCAATCTTTACATCCAACATGGGACTTGAACTCATGACCTTGAGATCAAGAGCTACATGTTCCACCAACTGAACCAGCCACGCACCCCTGAAGTAATATCTTAATACCTTCATCATGTCCCATTTGCCTAATGCAGAATATGCACTCTTTCACATGTTCCCTGATTGACTGACTAGATTCTCATCATATTACTCATTCAGCTCCTTTCATTTCAAATCTTCAAGTAAGGCAAACCAAGTATGCTACTGATTTTTATTGCTATTACCAGGGAAACTCTACAAACTAGGTAGTATTGGATAATGAATATTAATTATAAGACTATTTGAACTATTTTTACACACAACAATTCTGACACCAAATGCACGGTGTCTTCCAACACCACTCTCCAACTCTCTAATACAAGCCGGATGTCCTACAATTCCATTCTACACTATCTACCTGGAATTAATGTTGGATCTCACAAGTTAAGGGCTCAGTCCCACAAGATTGCATCCATTTGAGATGCCAGTCAAAAGTCCCAAGTTGTTAGTGATGCTTCCAACCAATCAGCTATAAATTCAGAGGATTCCTAATTCACTCCTCAGTTTTGACAATTCATTAAAACGACTTGCAGAACTCAGGAAAGTGCTTTACTTACTATTACCGGTTTATCATAGAAGATACAACTCAGGAACAGCCAAATGGAAGAGATGGGCAAGGTATGGGGGAAGGGGCTTCTATGCCCCCTCTGTCCTGATGAGCCACCCTCCCAGTACCTTGTAGTGTTTACCAAACCTAAAGGAGCTACATTGCCTCCCCTCTTGCCAGCAGTGCTCAACTACTCCAAAGACTTGATAGCTCTATTTTCTCCTTCCCAACTGCATTTCCCAGAAAACACCATTCTCTGTTAGGCTTTTCTGCCTCAAACACATACTATTCCCTTGGGCTGGAAAGCCCTGCCCTTTTTTTTTTTAAGATCTTATTTTTAAGTAATCTCTACACCCAATGTAGGGTTTGAATTTACAACCCCGAGATCAAGAGTCCCACGCTCTACCGAGCCAGCCAGGTGCCCTCAGAATGCCCTGCTCTTTCTTTTATCCAGCTAGCAAAACCCTACTCACTCTTCAAACAGCAACGTAAAACAACTTTCTCTATGAAGTCCTCTTCCTTCCTTCCACATTTTCTGCCCCTAGTCTTGGGGGAAGGAACACATCACTCCCTTAGCTACTCAGAAACAATGATTAAGAAATATTTCTATTGTTAGACTTATTTGTATTATATTTTTTCAGTGCTACTTACTGGGCACTATACCACAATGCAAGCATTAAACAGTCAGATACTTGTTAAAGAATAGGAATGCATAATGGTCACAATCTCAGTTCAACTATAAGTGAATAATTTATTCTAGTCAAGACAACATCATTCATTCTAAGAATCTTTTATCCACCCTCTATATGTCTGCATACCCAAAAGATTCACTGATGACACTCCTATGTTTACTGCAGCGTTATTTACAATGGCCAAGATATGGAAGCAACCCAAGTGTCCACTTGACAGATGAATAAAGAAGATGTAGTGTGTGTATACACACACACACACACACACACACACACACGCACACAGTGGAATATTACTCAGCCATAAAAAAAAGATTTTGCCATCTGTGACAACATGGATAGACATAGAGGGTATTTTGCTAAGTGAAATAAGCCAGATAGAGAAAGACAAATAGTACATGATTCCACCTACATGTGGAACCAAAAAAAAAAAAAAAAAAACCAAAATAAATGAATAAACAAACAAACAAAAAGCAGAAACAGACCCATATATACAGAGAGCAAACTGATGGTTGCCAGAGGGGAGGAATGTGGAGGGATGGGCAAAATGGATAAAGAGGAGTGGGAGATACAAGCTTCTAGTTATGGAATGAATAGTCACGCAGATAAAAGGTACAGCATAAGGAACATGGTATTGTAACAGCACTGTATGGTGACAGATGGTAATAGGAACACTTGTGTTCAGCATAGCACAATATATAGAGTAGTATAATCACTATGTTGTACACCTGAAACTAATGTAACACTGTATGTCAACTATACTTCAATTAAAAAAAAGATTCACTGGTAAACAAATTACCTTACGCTTCCCAGATTCAGACTGGAGCTTTTAAACTGTATCTTTCCACCATTTCCCAACTCCCACATTAAGACCTTGATACTACAACTCGTCAGTAATATCAGAACTGTGCATATTAATAAACACTTCAATATTGGAAACCCTCTCCATCTACTAAAGTTTTTAGAACAAACGTCTACCAATAAGGTACACTAAGGAAGTAGTGACAAATATTAAGCTACATGGCACTTCAAAAGCAGCTCTGCTAATCCCACCCACATTTGAACAGTTGTTCTGCACTCTTCTACTTCCTACACCCTAATCTGTTTTCACTAAGCTATTACTCCATCTAACATTCTTTTTTTTTTTTAGAAGAGCTTTTTTGAGATATAATTCATACGCCACACAATTCACTGATTTAAAGTGTACATTTCGGAGTGGTGCAACCATCGCCGCAATCAATTTCATAACATTTTCGTCATCTCAAAAAGAAACCCATACCATTTAGCAGTCACTCTCTGTATTAGTCAGGGTTCTTAAGAGAAACAGGACCAATAAATAGGATGTGTGTATATAAACAGAGAGATTTATTTCAAAGAATTGGTCCATGTGACTGTGTGGACTGTCAGGTCCGAAATCTGCAGGGCAGGCCAGCAGGCTAGAGACACAGGGAAGAGTTGCTATTGCAGTCTTGAGTATGATGGTTCTATGAAGGCAGAATTCCTTCAGAAGAACCTCAGTTTTTTCTCTTAAGGGCTTCAACTAACTGAATGAGGCCAACCCACATTCTGAAGGATAATCTGCTTTACTCAATATCTACTGATTTAAATGCTAAGCACATTTTAAAAGTACCTTCACAGCAACATCTAGACTGGTATTTGACTAAAAACTGGAAACTGTGGCCTAGCCAAGGTGACATATAAAATTAACCATCACACTCCCTGTTACTCCCAAACCCTGGCAACCACTAATCTACTTTCTCTCTATGGAATTGCCTATCCTACACATTTCATACAAATAGAATACAACATGTGGCCTTTTGTGTCCAGCTTCTTTCACTTAACATAGTGTTTCCAAGGTTCATCGATGCTATACTATGTAGAAGTACATAATTCCACTTTATTGTTGAGTAACATCCCATTATATGGTATACCACATTTTATTTATCCATTCATCAGGTGATGGTAAATTTGGGTTCTTCCCACTTTTTTTTATTATTATGAATAATGCTACTATGAACATTCATACAAGTTTTTGTATGGACATATGCTTTCATTACTCTTGGGTATATACATAGGAGTAGAATTGCTAGGTTAGATGGCAACTCTAGAACATTCCGTTTTACCATGCAAACTGTTTGAAAAAATTCAAAACTACAAATTTTGTTTACTCTACAAGTGTAACTACCATTCCTATACTGGTAACATACAGCATGATCTTGTTTTCCAGCCCTTAATTTTTGAAACAGAAGGAACTTTATAACTAGCATCTAATACTATAGTTAATATTTCAAGAAACAATAAAAAAACAAAATAGTCATTTTCTCTGTAATAGATTTACTTATGGGGGGGTCATACATACATATATACACACACATTCTATTTAAATTTTTTTATGTTTATTTTATTCATTTCTGAGACAGAGACAGAGCATGAGTGGGGGAGGGGCAGAAAGAGAGAGGGAGACACAGAATCAGAAGCAGGCTCCAGGCTCTGAGCTGTCAGCACAGAGCCCAACACAGGGCTCGAACTCACAAACTGTGAGATCATGACCTGAGCCGAAGTCAGTCACTCAACCGACTGAGCCACCCAGGCGTGCCCCCACACACATTCTATTTAAAACACAACCTCCTGGGGCGCCTGGGTGGCTCAGTCAGTTGGGCATCTAACCTCGACTCAGGTCATGATCTCGCAGTTCACAGGTTCAAGCCCCGCGTCAGGCTCTGGGCTGACAGCTCGGAGCATGGAGCCGGCTTCAGATTCTGTATCTCCCTGTCCCTTTGCCCCTCCCCTGCTCACGCTCTCTCTCTTTCTCAAAAATAAACATTGAAAAAAATTGTTTTAATAAATAAAACACAACCTCCAAACATACTAAACTTAGAAATTATCTGATGTAAAAAAAAAAAAAAAGTATCATTTTTTTGTTTATTATAGTATCCGAACAGTGATACTCCAGTATCCTTACACATGAAGAGTTGTTTTTATTCAATCTGTAAAATATTAAGTGATTAATAAATACTGTTTGAGGAACTAATCTTCAATTAAAACTCTAAACTGATGGGGGCACTTGGGTGACTCAGTCAGTTAAGTGTCCAACTTCAGCTCAGGTCATGACCTCAAGGTCCGTGGGTTCAAGCCCCGCATCAGGCTCTGTGCTGACAACTCGGAGCCTGGAGCCTGCTTCAGATTTGGTGTCTCCCTCTCTCTCTGCCCCTCCCCCCCAAAAAAATAAACATTAAAAAAAAAAAATACTATGGGGCGCCTGGGTGGCGCAGTCGGTTAAGCGTCCGACTTCAGCCAGGTCACGATCTCGCGGTCCGTGAGTTCGAGCCCCGCGTCGGGCTCTGGGCTGATGGCTCAGAGCCTGGAGCCTGCTTCCGATTCTGTGTCTCCCTCTCTCTCTGCCCCTCCCCCGTTCATGCTCTGTCTCTCTCTGTCCCAAAAATAAATAAACGTTGAAAAAAAAAAAATTAAAAAAAAAAAAAAAAAAAAAAATACTAAACTGATTTACTATCAAAATATCTAAGAGTTAACAGACAATAAGGTTTTTATTTAATGCATTTTTTTTCTTCTGATCTGTTTTTCACTAACAGGCTGGTGATGAGATTAATGATGAAGAGTGCTGAGGTAGCAAGCAACAGAGTGGTCGAAAATGCGCATTCTACAATCAGATGACTGGGGTCTGAATCCTGACTCTACCACCATCTTTGTTACCCTGAACAAATTCCTTCACCTCTCTGAACCTCAATTTTCTCATCTGTAAACAGGATGATAATACTACCTACTTCAGAAGTTTGTTGTGAGGATTAAATGAGATAATACATATAACTCTTAGCACACCACCTGGTAAATACTCAATAAATGATAGCTATCACTTTTACAGAAGTCTGGACACTGGTCAGAACTCAGAGCATATTAACATATTTCAGATAAGCCTACCACAATTCACTTAATATCATCAGCTAAAAAGTACATTTTTAAAAAACATTTCTTTTGAGAGAGTGCACGTGCGCATGGGTAGAAGAAAGACGGGTGGTGGGGAGTCCCAAGCAGGCTCCATGAGCCCGACATGGGGCTAGATCCCATAAACCATGAGATCATGACCTGAGCCAAAATCAAGAGTCAGAAGCTTAACTGACTGAGCCACCTATAGGTGCCCCAAAAGTATATTTTAAATTATCACCCAATCACTTATGAAAAAAAGTAACAGAAAACTATGTTTCTTTACCTACATACCCAAGTAGGTAAATACACAGAAAAAAGTTTTGAAAATTATATACCAAACTAATAATAACAGTTACTTCTGTAGTAGGGAAGGAGGATGGGAGGTACTATGTTCAGGAGGACATATATATTCTCTATATAGATTCTCTCTATTGCTTGAATTTTTGAGAATGTATTCCTGATATTTGCAGAAGTAAAAAATAAGAAGTAACAGCTTAAAAGTCCATATTGGAAATTCATTCTGCTTGGCTCAGCCAGAAAAAACCAGTAGTTATAAATGTAGACAAACCTATAAGCCTGAAAGTACTGACAAAACCTTAATACAAGTAAATAAGAAAACAAAGTTTCTTACAGCTTTAAATTAAAATCTAACCCAGATTAAATAATTGGCAAAGAATACAGTACTAATCACCAAAAACTTCCATGTTTTCAAATGCCTATACAAACTTTTCAACTTTTCTTCTTTATACCTATCAGCCACACTCCTTAAGGATAAAAGATTTACATGGGAGGCAAGTTTTTCCAAGGCTGTTTCAGTTATTTGCATAAACACCCAAATCCAAATCAGTTGCCTGAATGCAAACCTAAGAGAAAATATATTTACTGCTGGAAGTAATAGAGGTATGTTTAAAAAATACTAGCTGACTCAGAGAAATAATTAACTCAGGTTCACACAGTCTTTGAAAGTCTTGTCATATGATACGATTTCAGTTATCCTCCCAGAAAATTACAACTTAGCCTATTTTTCAAGAGAGCAAAAGGCAAATTTTCATTATAATAACTGTTCAGTCCATCAGATAGTTTAGAATAAATGTCTAGCAGTTGGCTTTCATTTCGGGGGGGGGGGGGGGGCTGAGGGGAGTAGAGCAGAATGTAGATTCTGGTCCCAACTCCCATAGTTACTAATAGATGACCTTGTACCAGTAACCTCTAAACATCCAACTCCTTTAGGATAAAATGCACCCAGCCTGTAGCTGCTCTACCTACCTCCTAGATATGTGTAAGAGGGTTACACATATCAAGTGAAATAAGAAAGTACTCTGACTATAAAATCCTTAAAACAAAAGTAGTATTTTGCATGAGAATGGATATGTATGTAATACGTCAAAATTAATATCACCAAACACAAGATTATCTGTGGTCCCAAAACGCTTAGCAAAACATCTTGCACACTGCAAATTCTCAATAAGGAATGATTTATACAAAGACTACCTATTGGTAATTGAGTCCATGATCTCAAATTAAGAACTAACTCAAATGACCTTCTGCCCTTTGACCCCCCTCAGGGTTTGTGGAAGTACAGACTGCTCCATTGTTCAGACATCACTCATTCAAACATTTGTGTAGTGCCTATCCCCTTGTTCTCAAGAGCTCACATCTGGCAGGGCAACAGCACATTTGCATTATAGTTATTTTGTTGTCTGTGTCCCATAATGAAATTATATACAAAGTTCTATGGAAGTATAAAGGAAGCAGCAATTAATTCTTTAGTCAGTGGGAGTTAGGGAAGGTTTCACATTGGAACTGGGCCTCGAGGGATGAAGGGGAAAGGTCATTCTGGAAGACAAAACAGCAAAAAAGGCACTTGTTCTAGGAACAGTGAGCACTGTCACAGAGCTACTGCACAGAGTTTGGGGCAAAGGGAAAAAAAGTAAGAGAAGATGGAGCTGGAAAAAGGAGAAATGAGAGAGATTTTGAATGGGTTTGTACATCAAGTTAAAAATTAACAGGGCAACAATTAAGATTTTTGAGGAGACTTGGAAACTGTTCATTCATTTGTAGTGGCAGAGAGAGAAGCACCAGCAGGAGAATCCTTAGAACATTTCCGCAGCTAACAAATGCCATCATTTTTCTTGATTTAAGTAACTGACATACATTAAGAACCAATCTCAGTCTTTTCACTTAAAAGTCTAAATGACAGACACTCTCCTCCCTATTTACCAAAGAGAATAGATACTAAGCTCTAACATAAATACCACTTGAAAAAAACAAATAGGAGCCTGAGAAGGCAAAGAGTAGATTCAACCTAAGAAGTAAAGTCAAATACCTAAGCAGGAAAAAAAAAAAAAAAAAAAAAAAGGTTTCAAGTATATACACCACCCATATTTTTAACAGCTTGAATAGATAAAATGTTTCATTAATTTTCCACTATTGTGAAAAGTGTGAAATGAATCTGTGTTTTGGATATACAACTTGGCCTTCTAAACATGTTTACATCAACGTGTCTTAAACATAACATTGGTCAATTATAACGCTTTCTCACAAAAACCAGCACCTCTTAATGACATTTTTACTTCTATCAACAAAAAAATCTGGTAAAGCAATACACAAACAAATAAAATTAATGATCTGATATTTTCCAAAAGCTGAGGCCAGGATCTCTGCTGTCATATTTAGATGCGGGGAAGAAGAAATTATCTTGGCTATCAAATTCTGGAGATTCTTCTCTTTCAATGGCTTCCTTGCAATGTCCTTGGAATGTGACATATCATACCTGCTTTTATGCCTTTACTTCAGTAATTCTTCTCACCCAAAACTCCTCCTGGTATTTACATCCGTTATTTACATCTGCCTTACTTTAAGTCCTAAGATCTATCTCAAATTGTATCTCATCCATGAATCATCCCTAAAATCTCCAGAACTTACAGAACCTCTCTTTTTGCTCAAGTCCTAATAGGCAAGATAATATATTTGTCTTTTCTCACTTTCTGGCATTTAATCATTTTTTTTCCTACTGTGAGCCTGGTCTATGCCCTTACAAAATGACATCATATCTAAACTGTTACAAAGCCTTGGAATAGCAGAGAAGTTAAGAGCTTAGGTTCTAGACTCTCTAGAGTTAAGAGTCCAAATGCCTACATTCGAATCCTGGCTCTACCATTTAATAGCTATGTGAATTTAGGCAAATTAATCTAATCTAATCTTTCTGTGCCTTAATTTCCTCAAAGGTTAATATGGGAAAAATAAGCACCTATCTTAAATAGTTATTTAAGGATTAACTGTTAACATGTAAAGCAGTTAGAACAGGACATGGTACATAGTTAGTGCACAACAAGTGTTAATTAAGCAGTTACCCATTTGCCCTTGCTCCAGGCCTCCCTACATATTGTTGTTGTATCACTTTTAAATGGTGGTTATGTCAGCGCACAGAACTTTCCCTGGTCTCCCATAGTGCATGGATCCATGCCCTTGGTAATTAAGGTACTCCACAACTATCTACTCAGCTTCAGTTACTCAGCATCTACTTTATACAAAATAAGAGACAGATATAAGGCAGACACACCCTCTGTTTCATGGTCTGACAACTAAGTATAAAAAAGAGATACAAACATAAAACATCACACAGAATGGATGTTCACCCATAGCTACTCTCCAAAAACACTCTCGAATCCAACAAAATCGATTTCATCAGTGATGGGAAGATGTCAAACTCAAAATTATCTGCTTTTGTCTGTTTTATTTTACTCTCATCTCCTCAAAACACACAAAAACCACCCAAAAAAGGATACCTTTTCTTAGTGTGTAACTATCCACCCCTATTTTAAAGTCGAATTAAAACACCATCACTCTTGCCATTTAAACTTATTTAATACTATCTTGTCTCAATCAACTATTCTCAAAGTGTATAGTCACCCTCTCTATCTAAAACATAGGTTCCTAGAAAGAAGGAGTGACAATCTCTTCCCAGTTTTTGTCGTTTTCTTCCCTCTCATCACTGTGCCCTCCACTAAAACAGATCATGATAGAACAGGTGCTCAAAAATATGCATAGAATTTAAGTAAAAAAGTGAAACTGGAAGTAGAATACTCCTACTACTACCACTTGTTACTAATTACTAAGTAAACTAGAGTAAGAGTGGAAATAGACTACCGTATCAACCACTGGACTATCACTTGTCCATAAAGCCTCAAAGCAAGTGGGACCACCAAAATCAGGAGGTAGTCCACTCACTATCCCTTCTATGTAACCACCACATGGAGAGATTTGCTTCTTCAGTGGTACCTTGGAACAACGGAAGGATTAAAAACATTCCATTATCTGCCATCTTATTTCAAGAGCCTGACCTCCAAAAAGAAGTGAAGGATGTACACAGGGCCAGCATCCAAGCAGGGCAAAAACCAACTGCTACACCCCTAAGTAGATGATTTGGGAAAACTTATTAAATTCCACTTTGTCACAAAGCTGTTGCCCTCCAACAAGCAGGTTTTAAGTACCATAACACATTCCACACACTTAGCATTAAAAAAGTATCACCTAGGGGCATCTGGGTGGCTCAGTCGATTAAGTGACCTATACTCGATTTCGGCTCAGGTCACGATCTCACAGTTCATGGGATTGAGCCCAACATCAGGCTCACACACTCTCTCTCAAAATACATAAATAAATAAACATTTTTTTAAAAAAGCATCACCTAGATTTCCATATGCCTATGTTTTTCAAATTTTCTTTTTTTAAAAAAAATTTTTTTTAATGTTTATTTTATTTTTGAGACAGGGAGAGACAGCATGAACAGGGGAGGGTCAGAGAGAGAGGGAGACACAGAATCTGAAACAGGCTCCAGGCTCTGAGCTGTCAGCACAGAGCCTGACGCGGGGCTCGAACGCGCAGACCACGAGATCATGACCTGAGCCAAAGTCGGATGCTTAACCGACTGAGCCACCCAGGCGCCCCTGTTTTCCAAATTTTCTACAACAAACATGTATTACTTGAATAATCAGAAAGCTTCGTGTTTATTGCTTCTTCCAGCTCTTTATTTATTTTTGAGAGAGAGAGAGAGAGAGAGAGAGAGAGAGAGCATGCAGGGAGGGGCAGAGAGAAAGGGAAAGAAACCGAATCCCAACTAGGCCCCACACTGTCAGCACCAAGTGTGATGCAGGGCTCAAACCTACAAACAGTGAGATCATGATCTGAGCCAAAATCAAGAGTCAGATGCTTAACCAACTGAGCCACCCAAATGCCCCATTACTTCCTCCAGCTTTTCATGGGTCTCCTTTAATGGCCAGTGCCAAATGCAAAAGTCACAAGGTAAAAGTCAACCGAAGGGCATATTACTCCAATTTTCCACCTCCCAGGGAAAGTGCCAATTTGAACAAAGTTCTCAACTTCATTTGTTTCAATTTTAAAAATTATTTCTACATATGCCATCACATGAAAGAAAAACAATTGTCATTACCTTCCTAAGACTCCACAGCAATACAGCAAATTGCAAAGAGCTGCCTAAATGGTTCCCTGTTTCCCCACCTTAAACACCCTCCTCCCTAAGTACTGATCTCTTAATAAGGACCCGAAAAGGTGCTCAGTAATTTACATGATTATCTCAATCCTCAAAACAATAGTAGGTACCATTATTATCCCCAGGAGACAAAACTAAAGTTTGAAGACGTTTGAAAAATAAAAACTTGGGGGTGCCTGGGTGACTCAGTTGGTTAAACGTCTGACTCTTGATTCTGGCTCAGGTCATGATCTCAGTTTGAGAGTTCGAGCCCCATGTCAGGCTCTGTGCTGACAGCATGGAGTCTGCTTAAAATTCTCTCTCTCTTCCCTTTCCCAGCTCATGTTCGTTCTCGTTCTCTCCCTTTCTCTCTCTCTCTCTCTCTCTTCCCCCCCAAAAAGTAAAATAAAATAAAATAAAATAAAATAAAATAAAATAAAATAAAATAAAATAAAATAAAATAAAATAAAAATACAAACTTGCCTAAGGTGATGCTTGCAGAAGGAGGGGATTCTGGTGTTGTACAAAGAAATTTGCTGGGAATATATATTAGGCTCAGTGACTTTTGTTAGGAGAAATCCTCAAACAGGAAATTTCACACATAGAAAACAATAAGTAATATTTGGTCGAACTATGGGTTTTCTTTGGACTTGTGTATCTCAGGATATCTGGCACATAATAGGTGCTCAATAAAAACATGTCCGTTCAAACCTAAAATTTAAATAATTCATAAAACAATTTGATCACATGGCAAAATCCGACAGGCTATTTGTTTTAACTAAATTAGTTTGTACAACAATCAATAATTATATCTATGCCTAAAGTAATGACTTCATGTCCTGAAGTGTTTCTAGCTAAAGCAGAAAAAAAGTGAAAATGGAAATAAGCTATACATCTTTTAAAGTTTTTTCTAATTACAAATTCCATTAAAAATTTTAACGTCATCTCAATTTATACAATACTCACTATTGATCTATCCTTAGCCATCTTAAAATAACCTATTGTGAGGGTTTTAGTATAGCCATGAAACACACTGTTCATATAACCACTATTTTCTAAATAAGTAATAGAAAAAATCTGAGTCTCCTTTGAATAGTGTATCAAAGAAGGTGCATTTGCAGATTATGTACTTTAAGGAAACCTGTTATCTGATTAAGTTGGACCTTAGCTTAGACAAAAAGGGAAAGCTGATTAAGTTAGGACACTAGCAGTTAACTGATGTTTGAATTTGATAGCTGGAAAGATGAGTTTTGTGAACACTCACTTTAAATGCTTATGGGTAATCCATGAAGTCTTTTAGGCATCCAAATTTTAGTTTCCAGGGAGAAAAAAAGGGTCTGTTCCATAGGTAAATGAACATCTGGTGTTATACAGAAAAATTAACATATTTTTCAGTTCTCATCCTACACACAGAGTAGGGCATAGGTATTATGCAAGCACAATCTTTTCCTCCTTTCTTTAAAAAATGATTTATATAATAATTCCTTAATTCAGTAGCAACAGAAATAATGTTTTCTCTCTTTTTTGTTTTGTTTTGTTTTGTTTTTTAGGCTCAGGCTTCTTTCATTTCAAAACCCTACTCTTCAAGACTTAAATTCTTCTTTTAAAAAAGACCTAATCATTTAACTCAGAGAGAGCAAAAAGTCAGGAGGTGAAACCCAAGGTATTCCTATTAGTCTTACATAACTTACTCTAAGTTGGAACTGAAACAATAGCTTAACTAAAACCTGAGGTATAAGGACAAAAATCAGTTCTTTAGTATATTCTCCACACACATAAAGAGTTTTAAAAATTAAAAGGGCCTTATTTTTTTTTCTTGCATTCTTAAAATATAAGCACCCACTACAGAATAAATTAGGGCACCAATATAAAATGCAAAAGAGTCATGCTTAAAATAAAGAGCATTAAATGCATCCTATCACATCGAGGTAATGCAATTGACAGAACTGGGAAATAATTTCAAATAAATTAATTTCTTAACACTGATTTTTAAAAATCACCTCTGTAAGCATGCATTAAGTATTTTTTATAAGTTCTTGCAGGGAACATCAAAAAGTGATTTTCAAAAGCAATATATGTATGTTCATCCATCTTGCAAACAAAACTGAAAATGTAAAGTTACAGTTATTAGTGCTTAAATGAAATTGGCTTTTAAAATTGCAAATTACTCGTTCATGGGTAAATACGTATCAAATCTTTCAAAAATGTAAATTTACACAAACAACTGTCCTTACTAGGAAGACCCTGATCTGCACTCAATTAAAAGCTATGTGTTAACTACATCTCACCACTGAGACACCTGAGCCTCAGTGTAATACCAGCCACAGATTCCCTGCATTGCTTTGGAAACTGCTGCTTGCTTACTAAAGCACTGAACCGCAAATTCGCCTTTCTAAAAAGACTGGAAGCAAGAAGCCAAGTTTCACTATCTAGTTTTCTGAAATGAATTAGGGTTTGGGATTTCACTGGGAATGACCACATTATCAAGATGCCATCGCCCTCCCGAGGCATTTAATTACAGTACCTTCTCTGTTTCCATTCAACCACCTCAACTAAACTTCCAATAGAATCAGACACACAAAAAGTTGCTTCCATGGCCTTGCTGAAAGTCTCCTCTGGGTGCAACGCTGGGATCCTGCATATATTACGCAGAAAGGGCAAAGGGAAACGAAAAGTAAAGATTGTTAGATAACGTGGTGACATTACCTTGCCCGTCTTGTGATCAAACCAGACGAGAGCGTGGTTCCTTGACAGCACTTTGCAATCAAAGGTAGCATTATTCTGAGCTGGTCGACAGCGGGCCACGGAGCGGCCGATTTTAATAGGTTCGTCCAGGTAGACATGGCGCTCCTGAAATGGGTGCGAGTTCGGGCGGCAAGTGAAGATGGCCAAGGCTGACGGCATCGAGGACAGACTGGGGTGTCTCTCCTACCAAGGGACAAAGAGGAGTTCCACCGGATCCGGACTGCCCTTCACAAGCTTATACCCCTATCCCCCCCAAAATTTTAAATTAAAACAAACTGCGCATTGTCTAAGCATAACCAGTGAACATCAACAACTCTTCACTTGAGTGGGAAGACAAGCCAGCGCAAGCCCCATCACCTCCTTTAAAACCCAGCAGCGCCCTGATCAGACAAAGTCCCCGACTGGCAGCTTTCAGTCCATCCTCTTCCCTGGGAAGAAAAGGCTCCAACATCGGTCAGCTCCGGCTAAGAAAACTCCTGGAAGACAGTTCAGGGACTGGAGGTATCCAAGCAGATGAGTCACACACCAATTCTTGTGTTTTGTTTGGGATCGCGGCCGCTTTTCCCCCTCGGTGGCGGAAATGTTGCAGCACTGCAGCATGAAGGAAGGGTCGGTTCCGTGCGGCCAGGAAGGTCCTTTTGGGCCGAAGGAAGGTGTAGCCGAGCACCTCTGGGCAGCCACCGCCCGTCTTCGAGGGCCTCGAGAGTGGAAGGGCAGGGGCGAGGGGGTCGGTGAGGGGGTCTAGACGGCCAGCGGGACAGTCTGCATTGCTCTTGCTGCACGGAGGCCACCCGGGAGGTGGCACGGGGTCCCTGGCACGAGCCGAGGCAGCGGTGGCTGGGGTCCTTGGCGCGAGGAACGGGGACAGGCAGAGGCGCGGGCAGCGGCCGAGTGGGGACTCCCGGGCACCTGGCGGGCGTCCCCGCGCCCAGGGCGGGGATCCGGCTCGGCAGGCCGGTGCGGACCGAGCGAGGCGCAACCCCGGGGAGGCTTGGGGGGTCTCGACCGGCAGGAAGTTGGTCCCTGGACGTCTGAGCTCCTGGCTGCTGCTCAGCACACGGGCAGCCTTCCTTCAGGGTCGCCCCCACGAGGGTCGCATCTCAGGGACGGTAGCCGCAGCTCCCAGCGGACGAGGAGGTGGGGGAGGGAGGCTGGCCCGGAGATTGGGGGAGAGGCCTGGAGGCCCCGGGCTGGGTCCGCCGCAGCCTCCACCGCTCGCGGCCGGTGGAACACGCTCAGGCTGTGCCCGACAAGGCAGGAAACTTTCCGACCTGGTGGGGAAAACATCAAAACAAACGGCCGTCAGGCGCCGGTGCCCGCCCGCCTCAGCCCGCACCCCCTTCAACCCGCCCCTTGCCAGTCCCCACGACTGGCCAAGACCTCGGCCGACCTCTCCGCGGACGAGCTGCTGGGATTTAGAGCCCGAACGCCACGACGGGTCCAGCCTCCCTCGCCGCCGCCACCACCGCCTCAGCTTACCTTGCCAGCGCCGGCCGCCATAGTGACTCTGACTGAAACCTACCCGGTGCACCGCCACGGGAACGCGCACCCTTCAAGGGCCCTCCTACCCCCTCTCCCGCGCCGTAGTCCAGGGCCGTCACGTGTTCGACGCCGTGGAAGCCATGATGGTCAAGGGCAGAGAAGAGGGCACGCTAATTTTTAAGGAGCCTCCAGGCGCCATGTTAGTTAAGGGCTGGAAGCTTCAAACCATGGGACAACCTTTACAACCATTTTGGTTAAGGGCAAGAGAAAATTTGACCTGTTGAAGGCTTTCCAAACAAAATGTGACAACTTCCTGCGTTACCATCTTGGTAAGAAGACACTAGCTTTTACTAAATTTTACTCATCATACTTCTCGTTGAAGATACCAACGAGCGAAGAGAACAGACACATCCGAAGGAGATGTTCATTTGCAGTCATCTTAGCTGTGGGCAACACAGTCCCCTACAGCCGCCTTAGGTGTGGCCAACCAGATTCCCACAAGTCTCAGGATTTGTGCATCTAAAATGAGATCCCTCCTCCGCCTGCAAAAGTCTTCTGAGAATCCTGCCCAGAGAAAAACTCTTAGTCTCCGCATTCCATTTCAAATGACCATTCTTCTCTTGGGACCTATCACGTCCCCCAGGGCTCCAATGCAGATTCTACCCCGGAAAGAGTGTGACTTCAGAAAGTTTAAAATCACCGTGCTTCCAGAGAAAGGTCAAACAATTTCCAATATGAAAAAAAAGAGGGTATAGTCCCCATTCATAATATTATGGTAGATGACGAGTCTGTAGAAGGAAAAAATACAAAACCTAAAAGAAAATTTCAAGAAAAGATGGTGGGAAGGAGTTTTATTCATTTAGAACCAATGGTGGCTTCATTCTTCAAATTCCTTTGACAACAGGCTCTACCACTGTGTGACCTTGAGTTTATCTAAAACTTTTCTAAACCCTTTCAAGCCTCTTTTTCTCATCTATTACTTGGAGATGATACATAACTCACCTGTTATTGGGAGAATTCATTTCAATACTTACATATAGGAGTTTGGCCCTGTCCTACCTGTCCCAAGTTCTGTGCTGGGCCCTGGAGACACAGTTGAACAAAACCTCAATCCCTGTCCTCTGAAAGCACACCTGGATACTGTGGGATAGGAAGGGCGGTGGGGAGGAGACAAACGCATAGATATTTCACTTTGAGGTAATGAGGGCTAAGATGGAAGCAAACAGTGAGTGCTAAAGGTGTCAGGGACTGCCTTCTGAGGGAGGTAACTGAACTGAATGAAGGAAGGTAGGAAAACCACAATAAATACAGTATTTATTGAATGGCTTCTTAAATGTCCAGTAAAAGAGAATAGCAAGAAAGGAACAAAGCTATTTGAAACAGTGGACCAATGTGCCTGGAGCATAATAGTGAAATAAATATTTGATGCATGAATGAAAATTACATACTGTTATTATTACAGGATAAAGAAGGAGTGGCACAAAATGAGTCTGGAGAAAAGAATATGCATTAGATTATAAAGATACTGGGTATTTGTGTACTTTTCTAGGACTCTTCACTAATTCAGCAAATATGTATTGAACTACTACAGCGTTCCAGGTACTTTATTCTGGGAAAAAATAAAGATATGTTGAAAAGTTTTAATATAAGAGGGTAAAAAGTTTTCATTTCTGGTAACTTTTAGGCGTATGTGGAATAAAGTAATACGGGTCCCTCCACAAATCTCTGATGCGTTCTGGGCATGAATTTATAAGTTATTTGTACATGATTTCATTAGTTCATTCTAGAAATACTTAATTGACTGCCTACTTGGAAATAGCTACTTTGAAAAGCCCTACAACAGTGAAAAAAAAACCCAACTCCCTCAAGCTGCTCATAATGCAGATGATGATATAGTAAGAAACTTGCTGTTATATCAAGAGTATATCAAGAGTAATGGGAGCATGGCAGAGTAGTTTATTTTATTTTATTTAAAAATTTTTAATTCCAGGGGCACCTGGGTGGCTCAGTCAGTTAAGTATCCAACTCTTGGTTTCAGTTCAGGTCATGATCTCACAGTTTGTGAGCTCGAGCCCATGACGTGATAGTGCAGAGCCTGCTTGGGATTCTCTCTCTCCCTTTCTCTCTGCCCCTCCCCTGCTTGTCTCTCTCTCTCTCAAAATAAATAAATAAACTTCAAAAATAAATTTAAAAATATAAATAAATTTAAAAAAATTTAATTCCAGTGTAGTTAACACACAGTGTTATATTAATATGTTTCAGGCATACAATATGATTCAATAATTCTACATATTACTCAGTGCTTATCATGATAAGTGTGCTCTTTAATCCCCTTCACCTATTTCACCCATCCACCCCACCCACCACCTCCCTTCTGGTAACCATCTGTTTGTTCTTTATAGTTAAATGTCTGGTTTTTAGCTTGTCTCCTTTCTTTGTTTATTTCTTAAATTCCAAAGATGAGTGAAATCATATGGTATTTGTCTTTCTCTGACTGACTTATTTTGCTCAGCATTATACTCTCTAGATCCATCCATGTTGTTGCAAATGTCAAGATTCTATTCTTTTTTTTATGGCTGAATAATATTCTGTTGTATATATGTACACCACCTCTTCTTTATCCATTCATCCATAAATTGATGGAACTTGGGCTGCTTCCATAATTTGGCCATTGTAAATAATGCTGCAATAAACATAGGGGTGCACATATCCCTACGAATTAGTGTTTTCCTTTGCTTTGGGTAAATACCCAGTAGTACGATTACTGGATTGTAGGGTAATTCTATTTTAATTTTTTGAGGAATCTCTATTCTGTTTTCCACAGTGGTTGTACCAGTTTGCATTCCTACCAATAGTGCACGAGGGTTCCTTTTTCTCCTCATCCTCATCAATATTTGTTTCTTGTGTTTTTTATTTTAGCCATTCTGACAAGTGTGCAGTGATATCTCATTGTGGTTTCAATTTGCATTTCCCTGAAGATGAGTGATGCTGAGCATCTCTTCATGTATCTGTTGGCCACCTGTATGTCTTCTTTGGAAAAATGTCTGTCCATATCGTCTCCCCATTTTTTAATTGAATTACTTGTTTTTGTGGTGTTGAATTATATGTTATTTATACATTTTAAATGCTTAAATTTGTATTGGCTATGTCGTTTGCAAATATCTTCTCCCATTCAATAGGTTGTGTTTTAGTTTTGTTAATTGTTTCCTTTGTTGTGCAGAAGCTTTTTATTTTGATGTGGTCCCAACAGTTTGTTTGCTTTTGTCTCCCTTGCCTCAGGAGATATATCTAGAAAAATGTTGCTAAGGCTGATGTCGGAGAAATTCTGCCTGCACTTTCTTCTAGGATTTTTATGGTTTCAGGTCTCACAGTTAGGTCTTAATCCATTTGAAGTTTTGGGGTTTTTTTTATATGATATAAGAGAGTGGTCCAGTTTCATTCTTTTTTTAAAAATTTTTTTTTTTCAACGTTTTTTATTTATTTTTGGGACAGAGAGAGACAGAGCATGAATGGGGGAGGGGCAGAGAGAGAGGGAGACACAGAATTGGAAACAGGCTCCAGGCTCCGAGCCATCAGCCCAGAGCCTGATGCGGGGCTCGAACTCACGGACCGTGAGATCGTGACCTGGCTGAAGTCAGACGCTTAACCGACTGCGCCACCCAGGCGCCCCATCATTCTTTTGCATGTAACTGTCCAGTTTTCCCAACACCATTTATTGAAGAGGCTTTTTCCCATTGCATATTCTGGCCTCCTTTGTCGAAGCTTAATTGACCATACAACACTGTGGAGTAATTTAAACTGAGACTTGAAAAATGAGTAGAAGTAGGGCAGTTAGTCTGGTAGTAGTGGGATAATGAAATTTTAGGCCAAGAAAACATCATAAACAAAGACCAAAAAAGTTGAGAGAACAAGACTTTAAGACAATTATAAGTAGGCCTATGTTACTGAATGAAACATAAGGGTAGGAGTTGGTCAAGGAGAGGGGCACAGAAATGAGTTTCAATGGCTGAAAGACTTGAGGGCAAACAACAGACTTCAGAACATTTTCATCTTCCTCCTAGAAGATCAGAGTAATGAAAATCAAGGTGTCAGAATCAGACATTGCATCACCATTTACCAACACTGTAAACAGTAAATTATTTAGCTTCTCTAAGTCCGTTTCCTTATTTGAAAAAAGTAGATAATACCTCACAGAGTTTTGTTAGGATTAAGTAACATAATGCAAGACAAAGTGCCTTCCTTCCATGATGCCCCAAAAATAGTAGATACTCAGACAATGTTAAGTTTTTTTGTTCTTACTAACAGTAAGAATTCCCTCAGCCTTCCACAGTAAAGAGCAAGTTGTGTTATCCTAATTCATATATGGAGAAATTTGTTCATAAATGTGGAAATAAAAAGTATCTCCTTATGTTGAGTTTTACTACACTATCTCTTAAAACAAACAGAATAAGGCTTTTTTTTTTTTTCCTGTGAGAAAATCTGGGATTGCTATAACCTGGAAGGGTAAAGAATCCGACCAAGTTATGCGGGGTGCTAGAAATGCCAAAATGGCACTGAAGGCGTTCTTCACCCACTGGTATTCGGCAGGCACAGAAAAGGCTTAAATTAAGAAATCTCATACATGAGATATTTTGAATTCTAAGCCATGTGGGTGTTCCTCTCTATGATTCTGTATCCATACAATATTTTAATTAAATTTAAAAATGTGGCATGTTTTGGGGTGCTTGGCTGGCTCAGTTGGTAGAGCATACAACCCTTGATCTCAGAGTTGTGAGTTCAAGCCCCATCTTGGGCATGGAGCCTACTTAAAAAAAAATATATGTATGTATATGTGTCACATTTTGAGAAATTTACAATGGTAATATTCCCACTGTTGTAACTTTCTCTCCTTTTTAAAATGTTTACCTTTTTAGTAGACTGATAACTACTACCACTGTTATGATCCATGCTTGTTTTCAATCTCAGAAAAGCAAAGAGAGAACTGTAAATTCAGTACCCTGATACCATGAAAGATAGGCCATTATTAATATTTCAGATGTGTAGGAGACAACTCTGTAAACTCACACTTAATATACAACCCCCCTAAGTGATACTGATTTAATTGGACTTTAACCAATGACATAGTTTATAATGAATTATGGAAATTTTGCATAACTGCTTAAGCAGAGTATCTGGATTGCAAATATCGGTAGGCAAACTAATTAAAGAGGTCTGCAGTAGTCAAAAATTAAAATTGAGAGTATATAATATTTTTTATGACACACAATAGCTTATTAAAACTAAGGTTTCATCCTCTTTTCAATAAAGAAGCCTCTCCTCATTAGGGAGATGCTAATGAGTGGAAATACCCTATCATTTCCCAGGTGCCCAGGGTGGAGTGGCTCAGACATTCCAGAGGAACTACTCATCTGTTTTTGGTTTCCTGGTTCTTCAGGAAATAGGGGAAAACTAATTACCTGAAGACAAGTAAAGACATTTATTTTTCATTTAGCAATCTTTTTCTGTGAACATAAATAGAGGGAATCAGAATATTAACTCTCAAAAGGATCACGGACAACTAATCCAGCTCCCTCATTTTGCAGGCAAAGAACCTGAGGCTCAGAAAAGGGACTTTTACTGAGTATGTATTTACCACGTGGGAAGGCATTTTCCTTATGACATCTTTGTGTGATACTAATCCCATTTTATAAATATGGAAACTGAGGCTCAAGAAGATTTAAGTGACTGATCCTAAATCAGCATACTAGATGTAAAGTACATGCTGGGCTTTTTTCCTTCTTTTTAAAAATATCTTTACTGATTTTTTTGGCTATATAAAACTGATACATATTCATTGCATATATTCAAATAGGCAAAGTAAGGAAAATAAAATCCTTTCCAGCCTCATCACAAATCTTCAGTCTATAGCCAACTACTGTTAACGGTTTGTTAGCTATATCCTTCCAGATGTTTTTCTAAGCCACATGAGGCATGCCCTTTTAAAAGTACCATATAATTTACTAGAAATGGGAAAATCAACACCAGAAGCCTTATCCCTAAAAGTGATCAATACTTTATCAATAGCAAAAAGCCTGTATTGGGGAGAGGAGGGTAAGGAGGGGAAGAAATTATGTTCATTTTTGTCAATCCTGTGTCAGTTCCCTTTTGATTACTTCAAGTGTTCTCTTGTTTTTTTATAATCAACTTAAGAACATTACTTGGAATGCAGCAAATGCTTAAGAATAAAAGAGATGGGTCAGAAAGCCACATAAGGCATTTTTTATGATTTTTCTTATTCGTATATTTGGGTTTGTTTTTAAATAACTTAATTACCAATTAAAATATCAGATATTGTTTCTATGTGGTGGTTTATTTCATCTATTGATTTCTTAAAAAAAAATTTTTAATGTTTATTTACTTTTGAGAGAGAGACAGAGACAGAGTGTGAGTGGGTGAGGGGCAGAAAGAGAGGGAGACACAGACTCTGAAACAGGCTCCAGGCTCTGAGCTGTCAGCACAGAGCCCAACGTGGGGCTCAAATTCACAAACCACGAGATCATGACGTAAGCTGAAGTTGGATGTGTAACCAACTGAGCCACCAAAGCCCACATCTAGTGATTTAAAAAGAAAATGTTTTAAGTATATCCTTTATTCTGGGAAAACTATGACATTTTGAATCATTTTTTAACATAATTATTTGTGTTTCCTTTTAACAAATTCCATTAGAGCTTTTGTTTTAGATAAATACATCGTTCCTGCTACTGTACAACACTGTCACAGATAATAGTCAATAGCATCTTACCAAATGGCTATCATTTGGAGAATTGATAGATTTCCCAGGGATCTTTGGTCTTCAGCATCCCTATGAAGACTGGTTGAAATGGAGTGAAGAGACCTACGCAGTAAGATGAGTCTGAAGTGCCTGCTCCTCTTCCACTCTCATCCCCACCAAGCATGCCCAGGTATGAGGCTTGGTGGGGAAGTCATTGGTGGAGGTCATCCGCTGAGCTTTGTACAGGGCCAATTTCATGGTTGGTATAGCCTTACATGGGGACAGCACTTGGAAGGACTCTGCAGTCTTGAAATTCTTCATACTTTTTTTTTCTTTTTTTTTTTTTAACAAAGGGGCCTTCATTTTCATTTTGCACTAGGCCCTTCACTTTATGGAGCTGGTCCTCTTCCCAGTCTCCTCTGTACAAGTCTAGTATGTTGACAAGCACAACACATGAAATGCTGTAGGAGAAATTAGTGAAAAGGCATCTGTATGGAAATGAGATCTTGTTAGGTGAAACCAGACAGGTCCATTTCCCCATTTCCTGAGATCTAATTATTTAACTTGGTATCAGTGGCAAAGATGGTTGCAGAAGAGAACTTGCCTTGATTTCGTAACATCTTCTCACTCTAAAATTTTTTTTTTCAACGTTTATTTATTTTTGGGACAGAGAGAGACAGAGCATGAACGGGGAGGGGCAGAGAGAGAGGGAGACACAGAATCAGAAACAGGTTCCAGGCTCTGAGCCATCAGCCCAGAGCCTGACGTGGGGCTCGAACTCCCGGACTGCGAGATCGTGACCTGGCTGAAGTCGGACGCTCAACCGACTGTGCCACCCAGGCGCCCCACATCTTCTCACTCTAGATTAGACTCTGAAGTTATTCTTGGAAATGATAACGAGAATAATATAGAATCAATATAGAATCTCTTCCCATTAAAATTTTGCATTTTATTATAACTTTTTATTATAAAAATGTTCAAATGTACAGGAAAATTGAAATAAAATTGCAATGAACACACATATATACCCCTTCTTGATTCAAAGTTGTTACCATTTAGCCATATCTATTTACGTGTTTTCTGGACTTTTTGGCAGTTAAGTTGCAGACACCAATATACTTTACTCCGAAACAGATCAGCATGCCTTTCCTAACAATTCAGACATTCTCCTAAATAATCACAATATATGAGGTTGGGTTTGGGTTGTGGTTTTTGTTGTTGTTGTTGTTTTTTTTTTTTTAGCATCTTATTTTTAATGTAGAAAAGTTGGAAAACAGATAAGCATAAAGAAAAACCACCCATAATTCCAGTGCCCAGAGATAACTACCATAAGCAATTTGGTACTACCCAGAAAAAATAGCATCATCTTGTACCCATTGCTTTGTCCACACAGAATGAAGCACCTCTATTTTTTTTTTCATCCTTAACAAGAACATTTTTCATGCTTTCTGTAGTAGGCAGTATAATGGCCCTTCAAAGATATCCATGTCCTAGTCCCCAGAATTTATGAATATGTTACAGTACATGGCAAAGGAGACTTTGCAGGTATGATGAAGGGTACAGAACTTGAGCTGGGGAGATTATTCTGGATTATCTGGGTGGATCTACTTTTAATCACATGAGTCCTAAAAGTAGAGAGGGAGGCAGAGAGTAGGTGAGAGAGATGTGACATGAGAAGTAACCCTCTTGCTGGTTTTGAAGACGGAGAAAGGGGGGCCATGAACCGAGGAATGAAGGAAGCCTCAAGGATACTCTCCTAGAGCCCCCAGAAGGGAACTCAGTTCTGCCAACACTGTGCTTTAGCCTAGCAAGACACAGGTGGACTTCTGACCTACAGAATTTAAGATAATAAATTTGTGTTGATTTAAGCCACTGAACTTGTGGTAATTCGTTATAGCAGCAGTAGGAAAGGAATACATCCGCATTTGTATTTGCCTTTCAAATGGTCATCTTTTACTCTTTAGGATGTTTTTGTCTGAATGATTTTCCTCTTCCATTTAGCTTTGAAAATGATAACGATGAACACAATGGAAAAATAAAGGCAGAACCTCTTGGTTTTGCTCTGAGAAAACCACTAGATCTCCTATTGTCTTTCTGACTAGGGCTGGGCTGGTACATTTACAGACTAATGCAGTAGGGGGAGGGATTGCCCTATAGTCCTTTGAAGAAATTCACTTGGAGGGGCACCTGGCCAGCTCAGTTGGTAGAGCATGTGACTCTTGACCTCACACTTGTGAGTCCAAACCCCACATTGGGTAGAGAGTTAACTTAAAAAAAAAATCACTTGGAATTATGGAAACTTCATTTTGAGGAAAACAGTTTACTCTTAATCTCTTTCATGGATCTTTGTATTTGTCTTTCATAGCACTTGTAACAATTTGTAATGTGGTATGACTATAACATCTTCATTAATGTTCTCTTTTCCTCTGGACTGTAAGCATTTTAAGAGTAAGGATCTGTCTGGTTTTGCTTTCTGTTGTTTCTTCAGGACCTAGCACAGTGCCTGGCACATAGTAGCATGAAAATATTTGTGAAATGATTGGATCTTTGGCCATGCAAAGATCTAGTTCTTGAGTGGCTATTGAGAAACTAAACTGTGCAACATAATAATATTTAAAATAACGTTAAATTATATATAACATTAAAATAACTTTTTTTTAAGAAAGAAAGAAAAAGCTGTGTTTTAAAACATTTTTTTTAACATTTATTTTTGAGACGGGGGGGGGGGAGGGGCAGAGAGAGAGGGAAACACAGAATCTGAAACAGGCTCCAGGCACTGAACCATCAGCACAGAGCCTGACACGGGGCTCAAACTCACGGATGGCAAGATCATGACCTGAGCTGAAGTCAGATGCCTAACCGACTGAGCCACCCAGGCACCCCAAAAATGTCGTGTTTAAACAAGAGCTTGGGAACTTCTTTGCAGATGACTATGCTTTTAAGGAGACTTCTTTCCTGGATACAGATTCAGACTACAATATCTGAATGTCATTCTGGAGACATCAATGTGTTCTTGTATATGTGTGAGTTCCTTCCAAAAGTTCTTTCAGGAGGTCAGGAACAGATTGTCAGGAAAGACAAAGAGCGATGCCTTCACTTCCGGCTGGCAGCAGGCCCTAGAGTCAATCTGGCAGGGAGCCCACCCTGGACTATTGTGCTCAAATCAGATTGTATTTTACCATTCTAAACACCCATATGGAGCAGTTTTGGGGCAATGGAGTTAAAATAACCACTGACTAAGAGGTGCCCCCTTGCCAGGGACATTTCTAAGAGCCACACCTAACAAAAAGGTTGCTCTGTTTTTCCAGGAACTCATTTCCGGGAGCTGTGAAAGTAAAGCATCATTAGACTGAACAGCAGTGTGATGAGCCTGGAAAGCACTTCCATACTAAGCTTTGAGGAAGGAAGGGTATACCCAGGCCCAACTTTTTTTAATGCAACCTAAGTCACAGTTCTGTTTTGAGCAAGTGTTTCTGAAAGCAACATTTTTTCTTTTTTTTTAGTCAGCTGTTAACTAACCCGGCCAACCTAAGCCTATGGAAATCATTGGAAAGATATGGGGGTAGCTCAGAGAATGGAAAAAAATGCTGAAGAAGCAAATCTCAGGAAGGATGGGAAGCAAAGCTGATGAGCAACAAGAGCCCATAAGCAGCCTCTTCAGAAGGCCTCTTCAGCACCAACTTCAGGAGAAATCACCTCACCCTTTTTCAGTCCTGAGTCCCTCTCCTTGAGATTCAAATGCCACAGAGACCACTGACCTAGGCTGGGTTACATGTCCATTTCATGGCCAGAAGGGCAGGGCACTTTGAAGGACCATCCCACTAACTCTGTATGCAATGAAAGAGGGATGGTTTTCCAAAGCTGTTGTCAGGAGAAGGGGAAGTTATTTCTGGGCAGGCAAAAGCTCTAGATGTCCACTTATCAGCTTACTCACCGAGTGTGCATTCAGGAAAATTCGTCTTCTCCTTGAGCACCTTAGCAAAGAGGTTTAGCTACCTATGGAATCCAGGCCAAGAACCTTCTATGTGACCTTAGACAAATCACAAACCCTCTCTGAGCTGTACTTTCCTCATTTATAAAATTTATTGAGCAGTTTGGGAGTACCTGGGTGGCTCATTTGGTTAAACGTCTGACTCTAGATTTTGACTAACATCATGACCTCACGGTCTGTGAGTTCAAGCCCCACATCAGGCTCCATGCTGACTATGTGGAGCCTGCTTGGGATTTTATATCTCCCCCTCTCTCTGCCCCTCCCCAACTCACGCTCTCTCTCTCTCTCTCTCTCTCTCTCTCTCTCTCTGTCTCTCTCTGTCTCTCTCAAAAATCAATAAACTTAAAGAAAAAAAACACTTTTTAAAATTTATTGAACTGTTTGGACCAGATGATTCCTAATGGCTTATAGAGTGGAAAAAGCCAGAAGAGAGGATCTCATCTCAGATACTGGCAATGTGACCTTGGCTGACTCACTTGCCAAATTCTGGGTTTCCCTGTGTGTAAAATAAAGTAGACACCTTAAGCTTCCTTCTAGCTCTTAGATGGAAGTATCCAGGTCAGTTTCCCCCACCCCAAAATCAATGGGATACCTTTGTTTTCAAGAAACACACACTGAAGTATTAAGGGGTAAAGGAGCATGATATATGTAACCTACTTTTAAATAATTCAGAAAAAAACCCATATATATGTAAAAAGAGGAAAATGTGGCCAAACCTTTTAAAAATAGTAAATTTGAGGGGGGCCTGGGTGGCTCAATTGATTGGATGTCCAACTTCTGCTCAGGTCATGATCTCTCACTCCCTGAGTTAGAGCCCCCCATGGGGCTCTGTGGTGACAGCTCGGAGCCTGGAGCTTGCTTCAGATTCTGTGTCTCCCTCTCTCTCTGCCCCTCCCCCACTCACACTCTGTCATCCTCTGTCTCTCAAAAATGAATAAATGTTAAAAAAATCAAAAAATCATAATAGAAAGTAAAAATAGTAAACTTGAATGAAGTGGGAGTTCTTTGTGCTATTCTTGAAACTTTTCTCTAACTGTAATTATTTAAAAATAAGTTAAAAACAAAAAGTCAAAAGGAAGGGCAAAAGGAAATCTGCTCCTTCACTTGCATGTCCAAAGGCCTTTTGATGAATATTTGTGTGACAAATGAATATTTGTATGTCCAGATTGCTAGATCCAAATTCTCTAAGGGAAGTTGTTAGTGCCAAGGCATGGATTCTACAATGCATTCTCACTATTAGTGTGACAGAGCTCCACTGTGGACCTGGAAGACACTGGATAAGGCCTATTTACTCCTCCTGAGGAGTCTGACTAAGTGGGTGGAGACTTCCTGTTGGCTTTTATGCTTTTCTTTTGTTTTAATGGTTGTTTGGGGGAACATATTTCAGACACAGCATCTTTAATGATTTGTTCTTTTAGTGCTCATCTATAAGCAAACAAATGTCTCTACCAAGTACTTACTAATTTGACTTGAAGCCAAATATGACTACCTTCCCACAGTCATTTCTTTTTTTTTTAATTTCTTTTTATATTTATTTATTTTTGAGAGACAGAGTGAGACAAAGTGAGACTGGGGGAGGGGCAGAGAGAGAGGGAGACACAGGATTGGAAACAGTCTCCAGGCTCTGAGCTGTCAGCACAGAGCCCGACGCGGGGCTCGAACCCACAGACTGTGAGATCATGACCTGAGCCGAAGTCGGACGCTCAACCGACTGAGCCACCTAGGCGCCCCAAGTCATTTCTTACTCCAAAATGATTTCAGTATCTAGAGGGGTATTCACTGCAGGATTATATTAGCAAAATGTTGGAAACAACCTAGTGGTCCATTAACAGAATACTGGTTAAGTACATTCACGCAATGAAAAATTGTGTAGATGGTAAAAAAGAATGAAGCAGCTTCCTAAAACGGCTATGGAACAATCTCCAAGTTAAAAATAAATGAAGCAACTCTATATGAATACATATGGAATAATCCCCGAGGCATAATTTTAAAAGCAACGTGTGAAATCATGTGTAAGTATAAAACTATTGTATTTAAAAACTGCTTGTATGAGTAAGCCATGAGTGGACAATTTTTTGCCTGCTCAGCATATGCGTGTATACACATATGCAAAGCATTTTCTGGGAAGATATACAGGAAATAAGTAGCAGTGGTGACCTCTAGAGAGTGGAGCAATCGGTGAAGGTACAGAGCTGGGGAACAAGGCTGAGAAAGAGACTTACTTTTCACTTAAATCTTTTGAGTTTTTTACCAAATTTAAAGCAGGAGTCATTGCCCCTTTAAGAGTAAATCCTCAGGGTCCTTTCTTATCATATAAGCTTAAGTAAAAGATAAATCACTGTAGCTGAGGAATTTGTGCTATTAGGGTGTGAGTATTCTGGATACTGAGTTCATGGCTTCTCATCTTTTTGCTCCTACCAGCTAGCCTTATCTTTGCACGTGGTAGTCACTTAATTTTTTTTTTTTTTTTTTTTTTTTTTTTTTTTTTTTTTTTACTGAATTGAGATCAACTGGATTGTTCTGCAGTGCTTTTAGGGGCACTTGCTTTTTTTTTTTTTAATTTTTTTTAACATTTATTTATTTTTGAGAGAGAAACAGACAGAGACAGAGCATGAGTGGAGGAGGGGCAGAGAGAGACACAGATTCCGAAGCAGGCTCCAAGCTCTGTGCTTGTCAACACAGAGCCCGACAGGGGGCTCAAACTCATGAACTTGAACTGTGACATCAGGATCTGAGTCGAAGTCGGCCGCTTAACCAACTGAACCACACATGTGCCCCACCTTTTTTTTTTTTTTTTTTCCCTAAGTAGGCTCCACACCAATCACGCCCATCACGGGGCTTGAACTCACAACCTTGACATCAGGAGTCCCATGTTCTACCGACTGAGCCAGCCAGGCCACTTTTAGAGGCACTTCTGTATACATTCTCATTTGCTGCTTTAAATCTAGGTATGTTAACCCTTCGTGTGTTTCCCTCTTTTCTATCCTAAAGGAAAAAAGATAAAATATTCATTTTGTATTCTTAAAAATTTAAAGCTTAGCCAGTCAATAGATGTAAATTTCTGCCTCCTTTCTGGCAGGCATTTTGGTATCATAAACCAGAATGTAAAACATGTTCAGGTTGTAACCCTAGTAATCCCTAGTAATCCCGTCCTTACCCTAGTAATCTCATCCTTAGCAATTTATCCTAAGGAAATAATTACATAATTCAGAAAAAGATGTATGTACAAGGATGTCCATTGCAGTGTTGCTGATAATATTGAAAACTTGGAAACAATCTTACATGTTCATGGGTAGATAAGTGGCTAATTAAAGAATGATATGTCCATCTACTCTGCCCATTAAAAATGAGGATTCCACTCTATATTTATCGATGAGGAAAGATATCTATAGCATATTGTTAAGTGACAGAAACAGATTGTATATGTGTATGACCCCATTTTTATCAAATTACATAGATCACAATATGTATATATAAATAAATACATGGGAGAAATTCTATCAAAATATTAAAAATGTTTATCCCTGTATGATGAGTGATTTTTAATTTTCTCTCTGTATTTTTTTTGTTCACTTTATTTTTTTTTTAATATATGAAATTTATTGTCCAATTGGTTTCCATACAACACCCAGTGCTCATCCCAAAAGGTGCCCTCCTCAATACCCATCACCCACCCTCCCCTCCCTCCCACCCCCCATCAACCCTCAGTTTGTTCTCAGTTTTTAACAGTCTCTTATGCTTTGGCTCTCTCCCACTCTAACCTCTTTTTTTTTTTTTTCCTTCCCTTCCCCCATGGGTTCCTGTTAAGTTTCTCAGGATCCACATAAGAGTGAAACCATATGGTATCTGTCTTTCTCTGTATGGCTTATTTCACTTAGCATCACACTCTCCAGTTCCATCCACGTTGCTACAAAAGGCCATATTTCATTTTTTCTCATTGCCACGTAGTATTGCATTGTGTATATAAACCACAATTTCTTTATCCATTCATCAATTGATGGACATTTAGGCTCTTTCCATAATTTAGCTATTGTTGAGAGTGCTGCTATAAACATTGGGGTACAAGTGCCCCTATCCATCAGTACTCCTGTATCCCTTGGATAAATTCCTAGCAGTGCTGTTGCTGGGTCATAGGGTAGGTCTATTTTTAATTTTCTGAGGAACCTCCACACTGCTTTCCAGAGCGGCTGCACCAATTTGCATTCCCACCAACAGTGCAAGAGGGTTCCCGTTTCTCCACATCCTCTCCAGCATCTATAGTCTCCTGATTTATTCATTTTGGCCACTCTGACTGGCATGAGGTGATATCTGAGTGTGGTTTTGATTTGTATTTCCCTGATGAGGAGCGACGTTGAATATCTTTTCATGTGCCTGTTGGCCATCCGGATGTCTTCTTTAGAGAAGTGTCTATTCATGTTTTCTGCCCATTTCTTCACTGGGTTATTTGTTTTTCGGGTGTGGAGTTTGGTGAGCTCTTTATAGATTTTGGATACTAGCCCTTTGTCCGATATGTCATTTGCAAATATCTTTTCCCATTCCGTTGGTTGCCTTTTAGTTTTGTTGGTTGTTTCCTTTGCTGTGCAGAAGATTTTATCTTCATAAGGTCCCAGTAATTCACTTTTGCTTTTAATTCCCTTGCCTTTGGGGATGTGTCGAGTAAGAGATTGCTACGGCTGAGGTCAGAGAGGTCTTTTCCTGCTTTCTCCTCTAAGGTTTTGATGGTTTCCTGTCTCACATTCAGGTCCTTTATCCATTTTGAGTTTACTTTTGTGAATGGTGTGAGAAAGTGGTCTAGTTTCAACCTTCTGCATGTTGCTGTCCAGTTCTCCCAGCACCATTTGTTAAAGAGACTGCCTTTTTTCCATTGGATGTTCTTTCCTGCTTTGTCAAAGATTAGTTGGCCATACATTTGTGGGTCTAGTTCTGGGGTTTCTATTCTATTCCATTGGTCTATGTATCTGTTTTTGTGCCAATACCATCTGTCTTGATGATTACAGCTTTGTAGTAGAGGCTAAAGTCTGGGATTGTGATGCCTCCTGCTTTGGTCTTCTTCTTCAATATTACTTTGGCTATTCGGGGCCTTTTATGGTTCCATATGAATTTTAGGATTGCTTGTTCTAGTTTCGAGAAGAATGTTGGTGCAATTTTGATTGGGATTGCATTGAATGTGTAGATTGCTTTGGGTAGTATTGACATTTTGACAATATTTATTCTTCCAATCCATGAGCAGGGAATGTCTTTCCATTTCTTTAAATCTTCTTCAATTACCTTCATAAGCTTTCTATAGTTTTCAGCATACAGATCTTTTACATCTTTGGTTAGATTTATTCCTAGGTATTTTATGCTTCTTGGTGCAATTGTGAATGGGATCAGTTTCTTTATTTGTCTTTCTGTTGCTTCATTGTTAGTGTGTAAGAATGCAACTGATTTCTGTACATTGATTTTGTATCCTGCAACTTTGCTGAATTCATGTAGCAGTTCTAGCAGACTTTTGGTGGAGTCTATCGGATTTTCCATGTATAATATCATTTCATCTGCAAAAAGCAAAAGCTTGACTTCATCTTTGCCAATTTTGATGCCTTTGATTTCCTTTTGTTGTCTGATTGCTAATGCTAGAACTTCCAGCACTATGTTAAACAACAGCGGTGAGAGTGGACATCCCTGTCGTGTTCCTGATCTCAGGGAAAAAGCTCTCAGTTTTTCCCCGTTGAGGATGATGTTAGCTGTGGGCTTTTCATAAACGGCTTTTATGATCTTTAAGTATGTTCCTTCTATCCCAACTTTCTCAAGGGTTTTTATTAAGAAAGGGTGCTGGATTTTGTCAAAGGCCTTTTCTGCATCGATTGACAGGATCATATGGTTCTTCTCTTTTTTTTCGTTAATGTGATGTACTATGTTGATTGATTTGCAAATGTTGAACCAGCCCTGCATCCCAGGAATGAATCCCACTTGATCATGGTGAATAATTCTTTTTATATGCTGTTGAATTCGATTTGCTAGTATCTTATTGAGAATTTTTGCATCCATATTCATCAGGGATATTGGCCTGTAGTTCTCTTTTTTTACTGGGTCTCTGTCTGGTTTAGGAATCAAAGTAATACTGGCTTCATAGAATGAGTCTGGAAGTTTTCCTTCCCTTTATATTTCTTGGAATAGCCTGAGAAAGATAGATATTATCTCTGCTTTAAACGTCTGGTAGAACTCCCCTGGGAAGCCATCTAGTCCTGGACTCTTATTTGTTGGGAGATTTTTGATAACCGATTCAATTTCTTCGCTGGTTATGGGTCTGTTCAAGCTTTCTATTTCCTCCTGATTGAGTTTTGGAAGAGTGTGGGTGTTTAGGAATTTGTCCATTTCTTCCAGGTTGTCCAATTTGTTGGCATATAATTTTTCATAGTATTCCCTGATAATTGTTTGTGTCTCTGAGGGATTGGTTGTAATAATTCCATTTTCATTCATGATTTTATCTATTTGGGTCATCTCCCTTTTCTTTTTGAGAAGCCTGGCTAGAGGTTTGTCAATTTTGTTTATTTTTTCAAAAAACCAACTCTTGGTTTCGTTGATCTGCTCTACAGTTTTTTTAGATTCTATATTGTTTATTTCTACTCTGATCTTTATTATTTCTCTTCTTCTGCTGGGTTTAGGCTGCCTTTGCTGTTCTGCTTCTATTTCCTTTAGGTGTGCTGTTAGATTTTTTATTTGGGATTTTTCTCGTTTCTTGAGATAGGCCTGGATTGCAATGTATTTTCCTCTCAGGACTGCCTTTGTTGCGTCCCAAAGCATTTGGATTGTTGTATTTTCATTTTCATTTGCTTCCATATATTTTTTAATTTCTTCTCTAATTGCCTGGTTGACCCACTCATTCGTTAATAGGGTGTTCTTTAACCTCCATGCTTTCGGAGGATTTCCAGACTTTTTCCTGTGGTTGATTTCAAGCTTCATAGCATTGTGGTCTGAAAGTATGCATGGTATAATTTCAATTCTTGTAAACTTATGAAGGGCTGTTTTGTGACCCAGTATATGATCTAGCTTGGAGAATGTTCCATGTGCACTCGAGAAGAAAGTATATTCTGTTGCTTTGGGATGCAGAGTTCTAAATATATCTGTCAAGTCCATCTGATCCAATGTACCATTCAGGGCCCTTGTTTCTTTATTGACCGTGTGTCTAGATGATCTATCCATTTCTGTAAGTGGGGTGTTAAAGTCCCCTGCAATTACCACATTCTTTTCTATAAGGTTGCTTATGTTTATGAGTAATTGTTTTATATATTTGGGGGCTCCGATATTCGGCGCATAGACATTTATAATTGTTAGCTCTTCCTGATGGATAGACCCTGTAACTATTATATAATGCCCTTCTTCATCTCTTGTTACAGCCTTTAATTTAAAGTCTAGTTTGTCTGATATAAGTATGGCTACTCCAGCTTTCTTTTGGCTTCTAGTAGCATGATAAATAGTTCTCCATCTCCTCACTCTCAATCTAAAGGTGTCCTCAGGTCTAAAATGAGTCTCTTGTAGACAGCAAATAGATGGGTCTTTTTTTTTATCCATTCTGATACCCTATGTCTTTTGGTTGGCGCATTTAATCCATTTACATTCAGTGTTATTATAGAAAGATACGGGTTTAGAGTCATTGTGATGTCTGTATGTTTTATGCTTGTAGTGATGTCTCTGGTACTTTGTCTCACAGGGTCCCCCTTAGGATCTCTTGTAGGGCTGGTTTAGTGGTGACAAATTCCTTCAGTTTTTGTTTGTTTCGGAAGACCTTTATCTCTCCTTCTATTCTAAATGGCAGACTTGCTGGATAAAGCATTCTCGGCTGCATGTTTTTTCTGTTTAGCACACTGAAGATCTCGTGCCAATTCTTTCTGGCCTGCCAAGTTTCAAAAGAGAGATCAGTCACGAGTCTTATAGGTCTCCATTTGTAAGTTAGGGCACGTTTGTCCCTTGCTGCTTTCAGAATTTTCTCTTTATCCTTGTATTTTGCCAGTTTCACTATGATATGTCGTGCAGAAGATCGATTCAAGTTACGTCTGAAGGGAGTTCTCTGTGCCTCTTGGATTTCAATGCCTTTTTCTTTCCCCAGTTCAGGGAGGTTCTCAGCTATAATTTCTTCAAGTACCCCTTCAGCACCTTTCCCTCTCTCTTCCTCCTCTGGGATACCAATTATGCGTATATTATTTCTTTTTAGTGTATCACTTAGTTCTCTAATTTTCCCCTCATACTCCTGGATTTTTTTATCTCTCTTTCTCTCAGCTTCCTCTTTTTCCATAACTTTATCTTCTAGTTCACCTATTCTCTCCTCTGCCTCTTCAATCCGAGCTGTTGTCGTTTCCATTTTGTTTTGCATTTCATTTAAAGCGCTTTTCAGCTCCTCGTGACTGTTCCTTAGTCCCTTGATCTCTGTAGCAAGAGATTCTCTGCTGTCCTCTATACTGTTTTCAAGCCCAGTGATTAATTTTATGACTATTATTCTAAATTCACTTTCTGTTATATTATTCAAATCCTTTTTGATCAGTTCATTAGCTGTTGTTATTTCCTGGAGATTCTCCTGAGGGGAATTCTTCCGCTTGGTCATTTTGGATAGTCCCTGGCGTGGTGAGGACCTGCAGGGCACTTCCGCTCTGCTGTGGTGTATAACTGGAGTTGGTGGGCGGGGCCGCAGTCCGACCTGATGTCTGCCCCAGCCCACCGCTGGGGCCACAGTCAGACTGGTGTGTGCCTTCTCTTCCCCTCTCCTAGGGGCGGGATCTCTCTGTATTTTTTAATATCACTTACATTTTTTCTGGAGTACACATTGTATCACTTTTACCAAGTGTATCACTTTTACCATCAGAGTATCCTAGCTTTATCTCTCTTATTTTACAGTCTGCAGAATTTTCTATGTGCCCCTGTGAGAAAACATTGAAGTTAAGTATTTATTAAACTTAGCTTTAAGTTTTAAAAACTTAAGGATCAGAAAAAAAATCAGAATAATAGCTATCTCTGAGGGAGGTTGGGATGGAGACTGATTGGGAAGGGTTATGAAGGAACGTGTTAGGGTAATGGTGATGTTCTAGAGGTCTGGTTTACAGAGGTATATGCATTTGTCGAAACTTAGCAAATTCACTCTTCAGAACTGTACACTCCTCTGTATGTCAATTTTACATCAAAAGAAAAAAACTAAATAAATTGGATTTTAGTTAGTGATATTGATATCTGGAATTTAGTTTGAAATGCACTAAAAACAAGACAGATTAATAGATGATTTGAAGAATGGATGGTAATAAAGCAAATACAATAGAACATTAGTTGTAGAATCTAGGTGGGGTGTATACATGTGTTCATAATAAAATTCTTATAATTTTGCTGTTTGAACATTTTTCATAATAAAAAGTTGAGAAAAATGTAAGCACCAATCATCCATTGATATACTGAATACGTATATATTTTATCCTTGTAAAGTAAATTCAGCAATTTGAGTTCTGGAAGTTGCCCCCAAGAAAAGCTCAACCTTTTTGGATAGATAAGCTATATAAACACATACGTGTACATATGACATAATTAGTGATAGGACTATTTTTGTAAGTGTATTCACTGCACAGTTACCCAGGGCCCCACATTTAGTTTAATGCTGTGTGCTATTGCTGTTTTGGAATTCTTAATAATTTTTTAACATCAGGCCTTACATTTTCATCTTGCACTGGGCCCTGCAAATTATGTAGCCAGTCTTGACTAATGAACAAAAATAATATCATTAACACAAATTATCTTATTCCTATGCCAACCATTGTGTTAATCACTTTACATACATTATCTCATTGAATCCTCAAAAAAGGACTAAGGAGGTAGATAATATTAATATCCCTATTTTATAGATGAACATACTGAGGCTCAAAGAAATTAAGCTATTTGCTCAAGTTCACAGATTTATTGTACCTTCATGATGCATAGTAGTGCAGTACACATGGTAGATGTTCAATATTTATTGAATAAATAATACTAATAATGGTTTCCATTTATTGAGACTAGATTGCTGTTACTGAAACCTGACATGTTCTTCCCTACCCCACAGTCCCCATCTTTGGCAATACTACCTCAAGGCCACATTCACTGACACCCTAATTTAGGTCAGGTATCCTTTTATAATACCCAAGCCTTCTTCTTTATAGCATTCACCACACATGTAATTAGGTAGTTCTTGGTTTAACTAATGCCGGTTTTCGCTTCTGGAACTGGAATCTAAGTGAAGACAGTGGCTCATTTTTGTGTGTTCACCACTCTATCCCCAGCACCCACTGCTGTACCTGGAGCACAGCCTAACTACCTGCCAAAGTTTGATTATACGTTTTCTTCTTTTCTTTCTTTCTTTCTTTCTTTCTTTCTTTCTTTCTTGTTATTTAGTTTCTCATTTAATCTTCAATCCTATGAGGTATAGATTATTACCATCATTTTACAGGAGAAGAAACCAAGGCCAAAGAAGTGAAGTCTGAGTTACCCCTACAGGGAAAGCATCACTGTGCCCAACATTTGCCTGACTCCAAAATCTCCGGTCACTTCACTGCAGCCCACTGTTTCCACATGACAATCTGCTCAACATTATTTTCCATCTCTAGGCACCACTTATTCCTTTAGTATCTCTTTCAGCTCCTATTTTTGCTGTCTGACCTCGGGGCTCTCTAATGAAGGGAGGCATGCTTTCCAAGAAGTAATTACAGCAGGTGACATAACCAGGCTGGCTGTAGCCAGGGTTTTATTTTTTAACCTTGGTGAGTAAAGCAGCTGGAAACACTACCATCTAAAAGCAAAGGATCCAATTTCCTTTTGGTACTAACTCTTCTTTAGCTCTGGGAAACACCTTGAAATGATCTCTTGGGCTATGTAAATGTAAAGCAATCACCCATCTCTAGTTCTTGGAGAAGGCCCCAAATAATTAAGGTAAAGCAAATGGAGATGCTTTGAGATGTTAATAAGACATCTCTTAGTAGTTTTCTGCCACTATGGATAATTAGTACTATAAGTGTTAATTTAGACTGTCCTATGCTTATGCATCACTGAATATATTTGCAGAGCTGAGGAACTACTCTTTGGGTAATTGTTTGTAAGTATCATGGAAGTGGGATGGGAAGGAACGCTGGGAGAGAGCACAGGCTTACTTCCTTTAGCCAGTGCTAGGGGAGAGGCTGTGAACAAAAAATAAAGAGTGCTTGGCCCAGCATGCCGTGGTGTGGATTGTTGAGTTCCATCTGTGGTGTTATTTAAAGACTGAAAATCCAAGACCTTAGGAATTGGAGTGATGACAGATTATGTTGCACTTTGTCTTTTGTAGGACATACAGCAAAAGAATATCACCTGGAAGTGATGGAGTTTCCAGAGGACCTATGTTTATGCTATTTGAAGGTAAGTGCAGACAGTGGACCTCTCAGAGTAACCACGGCTAATAGCAGTGTAAGTTACTCTATTACATTTCAAGTAATTCCTAAACCTTCTAAAAAGGTGTGTTAATGTCACATCCTGGCCTTAGTTGTGCTCCTGAGCTTGTTCCACTTTCTTGGAGGAATATCAAGTACTTGCTAAAGTCAGTGGTAGAAACAGTGGTGACAGTCATCTGTGCAAGACAGTGGTACCCAGTGGGGCTGCATCCTCATAAGGGTGAGAGATGGCAGGGCTAGACCAGATCCAGAAAGTTGGGGCATAAGAATGAAAGGGATTGATCCTGAGAAAGATCCTGTAGTAAGAACCACATGAGAAATACAGAAGAGAAAGAGGTTTCTAGTTCTAGGAAATAGGCCATGAAGGCTTATGCCATCATAATTTGAACACTAAAGTATGTATGATATTTTGTCATCACTGGCTAGTGAGATATGATGTATATTTGTTACTCTGTATGTCTTAGCCAGTCTCCAAGATGGCTCCCAATGATCCTCACTTTTTTGTATTCATGTCCTTATGTGGTCTCCTCCCACAGTGAATCGGGGCTGGTCTATGTAAACAACAGACTATGGCAGAAGTTATAGTAGGTGACTTCTAAGAGTAAGTCATAAAGGACTTGTAACTTCTGCTTTGGCCTCTTGGATTGCCTGATTCGGGGGAAGCCAGCAATCATCATATGAAGACTCAAGCAGCTCTGTGGAGTGGCCCACAAGAGGAGACACTGAGGCCTCCACCAACATCCAGCACCAACTTGCCAGCCATGTGAGTAAGGCATTGGAAGTGGATATTCCAGCCCCTTTCAAGCCCTCAGGTGACTGCAGCCTCAGCTGACATCTGACTGAACCTCATGAGAAACCCCTCACCAGATCTTCCCAGTCAAGTGGCTTCCATATTCCTGACCCATAAAAACTATGAAAGATAATAAATGTTTATTATTTTTTAAGCCACTAAGTTTTAGAATAATTTGTTGTGCAACAATAAATAAAACACTATACTACCATAGATTCTATAGAATAAATGTCTATCTGAAACTCTGCCTAAATAGGTCAGAAAAGTCTTCAGAAAAGGGGACATGAGGTGAGTCTTCAAGCATGAGTAGGAGCTTGCAGATGGATGTAGGGTAAAGGGGAGTCATTTCAGGCTGAAGGAACAGCTTGACTACAGGGCCAGAAGTAAGAGGACATGACTTGTTTGAAAAACAACAATCAGTTCAGCATGAATGGGGTGCAGTGTGTTTAAAGAATGAGGCAGAGAGAGATTAGAAGAGTAGACAGCAACCAGTTCACAAAAAATTTTATATGCTATGCCCAGGTGTTTGTTTTTTTAATCCTGAAAGCAATGAAGGGCCATTGAAGAATTTTTTTAGCAGGAAACTGACATGATCACTTTTAAATTTACAATTCTTTTTTTTTTTTAGAAGTATAAACTTTTTTTTAATGTTTCTTTATTTTGAGAGAGGTAGAAAGAGACACAGCATGAGCAGGGGAGGGTCAGAGACAGGGAGACACAGAATCCGAAGCGGGCTCCAGGCTCTGAGCTGTCAGCACAGGGCCTGACACAGGGCTCAAACCCACAAACCATGAGATCATGACCAGAGCCAAAGTCAGATGCCTAACTGACTGAGCCACCCAGGTGCCCCTAAATTTACAATTCTTAATTGTACATTTTAGAGTGATGGCCAAATGGAAAGTGGATTGGAGGTAGAAAGGCCATTTATTATTATTTTTTCTTTATATTTTTTTACTATTTTTTTAATTTTAATTTTATTTTTTTAATTTACAACCAAATTAGTTAGCGTATAGTGCAACAATGATTTCAGGGTTAGATTGCTTAATGCCCCTTACTCATTTAGCCCATCCCCCCTCCCACAACCCCTCCAGTAACACTCTGTTTGCTCTCCATATTTAAGGTCTCTTATGCTTTGTCCCCCTCCCTGTTTTTATATTTACAGAAAGGCCATTTAAAAAGCTATTGCAAGTCCAGTCGCTAAGTGATTAGCACCTGAACTAAGGCCTTAGCATTGTGAACAGAGAAGGGGGAATTGATTCAGAGGGCTTTTAGGAGGACCAATTTTTAGAATGTGAGGGATGAGGGAAAGGGAAGATGTGGAATCCAGGAGGAGGAGCAAGTTTTGAGGCAGTGCGTTTGAGTGGTCCGTAGTCCAGCATGTATTGTGGGCCACTAAAAACACTGTCTGGCATGGAACCCAAAAGAGGGCAAGGTCAGGCTGAAGATGGACACACGTTTTGAAGGCTTTTTCATGGAAGCATCCCTTAATAAAAATGTAAATAAGCTCATGGGTGGAATAAAATCTGAATAAGATTTAGAGTTTTAGGTTTATCTTTCACTGATAGTAAAGCCGTTTAGAAACCAGATTTACAGAAAGAACCTGGGATAGGATTGAAGGAAGAGAATTAGAACTAGGAACAGGTAGTGAGTTAACTCAAAGACCATTATTATTTTTTTTTAATTAAAAAAAAAATTTTTTTTTTTAATGTATTTTTGAGACAGAGACAGAGCATGAGCTGGGAAGGGGCAGAGAGAGAAGGAGACACAGAATCCAAAGCCGGCTCCAGGCTCTGAGCTGTCAGCACAGAGCCTGACATGGGGCTTGAACTCACAAACTGCGAGATCATGACCTGATTCGAAGTTGGACGCTTAACCAACTGAGCCACCCAGGCACCCCTTATTATTATTATTTTTAATGTTTACTTAGTTTTGAGACAGAGACAGAGCATGAACAGGGGAGGGGCAGAGAGAGAGGGAGACACAGAATCTGAAACAGGCTCCAGGCTCTGAGCTGTCAGCACAGAGCCCAACACAGGGCTCGAACTCAAGAACTGTGAGATCATGACCTGAACTGAAGTCGGACGCTTAACTGACTGGGCCACCCAGGCACCCCAAAGACCATTATTTTTTTAAGAGAACTCTTCACCCAACGTGGGACTCAAACTCATGACCCCAAGATCAAGAGTCACATGCTCTACCGAGTGAGCAAGCCAGGTGCCACTTGAAGACCATTTTTTAATATCTACCAGTTTTTCTGGGAATTCAAGCATCAGCAGAACCTGGTGACTGATTAGATATAGAAATGAAGGATAGGGCAAAGTCTAATAAATTATTATTCACCCATCCAAATAAGTTTCCTTTTTATTTAGATCTACTTGTTTCATCACCTCTAACATCTTATAGTCTATCCCCCATTTCTATTATCACTGATCTACTTTTTTCAAATTTAATTATGCTTCTGTTTACTTTGCCTATTTTCCAGCAAATTTGTATGTTTTACGATCTTCTACTTCATTTTTCTTTTTCTCTTTTTCCCGTTCCTACTTTTTAGTGAACAAAAGAAAATAAGATGTCTCCTTTTCTTGAATATAAAACAAGTCTAGCTTGATTTCCTTTATTCAGTATTTTCCAGGCATGGTACAGGTCTTGATGTCATTGTCAATGGCCTTCTAATTCTTTGAAATTGTCTTTCAACTACTTTTGTGATTTTCATCTTTAATACCTAATAATGGTCTTGAACCTAACACTCCAAGAGTTGGAATTTAACCTATCACCTGATTTGACTTCATCTACTTATCCAAGAACCATGTATTTAGAAATATCATAAAGATAAATGCAGTGTCCATAGCATTAGCATTTTAATGATTATAGAAAAAGTAACTTGCAGATCATATAGTCTTGTAATCAACTGGAAAGAAAGAATTATTGTGAAAAATGTGCTAAAATCCCAGCCTTTGAACAGTACTTTTTTCTTTGGTTGTTTCAAAACTAATTCTGCGTCAGTAAAATCATGAGTATCAGTGGAATTCATGTCATCTTATTGGTGGAAATAACTGTGGTTTAAAAAAAATAACCACTTAATTTTTGTTAGGAAGAAAGCCCAAGGAAAGTAATGCTAAAAATTAGTAAATGGAGCTGAGTGTTTTTACCAAAGTGCTTAGCGGTTAGCATAAAGAGACACCACTTAATGTACCTAATGTTTCAACATTTAATTGATAAAAATGGAGGCTTAATAAAAATTTTCTAAGGCACAAATGTCTAATATTTTAAATTTATCTTTAGATAAAACTGTTTTATAGCACAATTAAAGACAAAATTGCAAAATTCTAATAGATGTTTTTCCTAAGATGAAAATGTTTTTTTTTCTGATTACATAATTGAGACATGCTCATTTAAAAAATTCAGTTAATCCAGAAAAGCAGGAAATAAGTTAAATTACATAAACCTCACTAGCCACAGATAAGCATTATTAACATTTTGTGAACTTGCTTCCAACTGTCTCTTCACATATATATTTGTATATGCATACATATGCACATGGTTTCACTTGCACAGAATCATACTCTACATTCTGTTCTGTAAATTGATCCTTTAATTCTGTAACACATTGTGGACACCTTTCCATATCTATAAATACAGATCTGCTCCAGCTTTCTAAACAGATACATAGTATTATACTCTATATAAATACCATAATTTAATCAGTTATTCCCACATTGTTGAACATTTAGTTTGTTCCCAAGGTTTTCCTTTAATTAGCAATGCCATAATGAACACTGCTATCAACTTTCTTTCTTTCTTTTTTTAAAAATTATTTATTTATTTTTTAATTTACATCCAAGTTAGTTAGCACATGGTGCAACAATGATTTCAGGAGTAGATTCCTTAATGCCCCTTCCCCATTTAGCCCATCCCCCCTCCCACAACCCCTCCAGGAACCCTCTGTTTGTTCTCCATATTTAAGAGCCTCTTATGTTTTGTCCCCCTCCCTGTTTGATATTATTTTTGCTTCCCTTCCCTTATGTTCATCTGTTTACTATCTTAAGGTCCTCATATAAGTGAAATCATATATTTATCTTTCTCTGACTAGTTTCACTTAGTATAATACTCTCTAGTTCCATCCACATGGTTACAAATGGCAAGATTTCATTCTTTTTGATTGCCAAGTAATACTCCATTGTATATATATACCACATCTTCTTTATCCATTCATCCATCAACAGACATATGGCTCTTTCCATACTTGGCTATTGTTGATAGCGCTGCTATAAACATGGGGGTGCATGTGCTCCTTCAAAACAGTATACCTGTATCCCTTGGATAAATACCTAGTAGTGCAATTGCTGGGTCATAGGGTAGTTCTATTTTTAATTTTTTGAGGAACCTCCATACTGTTTTCCAGAGTGGCTGCACCAGTTTGCATTCCCAAGCTTTCCTCCCTTCCTTCCTTCCTTCCTTCCTTCCTTCCTTTCCTCCTTCCCTCCTTCTTTCCCTTCTTTCCTTCAAATAAAATGTGGCTCAGAGCTCCCACTCATTGATGTGGGCAAGAATTATTTCTGGGACTCTTTTACCCATTGCAGTGAACTGTACAAAACCTCTAGGGTTTGAGTGGTCCTGAGACTCTGAATTGCAGTTATGCTATTGATTCTCCTTTGTCTGGCCAGAGACAGTCCTCAGAAGACCCCAGAGGTCTTCTCCATTCTGGGGAGCAAAACAGCCCAGCACTCTTATGGCACTTAGGGTCTTAGTGCTTAGTAACCTGTTTTGCAAGCATCCTGCAGCCATCCCAGCCTAGGAACTGTCCTTTGCTGGATGCTCTGGGAGAGGGAGACACTTAGAAGTCCTAAAATCCCACAAACTCTTCCTGGATTCAGTGCTGTCTTTACATAAAAAGGCTATTTCTTGAGGAGATGGGAAAAAGGCAAACTACTACTCAATCTTTCCAGATAAACCTGTAACAGACAACTAGACAGTTGACTTTGGAGGAGTTATGACACCATCTTAAACCTCAAATTCTTTATCTATAAGATAACAACAAATAGCAACTCCATCCCACTGATTGTAGAGGCCAAAACACTCAGCTGTCTTTAGCTATTCTCATTCTCTCACTGCCACCTACATCCTGCCTCCTGAACCTTCTAAATAGATGCAGAATCTGACCACTACTCCCTGACTCCACTGCTTCTAACTTGGGCCATGCCTCCATCATGTCTCACCTAGATCTTTGCAGCAGACTCCTAACACATCTCTGACTCTGCTCTTGTTCCCCTATGATCAATTGTCAAGGCTATCACTCCTAACTCCTTTAAAAAGGACTGTGGCTTCACATCTAACTTAGAGGGAGAGGCCTTACCTTATAAGGCCCTCCTAAGGATTTAGCCCCACCTCTCCTCAACTCCAACCATCCTCTTCTTCAGTCACCCTCTCCTTGCCAAAACATGTCAAGCAGACCTTTTGCATTTATTTTTTTCTCTGCCTCCAGTAATCCTTTAGGGTAGCAGTTGTTGTTATTCAGGCTCAAATCATTCCCTTTACCAGTATCCCCATACTCTGCTTCATTTTTTTTTTCCCATAGCGTTTATCACGGTGTCTATTATCTGTCTCTTAAACTGCAATGTAAACCTGTTGAAGGAAGGGAGTTGTCTATTTAGTTTTAAGTTCCTGGAACACCTCAGGGGCACAATAAATATTTGCTGAGTGAATGAATGGACAATCATAATCATCATTACCTTTCAGAGTCATAGTAGGAATTCATTCTGATAATGTAGTGCCTACCAAACAGTACAGAGCAGACAAATAGAGATTGTTAAACATAATCATCATCATTATGTTTAAACAAAGCTTTGAATAATATATTAGAAAAAAGGCATTCCAGCAAAAAAACAAAAACAAAAACAAACAAAAAACTGACTAGAGCAGAGGCCTACAAGTAGGAAATACCCTGGAGAAAACTGGATATTGGTGAGATATAGGGCTGGAAATGCAGGGCTAGGGCAGAAGTGGAAGAAATTAGGGGCGCCTGGGTGACTCAGTCGGTTAAACATCCGACTTTGGCTCAGGTCATGATCTCCTGGTCTGTGAGTTCGAGCTCCGTGTCAGGCTCTGTGCTGACAGCTCAGAGCCTGGAGCCTGCTTCAGATTCTGTGTTTCCCTTTCTCTCTGCCCCTCCCCCACTCACCCTCTGTCTCTGTCTCTCAAAAATGAATAAACATTAATTTTTTTTTTTTTAAAAAGGAAGTGAAGAAACTGAACTAAAAGCTCAGAAACCTAGATTTGTCCTAACAGGGGAAACCATCCAAGATTTTCAGCAAAGAAAGATACGAGATCTTGGTTTTTGAAACTTCTGTGGTGATGATCAGTTATCCTGTGTTGCAAAGTTGCATTTTCTAGCTTGTGGGAGGTGGGTTTTTTAATCAGAGAGAACAATGAAGTTTCTTTAAGAAACTTGGCTGGATTTTTTTGGGTATAGGCTGATTAGACCTGGTCTGTGACCCTATCTGTGACCACCCTTTTTTCGTGTACACATAAAACATGCTCCATGTAGGAGAAAAAAAACCTTGGTGATTCACTCTTAGCCTGTCTGAATTAACCAGCTACCTCCTCTTTCCGGATTCTGATTTGTTTAACTTTGGTTATTAAGTCTTCTTCAGACCTTGGCTATGTTTCATATCTTAGCTTTCCACTTCGCATACAATTTCTGACCATGCCTCTCTCCATTACATTACCCCACTTTCAGTTAAAATCTTACCAAAGGGCGGTCCTGGGACCATCAGCATTGGCATCACCTGGGAGCTTGTTAGACATACAGAATCCTCAGGACCCACCCAGTCCCATTGAATTAGAATCCACATTTTAATAAGATCCCTGGTGATTTGTGTGCACATTGAAGTTTAAGCAGCGCTCTTCTTAAGCATTTCTTAACCAAGGCCTGCACCAGTGTCCCTCAAGAGCCCCCCATCATCTTAAATAAACATACAAGGTGTCTGTTTTCTTTTTCTTTCTTTCTTTTTTTTTTTTTTGAAGTCTATTTATTTATTTTGAGAGAGAGAAAGAGAGAGAGAGAGAAAACAAGCATGCAGGTGGGGGAGAGGCAGAGAGGGAGAAAAAGAATCCCAAGCAGGTTCCAGCTGTCAGTGCAGATCCTGACTCGGGGCTCAATTTCATGAATCAAGCCATGAGATCATGACCTGCGCCAAAATCAAGAATCACTTAACAGTCTGAGCCACCTAGGTGTCCCCAGGGTGTTTGTCTTCTAAACAAACTTTCTGGATGAGTCCCCCTAACCACTCTCTCCAACTAGAGAGCTTTCTACACTTTACTTTCTGTATAGGAATTTGAAGCACCGAATGCTCTGAATGTGCAGTGTTTCTCAAGGTACAATCCTCAGATCACCTACATTTGAATCCTACAGGGTTTGTTAAAAATGCAGATTCCTGCCCCCATCTTTAAGGGACTCTTTAAGGGAAGTGCAAACCACTTTTTCACCTAACATCTGATACATAATAACCATCAAAGAACAATTAGAGGGGCGCCTGGGTGGCGCAGTCGGTTAAGCATCCGACTTCAGCCAGGTCACGATCCCGCGGTCCGTGGGTTCGAGCCCCGCGTCGGGCTCTGGGCTGATGGCTCAGAGCCTGGAGCCTGTTTCCGATTCTGTGTCTCCCTCTCTCTCTGCCCCTCCCCCGTTCATGCTCTGTCTCTCTCTGTCCCAAAAATAAATAAATTAATTTAAAAAAAAAAAAGAACAATTAGAGAACTCTGGTGGCAGAAACAAAAGCAGTTTCTGAGTATACTAGCTCCCCCTTCTCCATACTGAATTATCTTTCCAGCTTTGACCCCACTCTCTTATCCAGTCCTGTAGTGGGTTATTTGAAATACAGTAATGACCCTATTGTTAGTACTATTTTGTAAAAGAGCGCACACAAATGTTATTCTGGTACCTCTTTTTTCAAAAGTATGCAAATAGCATTCCAGAATTTCATTTTTTAAAAAATATTTATTTATTTTTGAGAGAGAGACAAAGCGTGAACAGGGGAGGAGCAGAAAGAGAGGAAGACAGAATCTGAAGCAAGCTCCAGGCTCTGAGCTGTCAGCACAGAGCCCAACACAGGGCTTGCACCCATGAACCATGAGATCATGACCTGAGCCAAAGTTGGACACTCAACTGACTGAGCCACCCAGGCGCCCCTCATTTTTTATTGGTTATCAGTCACTCACAGACAAATGAGATGTAGATATTCCTATTTAAAAACTTAATGTTTATTTCTCTGCTTCTTAGCATTTTCTTATAATAAAAGAGGATGTTTTTCTTGTGTCTGATGCTTTAAGTCACTGTGTTCCTCTTCACCAATATCTTATATTAGGCCAGCTAGTTTCATTGTCAATTCTATTAGAAAAGTGTCTGGGAAAAGCAAGAGGGGAATATCAGATATATTTTTCACCAGTTAGTGTTATTATATACCTAAACACTATACTACTCTTTAGGGCCTGGGAGTTGAGGGGCAGACAAATGCTACAACAGTGCCTGCAGTTTGCTGGCCTACCTTCTTATCCCTCCAGACCAGGTCAAGGGCTCCTGCCACTGACATGAAAGTTGAAAAGAGTGGGTGAAAGAATGGTAGCACTAGTTGCATAACCATTATGAAATCAAATTACACAGATTGAATCCACATTAATAGATATTAAATATTAAATTAATAAAAATGACACCTCTTGCAAATTAAATTTAAATGAAGTCTGAATCTTAATGAAGAGGGATCTGGAGACAGAGACAGAGAGACAGAGGGAATAATTTGTATTCCAGACTTCTGCATCCATCTCCAACAGTGTTGTTTTAGATTTAAAAAAATCCTTCTTTCAAAATATTAGAAAATCAAAAACAAAAGTCTCTTTCCTCTCCCAAAAGGGTTCAAGACTTCAGAAGCATTCTTTAATGAGTCTATCTTTATGTAACCTGTCCTAAACCCCCAGTAAGATCTAATCTTATACTCCTAGAGTCCCTATAGTGCTTCCATTTCTCATTTTCTAAATCTCCTATTCTTCCTTGATTTGTGGTCTTATCTGGGTTTCTTCTTCTGGGTTGTATCCCCTTGGCCAGTTGTAAATTCTCTTAGGAAAAACTATGTATTTTCCTCTTTGTACCTATCAACAAGTATTTGCTGTGTTCTCTATGCTCAGCAAAGTGAGGCACACAAAAGCATAAATTAGAAAACAAATAGTTTAGCCTGGAAGAAAAATATTACCTATGTAAAACTGTAGCAATTACTCTGAAAGCATATAAGTATATGACTAATAGAGATGTGAGTTTTGATACCATACAGGTCTGTCTAGGGAGGTGCAAAAACCACTGAAGAGGAGTATGGATGTCCAACACTATGCAGTTTAGCCTTAGGATCTACAGTAAAAATCCCAGTGGTCTAGAAAGAGTAGAGGACCTCAGCAGAGCTGCTTATATTAAAATTTTTTTTTTTCAAGGTTTATTTATTTTTGGGACAGAGAGAGACAGAGCATGAATGGGGGAGGGGCAGAGAGAGAGGGAGACACAGAATCGGAAACAGGCTCCAGGCTCTGAGCCATCAGCCCAGAGCCCGACGCAGGGCTCGAACTCACGGACCGCGAGATCGTGACCTGGCTGAAGTCGGACGCTTAACCGACTGCGCCACCCAGGCGCCCCAAGCTGCTTATATTTAAATGGAAAATGAGGACACCTGGATGGCTCAGTTGGTTGAGCATCCGACTCTTGATTTCGGCTCAGGTCATGATCCCAGGGTCATGGGTTTAGAGTCCTGCAGCATCAGGCTCTGTGCTGAGCATGGAGCCTGTTTGGGATTGTCTCTCCCTCTATCCCTCTCTCTCCCCTCCTCTGTCCTTCTCCCCTGCTCACGTGCTCTCTATTGCTCTCTCTCTCAAAATAAAACAAAAAACAAATGGAAAATGAGAGCAGTGAATATTTCCAAGCTATTATCTAATATGATGAACCTAGACCAAAGCTCTTGGTTCAATTTTCCTGAATTCCATAATTTCCAGGATTTATTATGTTCAAGTGGGGAAGGACACATGAAGATTGGTCATTAATATTAGCCAGTGCCAAATTTAATTCAATTTAGAAAAATAAAAAGGGTGAAATTTCTGCAAGTTATGAAGCAGTTCATAAGATTACATGAATTATGGTGATCATAATTGTTGGTTTTGCCTCCCAGTGTCCCTTCTGATAACCCTATCTTAACTTTCCTTTAGAAACGCTCCTTATTTCATTCTGAGTCCACTTGATTCAGATAGGGCTCTCCTCCTAGTTCAGGGGGTGGAACATGTGACCCAGGTCTGACCAGCCACCACCCAGAATTCTATTTACCACAATGTTGGTACTGGGATGGGCATGACCAATTCAAGACAGAGAAGGTGAGTTCCAAGAGTTGCTTAAAAATTTCCAGGAAGAGGGGCGCCTGGGTGGCGCAGTCGGTTAAGCGTCCGACTTCAGCCAGGTCACGATCTCGCGGTCCGTGAGTTCGATCCCCGCGTCAGGCTCTGGGCTGATGGCTCGGAGCCTGGAGCCTGTTTCCGATTCTGTGTCTCCCTCTCTCTCTGCCCCTCCCCCGTTCATGCTCTGTCTCTCTCTGTCCCAAAAATAAATAAACGTTGGAAAAAAAAAAAATTTCCAGGAAGAAATGCTATGTTTCCATTGGACTTGAACCTGGGAAGATGCGAAGTTGGAGGTTTGAGGTGTGTTGGGGGATGAGATTAAATTACATAGATAAAGCTCAAGAATAAAGCCAACTTAATGGGAGGTGGGACCCAAAAATGGATAACAACCAAATCCTGATGACATTGCTGGAATCTTTGGATAGAACTCCAATAAAGGAAGATATACCCTAAAACTTAAGTGACATGAATTACTAAATTTTCTTTTATTGTTTAATAAATCCGCCTGAGTTGGGTTTTCTGTCACTTCCAAACAAAAAGGTCCTAATTGATATATACATACATTCTAAATTACGGGGTACCTACTCTAAATGTTTTGGTTGAGAGGGACTAAGAAGTACAATTGGGGCAGGGCCAATCAGGGAAGTCTTTATGACTGAAAGAGATAAGGAGAGAGAAAATAGAGAAAGTGCCTAACTAAAGCCTTGGACTAGAAATGAGCACATTGGGCCATTGGAGCCCTAAGGAGAGGAGGACAAGTGTCAGAGAGGATCTGGATGGGAAGTTAAGCCAGATAGTGTGGGGATAGGTTATGGGAGTTATAAAACTGAGATAAAGGAATTTAATGTAATGAGACTAGGGAAGGGTTGGTGATTAAGGAAGATTAGATTATGTGGGTGAACCTGATATTAAGAAGACTGATTCCCTAGGGCCCCTGGGTGGCTCCATCGGTTAAGTGTCTGACTTAGGCTCAGGTCATGATCTCACCACTCATGGGTTTGAGCCCTGCATCAGGCTCTGTGCTGACAGCTCAGAGCCTGGAGGCTGTTTTGGATTCTGTGTCTCCATCTGCCCCTTCCCCCCTCTCTTGCTCTCTCTCTCTCTCTCTCTTAAAAATAAACATTAAGGAAGAATGATTCCGTAAGTTGATGCATTAATACGGAAACAAGAGGTACAATGGTGAGATCAGCAATGGGAAAGCAGAGACAGAAGGGACAGAAATGAAATCTGTTTAAAGGGAAAAACTTACAAATTTTGGAGCACATGGATAATGAAAAACCTGCATGAGTTACATATAGCTGCTTTCACTCTCTGAAAGTTATAGGCAGATATATACATACTTCTTGAATCCAAGTTAAAACACAAAAAGAAGTGGGGAACTTGGGAGAAAGACCAAATTTCCCAACACTATATCAGCCTAGGATTCCCTCTTTAAGTCTGTATGTCTGCAGTGAAGACACTATTTTGAAAATTTTGATTTGTCTCTCTCCATCTTAATTGCCACTGTCCAGTCCAAGTCATCATTATGTCTCACCTGGTTGGATGATTGAAATTGCTCCTTAAATGGTTTTCCCCCTTCATTGTTATCTCCGCCTCCTCTTTGTTAGGGGTCCCTAAGACTACGCACCCCCATATTCAATGATATGCTAGGAAGACTCACAGGACTCAGAGTATAGTGTACTCATGGCTATCCATAATTTATTACAGCAAAAAAGTCAAAGCAATCTCCAATGGGAAAAGGCACATGGGGCAAAGTCCAGGGGAAACCAGACCCAAGCTTCTAAGAGTCTTCTCCCATTGTAGTCATACAGGATGTGGTTAATTCCCCCTAGCAATGGGTTATGACAACACATGTGAAATGTTAATCAGGGAAGCTTGTTTAAAACTCAGTAACCAAGGATTTTATAGGGGGTTAGGCATCTAGGCATCCTCTGCCTAGCAGGTACCAAAATTCCAGAGTCCTCAAAGGAAGGCAGGTGTTCAACCTTATGCAGGTGTTCAGTTTGAGAAAGTGAGCAATTCATACATTTGCGTGGTGAGAACCCTTCCAAAATCTGAGTTGCCAAACATGAGCTAAACACGAATCTTGTAAGCCAGACTTTCAAAAGATAGCAGTCAGGCCAGCTATGCTAACTCTCTTCTGCACATCTTCAAACCCATTCTCTAGTCAATAGCCAGAAGGAATCTTCTTAAAATATAAACCAAATTATGTATATTGTACTTAGACTACAGTTCAAGTTCTCACATGATCCATAAGACCCTGCATGATGTTGACAGCTCCTTCCCCCACAAATTCATCTCCAGCTACCTTCCTCATCATCACCCTCTGACCTTATTAGCCTCCTCTGAGTTTCTAAAGCATTACCACCCAACAGAACATTCTATGATACTGGAAATGTTCTTCTGCAATGTCCAGTTGCTGTTGGACTACATGTAGCTATTGAGTACTTGAAATATGGCTGGTGTAACTAAGGAAATGAATTTTAAATTTTATTTTATTTTACTTATTTTAAAATTAAATAGCCACATGTGGCTAGTGGCCACAATATTGAGCAGTGCAGTTCTAGAACACACTGAGCTTTTGCCATTTTAAGGCCTTTTGTTGTATGGGAAATTACCTTGATAGCAATGGTAAACATCAATTATATTATTAGGCAGGGTATCCCAAATATTATAGAACAGAAGTACTCACAGATCAAATTAAAATGCTTCAGTGACAATAAACTTAAAAAAAAAAAAAAACTTAAAAAAATGCTTGAGTCACACAGTTTATTTATTTAAAATACAGTGAAAACAAATGGAAAAGAGATGCAGGGTTAAGTTAACACATTATTAGGAAAGGGTGCCAAAGAAGTGAAAGATCTTGCTACTTAAATCCTAGATTACATAATATTTGTATGTCCTACATCTCTCTGCTGCATTAGCCTTCTCTGCTAACTTCAACCAGAGTTGAAGTTCAAGCAAGGGAGCCCACAGACAGAAGGTGTCCTAGGCCAATGACATACATTTGCTCTACCAGCAAGACATGGGGCCAAGTATACCTTGCCAATAGCTGTAGCTTGCCAGTTAACCTGCTAAACAGCTATGGGTTTTATTTGAGCCAAGGGTTTATGTGTTTTAGGCAGAGGACACATGGACCAGAATAGATATTACCAATGAGTTACTGGATTATGACCTCATAAATATTAAGTGATCATGTATATTTAGTGCATTCTGGACATTAAATATCTCATATATATTTAATTTGTCATGAATATTTAGTGCTTAGGTGCTTCATGTATATTTAGTGCCTCTCAAGTATTACTCATGGTCCTTTAATCTCTATCCACATTCAACACACATGTGTTCTACCCACTGGCTACTTCTCTATATTTAACACATCTCATAAGTTTCATCTATCCTGTGTTTTTTCTTTTCCTCTGTATCATAAGTCAATATTCTCTAACAGTATAACAAATGCACATTATACCTCTGCATGTTTCTTCTTTGTAGAGTGACCTTCCTCTGGCTCATCCCATAACAGGCTCCTATAGCCTTTAGGTCTCAGTGGAAATGTCAACCTCTCTGAAAGGCCTTCTCTGATCACCCTTCTGTTAGAGACTGAATTGTGCCCCCCACACCCCTGGCCATATTCATAGCTGAAGTCCTAAACCTAATGTGGCTGTTTTTGATGACAGAGTCTTTAGAAAGGTAATTATGGTTAAATGAGGTCACAAGTGTGGAGTCATAGTCCTATAGGAATACTTGGTATCCTTAAAGGAAGAAGAGATGCCAGATACTTCTGGTCTATGGTATTTTGTTAAGTCAGCCTTTGAACTGTTTTTACTAATACTTTCGACACCAAACGTGTGGGTTTTTTCATTACATCAACCTATTTTCCAACTCTCCAGATATCAACTGTGTGTTCAACAATTCAATTTTGACACCATCTACCTAGAGTTAGCATCAGATCCCTCAAATTAAAGGGCTCAGTCCCATAAGACTGCCCTGTCTTCAGATTTCATTTGGAAGTCCCAGGCTGCCACCTGCACTTCTGACTGGTGATAAATCAGGGGTTCCTACAACCCTTTCCTCAGGTTTAATAATTTGCTAGAACAGTTCACAGAACTCAAGGAAACCCTTTATTTACTCTTCCCATTTTATTATAAAAGATACAACATGGGCATCTGGGTGGTTCAGTTGGTTAAGCCTCAGACTCTTGATTGCAGCTCAGGTCATGATCTCACAGTTCATGAAATCGAGCTCCATGCTGTGAATGCAGAGGTTGACTGGTATTCTCTCTCTCTCTCTCTCTCTCTCTCTCTCTCTCTCTCTCTCTCTGCTCCTCTCCTGCTCACACTCTCTCTGTCTTTCTCTCTCCCAAAATAAGTAAATAAACATTAAAAAAAAGATACATCATAGGAACAGCCACATGGAAGAGAGGCATAGGGCAAAGTACAGGGGAAGAGTAGAGATTCCATGCTCTCTCTGGGTGCACCACCCTCTCATTATCTCCTGTGTTCACCAACTCAGACACTCTCCAAATTCCACAACGTAGGAGTTTTTATGGAGGTTTCATTATGGAGGCATGATTGATTAGATCACTGGCCATTGGTAGTTAACCCAATATTCTTCTCTCTGGGAGGTCATGGAGTGGGACTGAAAGTTCAACCCTGTAATCATGTCTCCTTCTTTCTGGCAACCAGCCCCCATCCTGAAGCTATCTAGGGACCCCAGCCACCAGTCATCTCATTAGCACACAGAAGATCCTCTTATCTCTCCAGAGATTCCAAGGGTTTTAGGAGCAGTGTGCCAGGAACTCGGGACAAAGACCACATGCTTACTTTCATTATATTACTCAGCACTAGCAGGCAAATACACCATCTTCCAGATCCATCTAAAGTAAGTCTTCCCTGCTCCTGTTAATCTGCTTCTTACTATGATATTTACTTCTTCACACTTAACATAACTCATCATTATTTTAATTATTTGCTTGAACCTGTTTTCCCCAATAAACTGTAAGCTTGCTATGGCTGTAACAATGTCTGTTTTGCTCATTTTTGTAACCTCAGCAAGGTGTCAATGAATATTTACAAGTGGAACGTCAGAGCTCATGCTGAAAATGAATGAATGAAACTCCAAAGAACATATTAATGTTTGACCAAAAAAAAAAATTGTACAAATCAGCAAGTCTGGCTCTTAAAAATTATTTTCATGTACTTATATGCCTAAAGCCCTAATTTCTTTTATTGTGGTAAAATACACATAACATAAACCTTACCCTTTTAACCATTTTTAAGCCTACAGTTCAGTGCCGTTAAGTCCATTCACGTTGTTGTGCAACCTATTCCTATCTATGTCTAGAACTTTTTCATCATCCCAAACTGAAACTTTGTGCCCAATGAACAACTTCCTTGTTCCCTCCTTCTCCCAGCCTCTACTTTGTGACCCCACGAATCTAGGTACCTCATATTAAGTGAAATCATACAATCATTGCTTTTTGTGTCTAGCTTAATTTCACTTAGCATAATATCTTCAAGGTTCATCTATGCTGTAACATGTCCCAGAATTTTATTCTTTTAAGGCTGAATAATATTTCAGTGTGTGTGTGTGTGTGTGTGTGTGTGTGTGTGTGTGTATAAACACATTTTACATATTCACATATAGATGGACTTTTGGGTTGCTTCCACATTTTGGCTATTGTGAATAATGCTGCTATGAATACTGAAGGACAAATATTTGTTTGAGTCCTGCTTTCAATTCTTTTGAGTGTATATCCAGAAATGGGGCTGCTGGGTTATCTGGTAATGCTATGTTTAATTTTTTTGAGGAATTTCTATATATTTCTACCGTGGTTGTATCATTTTACATTCCCACTAGCACCATACAAGGGTTCCAAAACTAACACTTGTTATTTTCTGGGTTTTGTTTGTTTTTCATAATAGCTATCCTAGTGAGTGTAAAGTGGTTTCTCACTGTTTTTTATTTGCATTCCCCTAATTCTATAGCTGCTGTAGAAAAGAGTATAGAAATTCCCCTAAAAAAGATGTTTTTGAGCATCTTTTCATGTGCTTATTGGCCGTCTGTACATTTTATTTGGAGAAATGTCTATTCAAGTCCTTGGTGCATTTTTGAATTGTGTTGTTTTTTGTCATTGTTCAAGTTGTGGGAGTTCTTCTTCATATATTTATTCTTAGATATTAATCTTGCATCAGGTAAATTATTTGCAAACATTTCCTCTCATTCTGTAGGTTGCCTTTTCACTCTGTAGATGGTGTCCTTTGATGCGCAAAAGTTCTCAATTTTGATGAAGCCCAATTTACTTATTTTTTTCTTTTGTTACCCGTGCTTTTGATGTCATATCAAAAAAAATCATTGCCAAACGCAATGTCATGAAGCCTTTTTCTTGTGTTTTCTTCTAAGAGCTTTATAGGGTTTAGCTCTTATGCTTAAGTCTTTGATTCATCTTGAATTACAATTGGCTTATGAACAACACAGGGATTAGGAGCACCAGTCCCTGGCACAGTTGAAAATCCACATGTAACTTTTGACTCCCCCAAAACTTAACTACTAATAGCCTACTGTTGACCAGAAGCTTTACAAATAACATAAACAGTTAACACATATTTTGTATGTTATATGCATTATATACTGTATTATTACAATAAAATAAGCTAAAGAAAATGTTATTAATAAAATCTTAAGGAAAATACATTTATAGTAGTGTACTGTATTTATAAAAAAAAAAATCCACACATAAATGGACCCATGCAGCTCAAGCCTGTGTTGTTCAAGGGTCAGCTGTATTTTTGTATATGGTATAAGGGTACAATGTCATTTTTTTGCATATGGGTATCCAATTTTTCAAGCACCATTTGTCGAAAAGACCATTCTTTCCACATGGAAAAATCACTTGACCATACACCCAACGGTTTATTTCAAGGCTCTCTATTCTATTCCATTGGTCTACATGTCTGTCCTTAAGTCAGTACCATACTGTTGACGTAACTATAGCTTTACAGCAAGGTTTGTAATCAGAAAGTGTGCCCTCTGACTTTGTTCTTCTTTGTAACAAAATTTTTAATCCACTTTCTCAGATTATTCATGGGGGTTCCCACCTCAGTGACACTGCAAAAATACATACTTCATAGCAATTCTTTCTTTCTTTTTTTTTTTTTTTACAATGTTTATTTATTTATTTATCTGTGCTGTCAGCACAGAGACTGACACTCAATCTCACGAACCAGGAGATCATGACCTAAGCTGAAATCAAGAGTCAGATGCTTAACTGACTCAGCCACCCAGGTGCTCTTCATAGCAATTATTTCTAATGAGAACTAGTCTTTGTAAATACTTAACATCAAGGCATCTAAGAACAGCAGTACCAGCTTGGAATCATTGCATTTCCTTTATTTCCTTAGACACAAGTCTTACTCACAACAGAATTAGAATTTGCAGTGTTTTCTGCAGGCTGGCACTGCCTCGTTGGGAAATCAGCCAGGAAGACTTTCTGTATTAAGTTTAACCTAGCTAACTCTTTTAGTTTGGGCTATCAGACTCCATTAGCTTGTCTAGCTTGTTCAAAACAAGCTGTTTGGGGGTTTTTTCCAGGCAGGGATGCTACACATTCAAGGTTAGTCTAATAAAAAACAAAAGTCAATGGGGCAAAAACCATTACTGAAATTGAAGGCAATCTCTGATAACTGAGGCACAGCTTTACTATTTTGCCTCTGTAAATGATAAAAAGAGAGTCAAACTTATTTTAGTGTGGTCTTTAAGATTCTCCATTTTAAGTTAAACAGAAGAAAAATTACAGTTGGAGAAACTTCTTGGTGTTTTGCTGTTCTCCTAACAGAGGTAGGGTGGGGTGGTAACAAAGAATGTTGGACTGTGTCTGAGGAGGTCTGGCTTCTTAGAGGGATTTTGCCATGGGAACTAAGTCACTGGCTCTTTGAGTTTCAGTTTCCTCAACCATGTGTTGAAAGAATTCTTGGATCTCTAAGAACTCTAGCGGCTATAATAATATTACAAAATTTTTTTTACCTCCCTAGATATTATTTCTTAATATTCTCTAATTTTTAGAGAATGTTGTATATAACTGTTATTAGCATTAATGTTTTGTCTGCTCTGCTAAATTATAAGGTCCTAGAAATCACATTCAGTTTGCTATCCCTTACAATTCAGCACTATAAGTTTCATAAATTAAATAAATATTTGAAGAAGGAAGGAAGAATGAGTTTTCTTTTTTTGTTCTGAAGGTCACTTGCCAATGATAATTCTTTCTTTTCTTTTCTTTTTCTTTTTCTTTTCTTTTTTTTTTTTTTACTTTTTAGTAAGATAAATATCCTTTGGCTAGCGTATAATGACTATATCATACTAATGATATTTTTTTCGAATTAAAAATAATTTGTGGGTTATTTTATAATATAAAGACCTATAAGCAATGCATTATATTAGCATTCTATAATACTGCTTTTTTGGTAAATAAACTCTCAGGGAAGATTTCCCACGACCACTTGATATGGTAAAAGGCTAATATGACGAATCCAGATTATTTACCATGTGTAACTATATTAGTCAGGACTCTCATAGTTGCAAATGTCAGAAGATCTAGCTCAAACTGGTTCAACCAAAAAAGAAAGTATATTTGACTCATGTATCTGAAAAGTTCAGACTTGGCTGAATCCAGTACTGAATGATGTCATTAGGACTTAATCTTACTCTTTGCATTTCTTGTTTTTTTCTCTGTTGGCTCCATTCTGGGTCTAGCTCTTCCTTTATAGTGATAAGGCTGCAAAGAGCTCCAAGCTTACATTCTATCCTCTCTGCAATCCTGATGTTAGGACAGTGCCTCTTTCAGAATAGTTCAAATGACTTCCAGAGTTAAGTTGCACTCTTTGATTGGGTCATGCTGAGGATGTGTCCGTACCCATCATTGTCCTAGGTATATGGAATACACTGACTGGCTAGGACTCGGTTAGGTGCCCACACTGGAGTTCAGAGATAGCATTTACCTCCTCCTGAATCTCATGGACTGAGAATGATGGGAGGGTGACTTCCTGCTGAAAAACCGAGGACTCTTAGGCAGAAGAAGATACAATGGATGATGGGCAAATAAGAGCAGTGGGAATCCAGAAAAAAAAAAAAGCTAACAAAAACCAAATCCTAGTTCTGCAAAACAAAACTATTTTTTCGATCTGTTTTTGTATAAAAGTAATTAACTGAGAAGTGAACTCTAAGTACAAATTTGTTCTAACTTCTGCCTACCATTTGAGTTTTCTGATGTAATTGTACATTGTAATAGTTTTAATGTAAACTCTGACTCATGTCAGTTATTAATTACATTTAGTTGCAAGTGATAGTTCTAACTACAGAGGCTTAAATGGATAAGGGTTAATTTTTAAGAAGTCCAGAGGTAGGTTATTGCTGGCATTGGTTTCATTCCTTATGGATACGAGTCTCTTGATATTTTCTTCACAGTCCCAAAATGGCTGCTGGAATTTTGACCTTTATATCTAGGTTGGCAGGAGGAGGAAGGTAAAGAGTACAAAAGGGCAAGAACTGCTTGCTGTGTTTATTTACTTTTTTCTGCGTGCTTTTTAAAGAGTATAACCAGATGTACCAATGACCACTTTTGCAAACATTTTATTCATCACATGGTCACATATATTTTTCTATGGAGGCTGAGAAATACAGCATTTGACTTGTGTTCAGTGCCACCCCAAATTAAAACAGGCCACATTACTAATGAAAAGGGGGATAATGGATATTGGATAGCTATGTTAGTCACCTTGGGCTGTTATAACAAAATACCATAGCCTGGGTGGCTTAAACAGTAGTTTTTTACTTCTCACAGTACTGGATGCTGAGAAGTCCAAGATCAAGATGCTGAATGATTTAGTTCCCTGGTGAGGGCTCCCTTCAGGGCGTGTACATGCCCCCCTTCTTGTTGCGTTCTCACGTGGCAGAGAGAGAGCTCTGGTCTCTTCTTATAAGGACACTTATCAAATCATGGGGCCCCCGCCTCATGACCTCTTCTAAACCTAATTATCTTCCAGCTCCAAATACCATTACACTGGTAATTAGAGCTTCAATATATGAATTTTGGGGACACACAGATATTCAGCCCATAATATTCTACCCTCAGCCGTGCCCCCAAATCCATGTTCTTCTTGCGTGCAAAATCTGCTTATTCAATCTTAATAGTCCGCAAGGTCATAACTTATTCTAGCATCAATCCTAAAGTCTAAACTTCAAAGATGCATTTACATATCATCTAAATCAGATATGGGTGAGATATGATTCATCTTGAGGTAAAATTCCTCTTCCTCTCTAGCTGTCAACATACAAAAACAGATACGTTATAATGCTTCGAAAATATGACAGTGGGACAGGCATAGGATAGGCATTCCCATTCTAAAAGAGAGAAATTGGAAGGAAGAAAAGGGTGTCAGATACCAAGTAGTTTGGAAACCCAGTAAGGCAGATAACATTAGATCTGGAGGATTGAGAATAATCCTTTTTTTTGTTGGATGCTCTGCTTTTGGACTCAGTGAGGTGGTAGTCCTGCTTCTGCAGCTTTGCCAGGTGGGGGGTCACACTCCCCAAGTTCTGGGTGGCCCTGGCGCCCAGGCTCCAGGTGGCTGCTGTCTGGTACAATGAACGGAAACAACAGCTACTACTCCCACACCCGCCACCCCCAACAACACACACACACTGAACTGAGGAGACAGCCCTGATGACCTCTGAATCACCTCTGTGGTTATTCTTCCTTTGTCTCAAAGAATAGCGCACGTTTGCACCTGCATAGCTCCATGGTCTAGCCCTGTGGGATCTAAGAAGTCTGACAGCCTTCCTACATTTTGTGTTGGGGTGGCTATTAGTTCTGTGATTCACATCCATGCTAATCTCCTCATCAAACGGTTGTTTGGCCACATCCTAGTGTTCTCTTCAGACCAATCTTTCTCTCTCTCTCTCTCTCTCTCTTTTTATTTTTTCATTATGAATAGGCTGACAATTTTCTGGTTAATTTTTGTTTAATAATTCCTTCTTTGACTCATTTCTCTCTTGGATTTTACTGTAAGCAGTTAGGAGGAATCAAACATCCCCTTAAATACTTTGCTCAGAAATCTCCTCAGTAACTATCCAATTCATAGCTTGCAAGTTTTACCTTCCACAAAACACTAAAAATATAGTTCAGCCAAGTTCACTTGTCATTTTATAAGAAGGATCACCTTCCTTCATTGTCCAAAATCATGTTCCTCATTTCCTTCTGAGATGTCACCAGAATGGCCTTTACCATGCATATTTTATTAACATTCTTTTGATGATTATTTATGTATTCTCTAAAAAGACAGAAGCTTCTTCTCCAGTTCTCCGTTTTTCTTTGTGAGTCCTCACCAGAATCATTCCCCTTAGCAGCCATAGTTCTATGAACAGCAAAACTCCTCTAGCCTCAACCCCAGTATTCAGTTCCAAAGCCATTCCATATTTTTAGGTATTTGTTATAGTAGCATTCCACTCTCAGTACCAAAGTCTGTATTAGGCTCCAGAGAAACAGAACCAGTAAGATGGAGAATTATAGTGGATGGGTGGATGGGGTGGGAGGGGGGGAGGGGGTGTATTTATTATATAGGATTGGCTTGTGTGGTTGTGTAGGCTGAGAAGTCCCAACATCTGCAGTGGCAAGCTGGAGACCCAGGAAAGTCAGTGGTATAGTTTCTATCCTAGTCAAAGACCTAAGCACCAGGAGAGTTGATGCTATAAGTTCCAATTTCAGTCTGAGTCAGAAGGCAAGAGAAGACTGATGTCCCAAGTCAAAGACAGTGATGCAGATAGCAAATTCTTCCCTACTCAGCCTGTTAATGGATTGGATGAGGCCCACCCATACTGGGAAGGGCACTCTGCTTTACTCAAGTCTACCACTTGAAATGTTAATCTCATCTAGAAACCCCCTCATAGACACACCCAGAATAATATTTAACCAAATATCTGGACATTCATGGCCCAGTCAAGTCTAACACATACAATTAATCATCACAGTGGCATAGCAGTTTCTGCCACAAAGATATAAGTGAAAACATTGTAATTTAATTTCTTTCCCTTGTATTTTAGCTGATTTCTCATTATACATATTTAAAAAAAGCATTTAGGGGTGTGTGGATGGCTCAGTTGGTTAAGCAGCTGACTCCTTGTTTTCGCTCAGGTCATGATCTCACAGTTCATTGGTTTGAGCCCCATGTCTGGCTCTGAGCTGACAGCACAGAGCCTGCTTAGGATTCTCTCTCTCTCTCTCTCTCTCTCTCTGCCCCTCCCCCATGTGCATGCTCATGTGAACACGCTCTCTCTCTCTCTGTCTCTCAAAATAAATAAACTTAAAAGAATAGCTTTTAGTTATATAGATATTACACAGATGAAGAATAAAATGTTTAATTCCAAACAAAAAATTTCTACATCAAGATATTTTGTATCATCCCTAGTGCCTTTTTTTTTGCATATAGTCCATTAAAACAGGATTATTCACTATATGTTATTTTGTGATCTACTTTTTTACTTAAAATATGTATGTTGAACATCTTTATGCTACAAAATATTCTTCTATGACATTTTAAATGATTGTATAATAGTCTGTTGACTGGATATAGGATATTTTTCAGTCAATCCCCTAGTGTTGGACATTTAGGTGGTTTCCATTTTTTCACTATTGTAAGCAACTCTTATTACACTCTTGTTATTTCTTAATGTTTAGTTACAAAGCAATATATGCTCTCTCTCAATAACTAAAACAATACAGACTTGTGTAAAATAGAAAGCAAAGTTCCCCATTTCTATTCACCAGTGCTTCTATTTCCCACCATTCCTATTCCCCATGAGGCAACCACTATTAACAGTTCACTATGTCCTTCTGAACTCCTCTGTTCTCTGATTCCTTTTTTCCTTTTCCTTCCATTCTATTAACCTGCAGCCTTTTGTTTTCTGTTCTTTTCATGCTCAGCCTCAAGCCTCCCCACTTTCCTTATTTGCTGCTTACCCTGCCTGGGAAGCCAGACAAGCATATCTTTAGAATTACGTGTGAATTTAGACAAAATAATTTGCAAGTGAAGGCCTCACAACTCTGATTGAAGAGCATGAAATTTACATGATTTGCATGTTGACTGCTAATAGGCCTCCGAACCTGTCTCCTGGTACAAACTGGGTCAGGCAGTTGGAAAAGTAAATTTTCAAATAAGTGAGGTGTTATTATCTTTGCTTCTCATAAACTAAGAGGAAGCCACATTTAAAAAAACATTTTTATATTGGGACACCTGCGTGGCTCAGGCAGTTAAGCGTCCGACTCTAGATTCAGGCTCAGGTCATGATCTTGCAGTTCGTGAGTTTAAGCCCCGCAGTGGGCTCCATGCTGGCAGTGTGGAGCCTGCTTGGGATTCTCTTTCTCTCTTTATGCCCCTCTCCAGCTCATTCTCTCTCTCAAAGCAAATATATAAAATAAATTAAAAAAAGAAACATTTTCATATTAACTTTTCATGTGTTCCTACAACTGACCATGAAAGGAAAACTCTAAAATAGGAGATGATCAATTAGAGATTTTCTAAAGTGCATTCATCCATTCAGTAAATATTTACTGAGTGCCTGTCATATACAAGACATCATAGAGATATTGGGAATGTAAAGATGAAAGCCAAAAGCTCTTCATCTTCTTTTTAAGCTTTCATAAATACTATTTAGGAAGCACCCAACAGTGTATTTCATTGTCTTCTTTGCCTGGATTCTCCTTTATAAACCTGCACTTAAGCATTTTGTCTCCCAGAGATGTGTGGCAATAAACTCCATTCTCCGTCGGTAACACACTGGCACTTGAGCCTCTGTGTATTTCTCCGTGTATTTTCTTACCACCACAAGTAGAATTATGCTGTGGCAGCTGTAGCAGTATTTAGCTCAAAAGCAAGAGGGAAGTCCTCTAGCTGCCTACGTAGGTGGATATCTGGGGCATTTGGGCTCTCTCCCTTTTAGTAAAATTAAGTCCAGATATTTGGCATTGCAATTTACACCATTATCTAAAGCTCACGCTTTCTTTTCATTTTTTCTTTCTTCTTCTTCTTTTTCTTCTTTTTCTTTCTTTCTTTCTTTTTTTTTTTTTAACTATAAAATTGCTGAAATGCCAAGGGTTTGGTTGGGGTAAATAGGGAAGTTTGGAATGTTTTTAATCCTGTCCTCAGTGTTGTTGGTAATATTAGAAGAGCAGCAGAGCCATGAATACAGTCATACTCTTGGCTAAAGCAGCCTACCCTGACTTACGTACTCCTCACATTAGTTGACAGTGAATGCAACCTGAGCCAGCGATATGACCTGGCTGCCAAAAGAAGCAAATGTGATCTGAACCAGCATTAATAGAAGGCTGGTGGCTGGGACAAGTAAGGTGATAGTCCCAGAGTACACTCGGCAGTAGTCAGATCACACCTGGAGGATGGTGTTTCCTCCTGGGCACCACATTCTAAGAGTGATGTTGATAAATTGGAATATGCCCCAGTTGTGCAACAGGTTGATGAATGGCCTACAAACTACATCCTTTGAGGAATAGTAGGAGGAACTGGGGTAGTTTACCCTGGAAACTAGAAGACATGTGGATGTGGGATAACTATTTTCAAATATATGGAGGGCTATTGTGTAGAAGAGTTGAACACTTCTGTGTAATCTCAGCAAGCACAACTTAGACCAAAGGGTATACATTACAAACTGGCTGATCTTGTCTCCATAAAAGGAAGAATTTCCTAGCCCTTATAAACATCCAGAACATAGCAGCTTTGCAAGATACTTTACCTTAATATGGGGTGTTGGAATGGCAGCTGGCTGACCAAACATCAGAAGATTCATGAATAGGATGAGAAGTTTGGAGAGATGAGCTGATCCAAGATCCTTTCAGATTCAAAGGTTCTAATGACAGAACCTTAAGAAGAAAGGAAGTATTATTAGTACTTTTCCCCTAGCACCCATAAGTATTTGCCACAGAAACTAGGTTAAAATTGGAGCTAAGGCCAAAAATCAAAGCTATGAGGGTGAAAAAAGAAAACCATAGGAACATTCTGTTTTCCTAGTGGTTGTGGATTTTGTGAAAAAAAATTTAGTAGTGTTCGTTAGGGGCGCCTGGGTGGCTCAGTCAGTTAAGCATACAGCTTTGGCTCAGGTCATGATCTCTCCATTTGTGAGTTTGAGCCCCATGTTGGGGGCTCTGAGCTGTCAGCACAGAGCCTGAAGCCTGCTTCCAGTTTGGTGTCTCCCTCTCTCTCTGCCCCTCCCCCATTTGTGCTCTGCCTCTCTCTCTCAAAAATATATAAATATTAAAAAAAAAAAAGGTAAAGAAAAAAAGTTTTGTAGTGTTGGTTAGTTTTTTCCAAAGCTAACCAAATGATTATTTTTTCTACCTTTAAGATTCTTTAGAGCCCTGGTGTGCTTTCTTTCTCATCAAACTTACAGTCTTCTTAGTATGTTGTTTTCAGGATACTATATTTTGCAGTTACTTTTAATTCAAATTATGAAGCAGAATTTCAGGGAATGGCAGCCTGTGTCCCCATGTCAAAGAACCAGCCCTGTGGAACAACTGGTGTTTAGAGCTTATTAATCATTAATAATGTGGTAGCACCCAGTAAAATGTGTGCGTTGAGATAGCTTGGCTCTTCCCCACAATCAGTGAGGTGAGTAGGCTGGGACTGATCATTCTTATTTCATCAATGCAGAAACTGAGTCTTAGAGCAGCTTGCCTACCATGATCATGGGTGGAGCTGGCACTAGAATCCAGAACTTCTGACTGCTAGTCCAGTGCTCTTTGTAATTCTGTTTTTAATAATAAAGGCTATTGTGCTTTCCTAATAGTGGGTTTAGAGACTTACTTAAATGCAGAACATTGTTTTTCTCTCTTAAATACAGTGGTTCTCTAGAGTAGGAGGGCAGATTGATTTGGCCACAAATTTGGCTTTTAACTTGAATGCTGTCCCTAGTTCATCTTACTTCCTAAAAATAGTCTTTAGCAAACATCACTATTGATATCTGATGATAATTGACCCTTTCCTTGAAGTATTGATGCTAACACTCTAAATAAAAATCATAAGAATGTATACAGAACAATGTTTGTCAACTAGGGTAGATTTGACTGGGTAGTGCAGCAAAATGCTTAGGAGCTTTGGCTGAGTCAGAGATCTGGGTTTAAATCTTTGTTCTGCCACCTATTATTGGCTGTGACATCATTATCATCTCATGGAGCCTCAGAATCCTTACTGGAAAAATGGGAATAATAATAAGACCTGCCTTTTTGGGTTGCTAGGAGGATCAGATGAGATAATGTGTGTAAAAGCATGAAAACCGTGTTGTTGTTTTTTAAAAATGTTTGTTGTGAGTTATTATCCATTGTCTTTTACTCATTTTTCTATAAGAGTATTGTTGTGTGTTTCCTATTTACTTTCAGTGTGCTGTTTATACTCAGGGTGCTGAATAAATCCTAATCAGTAGTATCCCACTGGGCCAATAATCAGTAATAATTCAATAGATCAAGTGCCTTCTTGGCACGGATGCAAAGCGGCTTGGGGTGCCTGGCTGGCTCAGTCCCTAAAGCATGCAACTCTTGATCTCAGGGTTGTGAGTTTGAGCCCCATGTCCAGTGTAGAGATTACTTAAAAATAAAATCTAAACAACAATAAAGCTGCCTGAGACTAGACCCTTGCTAAGAGAGAGTGATCCACAGGTTGCTGTGGAGGCCAACCTGGTGTTTCAGAAAGCACTGCAGATGTTGTGTGAGTGTTGAATGAGTCACAGGCAACCAGGCCAAGAAAGGTGGGTGGGACCTTGGTGAAATGGAACAGTTAAGTGAAGGGAACAGATCTCTTAATCAGGAGGCGAGAGAGCAGAGAACGAACTGAAAGCCGGCATTTGAGTTGTGGTAATACTTGTTGGTCTAGTCATGTAACTTCTCAGAATCTCAATTTCCTTATTCGTGAAAAGAAATAAATAATGAAGTCTACCTACTAGTCATGATGTGAAGATTCAATGGATTAATGTTTGTAAAGTACATGCTGGCCCATCAACTGGCACAGAGTAAGTGTTCAGTAAATGTTAGCCACCGTAATCATTATGTGTAATAATTTTAATAATACCTTATAGTTATGAACCTTGTCATGCCAAGCATAATTCCTCCCCAGATCGTTGAACTGCGAAGAAGAGTGTCAGGATTCATAAACTACTCTTGAAGAGCTTTAAGGCAAGAATGCCAGGGCGGTATTCACAATTCCAGCTAAGCACTACGACTCCACGTCTGCACGGTGGCAAGGGAGAACCAGCTCCGAGCCCAGCTCCCAGGGTCACGTGGGCCATGGCCCCGCCCCGGCCGAGCCCGTCCTCCGCCGCTGCGGCAGCGGCGGCTGCGCCTGCGCGGGGCTGGGCGCGCTCTGCTGCGCGGTCCGCAGTGGAGGCGGCGCGAACAGCAAGGGGGCGGCGGATGGCTCTGCGGGGCCTGGCAGCCTCGGGGCCCAGCTCCCGCGGGCCGTTGGACGAGGCCGTGGCGGCGGCCGAGGAGCGCGGGGCGCCGGCCGTGCTGGCGACGGGAGGCGCGCCGGAGGACGATGAAGAAGATGAGGGCCGCGGCCGGGGCCTGCTGCGCTGGGACGGCTTCTCGGCCTGGCTGCACTGCGTGTGTGTGGTGGGCTTCGACCTGGAGCTGGGCCAAGCCGTGGAGGTGAGGCCCGGCCGCACCTTGCCCCCGCGCCTCGTTCGGGTTCCCGCTCCCGGGCGGCTCCAGCAGGGCGTGTGGCCCACGGGCCGACGGGTCTGGACCCCGGCCGCCGCGCATCCGGGCGTGGCTGGCCGTCCCTCCGCCGGTCGGCCGGGCTGCGGTCCATTGGCAGTTCCCGTGGGGGAGGATCGTGGGCTGCGGCTAGGGGTGAAAAGTTCTTTCTAGGCCCCTCCTAAATACTTGCTGAGGTTCGTTTTTGTTTGTGTTTTTAACCCGGTGTCACAGGAGTGACTAAAATGGGTAGCGGCACCCCGAGAAGGCTGCAGGCAGGATGTTGGCGACTTTTTGAAGAAACGAACAATGCCCCTGACATAGGGTGAACTATAATAGCCAAACCTCACACAGCCAACTTTTTTTTAGACTCCTAGACGTTTCGGTCATTTCCAGTAACTCTTATAGTTACTTTAGACCACCCAACTTGAGCCGAAATGCTTATTTCAGCAGGATTTTCTCCATTTCCCCCTTTTGTTCCTCATTTCTATTATTTGTGTGTGGTTTTTTTTCCCTTTACTGTTCTTTCTTGATGTTGCTTCTGAAACAGTTGGCTTGAAAGCTACTATCAAGATGAACATAGGGAAAATCCTTTGCTTGTGAATCTGTCAAGTTTTCCATTTATATGTCACCTTATTGAAAGGCCTTCCAGTGTTATTTATTCTTGACATTGTTTAGGATCCCTTTTGTAGCATAAGACATTGCTTGTCTTTGTGTACAAGGAAAACGTTATCAGAAGGAGGTATGTTTAGAAAATTTTTGTCTGTTTGTTTTGGTGACGATGGCAGATTTTAAGAAAACATCTCATTCAGACTTTAGTGGCATGAGTTGGCTATGAAAATTGGCCAGGGAGGTTTTTCTTAAAGCAAAACTACTGCTTTTGTATTCAACCTATCTTCTCTGTTTTATCATTACACAGTTCAATACACACATTAAGTTTCCGCTAAGATCTAGGCATTATGCTGGTTGCTGGGCATCCAGATACGAACCAAATGCTTCAACCTGTATTTGTAGGTTTAGACTACAATTTAGAGGGGAACCAAGAATTAATCACAGCAGGAGATAGGGCCAAATGCCATGCCTGGCACATAGTGGTGTTCCATACATACTTGTTGATAGAATGAGCGGCTACATGAGCAATTCTGTATCTTACTATGACAGAAACAACAGTTTCCAAAGACTTCAGAGATTTAGAAGTCATCTATTGTTTACATTGACATGTTAACCTGAAGTTGTATGTGTAGCAAAATACGATTTAACCGGAAAGTGTAGGAATGGGTTGTTATAGTTGATTGCATTTTAAAATAGCTAAATGAGATCCTTGTGGACTCTCGTCATTTGGGACATTATTTTTAAGGATTTTTTTTGACCATATAAACAACATTTAGCGTAATTGAGGTGCTACAGAAATGTGAATTAAAGGACTTATTTTGAATTTCATTTCCAATGGGATATGCTAGTCAACAGAGTTTTCTTTAGGTCAGTGGTTCTTTTTTTGCATCCTGGACATTTTAAAAAATATGAACTCCAGGGGCGCCTGGGTGGCTCAGTTGGTTAAGCATCTGACTTCAGCTCAGGTCATGATCTCACAGTCTGTGGGTTTGAGCCCCATGTCGGGCTCTGTGCTGACAGCTCGGAGTCTGGAGCCTGCTTCAGATTCTGCTCTCTCTCTGACCCTCCCTCATTCATGCTCTGTCTCTATCTCAAAAATAAATGAACATTAAAAAAATTTTTTTAATTAAAAAAAATATGAACTCCATTACAAAAATGCTTACTGATACAAAATTAGGTATATGCTTCTGTGGACTATCTGGGGGTCATCTGTAGATCTTCTATTTCATTGTCCCCAGATTAAGAATCACTCATTTTATAAAAAAACGTTTTTAATGTTTATTTATTTTTGACAGAGAGAGAGAGACAGTGCGAGTGGGGGAGTGGGAGGGAGAGAGAGACACACACAATCCGAAGCAGGCTCCAGGCTCTTGAGTTGTTGGCACAGAGCCTGACGCAGAGCTCAAACTCACGAACCACAAGATCATGATGAGAGCCAAAGTTGGACGCTTAACTGACTGAGCCATCCAGGTGCCCCAAGAATCACTGATTTTAGAAGGCATAGGATGAGGGTGGGGAAGATTCTCTAATAAAGGATCCAAAGAAAGATAAATACATTAAATGAATTGCAACACAACTTAATTTTGTTTTGTTTTCTTAAGAAATGTAGAATATTGCACCTTGCCACTTTTAAAAGAAGAAAAAGGAACACAAATTAGTGATGAATATAATGAAATAGTTGAGAAATGTAGTTCACTTGTGTATTATGACCATATCCAGGCCAAAAATAGGACAAGAAAGTGAATGTAGAATCATGTTGGAGAAGTGAATATAGTAGCTCCAGCCCTAATTCCTATGATGCACAACCATGAAGACTCAAAAGGGAAATCAATTAAAGAGTAGGTAAAAATTAAAGAATAGGTAAAAACTTAGACCTAGAAGCCACCTGTGACATCACCATCTTTGAACTGTACAGTTGAAAGAGATGTAAGAATCTGTTGTGCCATGACAGAAAGTACCATTTACAAATGCATAAACAGTGCCACTTAGTTAAGCTTAAATCCTTAACAAAGAGACAACATATATAGGACATCAATCAAGGACTCAGACTCCAGAGCTGGACTGCCTAGGTTTGAGTCTGCGATTTGGGGCATATTAGCTTGCCTTACACTTCTCTGTTAACAATCTGCATCATGGCATTGCTGTGATAATTAGATAATGTTGGTGAAACATTTGGAACAGTACCTATGACTCAGACCTATGTCAGTGTGTATTTGGGAAGTATTGAAATCCTTTTTTTTTTTTTTTTTTTTTTTTTAAATTTTTTTTTTCAACGTTTATTTATTTTTGGGACAGAGAGAGACAGAGCATGAACGGGGGAGGGGCAGAGAGAGAGGGAGACACAGAATCGGAAGCAGGCTCCAGGCTCCGAGCCATCAGCCCAGAGCCTGACGCGGGGCTCGAACTCACGGACCGCGAGATCGTGACCTGGCTGAAGTCGGACGCTTAACCGACTGCGCCACCCAGGCGCCCCTTTTAATATTTATTTTCAGAGAGAGAGTAGGGGAGACGGAGGGAGAGAGAGAGAGAATCCCAAGCAGGCTCCATGCCAACCATGCAGAACCTGACACAGGGCTTGATCTCACAAACTGTGAGATCATGACCTCAGCAGACAGCAAGAGTCTGATGCTTAACCGACTGAGCCACCCAAGTATCCCCCTGCCCCCACCTTTTTAATTTTCAATGAAGAGAATCCTTAACTTGATTGTAAACATGAGGCCTTTGAACATTAATTTTCTCAGTAGTAATATGAAGTTGAGGAAGTAGAAGCAGGGAAACTTTTTTCCCTGTATAAATAAAAATCTAATATAGGACCTCAGTGGCTGACTTGGTTGAGATGGGGCCTATGTTGTGTATATTTGGTTGCAGACAGCAGAAACTAAGCTATAGCTCAAGCAGAAAAGGAACTTGCTGTAAGGCAACAGATTTTCCAACGTCTCCAAGGTACAAACCTAGTGGGGCTCCATGAAATGGCTGAGCCTGGAACTGGGAAGCCTCTGACTTATGCTCTTGTTTTATGGGATTTGTTCATAAATCCCATATTTGGGATAATGCTCCCTGCAACTTCTATCCTCTGCTTCTATAATCTTTATGGTGGACAAGTTATGCTTTTCAGCCACTTTAATGAGACACACCAGAGGAATGTACTCAGGCCTGGTTTGGGGCAAACAATGAGCTGAAGACCTGTGGTTAGGGGAGTGGTCCATGTTGCATAAAATGTCTGTTTGGTCCTATTCTCAAGTAAAGGGGACAGGGAAGGGTATCTTTTAAGTTGGAAAGAGACTGTAAAATGTGTTGACTATAGGAGGTATGTTCAGCTTCTTCCTTTTCCTTTGAAGTGGCCCTGAAACATCACCACAGAATCCCAGTGTCCTCTGGAACAAGGTTTGAAATCCTCTGGATTTTATATACTTTATATCACTTCTAGCTCTGAAATTACCTGATTATGTAGTAAAGCCTTAATTATCTGAATCCAGAATTGCCTCATTTATTCAGAATTTTTCCCTGATTGAGTAATAATATGCTCATTGTTGAAAACTTGGCAAGAAAGAAAATTATGAACACTAGAAGCATCACTCATAATTATATTGAGAAACAAGTGCTATTAATATTTGACATTTTTGTTAATGCTTTTTCTTCTTTACATAATTTCATATCTGTCAAGAATTAATTTGTTAGGAACAGAAACTCTCTCAAAAAAGTTTAAGAAAAATGATTGTAAGGAGTCTCTTGGAACCCAGTTGCTGGAAGGGGAACGAACCTCCTGGGATCTGGAAAGCCCTAGGCTTTTTTGTCTTTGTTTCTTGGGAGCTGTGTGGTCTTTTGTCTCTGCTTCTCTTTGCAGTTCTGTTCCATTTTCCGTGCTGAGGCTGGTTTCTCCTGCAAGGGTCTCAGTTTCTGCTCCCCCATTTCTCTTGACTTTGGACTATTGTAGTTCTGATTTTGGCCAAACTCTACTTTTGTATTCTGGAACCAGACTGAAGCTTAATACAAATACGGAGTATCTGATTGGCTCAAAATGGGTCAGATGCTCCCTTTTGTTCAGTCAGCTGTGTTAGGAGACAGGGTTTTTGTAACAGTAGTGACCACTTAGGCTCACCCTTGTAAAAGGAGGAGGGGACAATTTCCAAAGCATGGGCTGGACAGCAGTCCCCCAAACAGGTCTACTGCAAGAGTCTGCTTTTATTGATAAACATTCTCATAAACGATTTGCCAGATCATTAAAGACTCTTCATAAATACAATTTTATGAACCATAATTTGTGTAACCATTTTCCTTAATTTGGATATTTAGTAGTTTCTTTTTTCTTCACACTGTAGAAAGCTACGTATTGCCTGTACATACATCTTAGAGATGTTTTGCATTTTTGAGAGCCTTTAAATCATGTGAACTTCTAGATTGTCCTAGGAAGTTGCATTTCTATAATTTGAAGTCACTTCCTGAAGCTCTCTAGTTTCTGATTTTATAAGAATTGAGGCATCCTTGGTGGTTTTCCCCTCTTGAGGTCTTTACCTGTGTTCATAGGTGGACAATTTTAAACTAGTGAAAAGAGCACAAGCTTTGGGGTTTTGAACATCTCCTAGTTGTCTGATTTTTGGCCAGTTTCTTCAATTTAAGTGGAAAAATAATATCCAAGAGTGTTGTTGGAAATACGAAGAGAGATAATGCATGTAAGAATTAATGCCTGTCATTTAATGCATGCCCAAATGTTGATCCCTTTTTATAGTTAGTGTCCTTGCATATTCAATAATCAGTGTAGGACTGTTTTTGGCTGTTCTCTCACACCTCTTATTTTGCCTTAAATTGATTTAAAAAAGAAAACCTTATGGTTTTGGATGTGTATCACAAGTATTTAAAGCACTTTGTAGGGGGGCACCAGGCTGGCTTAGTTAAAGAGCATGCAACACTTTTTTTTTTTTTTTTTAATTTTGTAAATTAAGTTTATTATTTTGAGAGAGAGAGAGAGAGAGAGAGAGAGAGAATGCATGCATGCATGGGAGCACAAGCTGGGAAGGGGCAGAGAGGAGTGACAGAATCCCAAGCAGGCTCTGCACCATCAGTCCAGAGCCCAATGTGCGGCTTCAATTCATGAACTGTGAGATCATGACCTGAGCTGAAATCAAGAGTTAATTCCTCAACTGACTAAGCCACCCAGGAACCCCAATCTTTTTTTAAAGATTAAAAAAAAATGTTTATTTACTTTTGAGAGAGTGCAAATAGGGGTGGGTCAGAGAGAGGGGGACAAAAGATCTGAAGTGGGCTCTGCACTGATAGCAGCAAACCTGATGTGAGGCTCGAACTCTCGAACTCAGAAACCGCGAGATCATGACCTGAGCTGAAGTTGGACGCTCAGCCGACTGAGCCACCCAGGTGCACCCTGCACCAAATTTTTAAAAAAACACATTGAAGATAAAGCTCTGCTCTGGAGTGAAGGCGAACTTCTATGTCATTTTTTTTAAAAGCGGTGAAAGAATTGACTCCCCTTTCTTTTTCACTTCTGCTTTTTTGAGTTATTCCCCTTTATGCCTTAGCAAGGTGGAGCCAGAAGTAGTCACCATAGTTTACTTTATCCTAGCAAAGTTTCTTGTTTATTTTTGTGAGAAGAGTGAAAGGCAGTTGTGTGAAGGGTTGTTTCCTTTCTTTCCCTCTTAAACTGGGTGTTCCATAACCTCAGTATTTGATCCTCAGCACGTTTACTGTTTTAATAAAAATGGGTGTTACGTTTAATTGCATGTTGCTGGACTGTCTCATTGAACTGTCTATTCATCAGATATTGGGCAACTACCACATCCAGACACCATTGTGTTCTGGAGATAAAACCTTGATCAACCCTCCCTCAACTAGCTTACAGTGTATCATGGATAGTAGGCCATTAAACAGCGAGGGTTAGCATAGGATGGTTTTCAGATACCAATAATGGCCTTTTGTACATTTCCTTGTGAACTTGTAGCACTTCATAGTAGCTTGATGTAGGTCTCTGGTTTGAGAGTTAAAGCTTTAGTGGCCTCCTGAGCTTAGGCTCCCAGATTTTACAGAGGCTTCTTCAGTGTTACTAAGCTCTGGTTCTGTTATGAAATTGTATAATTTCAATATGGAGATTATCTGGGATGTTCCCATGCCATCTAGTCCATTCACAAGTACTTGGTGATGAATGATGTGAAACATGAACAATTGTATCTAACTTTACTCTTATTAGAGAGAAATGCTTCACTGTCTATTCCATGGGCAAACTGATCACATTTCCAGTAGCATAGTTTAGGTCTTGAATGAGCTGGAATCTTAGACTTAGGTCCATCCTGTTCTGATACTGTGATGTCAGGCCACTTTTTCTACTTTTTAAAATAAGTAAACATTTTTTATTGCAGTATAACATACATACATGTAGGAAAGCATATAAATCCTAAGTTCTGTGAATTTACATTAAGTGAGCATACCATTCACTACCATAGAGATCAAGAAATAGAAATATTATCACTGCCCCAGAAATTTCCCTTATGTCCTCTTTCAGTCATGATCTATTGCCACTCCCCCCCCCCCCCCCCCCCGCCCCGCCCCAGACCCTGGCAACCACTAATCTACTTTCTGTCTCTCTGGATTCTCCTATTCTGTACATTTCATATGCGTGGAATCACAACCTATGGTATTTTTTGTCTGGCTTCTTTCACTTAGTATAATTTTTTCAAGGTTCATCCATGTTGTAGTATATATCAGTATTTCATTCCTTTTATGGCTGAATTTTCTATCATTTTTTGAATTTTATATCAGTGTATGGAAATACAACATTTGGTTTATCCATTCATCATTCAATGGAAATTTGGATTTTTTTCCAGTTTTGGCTATTATAAATAATGCTGCTATGAATATTCACTTGTAAGTTTTTGTATGAACATATGCTTTCACTTGTCTTGGAGTGAAGTGAAATTGCTGTGTCATAAAGTAACTCTCTATGTTTACTTTTTTGAGAAACTACTAAGCTGTTTTCCAGGGTGACTGTATTTTCACATTTCCATTAGTAACGTGTGAGGGTTCTAATTTCTCCATATCTTGTAAGCACTTGTTACTGTCTGTCTGTGATTACAGCCATCCTAGTGGATTTGAGGTGGTATCTTATTTTAATTTTATTTGCATTTCCCTGATGACTAACGGTGTCGAGTGGCCTTTTATGTGCTTATTGGCCATTTGTATATCTTTTTGGAGAAATGTCTAATTAGATCCTTTATCCATTTAAAAAATTGGGTTATTTGACTTTTTTGTTGAATTGTAAGAATTCTTTATATAGTCTGTATATTAGACCCTTATCAGATACATGTTTGCAAGTAGTTCCTTCCATTTTGTGGGTTGTCTTCACTTTCTTGGTAGTGTTCTTTGAAGCATAAAAGTTTTTTAGTTTTTGTTTTGTTTTTTATGTTTTAGTTCTCTATTTTTATTCATTCATTCATTCATTCATTCATTTAGAGAGAGCATATGCATGTGAGAGGGGGAGGGGCAGAGGGAGAGATTGAAAGAAAGAATCTTTTTTTTAATTTTTTTTTTTTTTCAACGTTTATTTATTTTTGGGACAGAGAGAGACAGAGCATGAACGGAGGAGGGGCAGAGAGAGAGGGAGACACAGAATCGGAAACAGGCTCCAAGCTCTGAGCCATCAGCCCAGAGCCCGACGCGGGGCTCGAACTCACGGACCGCGAGATCGTGACCTGGCTGAAGTCGGACGCTTAACCGACTGCGCCACCCAGGCGCCCCGAAAGAAAGAATCTTAAGCAGGCTCCACGCCCAGCATGGAGCCCATTATAGGGCTCAGTCTCATTCATGACTGTGAAATTGTGACCTGAGCCAAAATCAGGTGTTGGATGCTTAACTGACTGAGCCACCCAGGTGCCCTGAAGCACAAAAGTTTTAAATTTTTTTTTTTAATATATATGAAATTTATTGTCCAATTGGTTTCCATACAACACCCAGTGCTCATCCCAAAAGGTGCCCTCCTCAATACCCATCACCCACCCTCTCCTCCCTCCCACCCCCCCATCATCCCTCAGTTTGTTCTCAGTTTTTAACAGTCTCTTATGCTTTGGCTGTCTCCCACTCTAACCTCTTTTTTTTTTTTTTTTCCTTCCCCTCTCCCATGGGTTCCTGTTAAGTTTCTCAGGATCCACGTAAGAGTGAAACCATATGGTATCTGTCTTTCTCTGTATGGCTTATTTCACTTAGCATCACACTCTCCAGTTCCATCCACGTTGCTACAAAAGGCCATATTTCATTTTTTCTCATTGCCACGTAGTACTCCATTGTGTATATAAACCACAATTTCTTTATCCATTCATCAGTTGATGGACATTTAGGCTCTTTCCATAATTTAGCTATTGTTGAGAGTGCTGCTATGAACATTGGGGTACAAGTGCCCCTATGCATCAGTACTCCTGTATCCCTTGGATAAATTCCTAGCAGTGCTATTGCTGGGTCATAGGGTAGGTCTATTTTTAATTTTCTGAGGAACCTCCACACTGCTTTCCAGAGCGGCTGCACCAATTTGCATTCCCACCAACAGTGCAAGAGGGTTCCCGTTTCTCCACATCCTCTCCAGCATCTGTAGTCTCCTGATTTGTTCATTTTGGCCACTCTGACTGGCGTGAGGTGATACCTGAGTGTGGTTTTGATTTGTATTTCCCTGATAAGGAGTGACGCTGAACATCTTTTCATGTGCCTGTTGACCATCCGGATGTCTTCTTTAGAGAAGTGTCTATTCATGTTTTCTGCCCATTTCTTCACTGGGTTATTTGTTTTTCGGGTGTGGAGTTTGGTGAGCTCTTTATAGATTTTGGATACTAGCCCTTTGTCTGATATGTCATTTGCAAATATCTTTTCCCATTCCATTGGTTGCCTTTTAGTTTTGTTGGTTGTTTCCTTTGCTGTGCAGAAGCTTTTTATCTTCATAAGGTCCCAGTAATTCACTTTTGCTTTTAATTCCCTTGCCTTTGGGGATGTGTCGAGTAAGAGATTGCTACGGCTGAGGCCAGAGAGGTCTTTTCCTGCTTTCTCCTCTAAGGTTTTGATGGTTTCCTGTCTCACATTCAGGTCCTTTATCCATTTTGAGTTTACTTTTGTGAATGGTGTGAGAAAGTGGTCTAGTTTCAACCTTCTGCATGTTGCTGTCCAGTTCTCCCAGCACCATTTGTTTAAGAGACTGTCTTTTTTCCATTGGATGTTCTTTCCTGCTTTGTCAAAGATGAGTTGGCCATACGTTTGTGGGTCTAGTTCTGGGGTTTCTATTCTATTCCATTGGTCTATGTGTCTGTTTTTGTGCCACAAAAGTTTTAAATTTTGATGAAGTCCACTTTATGTTTCTTTGGTTGCTTATGCTTTTGTTATATCTGAGAAACCATTGGCTAATGCACAGTCATAAGGATTTATTCCTGTGTGTTCTTCTAAGACTTTTGTAGTTTTTGGGTGCTTGGGTGGCTCAGTCGGTTAAGCATCTGACTCTTGGTTTTAGCTCAGGTCATAATCTCATGGTTTGTTAGATCAAGCCCTGTGTCGTCGAGCTGAAGGTGTGGAGCCTGCTTTGGATTCTCTCCTCCTCTGTGCCACTCCCCCACTCCTGTGAACTTTCAAAATAAATAAACATTAAAAAATAAAAAGACTTGTAGTTTTAACTTTTACACTTAGGTCTTTAGTCCACTTTGGGTTACTTTTTATATATGATATGAAGTACAGATGTTACTTTTTTAACCTTATTTTGATACATTTTTTGGCTTACATAGTTACAAAAGTCATTCATTTAGCTTTGTCAAAAGTTAACATTTTACATAAATATAGTACAATAATCCAAAACAAGAATAGATATTGGTATGATACTATTTACTAGACCACAGAGTTTATTGGGATTCACCAGTTTTTCTACTAATGTGCTTTTTCTGTTTCAAGATCCAATCCAGTTTCTACGTTGCATGTAGATATCATATCTCCATAGTCCTCTTCAATCTGTGGAAGTTCCTCAATCTTTTCTTGTATTTCATGTCCTTGATACTTTGGAAGAATACTGTTCATATATTTTGTAGTATGCCTTTCAATTTTGTTTTTCCTGGTGTGTTATCATAATTAGTCTGAGGTTATGAATTACTGGGAAGAATACCCCAGATATGACGCATCCTTCTCAGTACATCATATTAGGGAGTACAGGATGTTAAAATTAAAATGTCGCATTATTGGTGATTTAAACCTTGATCACTTGGTTAAGATGATGTCTCCGAGGCTAATCCACTATAAAGTTACTATTTTTCTCTTTGTAATTAATAAGTAAGTGTTTATTTTGTTAGAGACTGAGACTGTGCAGTATCTTGTTTTCCATACTTTGCCTGCTAATTTAGCATCCATAAGTGTATCTTACCTGCAGCAATTATTCTGGTGTTCTAATAGTGATTTTTCATTTTCCTCACTCCTTCTGTATTTATTAGTTAGAATTCTTTTATAAGGAAAAGTTGTCCCTTCTTGCTCATCCATCCACCTATCTATATCAATGGAAACTCAAGGATACTTATTATTTGGGTTATAATCTAGTACTATCATTATTTACTTTATTAACCAAGTCATTACAAATTTGAGCATTGGTGCCTTTTTAGGTTGGCTCCTATGTCCTTTAGACATGCCCCCCACCCCCACCCTTCTTTTGAGCACTTCCTTTCTGGCATCACAAGATGCCCCATGCTCATCTTGCGTTTTTCCTGTGCTAGCCCTGTAATCAGCTACCTCCCTAAGAAGCCCTGACCAGGGCGCCTGGGTGGCGCAGTCGGTTAAGCATCCGACTTCAGCCAGGTCACGATCTCGCGGCCCCTGAGTTCGAGCCCCGCGTCAGGCACTGGGCTGGTGGCTCGGAGCCTGGAGCCTGTTTCCGATTCTGTGTCTCCCTCTCTCTCTGCCCCTCCCCCGTTCATGCTCTGTCTCTCTCTGTCCCAAAAATAAAATAAAACGTTGAAAAAAAAAAATTAAAAAAAAAAAAAAAGAAGCCCTGATTCTTTTTTATTGCAGAATAGTATTTAACAATCAACATCTCGGTGTAAGGTGTACTCACTGCTACTGAGGTGTCATTGCTTTATTTTTTCACATTAAAAGGCCTTTTATTTATTTATTTTTTTTAATTTTTTTTTTCAACGTTTATTTATTTTTGGGACAGAGAGAGACAGAGCATGAACGGGGGAGGGGCAGAGAGAGAGGGAGACACAGAATCGGAAACAGGCTCCAGGCTCTGAGCCATCAGCCCAGAGCCCGACGTGGGGCTCGAACTCACGGACCACGAGATCGTGACCTGGCTGAAGTCGGACGCTTAACCGACTGCGCCACCCAGGCGCCCCTAAAAGGCCTTTTAAAGGAGACATTATATAGTATTTAATAGATCTTAAACTATTTTCCAGCCAGTTTTTAAAAATTACGTGAAAAAGGTAGACTTGTTTTTTGCCTGTAAGCAGTTTCCATTTCGGTTTTGAATAAATGTTAGTGTCTAATATTGAAGACATAATTTTTTTTAAAGATTTTATTTTTTTTTTTTTTTTTTTTTTTTTTAAATTTTTTTAACGTTTATTTATTTTTGAGACAGAGAGAGACAGAGCATGAACGGGGGAGGGGCAGAGAGAGAGGGAGACACAGAATCTGAAACAGGCTCCAGGCTCTGAGCCGTCAGCCCAGAGCCCGACGCGGGGCTCGAACTCACGGACCGCGAGATCGTGACCTGGCTGAAGTCGGTCGCTTAACCGACTGCGCCACCCAGGCGCCCCTTAAAGATTTTATTTTACATAATCTCTGCACCCAACGCGGGGCTCATACTTAACAACCCCGAGATCAAGAGTTACATGCTCCACCATCCGAACCAGTCAGGTGCCTCTGAAGACATAACTTTTTTTTTTTTTTTTTAATGTTTATTTATTTTTGACAGAGAGACAAAGAGCATGAGCGGGGAGGGGCAGAGAGAGAGGGAGACACAGAATCTGAAGCAGGCTCCAGGCTCTGAGCTGTCAGCACAGAGCCTGATGCGGGGCTTGAACCCACAAACCATGAGGTCATGACCTGAGCCGAAGTCGGACACTCAACCGATTGAGCCACCCAGGTGCCCCTGAAGACATAACTCTTACTGAGTTTAGAATTGATCCTCTTTTTAAGGTTTTGGTGATGTTTGTATGTGAATTAATGTTTATGTAGGAGGTCAAGGCAGGCCTGGGATGGCCTAGGATGTAATCTCTACCAGGCCTGAGATGCTAGGTAGGATTATCAAATGGAGATAGATACTGAGTGACATGGCAACAGGCAGATGCCTGTTCACAGATCACTGAGATTCATGGCAGGCATGAATTTTTCCCATGTCCAAGTGTTACTAGCAATAAGTTAACTGGTGTTCCTAATTTTCTTTCTCCTGGGACCATAATTACTCCCACACTGATATGGGAATGTCATCCCCATTAGGGTGTGCAGGGGCAAGTGGCAGATATACCTTTAAAGAGAATAACCTGATTTAAAACATTTTGTAATACTATTTTCCAGTATATATATTAATATTTTTTCTGGGGTGCATTTTTCCTATTACATCATGATGTGAAATATTTATGTTATACCATCACTTTTAGGCCTTAGTAATTATATCAAATAAAATTTATGTTTTTCTTGGCTTATTACCTGGCCACCTCTCCCTTATTTCTTATAACATGGAAGATCTTAACATAGGTAACAGAACCAGGGTGACATTAGCTGATGCTCTCTGTCCCCCTTTGATGCCTCCCAGGAATGCCAGTGGTCTGGGGGACAGAGATGCCTGGACTTGAGCTGTGGAGAGAGGAAACTTCAAGAGAGAGGCGTCTCCAGGTACTGGGGCCAATCCACAGTTGATTAATGCCTGTATAGTTATCAGGAGCTAACTAACAGTGATTGCCCAAGCTTATATTTATACTTTTTTTTTTTACAAGATAAAGTATGTACAAGGATAATCTAGTAACTGTGGCAATTAGTGCAGTTTGAGATACTTGGCAGTGGTTACTTTTCTTGATTTTTATGGAATTTAATTGAGGTTTTAAAATTAAAGTTTTTTCTATATTTTGATCTTAAGTACATAGTAGACATTGGATACCTACAGCATATAAACATGCATTATTTTTTTTGAATATCCTATCTATTCCAATATGATATAACACTGGGTAGTCGTAACAATACATTAAAATGAAATTCTAGAATATTTGACTAGTACAGTCAGAGTTTTTAAAAGGTACACTTGATAGTTTATGTAGTTCTTACATCTTTTTAGTTTACTTAAATATATATAGCATACATAAGCCCCTGAAATACACATCACACACAGAGATATATACACACATGTATATTTAAGGTACTCATATATATGGGTAAAACATACCAACATTTTTTTCTGTATTGTCATGATGGTGTTTTAAACCATAGGAAACCAAAGTCCTAAGAAACCACTATGTATATTTGCTTTTGCATTTATATTTTAATTGCAGGAAATAAAAATCTGAAAGGCACTCACATAAAACTGAGTTTAAAGTCTAAGATAAAGCTATTATGGACCACTAAATTTACCAGTATGATAACTCTGGTATAATTTATATGTAATGAGATTTTCATAAAATAGGGCTAACTTGGTTATAAGTTTGCCATTTCTGCTTTAAAAGTAACGAGCAAAATGGTTTCAGGGTTAAGCAAGGGAGACCTATGTATGCATAAAAAAGAAGTACAAATTAAATACTAGGTTGTTGGATGGAACTAATTTGAAGGTATATCCACTGGTTGAAGAAATATATTTTTAGTGTTTACTATGCAGCAGAGACTGTTCTAGGTGTAAAGATAGAGTTGTGAACAAAACAGACCAGATTCTTGCCTTCATGAATTATGGAGACAGGGGTTAAATCAGATTGGTCAAAATGTGGGATACAAAGTAGAGTATGTAGAGAGAAATATTGGATTTGGTATCATTCTCTATCCAGGAATGGTGCGTGGTTTTCATGTAGTATACCAGCTCTCTAGACCCTTCGCTTAACCCTGGATTGAGAAGGATTATATGCCACATTCTTGCTAGGGGGGAAAGAGGGCTGTGATTGCATACAACGATCGCTTCTAGGCATGGAGTGAGGAATGGTGGCTTGTGTACTTTGGAATCAGACAGGCCGAAATTCAGCCCTTACCTCTGGCACTTAGTAAACAAGTAAATTTTAGAAGAGTTATTTTAACTGCTATGAACTTGTCTCTTCTTCTGTAAAGATAGGCAGAATTGACAGAATTATTGTGAAAATTAAAAACTCTGGAAGATGTTCATAAAATACTGGTTCTCCCCATCTTTTTTCTTACCTTAGTTTTCTTATATCTACAGTGGGGATACTGGGCTTGTCTGTTAACTGTGAGAACTAAATCAGTGAAGTAAATATGTGAAACCACTTTAATATGGTTTATAATGTGATATCTGGAAATGGATGTTTTATCTGGAAATGGAAGATTTTTAGGCTTTTGGGCGGCAGATGGGGAATGGAAGAATTCATGAATTCTTCCAGAAGTGGGAAGTCTTGGATCCCCACATTAGCAGCCCAACATTAACATAATTTACTCTGTGTTGTTTTCTCTTCTTTTTGTTATCAGCCACTAGCTAACCTGCTGCTCCTAATCTCATCTCTTCTTCACATTCCCAAGAGAGTGTGAATAGGCCCACTTGAGCACTGGTATTCTTTTGGGCAGAATTTTCACACCCAGCCACATCTAGGCAGTTGATTGGCCTGTAGAGTTGTTTTTGGATCTGGTGTCCACTAGTGCTTATTCTGACAGTAGCTGTTTTGGCTTATTCTTGCTTTCTTTGCAGCGGCTATAGGGCAGGAGTTTCCCTCAGAAGGTGGCTGTGATCACTGCAGACACTAAACTGGCCTATCCTAAGAAATGCAATGATTATTTAAAGGGATTGAAGGAAATTAGGATAGACTTTATGGTGGGAGATGGTCTTTGAGATTTCTTAAACTATGGATAATTATTTTCTCCTTTCATTTTTCTTTGGTATCTGGTGATTTGCAGTACTTCTTGGAATTGATTGAAAATCATTATTTCTTGAAGTCGTTACCAGCTGATAGATCCAATTCTTTTTAGATTTTAGGCTTCCAAAGAAAAGACTCAGTAAGCTTTGAGTTATTAGTAATTCAGTTGGTAAATTCTTCTTTTTTTAAAAAAAAATTTTTAATGTTTATTTATTTTTGAGAGCGAGAGAGACAGAGCATGAGTATGGGAGGGGCAGAGGGAGAGGGAGACACAGAATCCAAAGCAGGCTCCAGGCTCCGAGCTGTCAGCACAGAACCCGACGCGGGGCTCGAACTCACGAACTGTGACATCATGACCTGAGCTGAAGTCAGACACTTAACCAACTGAGCCATCCAGTTGCCCCTAAATTATTCTTGATAACCCAAGACTTCACCAATCTGTTAGAGATAACTTTGACTCAGAACTTTTTTTTTTCCCTAGTGTAAATCCTACTCAATTCTCCCAAGCTTCTTTCATGTTTCATTATTGGAGTTTGTGAACTATTTCTTTAATGTTTATTTATTTATTTTGAGAGAGAGAGAGCAAGCAGAAGAGGGGCAAAAAGAGGGCAAGAGAGAATCCCAGGCAGGCTTTGCACTTTCAGCACAGAGCCCGATGTGAGACGCTTGATCTCATGAAGTGTGAGATCATGACCTGAGCCCAAATCAAGGTTTGGACGCTTAACCGACTGAGCCACCCAGGTGCCCCTAGTGAACTATGTCTTAAAACTATTTGACCATAGCCAACTAGTAATAGAAGTACCCGCTAATGTTTATAATATACACTCAATATATTTGTCTAACAAAATTTAATTCTTTTTCTTCCAGGTAATTTATCCTCAACATTCCAAACTTACTGATAAGGAAGTAAGTAACAATGTTGCTCTGTATAGTCTACTATGGTGTTTCTGTTTGTTTTTATTGGTGTATGTGTATCAACATATATAGCTTTTGTTTTCTTTTTCAGAAAACCAATATTTGCTATTTGTCTTTTCCAGATTCAAATTCAGGTAACTATTTTTCATGTGGTGTTTTTGTTGAATTTTATACTAAGAATATTGATTATACTCTTAATATATCAAAATGAATTGAAATAGAATTTTATTTATTTTTTTTTTTTTAATTTTTTTTTTTTTCCAACGTTTATTTTTATTTTTGGGACAGAAAGAGACAGAGCATGAACGGGGGAGGGGCAGAGAGAGAGGGAGACACAGAATCGGAAACAGGCTCCAGGCTCTGAGCCATCAGCCCAGAGCCTGACGCGGGGCTCGAACTCACGGACCGCGAGATCGTGACCTGGCTAAAGTCGGACGCTTAACCGACTGTGCCACCCAGGCGCCCCTGAAATAGAATTTTAGAATGCAAACTCAGTTTCAGCCTAGCAAGTGAGTGATTGTGATTCTTAGTTTTGCGATGCCAGCCATGTCTTTTTTGATTTTAGTTGGTTCAGTTTTTAAAATAACTGTTATGGGGGCGCCTGGGCGTCTCAGTCGGTTGGGCGTCCGACTTCAGCTCAGGTCATGATCTCGCGGCCCATGAGTTCGAGCCCTGCGTCGGGCTCTGTGCTGACAGCTCAGAGCCTGGAACCTGTTTTGGATTCTGTGTCTTCCTCTCTCTCTCTGACCCTCCCCCGTTCATGCTCTGCCTCTCCCTGTCTCGAAAATAAATAAGCATTAAAAAAATTTAAAAAATATTATAAAAAATAAAATAACTGTTACGTTGTAATGAGGTAAAACATCAAGGAGCAATAAACTGTTGAAATAGTGAAGAGAGTGAAAACCAGCAACGTTGGTATGTTTGGAAATTTATAGTAAGTAGTTTACTTTCAGTTTGGGATTTGAAAGCTTACCAAGAACTGTAAAAGCAGTGACTTAAAAAAAAATACAATAGAGTGAATCTGGTTATGAAGCATGACCATCAATTACTTGTAATAGTTTGTGTGAGTTAATATATGTAAAGACTTGGAATAGTGCCTGGTGTATAGTAAACACTATATAAGTGTTTGCTATTATTATTAAATTTGGTTTTTCTGGTCTCTTTCAAACTCTCCCTTTGTGTGGTCCTAATTGTTGAAATTTTTCAGGTTGCCTCTTTTGTTTCGCTTTCAAAACAGCTTTTCAGACTTGTAGTGACCAGAACATTCAACATCTTAGACCACACACAGTTAGAACCCTATGAAGCAAAGGCACTCCATTATTCCCTTTCCTTTAGTGGTTACTTCTAATATCCTTTTAATTTAGTTTAGTTAATCTGATTTGGGAGATTTGACATTTTAATTTGTAAAAACATTTTCTCCTTTCCTTGTAAATGTTTCCAGAGTTCTTTCCTATACATTTGCAAGTCAGCCTTCATGAATTGTATAAAAAAGAAATGGTATCTTGGTTAAAAGAAAATGCTTTTGAGAAATCCCAGTAGGACTTTTGTTCTAACTTGGAATTATTGGAATTTCTTAGTATGTTTGTCCATTAATGAAATAAACGATAGAGGGGTCTTATAGGATTTTTCCTCATTTCAGTTAACATTTTCCTTACAAAGTCTACACATGCAGTTCTGAATGTAGTGAGTGTTGGATTGGACTTCCAGGTCTCAGGGTAAGCTGCATTACAGGATAAACTGACTTGTTGTTATTGGAGTCCTGGTGCATTACACTGCACACTCTTCCTTTTGAGATTATAGCTGGTTTTCATGGCTCTCTTTTTCACCTTTCTGCATGAGTTTCAAGGCTACGAAGATAATTTGGATAGCCTTTTTTATTTTTATTTTTTATTATAGTTTTTCTTTTAGTCAGTCACTCCATGTATCCCTGTCTTGTTAGAAGTTAAACTCGAATGTAAATCAGAATTTGTTCAGTATTTTAGTCACTTGAGTGACCTACAGGTGTTTTGTAATGCCTTTTTAAAAAGCTGCACATCAAATGAAGTAGGGTTTGTTTTATTTAAAGTACGGTTGAGGGGCGCCTGGGTGGCTCAGTCGGTTAAACGTCCGACTTCAGCTCAGGTCACGATCTCTCAGTCCGTGAGTTCGAGCCCCGCGTTGGGCTCTGGGCTGATGGCTCAGAGCCTGGAGCCTGCTTCCGATTCTGTGTCTCCCTCTCTCTCTGCCCCTCCCCCGTTCATGCTCTGTCTCTCTCTGTCTCAAAAATAAATAAAACGTTAAAGTACGGTTGATACTTAGAAGTGAAATTGACAAAAGGTCTTAAAAGGAGACACCTTGTCATCCTAAGAGATGAATATTAATCTAGATAGCAATAGGCTGTGAGTTTTTATGTATTTGAGAGTTCTATTCTCAGTTGTGATTATCCAAACAATTTGTTTCACTTATATGTTTATGAAATGCAAGTTGGGATTGCTGTGCTAACTTTGAAATGGATTTGAATTTTTCTCAAAATAGCTTTTATTGTTTTGGAAGGAAATCCAGGCATAGTAGAACAGTCTTTAGGAAAGAATCATAATCTAAGTTTTGTTTCCATCGTGCACACTTAGAAACAGTGAAACAAGATTCAGAATCAAGGGTGTATAGGTAAAGAAGAGTGCTTTTGGGATTCCCAAAGGAATGATTTGCCATTCCTCCACTTCCTCCAGCTGCTATCCATACATACCTTATTTTTTGACAATATTAATACATTTATTTATTTATTTATATTTAATTATATTAAATATAATTTATATTTATATAAATAAATTAATTATTTATAATTTATTTTTATTTTTAATTTATTAATTTATATATATTCATCATATATAAGTTATATATAAAATACATATATTATATATATTCTTATTTTATATAATATATAAGTATATAATACATATTATACATATTTTTATAATTTTATATAATATATAAATAGATAATATAAATATATTAATTTATTATTTATTATTAATTTATAATATTAATTTATAATAATAAATTAATTTATATAAAAGCTCAGTGGTAGCATCTTGGATTTATTTATTTATTTATTTATTTATAAAATTTAAATCCAAGTTAAAGAAGATGTAGTTTATATATACAATGGAATACTACTTGGCAATGAGAAAGAATGAAATCTGGCCATTTGTAGCAACGTGGATGGAACTGGAGGGTATTATGCTAAGTGAAATAAGGCTGGCAGAGCCTTATTAATTAATTAGTTAATTAATAGCCTTAGGTTAATTAATTAGCCTTATTAATTAATTAGCCTAATTAATTAATTCTGTCTATATTATCTGTCTATACAGATACTGTATGTTTTCACTCATAGGTGGATCCTGAGAAACTTAACAAAAGACCATGAGTGAGGGGAAGGGGAAAAAAAAAGTTACAGAGAGGGAGGGAGGGAGGCAAACAATAAGAGACTCGTAAATACTGAGAACAAACTGAGGGTTGGTCAGGGCTGGGGGAGAGGGGAAGTGGGTGATGGGCATTGAGGAGGGCACCTGTTGGGATGAGCACTGGGTGTTGTATGGAAACCAATTTGACAATAAATTATATTTAATAATAATAAAATTTAAATCCAAGTTAGTTAACAGCCACACATACCTTAGATCCTGTGACTTTAGAAGAAAATTTTTTGTTTAGTTTGTTTTTAGGTTTCAGTTTCTTTTGTTCCATTTGAGTGACTTTTATCTTTAGGAGCCTAAATTTAAAGTGTGCCTTCTCTCTCATAAATATTTGTCAGATTTTTTTTCTCTGTGTTGATTACCATTAATATCATCTGGATGTAGGTGTTTCTGAGGCTTAAGCTATGATGGGTACCCAAGGACTATAATCACTATATTTTAAATATGTCCAGAGTGAAAATTCAGTATTAGTAGAGGGAGTTTCAAATAAGGATGAATCCAAGGGAAAGATTAATTCTCTTTTTTTCTTAATGTTTATTTTTGAGAGAGAGAGAGAGAGAGAAAGAGAGAGAGAGCAGGGGAGGGGCAGAGAGAGAGGGAGACAGCAGACAGCACCAGCAGATGTAGGATTCGATCTCACAATCATGAGATTGTGACCTGAGCCGGAAATCAAGAGTTGGGACACTTAACCGACTGAGCCACCCAGGTGCCGTTGGAAAGATTAATTCTTGATCTGGATGGATTAGATATGCAGACAGTATTTGTCTCAACAGATTTCTTCTCTGTAAACAACAGGGACATCATCATGTATTTTACCCTTCCCAGTGGTGAGAGCAGTACTTCACACTATCTGTATTGAAGGGCCAGTTGGATTTTTAAAAAATTCCAATCTGTTGTGGACCATGCTTTTATGAAATGCAATCTAAATGCATATTTAGAAAAATGAACGGGAGAAAAATGAAAGAAATGCAAAATAAAAGTCCAAATTTGTTATGGCATTATCAGATTTCTGTAAGACTTTCTAAATAATTATTCTCAAGTTGGATATTTATTTTGTCATGGATTAGTAACAAGAGTTTGTGGACTGGCATCAGTCTGTGGACTATACTTTGAGAAGCTCTGGTCTAAAGTCCTGCTTCTCTGCAACTCCAGCTCATCCGCTCTTAATCACAGGGAGAGTGACTACATAGAGCCAGCCTAGCTCTTGAAGTCTCGTGTTTTATCTTAGTCTTATGCATCCTGATCTACTCTATAGCTGTGTTTGTGCTAATATAGAAATAATCGTTAAAGTTGTCTGTTCCCTGTGGGAATAGTATTTAAGCTTTTATCTCGAATCTTTAAGTGATATTTTTGGTACAAGAAGGTGTCCTGTTTAGCTTTGCAGTCTTGGTTTGATTGGCAGATGTGAAAGAGGCTTGGAAAATACCCTATGCCCTTGAGAATTTAAAATGGGAGGAGAGTTCTTTTTTTTTGCTCAGGTATTTTTTTTTCTTCATTTAAATTTTAGTTACAATACGGTGCAATATTGGTTTCAGGAGTAGAATTCAGTGATTCATCACTTACATACAACACCCAGTGCTTATCACAAGTGCCCTCCTTAGTGCCCATCACCCATGTAGCCCATTTCCTACCCACTTCCCTCCATCTACCCATACTTTGTTCTCTATCATTAAGAGTCTCTTGTGGTTTGTTTCCTTCTCTTCTCTTCCCCCAACTTCCCATATGTTCATCTCTTTTGTTTCTTAAATTCCACATATGAGTGAAATCATATAGTATTTGTCTTTCTCTGGTTGACTTATTTTGCTTAGCATAATACGTTCTAGCTCCATTCATTTCATTGCAAATGGCAAGATTTCATTCTTTTTTATGGCTGAGTAATATTCCAGTGTGTGTGTGTGTGTGTGTGTGTGTGTGTGTGTGTGTGTGTCACATCTTCCTTACCCCATTCATCAGTTGATGGACATTTGGACTCTCTGCAAATCTGTATTTTTGTATCCTTTGGCTAAATACCTAATAGTGCAATTGCTGGATTGTAGGGTAGTTCTATTTTTAGTTTCTTGAGGAATTTCTATACTGTTCTCCTGAGTGGCTGCACCAGTTTGCATTCCCACCAACAGTGCAGTAGGGTTCCCCTTTCTCTGCCTCCTCACCAACACCTGCTGTTTCTTGTGTTGCTAATTTTAGCCATTCTGACAGGTGGGAGATGGGATCTCATCATGGTTTTGATTTGTATTTCCCTGATAATGAGTGATGTTGAACATCTTTTCATGTGTCTGTTAGCCATCTGGATGTCTCCTATGGAAAACTATCTATTCATGTCTTCTGCCCATTTCTTAACTGGGTTTTTTTTTGGGGGGGGGGGTGTTGAGTTTGATAAGTTATTTATAGATTTTGGATACTAATCCTTTATCAGATATGTCATTTGCAAATATCTTTTCTGTAGGCTGCCTTTTAGTTTTGTTGATTGTTTCCTTTGCTGGGCAGAAGCTTTTTATCTTAATGAAGTCCAATAGTTCATGTTTCCTTTTGTTTCCCTTGCCTTCTGCAACGTGTCTATTACGCTGCTTCCAGCCAAGGTCAAAGAGGTTTCGGCCTGTGTTCTCCTCTAGGATTTTGATGGTTTCCTGTCTCATATTTAGGTCTTTCATCCATTTAGAATTTATTTTTGTGTGTGGTGTAAGAAAGTGGTCCAGCGTCATTCTTCTGCATGTCACCATCCAATTTTCCCAACACCATTTGTTGAAGAGACTGTCTTTTTTCCGTTTTACAGTCTTTCCTACTTTGTCGAAGATTAGTTGACCATATGGAGGGAAAGCTCTTCTTGGTATTCCATGTGACATTTATGTAGGAAGAGCCATGACTGAAAGAACCGGCTCCTTACTTGAATGAACTGTGTGGCAAAGAGACCAGTGAGTTCAAGAAGTGTGATCTGAAGGGTGTTTTTCAGAAGGACTTTTTTTCTAACCTTTTTTTTTTTTAAGTTTATTTATTTAAGTAACCTCTGTACCCAACATGCGGCTTGAACTCCCAACTCCCAGCATCAAGAGTTGCATACTGTGCAGACTGAACCAGCCAGGCGCCCAAAAGGACTTTTTTTTTTTAATGTTTATTAATTTTTGACAGAGAGAGAGAGACAGAGCATGAGCGGGGGAGGGGCAGAGAGAGAGGGAGACACAGAATCCAAAGCAGGCTCCAGGGACTGAGCTGTCAGCACAGAGCCCAACGCGGGGCTCGAACTCACAGACCACGAGATCATGACCTGAGCCAAAGTCGGATGCTCAACCGACTGAGCTACCCAGGTGCCCCAAAGAAGGACTTTTTTTTTGAGTGAAGAAGCTTTTGATCTCTGCTCCAATTGGCAATAAAGTCGTGTTAAAAATGTTTTATTGAGATATGATTCACCCATGTAAAGTGTATAATTCAGTGATTTTTAGTATATCCATAGAGTTGTGCAACTATCACCACGATCAATTCTAGAAAACTTCTGTCCCCCAGAAAGAAACTCCATTCTCCATTTCCCTTCCACCTACTTCACCCCCCACCAGTCCTAGGCAACCACCTGTCTACTTCCTGTATGGATTTATATACTCTGGATATTTCATATGAATAGGAGTGTTTTTTAGGTCTTGACTTGAAAGAGCCAGTATGATGCAGTCTTCAGGAGTACCAGCTCCAGAGTCAAACTTCTTGGATTGAAATTCTTCCTCTGCCATTTAGGAGATTTATTTTATTGGGTGTTTACATGACCTTTTTATGCCTTGGTTTCCTCTTCATAAACAGGAATGATAATGGGATGTACCTAAGAAGCATGAAGACCAAATGAGTTAATATATCTAAAGCATTTAGAACAGTGCCTGGAACAGGATAAGCACTCATTAAATAGTAGTGTTCAACTCATATATTGAAAGGGAAAAATCACTTCCAAAATAGTGACAAAATATAATGAAAATAATTTTGACCTGGGATTGTGTTTGATTTCTGTTGTAAGAACTTAGTTATTTGGAAAAGGATGGTGGGGAAAGGTCACAGCAATTTTCTTGGTTTAAAGAGTGTTGGTTTATTAGTTCTGTTTTCTAGGCTAGTAACCATGGTCTTGATTAGTTAAACTGGAACTTACCTTAAAGCTGTGGGGTTTTACTGAGCAAATCTGCTGCTTTCTTAATACTTGCTATTTTATCAAAGGAAAGGGTTTATGTTGCTCTTGATCAAGAACCCATATTAAGGTTTATTTTTCGTGGAGAGCTGTCACTTGATCTTAAAACTTGTGTAAGTTAATCCCTGTACCTTGGTTTATATAAGGAAAAAATGATTTCCATTAAAATGTTTTCTCATTTTTAATGTTAATAATCAGAAAGGTGTGGTGCAAATAGCATAACTTTTAGGTCTTTTTGGAGTTTTGTAGAGCTTAGTGAATATGTTGGGTAAAGGATGCTTGGAATTCAGTACAATTATAGGTCAGTTGTGGAGTTTTATTTTAGAATAATTGAACATAGCCACTAGAAGTGACTTTAGAGAGTATCTTATGATACCATTTTTGTTGACAAGGAAATTGAGAATCTTAGGTTAAGTGACTTCTAGAACACTAATTATTGACAGACCTGGGACTAGATTCCATTGATTGTGGTGCCTTTGTCCTCGGGTCCCAACTTTTCCCCCACGATCACATTCATGTAACGGTTTTTCACATGTAATTGTTATGTTGCTTGTGTAGAGCTGCAGTCTCTTGTTACACTGACAAACTGAATGGCTCATACTAACAGTAGAGATTTATTTTTGATGAGGTTGTAGGGTGTCAGGATTTCCTTGCTCTTTCTAGGTATCATTTTCTGCATAGCAAATGCAAAAAATCTGATCGTCAATCTGTAATGTCTCCTTTCTCATCATAATGATGAGGTCAGAATGGAGAACACAGGTCTAGCAAGATAAGGAGTTGATATTTCTTCCTTTCTTCCTTTCTTTCTCAGGCTTCATGCCTGGCGTGGAGCCCCACACGGGCTTGAACTCATGACCCTGAAATCAAGACCTGAGCTGAGATCAAGAGTCAGACGCTTAACTGACTGAGCCACCCAAGGTGCCCCAAGAGTTGATATTTCTTTAGTAACCTTTAGTGTGTGAAGGGACAGACCTCTGAAACATAAAACAGGAACCATTTACCTCAGTTGACAAGGATAACATGGCTAAAGCTTTTCGACTTGGTGAACTGTCTTCTTGACCAATTCTGTACAGCTTGTGGGTGCAGCTGATTACTGGAAAGTTCTCACAGCATGCCCATGATTTGAGAATGGAGCTGGATGGGTAGGGAGTTAAGGCTATGGGAGCTTCATTACTTCCCTTTCACAAAATTCAGCATTCTTTGCATTTTCCAGATGCTATGTATCTGTTTCTTAAAATCCATTATCTTTTCCTGCTCTATCCTATTACGTGTCTCAGAGAAATTAATGTGTCCTTCTTAGTGGCATTTTCTTTTTTTTTTTTAAATATGTTTTAACATACAGTGTTATATTAGTTTCAGGTGTACAATATAGTGATTAAACAATTCTATACGTTACTCAGTGCTCGTCACAAGTGCACTCTTTAATCCCTATCACCTATTTCACCCACCCCCCACTGGCAACCATCAGTTTGTTCTCTATCGTTGAGTCTATTTCTTGGTTTGTGTTTCTCTTTTTTCCTTTGTTTTGCTTTTTAAATTCCACATGTGAGTGAAGTCATGTGGTATTTGTCTTTCTCTGACTTTTTTCACTTAGCATTGTGCTCTCTAGATCCATTTTTGTTGTTGCATGTGACAAAATTTCATTCTTTTTTATGGCTGAATAATAATCCATTGTGTGTATATATATTGTGTATATATTATCCACTCATCTATCGATGGACCTTTGGACAGCTTCCATAATTTGCCTACTGTAAATAATGGTGCAGTAAACATAGGGGTGTATATATTCTTTTGAATTAGGTTTTGTATTCTTTGGCTAAATACCCAGTAGTGTGATTACTAGATCACAGGGTAGATCAACTTCTAATTTTTTTGAGGCATCTCCATATTGCTTTCCAAAGTGACTGTACCAGTTTGCATTCCTCCCAGCAGTGCATGAAGGTTCCTTTTTCTCCACATCCTCATCAACACTTATTTCTTGTATTTTTGATTTTAGCCATTCTGACAGGAATGAGATGGTATCTCATAGTAGTTTTGATTTGCATTTTGCTATGATGAGTGATGTTGAGCATCTGTTCATGTCTGTTGGCTCTTTCTTCCCTTTTTTTAAAAAAAACACAATATTTAAATGTCTAATAAAGGGAAAAATTGAACCATCAATTTATAAATCTCTTGAACTAAAACAATGCTAGGAGTGTTTTCCATTATCTCAGGTTTCATGTGTTTTCCTTATTTTTAAACTATCTATTGTAACAAGTAAAGAAATTGACTTGGCCCATCCTCCAGTCCCCTGCCCACTTCATCACCAAAGAAATATTAGTTTCTAGGGGCGCCTGGGTAGCTCAGTCAGTTAAGCACTAACTCTTGGTTTTGGCTTAGGTCATGGTCTCATGGTTAGGTTAGGTTTGGCTTAGCTCATGGTCCACGGTCTCATGGAGCTCCACATCGGGCTCTGTGCTGACAGCGTGGAGTCTGCTTGGGATTCTCTTCCTCTCCCTTTTACCCTCCCCTTTCCCCGCGTGTGCTCTCTCTCTGAAAATAAATAAATAAGCATTAAAAAAAATTAAAAATAAATAAGAAATATTAGTTTCTATAACTGCATTTAGGTATGTTGTTTTTTAAAAAACTTAAACATTAACAAGTTTCTACCTCCTTTGTTGAGAACTTCACGTGCTAAGAAAATATAAGTACTTCAGTGTGTAATAGTAAATAATAAAATTGAGCATATTTCATATTTAATATAATCTTATTAGTTCTTAAATATAATAACCAGGAAGAATTTCAGTGATAAGCTACTTAATATGTCTTTGACTTTTTAGACTATTTATGGGTTTTTTTTGTAATTATTGCCAGATAGTTTAGGTAAATTTTACATGTTTTAAGAGGTTTGGTAGAAATGATTAATGTTTAAAAACTTTATTAATCAAAAACCTTTTATTTATTTTATTTTTATTTTTATTTCTAATGTTTATTTTTTGAGAGAGAGAGAGAGAGACAGAGCATGAGCATGGGAGGGGCAGAGAGAGAGGGAGACACAAAATGCAGGCTTAGGCCCCCAGCTGTCAGCACAGGTCCCAATGCGGAGCTCGAACCCATGAACTGCGAGATTGTGACCTGAGCCGGATGCCTAACCGACTGAGCCACCCAGCCGTTCCTAATCAAAAACCTTTTAAATTAAAATGAGGAAAATAGTGAATCTATTACTTGGGCTCTTCCTGAGTTTGCTATATTATGTCTTTTAAAAAAAAACTCCTCATTGTGAAATACAAAACACATACAAGGTCTAGAAATAGAACTTGCCAGCGCCTTAAAAGCCCCCTCATATTCCCTCATGTCCCCTCCTAAACACTGTTTCCTTCCTCCCTCCAAATACAACCACAATTCTGATTCTTACAGTGATAAGTGTCTTGCTTTTCTTTATACTTTTATCACCCAATTATGCATCCCTAAACACTATAGTTTAGTTTTGCCTGCTTTAAAAAAATTTTTTTTCAACATTTTTTATTTATTTTTGGGACAGAGAGAGACAGAGCATGAACGGGGGAGGGGCAGAGAGAGAGGGAGACACAGAATCGGAAACAGGCTCCAGGCTCTGAGCCATCAGTCCAGAGCCCGACGCGGGGCTCGAACTCACGGACCGCGAGATCGTGACCTGGCTGAAGTCAGACGCTTAACCGACTGCGCCACCCAGGCGCCCCTAGTTTTGCCTGCTTTAAAAAAAATAACAAAAACTATATAAATGGATTTGAACTGTATACGTCCTTTTGCATTTGGCTTCCTTTTCTCATTATTATGTCTGTGAGTCAACATTACATGCAAACAGTTAAAAATTTTTTTTAATTACTGGGGGAAAATGGAATAGGAAAATAGTAAGGAGACATAGGAGTTAAGATGCATGTTTTGCTAATGGCTTTGCCTCTAACCAGCAAAGGTAGCTTTGGACAAGTCACTTGAATTCTCAGGATCTCCTTGTTCTCTTCTAAAACGTGATAGAATGGGTTTAAACGGTTGATAGGACCTTATTAGCTCTAACATTTGATGAATCTGGGTAAATAAATGTTATGCTATGCTATTCTTAATTACTTTCATTTTTGTTTTCATTAGGTTGTCTTGGAGATACCCAGTTTTGTTTTAGATTTCGACAATCTTCTGGGAGGAGGGTGTCACTGCATTGTCTCCTGGATCATCATGACAAAGATTTACCAGTTTACTTAAAGGTTGGAAAAGTAGCAATAGAAAAATGTCCATGTGAGAGGAAACTTTAGAACTCAGTTACCTCTAAAGCATTCAGAAATATTTTACTTTTGTGTTATTACTATATTATACTGTTAGATTTCCTAAGTGAGTCTAATTCATAAGGATTCAGCATGTGAAAGAAAGAAACTTTACAAAGTTACTGTTCTTGAAACATATAATGCCACTGTGAATTTTAGAAATAAATTAGAATGTTGAGGTGGTTTTCTTTCATTTGTTAATACCTCTTTGTTTAGATGTGGAGTTGGGGTGGTACCATACCAGTAAATATCACGTAGAGTTGAAGATTCCCTACTTTATGATAGAATTGTAGTTGTCTCTTTTTGAGCTTTGTTTTCCAGTTATTTATTAAAAACAATTTTAATAATTTAGATTATTTCAGAGTATAGGCTTCTGTTTGGTATTCCATATTTACATCTCTGACTGTGTGAGGCACATTTCCGTCTGGATGTCCTATCAGCACATCCAGTATGACCTCATTTGCCTAAAATCAGCATTTACAGTTAACCTCCCTGGTTCCAGTAATGACAGGAACCCTTTCCCAGTTAGCAAAGCTATTACCTTTGAAATGTCTTATAGCCATCTACTCCTTTCCATGACCTTTTGCTTTCGCTATCAACATATTCTTTCAACTGATAATAATAGTTACTATTGACTGGTGCTTATATTCTAGGCACTGTATTAATAAGCTTGTGTTATCTCATCAGTCCTCATAGTGTTCTGAGAGTTTCTTTTGTAAATGAGGGAATTGAGGGCTGATGAGGATAATAATTTTGCCTAGACATCCCATCTTTTGGGTTTTTTTCAATGTAATATATTGTATACAGAGTTGTCAGCTAAAGTACATGTATATATTATATAAAAAGAAATACAAAATGGCTATCTGTTGCTTAATGAATAAAGAGGCAATGATAGTGCGATTTCCTTGTCCTCACTTTTTGGGCCTTCCAAGATAAGACCTTTACGTTTCCAGTTTCCAACTTTATCTCCTTTCTGTACATGTGCCACATTTTAACCAAACTGAACTATGTGCTTTTTCCTGAGGTAGCTTGTATTTTTCAGTCTCTGTGTGTTTGTTTTTGCTCAAACTCCTGGCTCTCTAAACCTGGGATGTTTTTGCCTTTGTTTAACTCCTATGCATCCTTCAATGCCCCATTCGAAAACAGCTGCCTCTATGAAATCTCTACTGATTCCCATAGACAGAAGTAATCTCTTCCCTCTTGGCCTCCCTGTAACACTTTGTGGTTTCTTCATAGTACCTACCTTGAGGTTTGTTTTTGTCCCTCATAGATTGTGGTCTTCTTAAGGAACTATATCTGATGCATCTTTTAACTTCTGTAACACAATGCCTTGTTCAAAGTAGATGGTCAATAAATATTTGTGCAAAGAATAATCAGTTAGGAACTGGGTTAAAGTTTATTTCATTAGGATGTAAAAACTTCTTATGTTTTTTGGAATGTATTTACTTTCAAATTATATTTTGATAAATATTTCGGTGTTTCATTTTTATTAGGTAAAAATAGAACTGATTATGTAACATTCAGATTGGCATTTAACTCCTTTTTTTCTCTCTCAAAATTTTACATTAGGATACTTCATTTTATTAAGACTGACCCCTAACTCATACTTGTGGGCACAATTTAAAAATATACATGTAGCATTGGAGAAAACGTAGAATTTGATTGTTTCCTGACGTCCATTAACTAGTACAGATATGAATAAACAACATAAGCTGAGGAGGTTATAATGGGAAAAATCTGATTTTAGTACTTTAGTTGAAATTATTTCACCTTTGGGCAAGCTCCAAGTTTATATCTGCCAGTTACTATCATGATTGTGTTGGTGGAAAAGCATAACTAGATCTTTGTGTATATTTCATATCTCAGTTCAGGTTTGTAAAGGAATGTGATGTTAATAATAACAAAAGGATGGCAATATGTATTTTTTTATTTGTCACTTCTTTCATAGAAGGATCCTGCTTATTTTTACGGATATGTGTATTTCCGACAAGTTCGAGATAAAAGTCTAAAAAGAGGCTACTTCCAGAAGGTAAATTTCATATGCACTAATAGGGAAATTGTTTTTATATTGTGGATAGAAAAATAGAAACTGTAAGGATGAATAGTCTTTAAAGTCTTTGATATTTTATCTTTAAACATACTAGAACTTACTTTTTTTTTTTTGTTTTTTTAGATTATAGATACCTGTCCCTAGATTTTTTTTTTTTTTTTTTTTTAAAGTAAGTCTCGGGGCGCCTGGGTGGAGCAGTCGGTTAAGCATCCGACTTCAGCCAGATCACAATCTCGCGGTGTGGGAGTTCGAGCCCCGCGTCAGGCTCTGGGCTGATGGCTCAGAGCCTGGAGCCTGTTTCCGATTCTGTGTCTCCCTCTCTCTCTGTCCCTCCCCTGTTCATGCTCTGTCTCTCTCTGTCCCAAAAATAAATAAACATTGAAAATACATAAATAAATAAATAAATAAATAAATAAATAAATAAATAAATAAAGTAGGTCTCATGCCCAGGACCCTGAGATTAAGATGTGAGCTGAGAATCAAGAGTTGGATGCTTAACTGACTGAGCTACCCAGATGCCCCTGTCCCTAGATTTTTAACTGGGATTGAATTTTGCCTTTCTGCTATCTCTGTCCTAGATTCCTGACAGTTATACATATTGTATGAAATTGTTAAAAGCCAAATGAATCTGCTTAATTTCCACATTTTGGGATGAGGAAAAGAATCAACAGATGATTTTTAATATCGTTACAACTAATAAAAGTCTGCAGTATCTTTTTTTGAACAGCTAAGAGTCACTAAATACATCTTAGCAACATCTTAATCGTTAGTATTTCCATTCTAAATGTACAGTCATTTTATTTTCTTTAAAAAAAAAATTAGGGGCACCTGGCTGGCTCAGTCAGAAGAGCATGCAACTCTTGATGTTGGGTTTGTTAGTTTGAGCCCCACATTGGGTATAGAAATTACTTAAATTGATTAATTAGTTAATTAAATCCCAATCATCATTAAAAATAATAATTGGTTCTGACTTAATTACAGCTAACAGGGACACACCTTTACCTTTTGTAACTAGAATGTGCCTTGACCACTAATTGATATTGGATGGAAAGGTAAAAAGTAGTTTCCAAGAGAAATAGATGAAAAAATTGGCATAATCCATATCTGAATTGGCCCAACTATAAAGTCAGAGTTTCTAAGTATATGGTTATGATCATTGAAAACTAAAATAACAGCAATCATAGGTCTTAGTTTGAAAAAGCATCACGATTTGCTCTTCCTATATTAGAAAGAGTTCATCTCACTAATTCCTGGTAGAACTGCTTTGCTAATGACAGTAGTAGCGAGGCCTTGGAAATTATCCATAATATTTGTCTCTTTATAGGAAATTCTTTTTCCTGGAGATCAGGAGAATCTGTGAATATGCCCTTATGCTCTTAAGGTGTAGTAATAAGGTTAAAGTTCTTGCATTCTGCTACTGTAGTTTTATGTAGTTTTTCTTTTAACCGTTTACTGCAAAAACTTTCTTTCAAAATCCACACTTTTTGCTGAATTTAGCTTGTTAGTAATTGATTTTATAAGAAATGACAAATTTAAATTATAATCATCAGGAAAATAAAAAATCATGTTTCTTTTTTCTCTCCAGTCCTTGGTTTTGATCAGCAAACTACCTTACATTCATTTTTTTCATACCGTGCTCAAACAGATAGCGCCAGAGTATTTTGAAAAGAGCGAACCTTATTTGGAAGCAGGTAAGTTAAATATTGTGTGACTTAGATACTTTATGAAGGAGTTTTAAAAATTTTCCTGGAAATGGCTGATAAATATAAAGTTGACTTTCTAAAAAATTTAGTTAAGAATTTTAAGGGCTAGGGACGCCTGGGTGGCTCAGTCAGTTAAGCATCTGACTCTTGATTTCACCTCAGGTCATGATCTCACAGTTCATGAATTCGAGCCCCATGATGGGCTCTGAGCTGACACCACAGAACCTGCTTGGGATCCTCTGTCGCTTTCTCTCTGCCCCTCACCCACTCTCTCTCCCTCTCTCTCAAAATAAATAAATAAACTTAAAAAATATCTCTTAAAAATTGTTTTAAAAAAGAAGAATTGTAAGGGCTATATGGTAGGAGAGAAATGAAAAGCTATTCTTCATCTTTACCTACAAACACAAAAGACCGTATCTTTTATTATCTCCTTTTGCAGCATAGATGATGCCTATTTATTAGGTTAATGATGAACAAATATGAAGTTGACAGCTCTGCTTCTCAGAGTAGTGTTTAAACAAATCTTTATGTCACTCAATGCAGAGGCCTCTATTGAGTGTTATGTTTTTGTTGCTAATTTGGGTAGTGATGAGTGAATAGGAAAACTCCCTTTCAAAAAATTTATGAACTAGTTTGTATCTTAGAACATAGGTATATTTCAGGGTGCCTGGGTGGCTCAGTTGGTTAAATGTCTGACTCTTGATTTCGGCTCAGGTCATGATCTCATGCATGGTTCATGAATTCAAGCCCCATGTTGGGCTCTGGGCTGACAGTGCGGAGCCTGCTTGGGGATTCTCTCTCCCTCTCACTCTGTCCCTCCCTCTCTCTTCTCTCTCTCAAAATAAAACAAATAAACTTAAAAAAAAAAAAAAGAACACAGGTGTATTTCTGGTGAAATGCAAGATATTTTCACCACTTTTACTTTTCTGTTACCTTTTTAATTTTTTCTTTTTTTAGTTTTTATTTTATTTTAGAGCAAGAACACGTAAGTGGGGAGAGGGACAGAGGGAGAGAAAGAGAGAGAGAAATTGAAGCAGGCTCCATGCTCAGTGCAGAGTGTGATACAGGGCTTGATCCCACGACCCTAGGATCATGACTGAGCCACACAGGCACCCCTGGAGTTCTAATTTCTAATGTTTCATTTTTCATATTTTGCAATTTGAACTTATACTAAGGAAAGATTGTATTATTTTTTCAGCTTGTAATGATGTTGATCGATGGCCTGCCCCAGTGCCAGGGAAGACATTACACCTGCCTATTATGGGGGTTGTAATGAAGGTAATAGCTTTTATTTCATTTGTCTCCTTTTCTAGAGAACTCTAGGAAGTTCATAGATGAGTTTTGCTTTTTAACTTCCTAATAATGTTCAATGTCAATATTGCTGTCATTTGTGTGTGAGGAGTTAGAGATCCCACAGTTTATCCTGCTGTACAGAACCATTAGTTACACAACTCCAGGGGCTACCTGTCCCATTTCATCCTTAGAGTTTTACACAAGGGTGTCATTCTTGTATAATACATGTGACTGTAAATGCAGCCTTTGAGACTTCTGCAACTCCATGGCCCTCCAGAGATGGGTGGCATTGCAGAATACTTGTAGAGTCAAGTATGAATTAGTAAAAATGGGAAGAAATTAGGAAAGCCATTGGTTCTTAGTAATAAATTTCTTCATGTGTGATGTCAGACCAAACATGCCCATCCCAGGATATGGTACTTTTATTCAGTTTTCTTGTCTTTTTTAAAAAATGAAATAGCATTTTGCTCTCAGGCTTTGTATGAATGTGCTGTAGTGCTTTTGCAATTCATTTTCAAATTGGACTTATTTTTGGCAATGCTGTGTTTTTAGATGTACTTACTTCTGTAGGATGTGTTCTGTTTTTTTCCCTGGGAGATTATCAAAGTGGTACTCCTAGCTCTGGGTTGTAAGTTCTCATGGTTTCCTGTGAGATTTATCCCATAATTTGGCAAGCTTGAGAGGGTGTGTTTGGGTGTGTGTATATTAATGAAGCAAAGAATGGAACAATAAATAGGAAGCAGTATGAAGTTGATGCTCTTTTTCTGTTTTTCAGCACATTTGCTTCTCAGTGAGTTAGTGATTTCCATGTGTATGGGAATATGGAGACATTGGTTCACTTACCTTCTGTGACTAAAGATAAATAAGACTGTAGTTTTAAAATCTGATATAAATACTTTGTTTTTATGGATTTTTATGCATTGCTGAGTGTACTGTTTTAGTGGTAAGAGTGTTTCTGATCCCTCGTTGTAGTGGGAGTCGCAGACCATATAAAGGACATTCTTTTATAGCCAAAGTTAATTTCTTCTCTGTCTCTTCAAGGTACGGATTCCCACATGTCATGACAAGCCTGGGACAACTCAAATAGCGCAGTTAACTCAGCAGGTAGTGTGGTACTGTGGTAGAATAATCCAGCATATATAGTCTCTTTAACAGAATTCTTAAACTAGCAAATATAGAGCTTCTTGGGTTTATGATATATTTCTGAATATTACTGAAATATCCCATTAAATAATTTTGTAATAAATTGATAATAAACTTTCTAATGTTTCTCAGATTGTTTTTCTTGTTTGTTATCTAGCAGATACTGGAGAACTCAATTTATAATGTAACTGTGAGGACTAGGGGAAAAGGACATAAAACCTCTTACCTTCTTAGAAGAATGGTCAACAGGCTTTTGTTTTTAGGAAACTCAGTCAAAGGATTCTTTAGTTATGATTGCTTTTCATTTCCCCCACAGTCACATCTGTTCATGGGTGGGGTTGAAGTTTTTGTTTTTTTTTTAATTTTTTTTTTAATGTTTTTATTTATTTTTGAGACAGAGAGAGACAGAGCATGAGCAGGGGAGGGGCAGAGAGAGAGGGAGACACAGAACCTGAAGCAGGCTCCAGGCTCTGAGCTGTCAGCACAGAGCCGGAAGTGGGGCTCGAACTCACGGATTGTGAGATTATGACCCGAGCTGAAGTCAGCCTCTCAACTGACTGAGCCACCCAGGCGCCCCGGTTGAAGTTTTTATTTGAAATGTTTTAACTGGTATATTAACACTCCCATTGTTTGAATTGAATTAAAATAGAAAGCAGTAGGAAAACTAATTTTTCCTGTTATATACATATATCAACTGGCATAATGCAGTTGTGAATTAATCTGTCCTCTGACTATTAGATTAATGTTTTATCCAAGGAATCTGTCATCCTTGACCTTCTGCTGTGTTAGGAGAGATTGCTAAGGCCCAATCTCTTTGTGGCTGCTCCTGGAGGAAGAGAATCTTAAAAGATAGGGCAATATGGCTTATTGATCACAAGATAGATAGGCATTTTTAAAAAATGAATTTCTGTAAATTTTAGTGATATCTTCTGTATTTTTTCTCTTTTATCTCAGGCAGACACACATATATCTGTTATTTTACCTACTGTTCATGAGGTGGATCTTTTCAGGTAAATTTTATTAAGTGCCTTTCCTCCTTTGCTTTGTGATATTGTTTTTAATTTCTTTAGAAAATGAATGTTCTTAAATGTGGAAAACTGGAAAAAAATAGTCATATTATGTTTCACAGGTTATAAATCAATGGTTCATCCCTAATGCATGTTACGAACTTTGATGATTAGGGAAATTTGGATGTGGTTGGCTATTACATGGTAGAAACAAATTATTTTTTGTTTGGTTTGGTGTGAGAATAGTATTGTAATGATGTAAGAAAATAGACTTGATTTTTAAAGATGAATTTTTAACTATTTTGAAGTGAAATGTCATGAGGTTTGTGTTTTATTTTAAAATACTTCAGTAAGGGGTGCCTGGGTGGCTCAGTTGGTTAAGTGTCTGACTTCGGCTCAGGTCACAATCTCACGGTCCGTGGGTTCAAGCCCTGTGTCGGGCTCTGTGATGACAGCTTGGAGCCTGGAGCCTGCTTCGGATTCTGTGTCTCACTCTTCTTTCTGCCCCTCCCCCTGCTCGTGCTCTGTCTCTCTCTCTCTCTCTCTCAAAAACAATAAATAAACATTAAAAAAAATTTTTTTTAATATTTACTAAGAAGTGTCCAGCTAGCTTAGTTGGTAGAGCCTAAGACTTAAAATACGTCCGTAAGAAAAAAATTAATGAAGTAAAAATGGTAAAATATTGTTAACTCTAGATGATAGGTAAATGGGGGTTCTTACACTACTGCCTTTGTTTTTCTGTATGTTTGAAGCTTTTTAAAATGCAAAATAAAAAAAAGAGAATCTAGCACATAAAAAAGAACAGGGAAAAGTACCAATGCCTGTGCCTTACCGAGGGCAGCTGAATAGAAATCTCTGGATTAGTGCCCAAGTTCCAGCTCCTGGGTAGATCTGCTTGGCTTGAGAAACCACTGTTGTTGCAGAGCAGTTATTAAATAGTAATACATGCAATTGGGAGTCATGTGAAAGGCTTAGACTGGGATTTTTGGTTTGGGGTGTATGTGGAATTTTGTGTATGTGTGACCTTTAAACTACATGGAATACTACTTCAGAGGATGATTAGTTCTATATGCTTGATTTGTTTTATACACTTGGCCCTAGCACAGCCTATTAATCCCACTTCTAGGAATTTATCCTGTAAAAATGAAAGCATACATCCTCACAAAGACCTATATGCAAATGTTTATAGCAGCTCTATTCATACCAGCCTACAACCAGAAACTGCATTTGTCCATAAGCTGGTAAATGGATAAACAAATGGATTCTTACATGTGTGTGGAATACTACTTAGCAGTTAAAAAAAGACAGCACTATTGATACAGCCAGCAACATAGGTGACTCTCAGAAGTGTTATGTTTGGCAAAAGGAACCAGATTTTAAAGAGCTACTTACTCAGTGACTCCATTTATAGATATTCTAGAAAAGGGACAGAAATCAGCTCAGTGGTTGCCTGGAGGGTGGGAGAGGGAAATTGAGTAAAAGGGGATGAGGGAATTTTTGGAGTGATGGAAGTGTTTTATATCTTTGCTAAGTGTAAATGTTTCTGTATGTAAATGATAAATCTTTTTTTTTAATTTTTTTAATTTATTTTTGAGAGAGAGACAGAGTGAGAAGGGGCAGAGAGAGAGGGAGACAAGGAACCTGAAGCAGGCTCCAGGCTGTGAGCTGTCAGCACAGAGCCCGATGCGGGGCTCGAACTCACGAACCGTGAGATCATGACCTGAGCTGACGTCTGGCGCTTAACTGACTAAGCCACCCAGGCACCCCCGTAAATGATAAATCTTAAAAACAAATTGATTTTCTTTTAAAACATTTTTAATGTTTATTTGTTTTTGAGAGAGAGAGAGAGAAAACATGCAAGCGGGGTAGGGGCAGAGAGAGAGGGAGACAGAAAATCCAAAGCAGGCTCTGCACTGTCAGTGCAAACCCGGATCCAGGGCTCGAACTCACAAGTCGGACTCTCAACCAACTGAGCTACCCAGGCACCCTCAAATTGATTTTCTTTTAAAAAATTAAGTGTTGTAGCATTCTTAGAATAAAGAGGAGAAGTGCCCCCCAAATACATGAATAATTATTACAGGAAAAATACACTAAGAAGGATCCATACTGTTAGTAGTTTTGATACTTCATTCGTTTAGGAATAAGTGAAGAACTGGCATAAGTTGATATAGAATTTGATTACCAGACTTGTTTTCTTTTGAACTGCTGGGTGCAAGTCTTAATGCCTTTCAGTTTATCAGTTATCTTTGCTTTCATGGCAATTTATTATTCCTACCACTAACACTTTTTATTAGCATATATCTTTTCTCCTGATTATGAATGACATGTTATTGTTTTTAAAGTAGGACAAGTTAGTGTGTTGTTCTTTTAATTCTTGTTGCTCAGGAGGTGAGAAAATGGAAACTTGAACAATAATAGTCCCACACAGAGAGAGCATTGCACCGAGCATTTAACATCTGACGTTCAGATTAGTGCTTCGTCCATGATGGCACTCTTCATTTTGTTCGTGGAGAGCTTACATTGTACATTTATTCCTGTGAATAAGAGTTTAAATGTTTATCATTATATTGAAGGTGATATTTTTATACCCACAATTAGCTTGAGAGCAAAGGAAAGAGACCTGGAAAGATGTTTGGAGCTGAGTGCCAGAGATGCAGTTGAGTGTAAGGGCTTGTCCCCCTCCTTCTAGCAAGTCAAGGCTTGTTAAGCTACCACGTATCCATGGACCATGGCTTTCGTTTCAGCCCTCTCAATCATGTACATAGCCTTCTCATTCAGTTTTTAAGTTGGGCTTAGAATTGAGGGATGGTTTTCTGTTGAAAGAAATGGACATTCTCTTGCCTGGAGTCAAGGACGTTTTACCTAATGATACTTGCTGTTGGTTCTTCACGCAGCAGGAGGCATATCAGTGATGTGTTGTCATCTTCCTCTGCCCTCATCTTGAGAATGAGCCGTCTTGGCTTTCTACCCCACTGGCAGGATAGATAACAGTTATGAGTGTTTTTGTGTTTCAAAGAGTGTAAAAGTCTATTACTATTACTACATAAAATCTGATGTGTCTGGGGGCGCCTGGGTGGCGCAGTCGGTTAAGCGTCCGACTTCAGCCAGGTCACGATCTTGCGGTCCGGGAGTTCGAGCCCCGCGTCAGGCTCTGGGCTGATGGCTCAGAGCCTGGAGCCTGTTTCCGATTCTGTGTCTCCCTCTCTCTCTGCCCCTCCCCCGTTCATGCTCTGTCTCTCTCTGTCCCAAAAATAAATAAAACGTTGAAAAAAAAAATTTAAAAAAAATAAATAAATAAATAAAAAATCTGATGTGTCTGATGCTCTTTGATGTTAGTTTAATTTTCAAGATTATAATAACATGGTATATCTTTCTGAAAAGGGTTGAAACCTTTATTATCTAGTTATTTATGTATGTATCTATTTATTCATTTATTTATCTATTTGGAGTAAGTTTCTCATTTTTGCCAGAGGATGGCTTTTGGCAGGGGTGGGGAGCAGTAGAACTTAGCATAAAGCGTGCCACTCCAGAGTGGAGATATAAAAATAATACTGAAAAAATATCCTATGATTTTCCTATAGAACTCTCATTTTAGTAATTTTACACTGCAGTTAATTAGACACATACCATCAATATTTATTAAAGTTCGAGCTGGAGATAGGTTTCTTCCTTGAATATTTAATACTTATCTCCCCTAATAAAAGTACTTTATATAATAGATATTTCTAATGTACTATAATTTCATAGAATGCTTCATCTTATAACTGTACTTGCTGTCTGTTTTTGCCCTTACTGAGAATATATTACAATACTTGTGAGAAAACATAATTTCCAGCTTTAATGCCTTAAGGGCATCCCACTATTAAATGTATACTTACCCACATACACACACTTGCCACTTTTCTGTAAATTTGTGATTGTTTCAAAATTATATATATATATATGTGTATATATATATATGTATATATATATATATGTTTATATTTGCAAATGTATATGTGTATACATGCATATAGATAGTTGAAACAATCATAAATTTACAGAAAAGTAGTAAGTATAATATAGAAAACTTTTTTCCTTGAACCAGTGGATAGTCATTTGAAGACCTGATGTTCCCATCATCTCTGAATACTTTAGAGTCTATTTCGTACAAATAAGGATATAATGCAGCCATCAAAATTGGGAAGTTAACATTGATAATATTATTTAATTCAGATGTCACCAGTTGTCACAATACTAGTTCAGAATTTTCTGTTGCATTTCCTTGTCCTGTCTCTTCTGTCTTTCTTTCAGTCTGGAATAGATCTTCAAGTCTTCTTTTCATACACCTAAGCTTCTTGTGGTTACAAGACAGTTATTTTGCAGGAAATCCCTGAGTTTAGGTCTGTCTGGGATTTACTCAAAATTATATTCAAGCTCTGCATGTTTGACATGGAGGTAGCTTGCGTTATTACTGGTGACGTTTACTTTGTGGTATTCTCCAAGCTTCTTGATTGGTAGTTACTCCTTTTCTTTTTGTGAATAAGTATTTTGTGGGGAGGCACTTTGAAACTTTGTATATGAGTTATTTATTGCTGTGTAATAAATTACCCCTTTAGAGGCTTGAGAGAACAAATAGTACTTCACACACTTTCTGAGGGTTAGGAATCTGGGAATGGCTTAGCTAGATGGTTCTAGCTCTAAATCTCTTATGAAGTTGCAGTCAAGATACCAGCTAGGGTTTTAGTCATTTGGACAAATGGGGCATGAGTATCTGTTTCCCTAAAAGGCTTACTTGGCTGCTGGCTGGAGGTCACCATTTCTTGTGGATTTTAGCAGGAGCCTCATTTCTAGCCATGTGGACTGGCCCATAGGGCAAGTTGAATGTTCTCACAGTATTGGGCAGGTGATCTGAGACAAGGCAGAAGCCAAAATGTCTTTAATGACCCAACCTTCAAAATTGCACATTGTTGCTTTACCTTACTCTGTTTGTTACATGTAAACCAATAACGTAGCCCACAGCTAAGAGGGGGAGGATTGGGCTCCCATGGTTTTTTTTTTGTTGTTGTTGTTGTTGTTGTTTTTTAAATGTTTATTTTTGAGGGGGGTGGGGAGGGAGACAGAGCAGGGTTGGGGGAGGGGCAGAAAGAGAGGGAGACACAGAATCCAAAGTAGGCTCCAGGCCCTGAGGTGTCAGCTCAGAACCCAACACAGGGCTCTAATCCATGAACTGCAAGATCATGACCTGAGCTGAAGTTGGATGCTTAACCACTTAACCAACTGAGCCGCTAGGCTTCCATGTTTTAAAAGGAGTGTCAAAGAATTTGTAGAAATATTTTAAATCATTACATTGTGTATATTTTATGGGCTGTTGTTTTTTTCTGTTTTATTCAATAGGTTATTAAAATCCATTATTCTCATTTGGTGTTCCAGTTGTCCCCAATTTGGCCAGTGACACTTGTCTTCAAGTTGGCCTCTGTTTTGTTTTGTTTTGGTTTTTTACATATCCTTGTCATTCTTTAAGCATTTCCTTCCTTCTTGTTTTTTTTTAAAGTCTATTCATTTATTTTTGAGAGAGAGAGAGAGCACGAGTGGGGGTGGGTGAAGGCAGAGAGAGAGAGAGAGAAAATCCTAAGCAGGCTCTGCACTGTCAGCACAGAGCCTGATGTAGGCTCAAATTCATGAACCAGGAGACCGTGACCGGAGCCAAAACAAAGAGCTGGACACTTAACTGACTGAGCTACTTAGGCACCCTGAAACACTTCCTTGCTTTCTAGTATAAAATGTGCCAAGCTTATCTTTTTTTTTAATTAAAAAAAGATATATAATTCACATACCATAGTATTCGCTCTTTTAAAATATACAATTCACTGGTTTTTACTGTATTTCACAAAGTTGTGCAATCATTACTGCTATCTAGTTCTAGAACATTTTCATCACTTCAAAAAGTAACCCTGTACCCAGTAGCAGTTATTCCCCATTCTCTCTCCTCTACCAGACTTTGGGAACCACTAATCTACTTTCTATCTCCATCCATCGATTTGCCTCTTTGGGGCATACCATATAAATAGAATCCTAAAATACGTGGCTTTTTGTGTCTGCTTACACTTAGCAAATCATTTCCATGGTTTATCCGTGCAGTAGCCTGAATCATTATTTGATTCACTTTATGATGTTCTGTTGTGTGGATACCACATTTTATTTATCCATTAATTCACTGAAGGATATTTGGATGGTTTCTACTTTTTGACTGTTACATATAATGCTACTACGAACATTTGTATATAAGCTTTTGCGTGGACCTATGTTTTCTTGGGTGCCAAGATTTTCTTGTATTTTTTCTTCCTTAGCCCTGGAATCACCCATTTCTTCAAAAAGCCTTGACTTTTTTTAGTGGAGAATAGGATTCAGAAGCCAAAATCTGGGTACTGGTTGAGCTCATTGCTATTGGAATATCACTGATTTTAGGCCCTCTCAGTGGACAGAGCTAGGGAGTATACATATATATATATATATATATATATATATATATATATATACACACACATACATACATATATATTTGTAAAGGGATGCATATGTACCTACTCATATATAATATGTATACATTTTTGCATATGTACTTCTATATCTGTATTTACTGAAAACCCTAAAGTCACACCAGTACCCCCAATTCCAATCCTACAAGACAAGGTTCACTCTAGTTTTCTTTCTATATTGGTATTTCTTTTCCCTTTCTGAGGAACTACCTCCTATTATTCTTAATTTATTTACTTATTTGATCAGTCCTTGTTAGTAACCAGTATCTCATCGCTGCTTAAACCCTCTCCTCCGTGCAGATGACTTTCTTACCCAACTTGGGCTCTGACACTCCACACCCACCTGCCCTTCATAGATACCCTTCCTCAACCTTCTCAGGCTGTGCTCCATGCCAGATTCCCCCCACGTGGTTATGCTCCTACCCCAGTTAGGCTTCTGTATTGCACATTTAGGCCCCCTATCCATATGCTTGCTTGTGCTCTGGCTCCCGATGTTAGGGCAACCCCCAGAGGAAAGCCCTCCTTACCCTACAGTGCTCCTATACCTCATCCCAGACCACCTCTCCATGCACACACCCTATTCCCCCTGCTCTTACATTCCACCGTGGACAACTTCAACACACTCTGGCTCTGACACTTCATACCAGGCTGCCCCTCCAGGCCCCTCACACTTCTTGGCCTGTCATCTCAAACCAGATCACCTTCACACATGTACATTTTCCTCACCACGTTTGGGTTCCAGCAGCCCCACAGCAAGTCACGTTCTCCATGTGAACGTCTCCCTTATCTCACATAAGCCCTCACACCTTGCTCTGAGCCATCATGTCTTCCTTTCTCTCCTGGCAGAGATGCCTACCATGCACCATGTTCTGTTTTAGGATTGAATTGTTTAGGAAAGGAAGAGGAGGAAGAGCTCGTTTGTCTTATCCCTGAACTGTTTATTATTTTGCTTTGGGTGTTTTTGCACTTCCTTCACATTTGTATTCTTGCCTTTGAATAGTTAAAACTAAATTTCCCTAATTTCCATTCCACAAATGTGTTTTATATTTTTGCATGTAAGCTTTTTTCTTTTTCTTTCTTTCCTTCTTGTTTAATTTTTCTTCAAAATATTTACACTAGAAATTCAGATGCAAGAAAGCAATATTAATGAAATAGGTCTACCATATGGTACAATTTAATAATTACTTTATATGCTTTTATTATTTGTCAGTCATTCTGTGTCAATATGTTGCATTTCATTTTCTAAAAATTGGAATCAGTCAAATTGATATGGTTTTTAATGTGGACAAAAGAGACTTTCTTTCTGCCTTTCTTTGTTTCTTGTGTGTATATATGTTTTTAACTGGGTAGATTGATTATGATTTTTATAAATATATAAGTATTTTTTCCTCCAATCTAGTAGGAAAAGTTGTTACCCTAATGGAAGAAATTACTAAATAAATAAAAGTTACCAAATGTCTGAGGCTAAGTAGTGTGCCAGAGCTCTGTTCTGATAGGCTTCCATCTAGTTCCAGGGCTACTATAAAAATCTGCAGCATTTCTGTAAGGGAAGGATCTGCCCAGGAAATCCTTCTGTTGTTTGGCCTTCGAACTCCCCCTTGTGATTTGTTTCCATCATTTTTTAACATTGAATGCCTTGGCTCTTAAATTAATTACATCCAATAAATATCCTTTGGAAAATTGATTTTTCTTGTTTTCTTCAAAATTTTACAACAGAAAGTCAAATGTAAGAAAGCAATAATGATGAAATAAATCTACCATATGGTATAATTTAATAATTATTTTATGTGCTTTTATTATTTGTCAGCCATTCTGTGTCAATATATCACATTTCATTTTCTAAAACTTGGAATGAGTCAAATTGATATGTTTTTTAATGTGGACTAAAGAGACTTATGCATCACCGTATTCTAAATGAATTTGTATGTCACAACAAGGTACAAATAGCTGGAAGAATTTATATCAGTATGAAGTTTTTAGAATGATTATCTAAGAACTTAAAAAACAGGGTTGGAAAATAATACTTCTACCATATAAACACCTTTTAGGTGTTTCTGCCCAGTTTTCCTTCATAGTCAGATGCTTTGGGAGCTGGTCCTGTTGGGGGAGCCCCTCGTGGTCATGGCACCGTCACCATCAGAGTCGTCAGAGACTGTATTGGCACTTGTGAAGTGAGTATATTTGGTTCCTGATGGTGATAGTTGCAGCATTTTTCCATCTGTGTTATGTTTGCACACTCATTGCACTGATCCAGACAACGCCTCTCTTATAAGAAGGGTGCTCATTATAGCCCCGTTTCATGGATGAGATAAGTAATTCATGCTCCAGGAGGGCTGGAACCATGGGGGGTTTTTTTGCTTTGATTGATTGAACAAGAAACATTCATTCACTTATGCAAAGTTGGTACCTGACAACTTTGCATGAATGGTCAGTGTCTAGTAAAAGACATGTAACTAGGGAATGGTAATGCCAGAATTTCAACCCATCTTCTGCCCCAAGTCCCCATTTGTCTTTCTGATTTCCTGAAATAAGTTTGCTGTTTACTGAAATAAGTAATCCCATGTGGGTATACTGTGTGTTATTGATGTTTTATAGTTATTGAGTAGGGCCTTTAATTTCTGTGTCCTTTGTTTAAAATGTTTTTCTTTCCTCCACAGCTGTATTTCTCCATTAAAGTACTTCAGTGACTTCCGACCTTACTTCACTATTCATGATAGCGAATTCAAAGAATATACTACTCGTACTCAAGCCCCGTGAGTAAACAAAATAATTTTTATTGACCAAGTATTTCCTATATAACCAAATTATGTAAAATTAAATTTTGAACTTATTGGCATCTTGATTTGGTAAAGGAAGGTTTGAGGAACTGCTTGTAATACTTCTACATGTCAAGTGTCAAACTTGTTTTCTTTTCAATGACTTTATTTATTAGTGGAGGATGTATTGTCATCAATAGCCATCTGATTATACTTTGAGTTCTGTTTTCTTGCCTTCTGTTATCTCTTGTTGCTCTATAACTTCCTTTTCCTTCTTCTTCATTGAATTGGCATGGAAACATCAAAATTCTTCCCAATATATTAAAGGGAAAAAATTATCTTACCCTTTCTCCCTTAGCTCCTGCTCTATTGCTTACCTTCTTTTCATAGTGAAATTTCTAGAATAACAACAACAACAAGAAATCTCCACGTACTGTCTCTACTTCTTGGCTTTCTGGTTGCTTCTCAGTCCATTGCAGGTTGATTTCTTTTTTATTTTTCAAGTTTATGTATTTACTTTGAGAGAGAGTGTACATGCTTGTGTGAGTGGGAGAGGGACAGAGAGAGAGGGAGAGAGAAAGAATCCCAAGCAGGCTCTGTGCTGTCAGTGTGGAGCCAAATGTGGGGCTCGATCTCACAACTGTGAGATTATGACTTGAGCCAATACAAGGAGTCAGACACTTAACTGACTGAGCCACCCAGGCACCCACAGGTTGATATCTCCACTTCCACTGAAGTCAGAGTCATCAAGACCCTCTCACTGCCCAACCCTGTGCGCACATTATTGTCCTATTTTCCCTGCCTTCCCTTTCTTAATAACATTTAAGCTGTTGAACTTGAAAGCATTTTAATCTTTGACACCACTCTCACCTGTCTGCCTGGTGGTGCATCTCAGTCCCCTGTGCAGATGTCTCTGTCTCTGCCAGCACCTTAAGTGTTGGTGTTCTCCAGCACTGTGTTCTGGGATCTGATTTCACACTGATGATTCTTTCTGAGCTATCTTATCTCTACCCACAGACTCTGTTAACACCTGTATACCAATGACTGAAATTTATCTGCCTAGCCCAGATCTTTGCAAGGTGCAGACCTATATGTCCAGGGTTTTGTTGTTGTTTTTTATCACTTTACCACCTAGGTATATTAATGGCAACTGAAACTAAACATGTACAAACTGAATTCTTTCTGTCTTCTTGTTTTCTTCCCTAACCCATGCTCCTTCCTATTTTCATGAATGGTAAAATTGTCATAAATTTCTCCTTCTTTATATGCCCCACATCAAATTTTACCAAATTCTGTCAATTTAACACCATAAAATATCTCTCATAATAACATTTGTTATCTTCTTCCAAAAGTCTATTCTCAGCCTAACTGTCTCCAGTCTTTGTCATGTCTGCTGTTGCTTTTCCTAAACTCTTACCGTCTTTGTAGGACACCTTCCAGATTTCCTAGAGTGGTCTTCCTACATTTTCATTCATGTGGCATCCTTCCGCTTGGCTCTCTATTAGCTTCTGTTTGCCTACAAGATTTCTAAACTTCTTAGCATATTAACTTGGTACTTAATAATCTGGCCAGCATCCAGCCATCTACCTTCATTTCTAACTCATTCATCATTCTTGCTTTGTGCTGTAGAAATACTGAGCTATTTGTAGTTCTTCAGGCACTCCACCATCTCATTTCATTGCTTTGCACATATTAGTTATTCTCCTGCATCACCTTTACCTCCCTTATCCATTTGGGAAAGAACTTCTGTGCATCTTTCATATCTTTGTGCAAATGTCATCTCTTTAGTGAAGCTGTCTTTTAATCCTCTTGATAGATACAGTTTCTCCTTTGTAATTATTGTATGTTTGATACCCCCATCACCATTTTCTAATCTGTGTCATTGTGATGGGGTATGCATACGTTTCTTCCTGTATGCTTTTAGGAAGACCATGTCTTTCCATCTTTACTTGTCTAGGGCTAAACATGGTGCCTGGCATCTAGTTGTTATGTGATGCATGGAGTGAAGGAAAATATAATCTGTTGTTCAATCTAAAGAAATTATAAACTATTCTTCACTGATGGAGCATTTGTCTTTTTCTCACTTTGTTTCTGTTTTGTTTTTATGTAGGCCCTCAGTCATATTAGGAGTAACCAACCCTTTTTTTGCAAAAACACTCCAGCATTGGCCACACATTATTCGAATAGGAGACCTTAAACCTGCAGGTAAAGTATAAACTCAGTGTTCTGTTTTTACTATGTAATGTGGCTAAGCAGGATAATTTCTTCCCCTTTGTTTATAAGCTCTTGATTACTTTTTAATTATGTTTATGGTAACCTTTTTGGAGGCAGACTGCATAAAGGTCTTAAGAGAAGAGCGTAGTAACTTCCCACTAAAATTATGTAACCCATCATGTTCTCCTATTAACAAATGTACTTCTAGTGTTATAAACGTGGAATGAATTATAACAAAATGAAACCTTAAAAATTTGAGCTACTTTTTGTATACATGTAAACCCAATTAAACGGGGATTTCCAATACTGTTTGAATAAAACCTTGTAGAAGCTTGAATTATTCAACTTGGTACAAAATTCTCTGCTAGGTTTCAAAACCAGTATTATACAATTTCTGTGGCACTGGTACTAATTAAGGAAGTGGTCAAAGGTGCCTTCCTTGAGGAAAAGATATATAGTATTTTGCTAATGGTAACAATTTAGTAACTGTATTTATTTTATTATTATTATTTTTTAAAGGAACAGTGTTAATTTATTGGAAGGGTGTAAGCTGGACCTACATTGCCAATGTTGAGTTGATAGTAGAAAGCTGGGTCTCTCTCTTTTTTTTTTTAAGATTTATTTATTTTTTTTACTTTCTGTAATTTATTTATTTATTATAATTTACATCTAAGTTAGTTAGCACATGGTACAACAATGATTTCAGGAGTAGATTCCTTAATGCCCCTTGCCCATTTAGCCCATCCTCCTCCCACAACCCCTCCAATAACCCTCTGTTCTCTATATTTAAGAGTCTCTTATGTTTTGTCCCTCTCCCTGTTTTTAATTATTTTTGCTTCCCTTCCCTTATGTTCATCTGTTTTGTCTCTTAAAGTCCTCAGATGAGTGAAGTCATATGATGTCTTTCTCTGACTAATTTCACTTGGCATAGTACCGTCTAGTTCCATCCACGTAGCTGTGAATGGCAAGATTTCATTCTTTTTGATTGCCAAGTAATACTCCATTGTGTATATATACCACATCTTATTTATCCATTCTTCCATCGATGGACATGTGGGCTCTTTCCATACTTTGGCTATTGTTGAATGCACTGCTATAAACATTGGAGTACATGTGCCCCTTCAAAACAGTATACCTGTATCCCTTGGATAAATACCTAGTAGTGCAGTTGCTGGGTCATAGGGTAGTTCTATTTTTAATTTTTTGAGGGAACTCCTTACTGTTTTCCAGAGTGGCTGTACCAGTTTGCATTCTTACCAGCAGTGCCAAAGAGATCCTCTTTCTTCACATCCTCACCAACATCTGTTGTTGCCTGAGTTGTTAATGTTAGCCATTCTGACAGGTGTGAGGTGGTATCTCATTGTGGTTTTGATTTGTATTTCCCTGATGATGAGTGATGCTGAGCGTTTTTCCATGTGTCGGTTGGCCATCTGAATGTCTTCCTTGGAGAAGTGTCTATTCATGTCTTTTGCCCATTTCTTCACTGGATTATTTGTTATTTGTGTGTTGAGTTTGATAAGTTCTTTATAGATTTTGGGTACTAACCCTTTATCTGATATGTCATTTGCAAATATCTTCTCCCATTCCGCTGGTTGCCTCTTAGTTTTGCTGATTGTTTCCTTCGCTGTGCAGAAGCTTTTTATTTTGATGAGGTCCCAATAGTTCATTTTTGCTTTTGTTTCCCTTGCCTCCGGAGATGTGTTGAGTAAGAAGTTGCTGCGGCCGAGGTCAAAGAGGTTTTTGCCTGCTTTCTCCTTGAGGATTTTGATGGCTTCCTGTCTTACATTGAGGTCTTTCATCCACTTTGAGCTTATTTTTGTGTATGGTGTAAGAAAGTGGTCCAGGTTCACTTTTTTCTGCATGTCGCTGTCCTGTTTTCCCAGCACCATTTGCTGAAGAGACTGTCTTTATTCCATTGGATATTCTTCCTGGTTTGTCAAAGATTAGTTGGCCATACCTTTGTGGGTCCATTTCTGGGTTCTCTGTTCTGTTCCATTGATCTGAGTGTCTGTTTTTGTGCCAGTACCATACTGTCTTGATGATTAAATCTTTGTAATATATCATGAAGTCCAGGATTGTGATCCTCCAGCTTTGGTTTTCTTTTTCAAGATTGCTTTGGCTGTTCGAGGTCTTTTCTGGTTCCATACAAATTTTAGGATTGTTTGTTCTAGCTCTGTGAAGAATGCTGGTGTTATCTTAATAGGTATTACATTGAATATGTAGATTGCTTCGGGTAGTATTGACACTTTAACATTTGTTCTTCCTATCCAGGAGTATGGAATATTTTTCCTTTTTTTTTGTGTGTGTGTCCTCTTCAATTTCTTTCATAAGCTTTCTATAAGCTTTCATAAGTTTTCAGTGTATAGATTTTTCACCTCTTTGGTTAGATTTATTCCTAGATATTTTATGGTTTTGGATGCAATTGTAAAGGGGATCAATTCCTTGATTTCTCTTTCTGTCGCTTCATTATTGGTGTATAGGAATGCAACTGATTTCTGTGCATTGATTTTATATCCTGTGACTTTGCTGAATTCATGGATCAGTTCTAGCATTTTTTGGTGGAATCTTTTGGGTTTTCCATATAGAGTATCATATCATCTGCAAAGAGTGAAAGTTTGACCTCCTCCTGGCTGATTTGGATGCCTTTTATTTCTTTGTGTTGTCTAATTGCTGAAGCTAAGACTTCCAATAATATGTTAAATAACAGTGGCAAGAGTGGATATCCCCTGTCTTGTTCCCGACCTTAGGGAGAAAGCCTGAAAATATTTTTAAATAATGTTATGATGTGTTACTTTTAAAGACTTTTTTTGGTATACACAGGTGTGTGTTTTTTTTAATTTTTTAAGTTTATGTATTTATTTTGAGAGAGAGAGAGCAAGAGAGAGCAGAGAGGGCCAGAGAGAGAAAGGAGAGAGAGAGAATCTCAAGCAGGCTCTGCACTGTCAGCATGGAGCCCGATGCAGGGCTCTGATCCCACTAACTGTGAGATCATGACCTGAGCAGAGATCAAGAGTTGGCCTCTTAACCCACTGAGCCACCAGGTGCCCCTACACAGGTATATTTGAACTATTGTTTAATAATATTATTTTATGAACTGTGCCTTTGGGGATATACCTAAATCTAAATAGATATGTTAGACTCAAGCAATAACAGTTCAAATCATACTATTTACAAATATTAGTCTTATACTGAAATCCTTAGAAGCCTTAAGAAATAGAGGAAAGAGTAAATAGCTTTACCTTGGCAGTCAGATCTTAGTGTTCTTAGGCAGAACAGACTATTTAAGCCTCAAATTCTTTGTTTGCTGAGAGATTAAACAGTTCCTGACTCATGGCACTCTGTAAATGTCATAGTCACCTGCCATTTCACTGGTGTCCTCTCTGATTTAATGATAATTTAGAACACAGCAGTCACCAGAGTCTTAACTTTGAGAAGATACAGAGTTTTTTTAAAATCTTAATTTAATATTGATATTTATTTTCATGGTTTTGTCCTATTAATCTAGACTATTTGATTAACTATAATATTGTTGACTACTGTTTATTGTCTTTTTCCAATGAAAAAGTCTCTTTGTTGGGGCTTTAAGTAGAGGAACCTTTGCATAAAATCATTGGTAAAGTAGCGTGAATTGATAATGCCTGTTTAACTTTTTAAGACACTGCCAAACTGTTTTCCAAAGTGGCCCACCATTTTACATTAAGAAAATTTTTTTTAAGTTTATTTATTTGTTTTTAAGTTCCAGTTAATGTTCAGTGTACTATTAGTTTTGGGTGTACAATATCGTGTTTCAACACCAACACCTGGTGCTCATCACAAGTGTACTGTTTAATCCCCACCACCTATTTCACTCGTTCCCCAACCCACCTCCCCTCGCGTACCATCGGTATGTTCTCTATAGTTCAGAGTCCGTTTGTTGGTTTGCCTCTCTCTCTTTTTTCCCTGTGCTCATTTGTTTTGTTTCTTAAAGTCCACATATGAATGAAATCATATGGTATTTGTCTTTCTCTGACTGACTTATTTCGCTTAGCACAGTACTCTCTACCCACAGCGTGGGCCTTGAACCCACAACCCCAAGATCAAGAGCCACAGACTCTTCTAAGCCAGCCAGGTGCCCCTCATTTTACATTCTCACCAACAGTGTATGAGGGTTCCTATTTCTTCATATCCCTCCCAGGAGTTGATACTGTCTTTTTTAATATAACCCATTTAGTGGGTTTGAAAATGGTGGTTTTCATTTGCTTTGCCCTCGTGAATAATTGATGTTGAGCATCTTTTTATTTTTTTTAATTTTTTTTAAGTTTATTTATTTTGAGAAAGAGACAGCACGAGTGGGGTAGGGAGAGAGAGAGAGGGAGAGTAAATTCCAAGCAGGCTCCACATCACTAGCACAGGGCCCCACATGAGGTTCAATCTCATGAACTATGAGATCACGACCTGGCCCAAGATCAAGAGTCAGATGCTTAACTGACTAAGCCACCCAGTCACGCTGAGCATCTTTTCATCTACTTATTAGTCGTTCATATATCTTCTTGGATGAAATGTTGATTTAAAAAAAATTTTTTTTTTAACCTTTATTTATTTTTTTTTGAGACAGAGAGAGACAGAGCATGAACGGGGGAGGGTCAGAGAGAGAGGGAGACACAGAATCCGAAACAGGCTCCAGGCTCTGAGCCATCAGCCCAGAGCCCGACACGGGGCTTGAACTCACGAACCGCGAGATCATGACCTGAGCCGAAGTCGGACGCTCAACCAACTGAGCCACCCAGGCGCCCCTGAAATGTTGATTTAAATATTTTGCCAATTTTTCATTAGGTTATTTGTCTTATTTAGTTGTAGAGATCTTTATGTAATTTGGACACAAGTCTGTTTTTAGATATATGATTTACAGATATTTTATCACAGTATTTGGCTTCTTTTTTTTGTTTTCTTAATGGTATCTTTGAAGTGTGAAAGTGTTTTTCCCCACAAGTTTTATTGAGATATAATTGACAAACAGCACTGTGTAAGTTTAGGGTATACAGCATAATGACTTGACTTACATATATTGTCAAATGATTACCACAATAAGTTTAGTTAATATCTATCACTTCATACAGATACCAGAAAAAAAAGGAAAACAATGTTGTTTTTTTGTAATGAGAACTCTTGGGATTTACCCTCTTAACAATTTTCAAATATACTATACAACAGTGTTAATGAGAGTCATCATGTTATGCACTGAATCCCCAATACTTAATTTATCTTGTAAGTAGAAGATTCTACCTTTTGACCACTTTCATCCATTTCTCCTACTCCTAACCTCTGATAACCACAAACGTGTTAATTTTGGTGAAGTCTAGCCTATCAGTTTTTTTCTTTTATGGATTGACCTTTTGATGTTGTGTCTAAGAACTCATTGCCCAACCCAAGGTCACAAAGATTTTCTATGTTTTTTTCTAAAAGTTTTATTATGTTACCACCTACATTTAAGTCTATGAACCACTTTAGTTATTCTTTGTGTATGATATGGGTTAAGAGTCCAAAATAATCTTTTGTGCATGTTGACAACTCATTTGCTCTAGCACTATTTATTAAAGACTGTCTTTTTTCTATTGAATTGCCTTGGTACCTTTGTGGAAAATCAACACTAATACAGTGTCTTGATTACTGTAGGTTTTTTTTTTTTTATGTTTATTTATTTTGAGAGCAAGTATATGCAGGTGTGCACAAGTCGGGCAGAGAGAGAAGGAGAGAGAAGGAAAGAGAGAATCTCAAGCAGGCTCTGTGCTGTCAGAGGCCCAATGCAGGACTCTATTCCACGAACTGTGAGGTCATGACCTGAGCTGAAATCAAGAGTTGGATGCTTAACCAACTGAGCACCCAGTTGCCCCTACTGTAGTTTTATAGCAGGTTTTGATATCAGGAAGTATGTCTTTTTTTGTTTGTTTAAAGTTTATTTATTTATTTATTTTGAGAGAGAGAGTTGGATGCTTAACCAACGTAACCACCTAGGTGCCCCTCTAATTTTGTTCTTCTTATCTAAAGTTGTTTTGGCTATTCTTTGGTCTTTTGCATTTCTATATAATTTTAGGATCACTTTGTCAGTTTCTGCGGAGAGCTAGCTGGGATTTTGATAGGGATTATGTTAATTTGCAGTTAGTTTGGGGTTTTTTGTGTGTCTTCCAATCCAGGACTTGGGACATCTCTCCATTGCTTAGGTCTTCTTTAATTTTTCTCACAGCAAGGTTTTGTAGTTTTCAACATACAGGTCTAATTATGATGTTAGATGTAGTTTTTCATAGATGTCATTCATTAGATTGACAAGTGCCTTTCAATTCCTAGTTTGTTGAGAATGGTTATCATGAATTGGTGTTAAATTTTGTTAAATGCTTTTCCTGTATCTATGGAGATTGTCATGTGGTTATTAATATGGCATATTAATTGCATTTTCGATGTTAAACCAACCTTAACATTCCTTGGACAAAGCCCATTTGGTTATGGTATATAGTCCTTTTTTCTGTTGATAGATTTGATTTGTTTACATTTTTGTTGAGGATTTTTACATCTATAGTCATGAGGGATAGCAGTCTGTAGTTTTCTTTTCTTGTGATATCTTGCCAGCTAATATTCTTGCTACTCTGAGAATCCTCCTCAGGCAAGTGAAGTCACCATTTTTTTTAATTAAAAAAAATTTTTTTTAATGTTTGTTTTTGAGACAGAGAGAGCGAGTAAGGGAGGGGCAGAGAGAAAGGGAGGGAGACGAAGATCCAAAGCAGGCTCTGTGCTGAGAGCAGAGAGCCTGATGCAAGGCTCAAACTCACAAACCGTGAGATCATGACATGAGCCGAAGTCAGATGCTTTAACCGACTGAGTTACCCTGGCGCCCCTCAAGTTAACCATTTAAAAGCAAGACCTAGGACCAGGGTGCCTGGTTGGTTAAGCATCCCACGTCAGCTCAGGTCACGATCTCGCAGATTGTGAGTTCAACCCCCACATTGGGCTCTGTGCCCTCAGCCAAGAGCCTGGAACCTGCTTCTGATTCTGTCTCCCTCTCTCTCTGCGCCCCCCCCCCCTTCTCTCTCTCTCTCAAAACTAAATAAACATTAAAAAAAATTGGGCACCTGGGTGGCTCAGTTGGTTAAGTATCCGACTTTGGATCAGTTCATGATCTCACAGTTCGTGAGTTCAAGCCCCACATAGGGCTCTATGCTGACAGCTCAGAGCCTGGACCCTGCTTCAGATTCTGTGTCTCCCTTTCTGTCTCTGCCCCTCCCCTGCTCATGCTCTGTTTCTGTCAAAAATAAGTAAACACTAAAAAAAAAATTTTAAAAACATATCAACTTCTAAAAAAACTAAAATAAATAAAAATAAAAGTAAGACCTAGGACCAAGGTAGGGGAGGGGACAATTCTCGAATTTATTTTTCAAAGTGGGGATGAGGGCAGGTATGGAATATTAGACTTTATTTTAAGCAGCCTACTTTAGAGAAGAGCTGATGTATTCTTTCTCATTATTTCTATCATGAGCTTATTTGGACCACTTCATCAGGTATCATTTTTTCTTTAGAAAGTGATGGCAGTGTGTGGAAACATTATGCTTTATAGATCCTTAGTGGTCAGTGAGGAGTGAATGCTAGAGGTTGTCAGTGTCCTCAGTTTGGTCCTTGTTCAATTAGTAGAGAAAATATGTTGTGGACAAAGACACCAGAGGTAGTTCAATGATTTGGGTCAAGACTTTAATGTCTGACTGTTTCTGGGACTCACAGGTCTTATATGAGCACAAGTCTTTTCTGTTTTTTTATTTTTATTTTTATTTTTATTTTTTTAATGTTTATTTATTTGAGCCCCGACACGGGGCTCAGACCCACAGACCACAAGATCATGACTTGAACCAAAGTCAAACGCTTAACTGAGCCACCCAGGTGCCCCAGTATAGGAGCACAAGTCTTAACAGAAGTGCAAAATTTCATTACGTTTAGAGTGTTTATGATACTTTCCCCCACCTACCCTAAAAGTTGTTTTTGTGGGTAAAATTAACATAACATAAAATTTACCATCGTAACTATTTTTAAGTATGTAATTCATTTAAAAATAATATAGTGGCATTAAGTGTATTCATACTGTGCAGCCATTGCCACTGTCCATTTCCAGAACTTCTTCATAATCTCAAACAGAAGGATTTGGATTTAGTTCACCCAAATACAAAATCTATTAAACAATAACTCCCCAATTAATGCATCCCCCAACCCCTGGTAACTTCTATTCTAATTACTGTTTCTGTGAAGTTGACTTTTGCCCTTTGGTGTCTGACCTATTTCACTGTTTCAGGGTTCATTTATGTTGTAGTGTGCATAAGAATTGCATTCCTTTTTTTAAAAGTAAAATGAAGATAACATGAAATTTACCATCTTAACCATTTTTTAAGTATATAGTCTAGTGGCATTAAGTACATTCGCATTGTTGAACTATAGTCACCACCATATACTCAAATGCCCTTTTTATCTTGTAAAGTTGAAACTCTATACCCATTAAACAATAATTTGCCATCCACTTCTCTCTCTGCCACCATGCCCCAGCCTTTAGTAACTTTCTGTCGATAAGAATTTGACTACTCAGGTATTTCATGTAAGTGGAATTTTACTTTACTTGTCCTTTTGTGACTGGCTTATTTCACTTAGCAAAATGTCTTCAAGGTTCATTCATGTTGTAGCATGTGTCAGAATTTACTTCTTTAAGACCAAATAATATTCCATTGTATATATATATACCACATTTTGTTTATCCACTTATCTGTCAGTGGACACTTAGGTTACTTCTACTTTTGAGTTATTGCAAACAATACTTCTATGAACATAGATGTACAAATATCTCTTGGAGTCTCTACTTTTAACTTCTTTTGAGTATAAACACAAAGTGGGTTTGTTGGACCATGTAGCCATGTGTGTTTAATTTTTTTGAGAAACTGCCGTTTTTTGTTTTTTTTTTTTTTTTTTACTTTCCATTCTCACCAATAATGCACAAAGGTGTCAATTTCTCCACATCCTTGCCAACACTTGTTATTTTTTGATGGTAGCCATCCTAATGGGAGTGAGGTGGTATCTTATTGTGGTTCTGATTTGCATTTCCCTAGTGATTAGTAATGTTGAGCACCTTTTCATGCGTTTACCGGCTAACCGTTATCTTCCTTGGAGAATTATCTTTTCAAGTTCTTAGCCTGATTTTTAATCAGGTTGCTGTGTTGTTGTTGAGTTGTAGTTCTTTATATATTCTGGATACCAATCCGTTATCAGATAAATGCTTTTTAAATGTTTTCTCCTTTCTGTGATTTGCCTTGTCATTCTTTCATTTATAGTGTCCTTTGATGCACAAAAGTTTTAAATTTTGATGGAGTCCAGTTTATCTGTATGTTCTTTTATTGCCCTTGCTTTTGGTATCATATTCATGAAAATCCATTTATCTTTTAATTTATGAGTGTTGGGTATATATATTGGGGCATTTTTCTGCTCATTGATATGAAGACCAGGACCACTGCATATGCTGCACAAGTTATGAAACACACTATCTGAAAGGGTCAGTAAAACTGCAGAAAAGCTTTTATTTTGCAGGGAAGGCACAGCAAAACTGAGACAGCTTTACCAGAAACATACATTTAGTTTTAACCCTATAGAGGGATCATTCCTCCTGATGCAAAATGATTATTTCTTCTGGTTTATACCTAGTTTTAGTTCACCTAAATCCTGTCAAATAGAGAAACATAATGTTAAGGTGGTGGTACTTAACAAATATTCCTCAAAGAGAAAGTAATTCTATTAGTGTATATTGGATCAGGTTATAAACTGATGATTTCTAAGCAGACATTAGGTGTGGTGATTTCACTAACAGTAAAATATTTGGCCTAAAGATTCTCATGCCAATATACAGAGGTGCAGCATTGATGACTATTAATTTAATAATGTTAAACCCCTCTCTAATGTGCATTGTACATAACAGATACTGAATAGGTATTTTTAATTAAAATAAATATCTGTGGGGCGCCTGGGTGGCTCAGTCGGTTGAGCGTCCGACTTCGGCTCAGGTCATGATCTCGCGGTCTGTGAGTCTGAGCCCCGCGTCGGGCTCTGTGCTGACAGCTCAGAGCCTGGAGCCTGCTTTGGGTTCTGTGTCTCTCTCTCTCTGCCCCTCCCCAACTCATGCTCTGTCTCTCTCTCTCTCTCTGTCAAAAATAAAAAAAACTTTAAAAATAAATAAATAGGGGCGCCTGGGTGGCGCAGTCGGTTAAGCGTCCGACTTCAGCCAGGTTACAATCTCGCGGTCCGGGAGTTCGAGCCCCGCGTCGGGCTCTGGGCTGATGGCTCAGAGCCTGGAGCCTGTTTCCGATTCTGTGTCTCCCTCTCTTTCTGCCCCTCCCCCGTTCATGCTCTGTCTCTCTCTGTCCCAAAAATAAATAAACGTTGAAAAAAAAATTAAATAAATAAATAAATAAATAAATAAATAAATAAATAAATGTCTGTAATTATAGGACTTTAATTCATTTTCAGACACTTTTTTCCCAAAGCCATCTGACAAATATCCATTAAAAAAAATTTTTTTTTTTTTTGGTAAAGGCAATGTATCTTCATGATGAATGTTCTTTTCATCTATTACATACTACAGTGTAAGAATTATGGTGGCTAGGGTTAGAGATCAGTATGCATCTTACACCTGTTGAGGTCCAATGAATCAGAGGGGAATCGTGTGAGTGAAGATTGCTGCATGGGTTTATTTTTGTCTTTTACCTTTTTAAAAAAATGGATAAGGATGCTACCTATCTTCATTATTAGCCAGAACGTACTGAATATAAAGAATGTACAAAACCTGCTGCTGAACTTTTCTCCCGCTCTGATACTCAGTTCTTTTTGCACAGTGAGTTTCAGGAAATAATATGTTAATAAATAGTGTTGGTGGATAGAGGAATTGCAAGTACTTTGTGAATTAGAGCAGAAAGAAACAGAAAATAAGTACAGAAATACTTAGACTTAGTCAAACCATTGTGGTTTTATACATGCTATTCTTTGGATTCTTGGGGTCAGAGGCAGATGAATGACTTGAAAGTAGTTATCTGTATAGTTAAGTAGTATTCTGCACTTATTAAGGGGAAAAAAGTTTTACAGATCTTGTGATGAGAAGCTACTCTGAACTCTGGAAAGCACAACCACAAGATTCAAGATGAGAGACATTCTCATAAGAATTAGTACATGGGAATAGATAAAATATGTTGACAAAGTAAAAACTATGGGCTAATGAATCAAAAATATTCTGGAAACCTGAGCATTTCTGGACAGTGCTGTTCTCTCAGGCTGTCCCCATAGCCTCTTGTTTTACCTCCTCCACGGAGCTCCAGTAGCTCCCTCTCTTCTCTTTCCTTGCTGCACGTGTCTTGCTTCAGGTTCTGTTTCTACCCAGGAGCAGTACTCCACAATGCTTCTATTTTATCCTATAGGCTTTTCTCTTCCACCTCAAACTCCTTTGTGCAACACAGCAGCCCTACTCAGGAGTTCTGTCCATCTGTGGCTCAGATCTGCAGTGTGGCTTACATTATCACCACCTGGTGTCAGGGAGTATGTTAAGTGCAGATTTGATCCTGTTAGCTCATTGTCCCTAACCACCATCCCCCGTGCCCATGCTTTCAATCTCTCAGTCACCTTAGATGTCAGACATCTTTATAGTTCCTCTTGATCTGACCTTTGAATACCTCTCTAGCTTTATCTCTTGCCCTTCTTAGCATACTCTCCATTCCTACCTTTGTAGTGTAGTGGATAAGAGTGATGGCTCAGGGGGTTAGACTGCTTTATTTCATATCGTGGTTCAAGCATGTTATCTGTGTGTCCTTGGACAAGTCGTTCCTCTAGAGCTAACAACCTGTCTAAATGGGACATTGACCAATGAGGGTGGATAATGGCAATAAAGAGCCAGTGTTGGTGGCCTACCAAGTTTGTTTTATCCATGCCTTAGTTTTTTCATCTGTGAAATGGGCATGGTAAAATACACTTCTTTGTGAAGGTTAAATGCGATCATTCGTACAGTATTCAGAGCCCAGGACTGGCACAGATAAGATTGAGTAAATGGTGGCTATTAGTATCCTTACCATATGTATAACTCTTTAGGCAACATGCTCTTTATGCTTCTGGACTTAACTCTACCTAAAAAGGTCTTTTTCCCTTGGATAACTTTTTATTTCTCTTATAAGACTGCTTACATATCACTTCCTTTAGGAAACCTCGATAATTTTTTCGCTCCTGTTTGGCCAAAACACTCTTTTGTGTTTCCATCGTATCTTGTTCATAATTTCATCCAAGTGTATATCCTTTCGTATTGTCACGTATGTCAATTTGTCTTACTTTGCCATTAGATTGTGAATATTTGATGCCAGGAACTAGTTGTTTTATTTTTTATTTCCAGTATCTTGGTTTACTGACATTTACTGAATCAATGAAAAAAAATTAGCCTGTGTATCCATGATATTGACTTCTATAACAAGGGTCTGTTTAAAGTTATTATTGGGACAATTGATAAAATTAGAGTATCACCTTTATCATACTGCAGCTTTTCTGTAAAATTGAAATTATTTCAAAGTAGAGAGTTTATAGAATACCTGTTTTACCACAGTACGTGGTCTAAAAATTCTTTAATGATAAAACATTACAAGCGAAAATGCTCTGTGTTCCTGTAATTTCAACCCCAGAGATAACTTTAGATAGCAGTTTGATGTACATAACAATGTAAACAAAAATATTGTGTCAATTTAGAGCCTTGAATTAGATAATCTCTAGGTTGTCTTTCAGTTTTTAGGTCTTCTTACTCTTAGGCAGAGAGGAGGACAGAGAAAGGAAAAGAAAAAGTCTGATAAGTCTAGTGTGCTGTTGACGCTTCTAAGTGCTTAACTTGAGGCATTTTTCTGCTGATGAGAGGGTTATTTAGATTGCAGCTTCCCTTGACCCCAAAACCAGAACCACAGCATATGCTGTGCAAGTTGTCACAGCAGTCCTGCTCAGGAGTCCTGTCCATCTGTGCCTCAGACCTGTGGTTGTGGCATACACTGTCACCACCTGGTGGCAGTGTAAGTTTCTACAGTGCAAAAACAATTTGGGGAGGTGTCTGAAAAACACTTTTGAATACTATATCTGCATACTAACTTAGGAGTTCCTTATAATTCCATTTACTCTTCAAGGGGTATTTTGTTAATATTTGCCACATAGATTTTCAATTTCATGTATTTGGCACAAAGATTTTAAATTATAAGTTGAGTGACAAAAGGAAAAATTTTGAGTAATGGTAGATATTAATGAAAGATCAAATACCCATTTTATATAATTTACACACATTGTTTCTGTAATACTATAATAATCCCACATTCCCTTTATCCAGTTTTAAAGTACCAGGAATAAACTCTTCAATACTATTTGATGTTAAGAATACTTCATGGGGCGCCTGGGTAGCTCAGTCAGTTGAGTGAGCATCTGACTCTTGATTTCGACTCAGGTCATGATTCTGGGGTCATGAGATCAAGCCCTGTGTTGGGCTCTGTGCTGAGCTTGGAGCCTGCTTAAGGTTCTCTCTTTCTTTCCCTCTGCCCCTCTCCTCTGCTTGCTAACTCTCTTAAAAATAAATAAATAATAAAATAAAACTCTAAAGAATGCTTTAGCTACAAGATCCCTAAGTAATAAACAGACAATTCTTAATCTGATAAAATTCCAGTTTTATAATGTGTAAAACTTGAATAGTGTAAGAATCTTTATGATGTTTCCTTCAGGTGAAATTCCTAAGCAGGTTAAAGTGAAAAAATTGAAGAACCTAAAGACTCTGGATTCTAAACCTGGTATTAATTTTTATTTTTTTAAATTATTTTTAAATATATACTTAAATGAGTACCTGGGTCTTACTGTTCACCTTATTTTCTTTCATTTACTTCTTAGGAGTTTATACTTCTTATAAGCCATATCTAAATAGAGATGAAGAGATCATAAAACAATTACAGAAGGTAATTACTTGCTCATATTATTAATTTAAATTTCCTTGTTCAGGTATGCAATATCCAGTTAGGCAGCATGTGCATTAGGTATAATGATATGAAATGAGGTCTTTCTTTTGAACCAAAGCTTCATAAAAATCAGGAGACTAAAGCAAGCAAAAGTTATGGGCTTGAAATGTGGGGCTGCAGTTACCAAATAGTGCCAGTCTTTCTAGAAACTTGGGAGTTACAGTGAAAAAGTAATGTACTCTTCTTCCATGAGGTAGTTTAGCACCTAACAGGAGATAGTTACCATTTTTTGGGGAAATGTAAATAATACTAATACAGCAAGTATGAAGTAAAGACCGTTCATTGTAAACTGATACTTTTAAGTACAGGATGAACATGTGATATTTTACTCTAAGGATTTTTTTCCACAGGATATTGCACAATGAACTTTAGGTTAAATTACTTCAAGGTGAAGTTCTGGTTTTGTTTTTTTTTAATCAAGTAAAATACATATTTACGTATCAGTCGAGCTACTATAATTATCCACTGCTTTATATTCCCTTATACTAGAATGTATGTTCTCATTGCTTTTTCTTTTAAGGGCGTACAACAGAAACGTCCTTCTGAGGCTCAAAGTGTTATTCTCCGTCGCTATTTTTTGGAACTGACACAAAGTTTCATCATTCCATTAGTAAGTTAACATATATATTTGTTTAATGATTTGTTGAAGGCTATATGCATGTTTTTCCCATTCACAAAAACCTTAAGTTGTTTGGCTTGCTCATGTGTTTGGTGATTAAAAATAGAGTGATTTGCAGGAGACCTGGACTCTGTTCTAATATTAACTTTGTGACTTTGGCAAGTCACTTCCTTTCACTGACACTCATTTTCTTTTACTGTAAAAGTGACTAATTCCACTTTTCCTAAATATCTTTCAGGGTTGTTGTGAATCTTAAATGAGATAATTGTGAAATGTTATATGATTATTGCATTTGCACCTTAAAAGAAAGTTAACCTGGAGCTTCTTTCTCTGATATTATTTTCTTGAGCACAGTTTGGTATGATATCCATGAGACTGGTAGCTCCATGATGACAGGGGCCTTGTCTGTCTTGTTCATTATCTTTTCCTCAGTCTGGCATCTGATAGCACTCAATATGGAATAAATGGCTAGATGATATGGGTATTCTATGAAATTTAGTGGAATAACATATTAAAATACTAAAAGATGATTCACAGTATCCGACAGTACCATAATGTGGTCCTAGTCTGGATACTGCATCAGAGAGAGATTCCATGTAGTTACTAACATAATCTATCTGTGAATATTATATGGGAGCAACATGGAGATCTTTGCTATTACATTTTGAGATGAAATAGTCTTTCTTGTTCTATGCGTGTTAATTAATTTTGTTCCATTTAAATCTGTCTAAGTAAATGAACTTTACTGCAGTCCTTAAAGGCATGGGCTAAAGTCAATACACCCGAATTCAGGTTCAGGCTCTGTGACCATGAGCAGGTTATTCAGCCTTTCAAAGCCTGTTTTCCAGTAATTACTGCCACATGGGATGTTTGCAAGGATTAAAAGAGATCATGCATGTAAAATGTTGAGTACATTTTCTGGCACATACTCCCCCATTAAGGCTAATGATTATGCAGACCCTTGGATTATCTAAGATTTAGTTAAATTCTTACTGAAAGTCTGACTTCTCAATTCAATCTAAGTTTTGTTATGTCTGTCATGGGCTGTGATGGCACTGCTGCTGTCCATTGAAAGAGCACATGATGGAAAACTTAGAAACCCATTTCTTTCAGGTTGGTCTGTTTAAATGGTTTTGAAGACTCTCTAGGTAAGAATGCCTAACTTTGATGAATTTTTTTATTGGTTTTAGGAAAGATATGTGGCAAGCTTGATGCCTTTGCAGAAAAGCATCTCTCCATGGAAGGTATAACTTACTCAGTTAAATTCCTATTTGAGGGGGCGCCTGGGTGGCGCAGTCGGTTAAGCGTCCGACTTCAGCCAGGTCACGATCTCGAGGTCCGTGAGTTCGAGCCCCGCGTCGGGCTCTGGGCTGATGGCTCAGAGCCTGGAGCCTGTTTCCGATTCTGTGTCTCCCTCTCTCTCTGCCCCTCCCCCGTTCATGCTCTGTCTCTCTCTGTCCCAAAAATAAATAAACGTTGAAAAAAAAATTAAAAAAAAAAAAAAGAAAAGAAAAAAAAATTCCTATTTGAGTTCTCTAACTGTAATTAACTTTTGTGAATATATCTATTTCTGATTTTTAAATCAGTATGTCCTAATTTCTAGAGTCCACCCCAATTAAGACAATTCCTTCCAGAAGAATTTATGAAAACACTTGAGAAAACAGGACCTCAGCTGACCTCTAGAATAAAAGGCGATTGGATTGGACTTTACCGGTTGGTCATTTTTTTTTCTTCTTTTTCACCCATCTGTAGAGCCTTATTTAAAAACAAAACAGGGGCGCCTGGGTGGCTCAGTCGGTTGAGTGTCCGACTTCAGCTCAGGTCATGATCTCGTGGTTTGTGAGTCCGAGCCCTGCATCGGGCTCTGTGCTAACAGCTCGGAGCCTGGAGCCTGCTTCGGATTCTGTGTCTCCCTGTCTCTCTGCCCCTCCCCTGCTCATACTCTGTCTCTCTCTGTCTCTCAAAAATAAATAAATGTTAAAAAATAAATAAATAAAATTAAAATAAAAACAAAACAAAGGAGCACCTGAGGTGGCTCAGTCGGTTAAGCATCTGACTCTTGTTTTAAGCTCAGGTCATGATCTCATGGTTCATGGGATTGAGCTCTGCTGTCAGCACAGAGCCTACTTGGGATTGTCTCTATCCCTTGCTGTCTGCCCCTTCTCTGCTGCATGCACTTTCTCTCTCTCTCTCTCTCTCTCAAAATAAATAAGCATTAAAAAAATAAAAACAAAAAACTGGCTTTAAACTTATATTTTAAAAAAAAATTCCATTGTTTCAGTTATCCAAGCTGTAGTTTAGGAAAGGTATTGAGGAGAACAGGTAAGTCATAATCAAACTTTGCATTTTTAAAATTTGTTTTTATAGGCATTTTCTAAAATCTCCGAATTTTGATGGTTGGTTCAAGACCCGGCGGAAGGAAATGACCCAGAAATTGGAGGCACTCCATTTAGAAGTTCTTTGTGAAGAGGTTAGAAGACAGTATGTTTGTGTGATGATTAACAATTATTGAAAATAAAGATAACATTATCCTTAGAAGCTGGGAGATTATACCCATATCCACTACTTTGTAAATAATAATAACTAACTTTTCTGGATCATGTGCTATGTGCCAAGGACTGTATAGGTGTTTTATATGGATAATGTCTTTTAGTCCACACAATAATTAATTGAAGTGGGTGTGTTATGATCTTCATTATGAGATCCCCAAAGATTATAAGTTAAGTGACTTGCTTCAGATCATATCACTGCTAAGTGGTGGAGTCAGCAGTGAGCTAGAGTCCACTTGCACTGACCCACAGGAGCTGACTGTGTACATCTCTTCCCAGCTTTGCATTCAGTGATCTCAGGTTGGTAGATTGAAACTGGCTATAGTGGGAGTATTACACCACACTGGCAAATGCTACAAACCAGAGACTTTTCCTGGAGAACTGGTGGTTAAATATTTACCAGCATGCCACTGGATAGAATCAAGATTCAGATCTGAGCACCTTTATTAACAATTTTTTATTTTTATTATTAACAATTTTTTCCTGTATTTTGACTGTTTATAATCTATAATTTGTTACCAGACTATTTTAAATTAAGCTACTTGTGAAAATATAAAGGATAGCCTAATTTTTATTTAGCTTGAGGTGGGCTAGTCTTGGAGTGAACTCCCAGTGACTGTGGTTGAGAGAAGGAATACAATGAAGACAACTACAGAGCAGCCCAGGAGGAACTTATTTGTAGATATAAAGCTTATATCCAGTAATATATTCATGTTCACAAGTATCTTAATTTGTTCCTTATAAATTGAAATACGTACTACTTAGTAGGGATGGGCATTAGTATTTTACTTTGAATTGCAGTTTTTTCTTTATTGATCTAAAAGGGCTATCTCAGACACGAGTTTTATATTTTGTTTTATTTCCAAGTAGTAGACAGTTGTTCTAGCTAATGCCAAAAATGATCTAATTAATGTTGTTAGAATATTATCTACAGAATTATTCTTGTACTGTAATGCTGTATCTGATTTATATACTCTGTTCTCCTTTTCCTTCCTATCCTTCCTTGTCAGTAGCCTTGCCTGTTAAAATAGAGCAGTTTGAGAAGTCATTTGGTTATTTGCTGATTTGGGATTTGTTTATTCTTCTAGGACTTACTTCTCTGGACCCAGAAACACACAGAGGTAGAAACAGTTGACCTTGTATTGAAGCTAAAAAACAAGCTGGTACGTAGCCAAAACAGCAAAGATCCATGACGATATTTTTCTCACTGCTGAGGTGATAGTTCATGATACGTTGCCGAAGTAGCTTTTTAAATGAGAGGACTTAAGATTGGTCAATTGATGGTAGATTTGAGTGAAAATACTTGGCCACTCAAACAGATCATAATGGTGCCATATTATTTTAAAAAATATTTATAAGGGGTCTACTGAGCTCTACAAAAAACATCATCAGGGCGCCTGGGTGGCTCAGTTGGTTAAGCATCCATCCAACTCTTGATTTCCGCTCAGGTCATGATCTCACAATTTCTGAGATCAAGCCCCACATCGGATTCTGTGCTGACAGCATGGAGCCTGCTCGGGATTCTCTCTCTCTCTCTCTCTCTCTCTCTTTCTCTCTCTCTCTCTCTCTCTCAATAAATAAGTAAACTTAAGAAAAAAAAATTGTCATTTATATTTAATACCACATTGTACTTATAGGTATTATCTATTAATTTACATAGAAGTCTTTTATTGAGCCAGCAATATATTGTTTAAATGGCATATTCTTTGCTTTTTTACAGTTTCTATAAATTCTGGTATAAGTTTGAATCTTCCAATCATTAGATAATAAAACTGTTCATTTAGAGAATATAATGTCCTAGTACAGACTCAGGATAATTTAAATGCTTCCAAATGTTCCTTATGTAGTTGCAGGCTGATCGAGAACATTTACCTGTGAAACCTGACACTATGGAAAAGTTACGGACACACATAGATGCAATTATCTTAGCGTTGCCAGAGGACCTACAAGGCATACTGCTCAAAACGGGCATGACATGATATTTGCCAGGATTTTCCAGCCGAAAAGGATTGTGCACCATGAAGCATACTGACATTTCAACCCGACGCGCAAAGGAGATGTCTCAGCGTGGAAAATAGCCGTGAATGCTAGCTACAGGGTGGAAAGACTATACTGACTAAACAGACCTTTTTAGTGCATTATTTTTAAAAATGGACATCTGTGGTGGTTCCACTTTAATATTGAAACACCGAGAGGCATTTCTATATTTTTAATCATGTTCTAAAGTGCTCTTATGAGAGACCTGTGGGGCCATCAGTATAAGTGATTCCAAACTGCAGTGCTGGCATTGCAGATATTTTTTTAAATTGGTGCTGCTTTGCCCAATCATGTTAAAACTCAGGGGGATATATAAAAATAACATTCACACTGGCTCTCTTCTTAAGAAGGAAAATACTGAACTGTCCAACTGTAGTTAGAAGTGATTAATGCTTTTGTAGTGCCTTCTGTTGTCCTACATGTTTCACAAAGCCCAGCTGCTACTCTTGAAGCTTTTTCTTAATTATGATACATAATTTTATAAGGCATTCTTCTGAGTAATCATTGCTTAAAGATACATTTCTTGCCTCCCATCATGTTTATTGTTAGTGCCCTGGTGGGTGATTTTTTTCAGTGGTCATGTAAGTTTCATTTCAGTATATTCTGTACCATTTCAGATTTAATCTTACCACTTTCTCCAAAGGCAAGAAAGCATCTGGCATTAATTATGGAAGGGTTTATTTCCTCTTATCATTTACTGGTTGGACCTGTTTAAGTTAATTAGCTTGTATGTTTTTCAGAGACACTCTAATTGTAAAACTCATAATCAGCTATTTTTAAAACTGAACTATTATTTCAAAGGCATTCATAAACCTTTTATGTTATAGTCATTTGGGTGATTATAAGATTAATTTTCAGCATTATTTGTTTAGTATGGAACTTTTTTCCCCCCAAATTCATATTTCTCTGAACACTTTCTCTACTGTTGTTAGACATGGGGAATTTTGCCTAAATCGCTGTTAGAGCTAGTTTGTTGTTGTTGTTGTTGTTGTTGTTTTGTTTGTTTTTGTTTTGTTTTGTTTAAACTGTGCTACCTTGCCAAAAATAGAAGATTGTGGTTTGGTAGAGTACAGTTGTTTGGTTTGTGTTTGAGTAGGAGTGTCCTCCAGAAGCCACTATTTAAAATAGCCACACATGACATAGCACATATGTAAATAGCTGTGTCTTGAATTACCCTCTAAGTAACCAAATTTAGTTGTTATGTGTTTGTGATAGAAATGACTTCAGAAGCTATCTCGTTTTCTGTTAATGCAACTCTTAAGGGCACTTCTGACCCAGAAAGCCTCCTTGTGTTTGTAACTGTGGTCTTATACCCAAATGTGCCCTTTTCTCATGGATACAGTCTCTTGAAGCATACCTCAAAGTCATAGAGAGAATATGGCATTTGAAAGAAATCATTTGCCTTGGATCCATATGAGTTATTTTGTGAAACAACATTGTCTTTATGGAAAAGGGGCAACTACTTTTATATGCTAAAGTATTTCGTATCTTTCTGGGAAACCTTATTTAGGTATAAATGGTCATCTTATTATTTTTCAAAAAGGGGTATTTTAATAATCTTACAATTTGTATACAGTTTGTGACCAGAATTTGGAAGTCCTTAGTGTCATATCAAGGATCTTTTAAATTATACCACTACAGGATGTATCATTTCAAGTTTATTTTGCACAGCTAATGAGTAACAGAGGATGCCAAGTAGCACAATAACAGTATCTTCATATTTAACTAAAACCTAACACATGTTGAAAACCATTATCATACTTACCTGGTTTATCTATTAATTTCAAATTATGTATTTGTAAAAATAACTTAAAATTGGATTGGGAACCTGAGAAAGACTGACTAGTAACAATTTTTTGTGTGATTTTCAGTGTTGCCTTTTTTTTTTTTTTTTTTTTTTTTTTTTTTTTTGAGGAGACATTGTTAAGATCTAAAACCTACCGTTTAATGTTTATCTCCACCAGCATCAGAAGGAATCACTGCTTTCAGGGTGTTATGTAATGCCTAGTGCCTTCTGTTTTCAGTGGAAAAGAGGTTTTATGAAGGCATTTATGGCCATTACTGAAAAGTGAATTAAAGGCCTTGGATTTTAAAGCACTTGGATATCTTGTGTTATTTCTGAGTAAGGTTGGAATGCTTGAAAAAACACATAATAAATGAAACTTGTGCATTATGAGATGTCTTTTACTTCCTAACTTATTTTTAAAAATTCAAATGAAAACCTTCTTCTGTTTACTATGAGCAAGTGGACAGTCCAGTGTAATAACAGATAATTAAGTGATTTCATATCCTTCGTGGTAGTGTATTGATTTCATGAAATGTTCTGATGAAAAAATTTTAGCTTAGTAATCTACATAGTTATTGTTAGATTCTCCCTTATTTACTACCTTTTTTTTTAACCTTTTCTTTTTTAATCTCAAATTACTTATTGCTTCATCTCCTTTTTGAAAGTATATGATACTATTCTTTGGATTTTAATTTATTAATAAAATATATTGGATGTTATTCTTTTTTGAAGTTACTAGGTAATATCTTGAACGTACACTATGAAATATTTCAGTTCATTTAAAAGAAATTCCATTAAAATCTGTCCTTTTGTTTTCATTTGTTCATAACAATTCATTTGTTTGTATACAACTGAATTTTACTAACTTTCTCCTTTTAACAGAACTTGGGGAAAAACTTAATTACTAACTTCCCAATATTAGTCTTCTAAAAACAGTTTAGGAAGACAAAAAAAGTCTCTAACTATGGATAAATATCTATAACAAAATATGTTAACTCATATTAGTAACTAAATTATCATTAAGAATTTAATATCTTTCCACGTATCCAAGATATAATATTTATATGCCATCTACAACTTGGCTGAATTGTGGTATTTATTATTGTGCCAATAGAAGTTAGTACTTGTTAATAAGATAGAGCTCCTAAATTTTTTTTCAATTACACTTCCCAGTTTGTTTGAAATAGTTAAAGCATGGCAGGAGAATTCAGCTATATCCTGTTCTGCAGGTTTACTTCCACTTTTGAGTACCAGCCTTTCTCTGTTACCCATTACTTGAATGCTGTGCTGTGCCTAATCAAATTAAGATTATTGTTTTCTAATAATCAGAGCTCTCATTCCATTTTACTGGTGTCACCACTCGGCTTTGGTTCTTCTGGTTTTGTTTTTTGTCTTTTGGGTTTGTTTGTTTGTTTTTGCCTCCCCATTCTCTGTGTCATCATAATATCGTTTCTGTTTAGCCAGTAGAAAGCTAACCTTCATAGATCCTTCATTTTTTTCCTGTTCCTCATGTTTCCCTATACTAACCAGTAGGAATACATTGTAGCATAAATTACTTGTAGAATGATTGAGGTACTTTAGAAAAATAGTTAACTTTACATTCCAGAGTTGTCACACTTGCCATTAAGTGAATAGATTTTTAGACTTCAGTAGGAAACTATTGAAATGATTGATTTTGATCTAATGAAATGGGTAAATATTTTTATAGCCAGAAGCTCTGGTGATAGAACCCAGCAATTTGTGTTTTTAAAAAAACAGCTTTATTGAAGTATAATTGACATATAATAAACTGAAGACTAAAATTTAAAGTGTACAATTTGATAAGTTTTGACATTTGAATACACCCATAAAAACCATCACCACAGTTGAGATAGGAACATACCCATCACCTCCCAAAATTCCCTCATGCTCCTTCGCACTCCTTCCTGCCCCTCTCCCCAAACCACTGATGTGTGTTCTGTCACTATATGTTCGTTTGTATTTCTAGAGTTTGATATAAATGGAATTATATAGTATGTACTTCTTTTTCTGATCTGACTTTTTTTCTTAACGTGTTATTAATACGGTATTTGTCTTCCCTCTGTCAAACCCTGAGCCAACCACTTTCCCCAGCCTGCCTGGTGATATACAGGAAAAGGAATATACAGAGCAGATGAGACATGGGAGAAAGAACTGGGTGGTGGAGAGGACTCCTTAACATGGTGAAGACGATGAAAAAGGCTACCATCAGGCAAAAGAGCCCCATGGCCTCTGAGAGGGCAAAGCCCAGAATGACATACGAGAAGAGCTGTTGCTTCAAAGAAAAGTTCCTGACATAACCAGTGATAAGGCTCCCAAACACAGTCCAAATCCCAGCCCCAGAGCCAGCCATCTGGCTGTGGCAGCCGCAACCCCACTGAATTTAGCCGCTGTGTCAATGTCCCTTGAAATGGCACTCATTTAGAATTTATGACTAGGGATAAGTGAGGCTGCCCAGTTCCTGAGGGTCTCATTGGCAGTTTCTCTGGTTGTTTTAGCACTGCTGCAAAAAGTGGTCAACTTAGCAGCTGAGACGTGCTCCTGACTAGTGAAGGGGTCAAGACAAATTTGGTATGCATGTACATTTTCAGAGAGTAAGGGGCTGTGGCAGGAGACCTGCTCCTTGTGCAGAGAGGGATCTAACTTCTTTTACTCAGCATAATTGTTTTGAGATTTGTTCATGTTACATGTATTGATAGTTCATTCCTTTTATTGCTGAGTATATTCTATTATATGGCTCTAACAAAAAAGTCTTATCTACTCAACTGTGGATGGACATTTGGGTCATTTCTAGTTTTTGACTATTTCAAATAAAGCTGCTATGAACATTCATGTATAAGCATTTTGTATAGACATATATATCCTTTCTTCTTGGGTAAACACCTAGGACTTGAATGATGAGGTGAATGGTTACCTTTTTAAGAAACTGCCAAACTTTTCTGAAGTGGTTGTACCAATTTGTTTCCACCAGCTGTGTATGATTTCCATTCTCTGCACATCCTACCCAGCACTTAGTATGGCAGCCTTTTTAATTTTAGCCATTCTAATTGGTTTATATTCTTATCTCATTGGGATTTTAATTTGCATTTCCCTGATGATCTATGACATTGAACATCTATCTTTGTTCTTTTTATTCATCTACATACTTTTTTTTTTTTCTGGTAAAGTTTCTGCTAAATTCTTTTGCTCTTTTTAAAATGAGTTGTTTAATTTCTAATGGTTGAGTTTTGAGAGTTCTCTCTATATTCTTGATACAAGTTCTTTTTCAGATATATGGTTTGCAAACATTTCCCCTCCCATCCCCCTACTTTGTGACGGGTCTTTTCATTTTCATAGCAACATCTTTTGAAGAAGCAAAAGTCTGTGAATTTCTACACAAAATCTTCATGGGATTTTGATTGCAGTTGTATTAAATCTATAGATAAATTGGTAGAGAAGTGATACCTTAATAATTTTGCCCCCTGATCCATGAGCAAAATATATCTGTCCATTACTTATGTCTTCTTTAATTTCAGCAATATTTTGTGGTTTTCAGGGTACAAATGTTTTACATCTGTCACATTTATCACTAAGCTGGTCTTATTTTTGATGTAATGATACCAGTTTTAAAATTCAATTTTCAGTTTTTCATTCAAAAGCTTAGTTCAAAATACTCCTATATAGTTGATTTTTGTATAGTGATATTGTATCCCATAACCTTGATAAATTCATTTACTAGTTCTAGTAGCTTTCTTTTTATAGATTCCATCATATTTTTAGAAGATTATTACACCTATGAATATTGACTATTTTACTTCTTTCCAGTAGATGAATTTTATTTTTCTTGCCTGATTGCACTGGCTAGAACCTCCAGTACAATGTTGAATAGTGCTGGTGAGAAAGGACATCACTGTTTTGTTCCTGATCTAAAAGGATAGCATTCAGCCTTTAATAATAAAGTATGATATTAGCTGTGGGTTTTTTTTTTTTTTTTGTAGATGTCCTTTATCAAGTTGATGAAGGCCTCTTTTTTTTAAATAATTTTTAATTTTTTTTTGAACATTTATTCATTTTTGAGTGAGAGAGACAGCAAGTGGGGAGCGGCAGAGAATGAGAGGGAGACACAGAATTCGAAGCAGGCTGCAGGCTCTGAGCTGTCAGCACAAAGCCCAACGTGGGGCTTGAACCCATGAACTGTGAAATCATGACCTGAGTCGAAGTTGGACGCTTAACTCACTGAGCCACCTGTGTGCCCCAGTGAAGGCCTCTTCTATTCCTAGTTTGCTGAGATTTTTTAAAAATCAGGAATGGGCTTTGGATTTTATTAAATGCTTTTTCTGAACCTATCAAGTTGCTTTATATGGCTTTGCTTTTTGAGTATATGAATGTGAATGGCATGTTAACATTGACTTTTTTTTTTTTAAATATGAAATCTATTATCAAATTGGTTTCCATACAACACCCAGTGCTCATCCCAACAGGTGCCCTCCTCAATACCCATCACCCACCCTCCCCTCCTTCCCACCCCCCATCAACCCTCAGTTTATTGTCAGTTTTTAAGAGTCTCTCTTGGTTTGGCTCCCTCCCTCTCTAACCTCTTTTTTTTTTTTCCTTCCCCTCCCCTATGGTCTTCTATTAAGTTTCGCAGGATCCACATAAGAGTGAAAACATGGTATCTGTCTTTCTCTGTATGACTTATTTCACTTAGCATCACACTCTCCAGTTCCATCCACATTGCTACAAAAGGCTGTATTTCATTCTTTCTCGTTGCCACGTAGTATTCCATTGTGTATATAAACCACAATTTCTTTATCCATTCATCAGTTAATGGACATTTAGGCTCTTTCCATAATTTGACTATTGTTGAAAATGCTGCTATAAACATTGGGGTACAAGTGCCCCTATGCATCAACACTCCTGTATCCCTTGGGTAAATTCCTAGCAGTGCTATTGCTGGGTCATAGGGTAGATCTATTTTTAATTTTTTGAGGAACCTCCATGCTGTTTTCCAGAGCAGCTGCACCAGTTTGCATTCCTACCAACAGTACAAGAGGGTTCCCGTTTCTCCACATCCTTGCCAGCCTCTATAGTCTCCTGATTTGTTCATTTTCGCCACTCTGACTGGCATGAGGTGATATCTGAGTGTGGTTTTGATTTGTATTTCCCTGATGAGGAGCGACGTTGAGCATCTTTTCATGTGCCTGTTGGCCACGTGGGTATCTTCTTTAGAGAAGTGTCTATTCATGTTTTCTGCCCATTTCTTCACTGGATTATTTGTTTTTTGGGTGTGGAGTTTGGTGAGCTCTTTATAGATTTTGGATACTAGCCCTTTGTCCGATATGTTATTTGCAAATATCTTTTCTCATTCTGTTGGTTGCCTTTTAGTTTTGTTGATTGTTTCCTTTGCAGTGCAGAAGCTTTTTATCTTCATGAGGTCCCAATAGTTCATGTTTGCTTTTAATTCCCTTGCCTTTGGAGATGTGTCAAGTAAGAAGTTGCTCGGCTGAGGTCAGAGAGGTTATTTCCTGCTTTCTCCTCTAGGGTTTTGATAGTTTCCTGTCTCACATTCAGGTCCTTTATCCATTTTGAGTTTATTTTTGTGAATGGTGTAAGAAAGTGGTCTAGTTTCATCCTTCTGCATGTTGCTGTCCAGTTCTCCCAGCACCATTTGTTAAAAAGACTGTCTTTTTTCCATTGGATATTCTTTCCTGCTTTGTCAAAGATTAGTTGGCCATACGTTTGTGGGTCTAGTTCTGGGGTTTCTATTCTATTCCATTGGTCTATGTGTCTGTTTTTGTGCCAATACCGTGCTGTCTTGATGATGACAGCTTTGTAGTAGAGGCTAATGTCTGGGATTGTGATGCCTCCTGCTTTGGTCTTCTTCTTCAAAAATACTTTGGCTATTCAGGGCCTTTTGTGGTTCCATATGAATTTTAGGATTGCTTGTCTAGCTTCGAGAAGAATGCTGGTGCAATTTTGATTAGGATTGCATTGAATGTGTAGACTGCTTTGGGTAGTATTGACATTTTAACAATATTTATTCTTCCAATCCATGAACATGGAATGTTTTTCCATTTCTTTGTATCTTCTTCTATTTCCTTCATGAGCTTTCTATAGTTTTCAGCATACAAATCTTTTACATCTTTGGTTAGGTTTATTACTAGGTATTTTATGATTCTTGGTGCAATTGTGAATGGGATCAGTTTCTTTATTTGTCTTTCTGTTGTTTCATTGTTAGTGTATAAGAATGCAGCTGATTTCTGTACATTGATTTTGTATCCTGTGACTTTGCTGAATTCATGTAGCAGTTCTAGCAGACTTTTGGTGGAGTCTATCGGGTTTTCCATGTGTAGTATCACGTCATCTGCAAAAAGTGAAAGCTTGACTTCATCTTTGCCAATTTTGATGCCTTTGATTTCCTTTTGTTGTCTGATTGCTGATGCTAGCACTTCGAACACTATGTTAAACAATAGCAGTGAGAGTGGACATCCCTGTCATGTTCCTGGTCTTAGGGGGAAAGCTCTCAGTTTTTCCCCATTGAGGATGATATTAGCTGTGGGCTTTTCATATGATGTTTAAGTATGTTCCTTCTATCCCGACTTTCTCAAGGGTATTTATTAAGAAAGGATGCTGGATTTTGTCAATGCTTTTTCTGCATCGTTTGACAGGATCATATGGTTCTTATCTTTTCTTTTATTAATGTGATTTATCACATTGATTGATTTGCGAAAGTTGAACCAGCCCTGCAGCCCAGGAATGAATCCCACTTGATCATGGTATACAATTATTTCTATATGCTGTTGAATTCGATTTGCTAGTATCTTATTGAGAGTTTTTGCATCCATATTCATCAGGGATATTGGCCTGTAGTTCTTTTTTTTTTTTTTTTTTTTTTTTTTTTTTTTTTTTTTTTTGCTGGGTCTCTGATTTAGGAATCAAAGTAATGCTGGCTTCATAGAATGAGTCTGGAAGTTTTCCTTCCCTTTCTATTTTTTGTAATAGTTTGAGAAGGATAGGTATTATCTCTGCTTTAAATGTCTGGTAGAATTCTCCAGGGAAGTCATCTGGTCCTGGACTCCTATTTTGGGGGAGATTTTTGATAACTGATTCAATTTCATCGCTGGTTATGAATCTGTTCAAGTTTTCCTTTTCTTGCTGTTTGAGTTTTGGAAGTGTGTGGGTGCTGAGGAGTTTGTCCATTTCTTCCATGTTGTCCAGTTTGTTGGCATATAATTTTTCATAGTATTCCCTGATAATTGCTTGTATTTCTGAGGAATTGGTTGTAATAATTCCATTTTCATTCATGATTTTATCTATTTGGGTCATCTCCCTTTTCTTTTTTGGGAGCCTGGCTAGAGGTTTATCAATTTTGTTTCCTTTTTCAATAAACAAACTCTTGGTTTCATTGGTCTACTCTACAGTTTTTAGATTCTATATTGTTTATTTCTGCTCTGATTTTTATTATTTCTCTTCTGCTGGGTTTGGGGTATCTTTGCTGTTCTGCTTCTATTTCCTTTAGGTGTGCTGTTAGATTTTGTATTTGGGATTTTTCTTGTTTCTTGAGATAGGCCTGGACTGCAATGTATTTTCCTCTCAGGACTGCCTTCACTGCATCCCAAAGCATTTGGATTGTTGTATTTTCATTTTCATTTGCTTCCATATATTTTTTAAATTTCTTCTCTAATTGTCTGGTTGACCCATTCATTCTTTAGTAGGGTGTTCTTTAACCTGCATGCTTTTGGAGGTTTTCCAGACTTTTTCCTGTGGTTGATTTCAAGCTTCATAGCATTGTGGTCTGAAAGTATTCATGGTATGATCTCAATTCTTTTATACTTATAAATGGCTGTTTTGTGACCCAGTATGTGATCTATCTTGGAGAATGTTCCATGTGCACTCGAGAAGAAAGTATATTCTGTTGCTTTGGGATGCAGAGTTCTAAACGTATCTGTCAAGTCCATCTGATCCAATGTATCATTCAGGGCCCTCGTTTCTTTATTGATCCTGTGTCTAGATGATCTATCCATTGCTTTAAGTGGAGTACTAAAGTCCCCTGCAATTACCACATTCTTATCAATAAGGTTGCTTATGTTTGTGATTACTTGTTTTATGTATTTGGGGGCTCCTGTATTTGGTGCATAGACATTTATAATTGTTAGCTTTTCCTGATGGATAGACCCTGTAATTATTATATAATGCCCTTCTTCATCTGTTGTTACAACCTTTAATTTAAAGTCTAGTTTGTCTGATAGAAGTATGGCTACTCCAGCTTTCTTCTGACTTCCAGTAGCATGATAGATAGTTCTCCATTCCCTCACATTCAATCTGAAGGTGTCCTCAGGCCTAAAATGAGTCTCTTGTAGACAGCAAATAGATGGGTCTTGTTTTTTTATCCATTCTGATACCCTGTGTCTTTTGGTTGGAGCATCTAGTCCATTTACATTCAGTGTTATTATTGAAAGATATGGGTTTAGAGTCATTGTGATGTCTGTAGGTTTCATGCTTGTAGTGGTGTCTCTGGTATTTTGTGGTCCTTGCAACATTTTCCTCACAGAATCCCCCTTAGGAGCTCTTGTAGGGCTGGTTTAGTGGTGATGAATTCCTTCAGTTTTTGTTTGTTTGGGAAGACCTTTATCTCTCCTTCTATTCTGAATGACAGACTTGCTGGATAAAGGATTCTCGGCTGCATATTTTTTCTGTTCATCACATTGAAGATTTCCTGCCATTCCTTTCTGGCCTGCCAAGTTTCAGTAGATAGGTCTGTCACTAGTCTTATCAATCTCCCTTTATATGTTAGAGTGTGTTTATCCCTAGCTGCTTTCAGAATTTTCTCTTTATCCTTGTATTTTGCCAGTTTCACTATGATATGTCATGCAGAAGATTGATTCAAGTTATGTCTGAAGGGAGTTCTCTGTGCCTCTTGGATTTCAATGCCTTTTTCCTTCCCCAGATCAGGGAAGTTCTCAGCTATGATTTTTTTCAAGTACACCTTCAGCCCCTTTCTCTGTCTCTTCCTCTTATGGAATTCCTATGATACGGATATGGTTTCATTACATTGCATCACTTAGTTCTCTAATTCTCCCCTCATACTCCTGGATTTTTTTTTTTATCTCTCTTTTTCTCAGCTTCCTCTTTTTCCATAATTTTATCTTCTAATTCACCTATTCTCTCCTCTGCCTCTTCAATCCTAGCTGTGGTCGCCTCCATTTTATTTTGCACCTCATTTATACCATTTTTTAGCTCCTTATGACTATTTTTTAGTCCCTTGATCTCTGTAGCAACAGATTCTTAGATGTCCTCTATACTTTTTTCAAGCCCAGCGATTAATTTTATGACTATTATTCTAAATTCTTGTTCTGTTATATTGCTTAAATCGTTTTTGATCAATTCGTTAGCTGTTGCTACTTCCTGGAGTTTCTTTTGAGGAGAATCCTTCTGTTTTGTCATTTTGGATAGTCCCTGGAGTGGCATGGAACTGCAGGGGTCTACCTCTGTGCTGTCTGGAGTAACTTGTGTTGGTGGGCAGGGCCACAGTCAGACCCGATATCTGTCCCCAGCCCACCACTGGGGCCACAGTCAGACTAGTGTGTACCTTATCTCCCCCTTTCCCAGGGGCAGGACTCACTGTGGAGTGGTGTGGCCCTTGTCTGGGCTACTTCCACACTGGCAGGCGTGTGGTGCTGCTTTGATGGGATCTGGCGTATTAGCCCCGGTGGATCCGCAAGGTGCACAGGGGTGGGAGGGGCAAGCTTAGCTCGGTTTGCCATTGGTGGTCCCCTGTGGGAAGGGCCCTGCAGCACTGGGAAGGAGGCAGGCAGAACCATAGGAGCGATGGATCCACAGAAGCACAGCGTTGGATGTTTTTGTGTGGTGCAAGCAAGTTCTGTGAGGGGAACTAGTTCCCTTTGGGATTTCAGCTGGGGGACAGGCGAGGGAGATGGTGCTTCCCAGCACCTTTGTTACCCGCCGAGCTGAGCTCTGTCTTCTGGGGCTCAACACCTCTCCCTCCAGTTGTCCTCTCACCCTCCCACTTTCCAAGCAGAGATGTTGACTTATAACATTCTAGATGTTAAGTCCTGCTGGCTGTCAGAACTCACACAGTCCGGCCCCTCCACTTTTGTAAGCCAGACTCAGGGCCTTTGCTTTGCCAGGCGGCTGCCCCTCCACTTCCCTGGCTCCCTCCCACCAGTCCGTGTAGCCCGCACTGCCTCTCCGGCCTTCTTACCCTCTTCCGTGGGCCTCTTGTCTATGCTTGGCTCTGGAGAGTCCGTTGCTAGTCTTCTGGTGGTTTTCTGGGTTATTTAGGCAGATGTGGGTGGAATCTAAGTGATCAGCAGGACACAGTGAGCCCAGCGTCCTCCTATGCCGCCATCTTTCCCCAACATTGACTTTTCAAAGTTAGACCAACTGTATTCCTGGAATTAACCCCACTTGGTCTTGATGTGTTATCCTTTTAATACAGTTTTGGATTTGAGTTGCTAAAATTTTGTTTAGAATTTTTGCTTTTGTGTTCATGGTGGGTATTGGTTTGTGGTTTCTTTGTAATGCCTTTGTCTGGTTTGGGTATCAGACTTCACAGAGTGATTTAGAAGAGTTGTATCAAGATGGTATTGTAGGGGCACCTGGGTGGCTCAGTTGGTTGAGTCTGACTCTTGATTTTGGCTCAGGTCATGATGCCAGGGTCATGGGATTGAGCCCCATGTTGGGCTCTGTGCTGAGTGTGAAGTCTGCTTAAAATTCTCCCTCTCCCCCAGCTCCTCTCTCCCACTCACACTCTGTCTATAAAATTAAAAATTTTAAAAAATGGTATTCTGTATTTCTTAGTTTGGTGATATTCACCAGTGAAGTCATTAGGGCCTGGAGTTTTCTTTGTGGAAAGGTTTTTGTACTCAATTTTTAAAGAATAGATATAAAGCTGTGAAGTTTATCTATTCCTTCTTGAATGAACTTTGGTAGTTTGTGTCTTTCAAGAAAGTTGCCAGTTTTATTTAAACTGTCATATTTATGGGCCTAAAATCGTTCATAATAGTCTCTCATTATTCTTTTACTATCTGTATAAACTTTAGAGATGAGAGCCTCTCTCATTCCTGATACTGGAGCCACCCAGGCACCCTAAAATGAATTAATTCAACTTTCATATGTCTGAAAATGTCTTTATTTTGAATATCCTTAAAAGATGTTTTTACTGTGGAGGTGGCTGGGTGGCTCAGTTGGTAGAGCATGGGATTCTTGATCTCAGGGTTGTGAGTTCAACCCCATTTTGGGTGTAGAGTTTAAAATCTTTGGGGAAAAAAAAGATGTTTTTACTATATATAGATTTGTAAGTTGTCATTTCTTTCTTACAGTATTTTAAAATGTTATACCATTCTTTCTTATTTGCATTATTTCCAGTGAGAAATGTGACTAAAAAAGATGTTTTTACTATGTATAGATCTGTAAATTGGCATTTTTTTTCTTTCAGTATCTTAAAATGTTACACCATTGTTTCTTATTTGCATTATTTCCAGTGAGAAATGTGACTATAATCTTTATCTTTGTTCTTATGTAGTTAATAAGTCTTTTTCTTTGGCTGCTTTTAAGTTTTGGGGCACCTGGGTGGCTCATTTGGTTGGGTGGCCAGCTCTTGATCTCAGCTCAGGTCATGATCTTGCAGTTCATGGGATCAAGCCCTGCATGGGGCTCTGTGCTGACAGCAGGAGCCTGCTTGGGATTCTCGCTCCCTCTCTCTCTGCCCCTACCCCACTTGCATGCTCTCTTTCTCTCTCAAAATAAATAAATAAGCTTTAAAAAATGTTTTTTAAATAAAAAGATTTTATTGCTGTTTTTTTTGTTATTTGATAATGATACACTTTGATGTAGTTTTACTCTTGTTTCTTGTTCTTGGGGGTAGTTGATCTTCTTGTATATGTGGCTTTATAGTTGTCATCAAATTTGGAAAATTTGGGGGCATAGTTCTTTAAGTATTTTTTCTGTCCCCCTTCCTTTCTTTCAGGGACTTCAATTACTCATGTGTTAGTCTGTATGAGGTTGTCCTACAGCTCACAGATACTCTTCATGCTTTGTTTTGTTTTGTTACTCTTATATCTCTCTCTATTTCATTTTGGATAGTTTCTACTGCTATGCCTTTAGGCTCATTAGTTTTCTGTATTGTCTAATCTGTTAAATTCCATCTAGTCCATTTTTCATCTTGGACATTGTAGTTTTTATTTCTAGAAGCTTGATTTGTCTTATGTCTTCCGTGTCTCTACTTATATTTAAGATAACATTGTGTCTGTTCTAAATTGGTTTCAACTGGTTATCTCATTATTATGGGTCATGTGTTCCCGACTCTGCATGCCTGAGAATCTTAGGTTAAATGTCAGAATTTTACCTTGTTGAGTGTTGGATATTTTTGTGTTCTTACAAATTTGCTTGAGCTTTGTTCTAGAAATCAGTTACTTGAAAATAACTTGGTCCTTTTCAGTTTTTTATGATTTGTTGAGTAGGCCCAAAGAAGTGCTGTTTGTTTATTTAACATTTTTTATAAAAATTTTTTAATATTTGAGAGAGAGCATGAGTGGGAGAGGAGTAAAGAGAGAGGGAGACAGAAAATCTGAATGACTTGTTTCACTTAGCCTAGCACTCTCTAGCTTCATCCATGTTGTTGCAAATGGCAAGATTTCATTTTTTTTATGGATGAGTAAAACTCTATTGCATATAGATACTACATCTTTATCCTTTCACCTGTCGATGGACATGTGAGCTCTTTCCATAATTTGACTATTGTTGATAATGCTGCTATAAACATAGGGGTGCATGTATCCCTCCAAATTAGCGGTTTTGTGGTTTTTTGGTAAATACCTAGTATTGCAATTGCTGAGTCATAGGTAGTCCTATTTTTAACTTTGTGAGGAACCTGCATTCTGTTTCCCAGAGTGGCTGCATCAGTTTGCATTCCCACCAACCAGTGCTCAGTGTAGAAGTAATTATTCTTTGCTACTGAGGCAAGACCTTCTTGAATCTAGCGACTATCTTATCAGTTTTTCCAATCTGGCTAATAGGAACAGGCATTGTTTCCAACCAACCCTGGGCACTATTCCCTTTTAATCTCCTTTCTGATGGTTCTTTCCTGGGCTTTGGGTCATTCTTCACATGCATTTGCTGATCAGTACTCTGCTGGATACTCCAGTGAACCTTCTGCAGATCTGTACAAGGGTTTTGTATAAGGGTTTTTTGTTTTGTTTTGTTTTGTTTTTTTCCTTCTGTGCTGCTCCTTTCTCTCTGGAATTCCATCCTAAAGTTTGGTTTCCCCAGACTTACAGCTCAGAGTTCACCAGGTTACCCTCTATTCTCCTTTCTATACTGTGGCCTAAAAATACCCTCAAGATAGTAAACTGGGGCAATCTCAGGTTCAGGGCTCATAGCATTTGTTTTCGGTCTCTCAAGATCACTATCCTTCACTGCCTGGCATCTAGTGTCTTGAAAACCATTGTTTTGTATATTTTGCTACCTTTTTAAAAAAAATATTTTAGGTGAGAGGGTAGATCTGGTCCTTGTTACTTGCTTTTGACTAGAAGCAAGAGTCTCAGCAATCTGATTTTAACAGCCCTCCAAAGAATTCTGGTGGATGTTAAAATTTGATAACCAGATAGATATAGGAATTGACCGTTAGGTGATTATTTCACTAAGACTCTCAACCATCATAAACCACAAAGTCAGGATTACGTGAGTCAGTAAATCTAATATTTGGAGGAAAAAAAATTTTCAAGGAAATTCACTCATTTCTGTGCTTTGTAGCATGAAAGATACGTCAGTAACTGTGAGATATTTGAAATATTTATATAGTCAGGAGAGACAGAGACTTGGGCAAGAAGAGGAAGGTTTTGTGAAATAACGTATTTCTTAATGTTGCTATGGTACATAGTTGTCAGACATATAGTTTTAAGCTAACTGTGAAATTTTTATATGTTAAATAGTAAATACAAATTTAAGTAGAATTCGTGGCCTCAGGCTATGTACCTACTATAAAATCACTCTGCTTAAAGCATACAGAAAACCAGAGTACCAGTTCTTCTGGAAGTCAGGAATGTGACTACTGTAAATACTTTGAAGGAAACTAATCAAGTAGTTCATTCCTTATTTTTAAAGTTTCCTGTAAGAAACTTTTAAGATATGTATAAAATTTATGCCACCATTATGAAACAGATAAAGCATAAGTATTTTAAATTGGGGAAGTAGGTAAGTGTTGACTTTAATAAGCTTTACCAAAATTGTTAAAAAACAAACAAAACTCTGACTCCTAGGAAAGACGAGGGCATAGATCCAGAAATACAAGCCTTCCCACAAAAACAATAGAATCAATAAAACTTTTTTAAAAAAAAGACTGAATAAAAGGCACTGAAATTAAGGAAAGTTCTTAACTACATGGCAGAAGCTTTGAGATGCTGAGAGGTAACAGGTTTGGCCAAACTATCCAAAGACTCTGGGAGTTCACATGCCACTCCCCTTTGGAAGAGAAAGTGGGTGGGCAAGATTCTTTGTAGAAGTACAGATACTCGATACTCTTCCACTGGTGCAGATAAATAACAGTGTTCAGAGAATGTGAGCTTTAAGCAAGATCAGTGATGAATTACAGTCAGAAATGATATCAAAATGGAGTTTACATAGGTTGGGAGGAAATGAGGTAAAAAGAAAATTATACTATTGTACTACTAACAAGTGGACTAGAAACAGAGCTGAGTCATTCTTGCAGAGAACAAAGTGAATGACATGGATTAAACTGTTGAATATCGGGAGGGGCACCTGGGTGGCTCGGTTGAGCGTCCAACTTCTGCTTGGGTCATGATCTTGTGGTTGGTGGGTTCAAGCCCCACATTGGGCTCACTGCTGTCAGTGCGGAGGCCACTTCAGATCCTAGCTCCCACCCCCCCCCCCCCCCCCGCCGCTTCTCCCCTGCTCATTCTGTCTCTCTCAAAAATAAATAGAACATTAAAAAAAAGAATAATGGGATAACGTATATTAAGCATGATGTTTGGCATATAGTAAGTGCTCAGTACGTCTATTGTTGCTATTAAATATATTGGCACTATTTATATAATATATAGTCTCAAGTGCTTTGAAAATTTCAAAGGATATGGTTTCTTTAAGAAGCTTGCATTTTTTTAATGTTTATTTTTGAGAGAGAGAGCATGTGCAAGCAAGTGGGGGAGTGGCAGAGAGAGGGGGACAGAGGATCCGAAGCAGGCTCTGTGCTGACAGCAGTGAGCCCAATGGGGGGCTTGAACTCATGAACTGTGAGATCATGAACTGTGAGATCATGACCTGAGCCAAAGTCGGACACTCAACCAACTGAGCCACCCATGTGCCCCAAGAAACTGGCATTCTAATGGAATATAAACAACAATCAGCAAAAGTAATTACATTATTAAACCTAAAGAACTGGAATGAATATATATATATGTACACATATGTATACATATGTATACACACACATAAATCAGGGCACCTGGCTGACTCAGTCGATAGAATGTGTGACTCTTGATCTCAGGGTGGTGAGTTCAAGCTCCAAGTTGGGTATAAAGATTATTTTGAAAAATAAAATCTTAAAAAAATCAGAGATAAGGAAAAGATATATAATGTAGTATGTTGTTTTTTAATACACACTTTAGAGTTGGGGCAACCTCATAACACCTTCCTCATAGTTGTTAAATTAAATGAAGTATAGGATTTGCTACATGGTAAATGATCAATAAACAATAGCAGTTTCTCCCTTTGGGGCTCAATTTTCTCATTTTCAAAAAGAAGGCAGTGAGAATAGTGGTTAAGAATGTTGTGGGGCACCGTTGAGCGTCTGACATCGGCTCAGGTCATTATCTCACAGTTGGTGGGTTTGAGCCCTGCATCAGGCTCTGTGCTGACAGCTCGGAGCCTGGAGCCTGCTTCATATTCTGTGTCTCTCCCTCTTTCTCTCTGTTCCTCCGGCACTTGTTCTCTCTCTCTCTAAATAAACATTTTTTTTTAAAAAAAGAGAGAGAGTGTTGACATCAGGGGCTTCTGGGTGGCCTAGTCTGACTCTTGGTTTCAGCTCAGGTCATGATCCCAGGGTCATAAGATCAAGTCCCAAGTTGGGCTCTGCACTGAGTGTGGAGCCTGCTTAAGATTCTCTCGGTCTCCCTCTGCCCCCTCTCCCCTGGTCGTGCACTCATTCCAGGAAAGGAAAGGAAAGGAAAGGAGAGGAGAGGAGAGGAGAGGAGAGGAGGGGAGGGGAGGGGAGGGGAGGGGAGGGGAGGGGAGGGGAGGGGAGGAAGAAAAAAGGGTATTGACATCAGAAGAAATGGGTTCTTATCTGCAATTCTAAAAAAAAAAATTTTTATGTTTATTTTTGGGAGAGAGAGTGTGAGAGGGGAAGGGGCAGAGAGAGAGGGAGACAAGGAATCTGAAGTAGGCTCCAGGCTCCAAGCTGTCAGCACAGGGACGAACGTGGGGCTCAAACACAAACTGGGAGATCATGACCTGAACCGAAGTCGGACGCCTAACTGACTGAGCCACCCAGGTGCCCCTCTTATATGTAATTCTACTGCTTATTAGCTGTGAGGCCTTTGGCACGTTACTTAACCTCTCTGATCCTGATTATCCTTATCTTTACAATAGAGACAATTCAGTAGGCCATTGACATCCTGTTGTGTTACCTGTATTAGCTACTTGATGTATAGCATATTTTAAATGGAAATCTGAAAATTCTACTCTGACATCTTCATTTGTTTTTTGGGTTTTTTTTGTTTTGTTTTGTTTTAGATTTTAGATGCTAGAGATGGACATCAGAATTCTTTCCATCTGTTTTGTTTAATTAAACCAAAAACATGGATTAAGAAGTGGGGCACCTGGGTGGCTCAGTCGGTTAAGTGTCTGACTTTGGCTCAGGTCATGATCTCCTGGTTCACGAGTTTGAGCCCCACGTTGTACATCTCAGAGCCTGGAACCGGCTTCAAATTCTGTGTCTTCCTCTCTGCCCCTCCCCAGCTGCACTTTGTCTATCTTTCTCTCAAAAATAAATAAACATTAAAAAATGTAAAAAAAAAAAAAAAAAGATTTGGAAGAAGGTATGAGGAAGGGAACCCATTTTCATTTGTCTTGAGAAATTCAGAGAGTCAACTTGGGAGGAGCCTTAGAATCAGGTGAACATTGTTTTACGGAATTCTATATAAAATGCAAAACAGACATAAGTCTACTTAATCTAACAAGCTTCCAAAATGCAATTTTAAGTTACTCAACTGCTAAGCAACTCATTACATGTATTTCCAGTGCAAAGTAAGGTTCTTTTCAAGGGAGATATAGTCTTTAATTCTGCTTAAGTTAAATTCTAGGAAAATGTGTGGATCTCTCAGGTAATTATATAGACTTTCAGTTATTACAAATTAAATATTTTTGCTTCACACCAGAAATTAATAAACATTTCTGTTAAATTGCTTAAAGAGTTTAAAAGTCTAAGTGCAAAAACCAATTGCTTTCTCTTTGCATTTCTCTGGTGCTCTTTAAATATTGTGTATTTAATTACATTTAATTTCACCTTACTTAACATTGTTATTTCTGGAATTATCTGGAAAATTTTAAAAAGGGCAGAATAAATCCATTGTAGTCTATAAAATGGCTTTACCTTATTATCCACTAAAGTTTTTGCTTTTGACTGCTCAGGGTCATTATGAGAAATGACAGCTTCTGAAGGGTAGTTCTACCAAATGGAGCTTTCCTCAGCAGACCTTAAAGAATACAAAATATCTTACTCTTTTTCAAACTCTGCAGATTTGTCTTATTCAACCCCACCCGGCAGAATGTACTGTTTAAAATAAGCATCTACAGAACCTCCTAGGATAGCACTGTTAGAAAAAGCAAAATTGGGGTATCTGGACTAGTGATCAGCAAGAGAAAGAAACAGAGGGTGATTTAAATTTTTTTTTATTCTTAAAAATTTTGTTTGTTTAAATTTAAGACAGAAACAGAGCATGAGTGGGAGAGGGGCAGAGAGAGAGGGAGACACAGAATCTGAAGCAGGCTCCAGGCTCTGAGCTGTCAGCACAGAGCCCGACGCAGGGCTCGAACCCAGAGAAGCGAGAGATCATGACCTGAGCCAAAGTCGGATGCTTAACCGACAGGCACCCCTAAATATTTCTTTTTTTAAAAAATTGATATTTCCAGTTTCCTCCATTACAAACAATGATGTAATAAACATTCTTTGAAGACAATAAATTTGTGGGAAATTTTCATTACCATAAATTCCTTGAAGATCCATGAGTATGCATGTTTTATAATCTTCTAGATCAATTAAATAAGTTATTTTATGTACCTACAATGGAATGTAGCTATTAAAAAGAATGAGTTAAGTCTATAATTACTGTTTTTTTCTTTTTCTTTTGTCGTTTTTTCTTTCTTTCAGAGAGGGATTGTGAGCTGGGGACAGGGGCAGGGGAGAGAGAGAGAATCTTAAGCAGGCTCCATGCTCAGCACAGAGCCTGACATGTGGTTTGATCCCACAACTCTGGGATCACGACCTGAGCCAAAATGAAGAGTCAGATGCTCAACTGACCACCCAGGCACCCCAAGTACTGATATTTTTAAATGCCCATAGTATTTTGTTAAATAAAAAAGGGGTTGCTTAGCAGTATAAAATCCCATTAACATTTATGTAGACATGTTAGTATTTCATGGAGGAAAATGTGGAAGAACTTATGTCAAACAGTGGTTGACTCATTAATCAAATTCAAAGATTACTTTTTAAATTACAAAAGCAATGCATGGATAAATACTTCTTGTAAAAATAAATTAATACAGATATACAAACACTTGTACTCAAGTGTTCAAACAGTCTTATTCCTTAAATCTCAATACTTTAAACGACCCAAAGCCTTATCACTTGGTGAACGGATAAAGAAATTGTATATCCACAGTGGAATACCACTCAGCAGTGAAAAAGAACAAACTATTGATACACACTATAACATAGATCAATCTCAAAATCATTATGCTAGGAGAAAAAAGCCATACACAAAAGACTACATACATACTGTATGGTTTCATTTATATGAAATTTGGGGAAGGACCAGTGTTTGGCCAAGGGCTGAAGCTAAGGGAAGAGGATGAGTATAAAAGAGTATGAGGGAAATTTTGGGGGTATTAAAAATGATTGATATGATAATGGTATTGGCTCTGCTACTGTATACATGTTTATATTCATACAATTGTACAGTTAAAATTGGTGAATTTTATTGCATGTACAAATTATATTTCAATAAAGCAAAAATGTTAAAGTACAGACTAAGCTCTCTTTTGACTACTATACCAAAACCAGGTTCCCTCACTTCTGGGAACGATCCCCTCCTCTCTCCAAACAGGATAAACAGGTAACCTCTATCACCACAACAGATTCCACTTCAAAATTCTTATTCTGCATTTACACACACACACACACACACACACACACACACACACACAGGGGAAATCCACACTTTTATATTTTTTCACACTGCTTAGTCATCATTTGGTATTTTCCACTAGCTGTGTCTTGGAGACCTTTTCATTAGAATATATAATTCTGTATTATTCTAACTTCTGATAGTATTACATAGTATGGCTATAACAGTGTATTCAGCCATCCCTCTATCACTCAACCATATTTGAGTGTCATGGTGTGCCAACTCCGGGGAATACAATGATATATAAAAACGGACTAGAGTCCTGCCTTCTCAGCGCTTTCAGACAAGGGTGGAGGAAAGGGAGGAAGTTTGTCAATAATATTAAGTGTGAAATCGTAACAACGAAGAGAGGCTATGATTCTTTGAGCCTGAGTAATTCATCTGGTGAGACCAATAAAATATTTTCCAAGGGAGTTAAACAGATCTGAAGGGTTGGTGATGGGGACTTAACTAAGATAACAGAGGTGTAGGTAGGAGGAGCTACTAATCCTAAACTGCATAACGGTGTAGAGGAAATAATGGTGATGTGGCGAAGATTATGGGGAACGTGCTTTAAAAAAAATTTTTATAGGATATATACCTTATTTGGTAATCTGGAAAACAGTAATGTTATAAATATTATTTTTTTTAATGTTTATTTTTGAGAGACAGAAAGAGAGGTGGGGAGGGGCAGAGAGAGAGGGAGACACAGAATCTGAAGCAGGCTCCAGGCTCTGAGCCGTCAGCACAGCTCCAACCCACAGACCGGGAGAGAGATCGTGACCCGAGACAAGTCGGAAGTAAGTCGAGGCTTAACCGACTGAGCCACCTAGGTGCCCCAAGATCATAAATATTTTTCGAAGTGAGAAGGCTTTCCACTTTCTCAAAATAAGAAATAAGCTTTCCAGGGTTCAGAGAGAGAAAAGGTACACGAAAAACAATCCTTCCTCGTTGGCTTCTCTTTAAAAAGCTGCACTAGTCGATGAAAATGTCTCAGAGCGATCTCATCTTGACATAAGATTAGGGGATGTTCATTACGACCTGGAGCGGAAAGGTCAATGCGTCTAGGCCACAGCCTCTATCTCTGCACGACAGCTTTTAACCACTTATCTCCTGGGAAAGCAGGGCCCGTCTTCACTTCTCCACTAGGGGAAGTGCCTAGTGCTGCGCATGAAACGTGTACTTTCGTGGACGGGGGAGTCCCCAGCGCGCATTCAGTTTAAGAGTAGGTCGCTCAAAGGCAGGAAGAACAGGTTCACTTCCTAACCCACAATGCACAGAGCGCCTTTCCGGAAGTAAGGACAACAGCCTCCCGAAAGTATTTATCCGGGCGGAAGCGTCTCGCCTAGACTCTGATTGGAAGTGACCAGCCAGGGCATTGTGGGACTTTGTCCGTCTCCCAGTACGCATGTGCTAACTGGCGTCGCCCCGATTGTCCACGTCCGGGAGGAGACAACTGCCAGAGAATCGCGTCCCCGAAGTTGGCCAATCCCTTTCGTGCGCAGGCGCAGTGGTTCAGGCAGCACCGGAAGCGCAGGGGGTTGGGGCGGCGGTGACGCGATTCTGTCCGCGTTGGAGGGGCCGGGCCGCCGCCGGAGTAGCCGCGGCTACCGCGTGACGTGGCATAGCAAAAGCCTAAAACGCCAGAGCCGGAGCTGCCGCGCCAGTCGTCGAGCAGGTCCTCGCCCCGTTAATTCTTGCTCTGGAGCTTCGTCCGACACGCCGGCCAGTGAGCCGTGTCTGTCGTCTTCTTTCTCCTTCAGCCCGTCTTCCTTCGCTCAGTTTGTCGGGAGAGTGAAAAGAGAAGGCCCGGGGACGCCCCAAAACCCCTTTTGCTCCTGCCCATCGCAAGTGCCACTACTGCCATGGGCCTCACCATCTCCTCCCTTTTCTCCCGCCTCTTCGGCAAGAAGCAGATGCGCATTTTGATGGGTGAGTGAGGGGCCGAGAACCGAGGGCAGGCCCCAGTAGGGATCGGGTAAGGCCGGGTGTGGGTGCTAGGGGCCGCCTTGGGGCCTGTTTGCCCCTCCGCCCGCGGTGGTGGGGGAGGGGCGGCGGGCTCGGGGTCAGGAGGAATTCTTAACGGGGAACAATGGGGCGAAAGGTGGGCGGTCGCCCCAGATCTGTGTAAAAGGACTGGACAGGGCCGCGGGGCAAGGTTTCTTCCTTGTGGCTGTGGTTTTCTCTACTTGATCTTACTGAAAGCTACACAAGATCGGGCGCAGATGTGGGGGAAGCGAACTCCCATCTCGCTAAGCCCGGAAGACACTGGCGAGGCCCATTCTGAGAGTGCGGTCTGGCTCGTCTCTTCTCCGGTGTGGGCAGCGGTCCGAAGTGAGGCAGAACAACTCTAGCCTTCCTCCTCCCCCTTTCTGCACCGTGTACACACTCTGCACACTCCAGTGGTATGTGAGCGAGCCGTCGCCAGGAGCCCGGAGCCGGCCGGGCCAGGAAGTGACCAGGCCCAGAGCGGTGGTCAGGGAGCACCCAAGGTTTCAGAAGAGTCCGGAGTCCTCAGCGCTCCCTTCGCCAAACTTCGCGCTGGATTCCATTTCGTATTTATTTCTTTTCCTTATTAATGTCCCCTTATCTTTTGGCCATTCTCAAAAACTAAATATATTTGGTTTATGCTCTTTGGTTTTCAATTGATTTTTATCTAGCTGACTAAAGTTTAATGAAAAAAAACTTTTAAAGCTATTTTTTTTTTTAAGCCGGTAACAAATTTCCAGTAACTGAACATCCTGACACTCAACTTTAGAGTAGCCTTGTTAAATGACAGTTACAAAGCGGGGTTTGTTTTTTTTTTTAATTGTTTGGGAAATAGGCTTTTAAAACACTGCTTTTCGGTGCCAGCTTTTCTGTTTTTAGTTATTCCAGCTGAGGGAGAAGAGGCTTGCATGTCACTTGGGTGATAGGAGCTACCCCTCCCCCATATTACTGTGAGTAGCCTCTACATCACAGCTAAGCTGTGTGGGCCTGAGTAATGCCACAAGGAGCCCTCTAACTTTAAACGTTGAAACTTGTCGGTTCGTTAGATTTTCCACAGTGGGGAGGAAGTTTTATTTTCTAGTTCTACTACCATTGAAAGTTTTCCAAAGCAAGAATCAGTAATTGGAGGGGTATGAAGGTTAAGGACATACACATTTAGTTCTTTTTTCACTTAACTGTTTGTTATTCCAGCTTCTTCACAGTTCGTGGAACAATTGTTAATAATTCATTCAGAAAGGTGTCCAAATGTTTTCTCTTTAAAAGTTTTTTAGATTTCATTTTTAGAGACAATTTTTTAAAGGAGGACAAGCATATTAAGTTTTTAAGGTGGCTGAAAATTGACAGTCTGAAAAGGATCTGAAGTCATTGGGAAGGACTTTGGACTGTGATAAATGAATTTCCAGGCTGTTCCTTAAAGAAATTAGTACCTAGTTGTGTTCCTGGAAATGTACTGAGTTGGTCCTTTTACTTAAGATACATTCTAAACTAATTGCTGTTTCACATTCTAAGTTTTCTGTGATGGCTAAAAGTTTCAGAGGGAGAAGAAAGGTAGAATTATGCTCTAAGAACTTTCCTAAACTTACTATATTAGAGGAGCATTTCTCCCCCTACCCCTAAAAAATAATGACTGAAAGAAAATGAAAAAGTATTTAACTTTGCAAGGGATCGAAGTCATGATTTGGAATGAACTCATTTTATGTTAAATGTTTTATTGCTCAGGTTTCCTATACTTGTTTTGCAGTTTAGTTTTGGGATAATCAGATTTCCTTGATTAAAAACACTTCAGTCACAAGGTCAACTTTTGTAGTAACTCATCAGATGAAGCATAACCTTAGAAGGATATGTGCGTGGGTAGGGAAAGAGGTGATTTGGAAGTTTGATAAATGATTTTTTTTTTTTTTGGTCTAGCTTTATGAGTGTCTGCATAAATAATCACTCTTAAGGTGAATAGGGCAGGCCCCATTCAAGTTTAAGAATTAGGAGTTAATTGGGTTCTTTTGTTGTTTATTTTCATATTAATGTTCTCTGGCAGGTATGTGGGCTTTGTTTTCCTTTATAAGGTTCACATGAAATTCATACCTTCTTGAGTAAGTGACTTTCAGACTTTATCATTTTAAAGTGTTATTGAAAGATGGTAGTAGTTAGCTCATGAGTCTGGTTTGCCAAATTACTGTTAAGTTTAAAATTTTATTCCTACACGTGTTCTCCCAGAAAGTTCAAGTAATTTTAAAAGATGTTTGAAGTTACAGCTTGTAGTTAAGTAATTAAAAACCAATACAGTGTTTCAAATGTATAGATTGACAGAAATTGTATAGTTTTTTTTTTGTTTGTTTGGGGAAATCACTCATGTGAATTATATTATTGAGCTTAAATTCAAAGATGACCAATTTCCATCTTAGATTTCTCATGTAGCCCTGCATTATCTTATTTTTAGACTGATCTCCAGTGTCTTGATCTGTGGTAAGATGTACTTTTGTAGATGACTCCCCCAAGTTTTGTTTACATGGAAAACACTAATGTAGGTTCTATAGAGGAATTATTAATCTTGCACTCTTTGAACTTGAAAGTTTCTTGCTATTGAAAAGCTGGAAAAAATGTTGCTTTCTAAAAGATTGCTAAGTACGGTATAATTTTGTATTGCCTTATATGTGACTGTGACTGTTTTTTTGGGGGGTGGCACGAGAGGTTCCTCTATTTGCCAATTTGAAAAATGTTACTAATATTTTAAATGAGGCTTCAAGCTGAGGAGTGGCATTTCATGCTTTTTCCCTAGCATATTTTGTAAATACACTTATTGTGTGATTTTTAATGTCCTCATTCTAGAAATAACATGTCCTGGGGCACCTGGGTTGCTCATTTGGTTGAGCATCCGACTTTGGCTCAGGTCATATCTCACAGCTCATGAGTTTGAGGCCCACGTCGGGCTCTGCTGGCAGCTCAGATCCTGCTTTGGATTCTGTGTCTCCCTTTCTCTCTGCCCCTCCCCTGCTCACGTTCTGTCTTTCTGTCTCTCTGTCTCTCTCTCTCAAAAATAAACGTTAAAAAATAAATAAATAAAAACAACATGTCCTTTTTGTTAAATTTTAAAAATATGAGAAAAGAATAAAGTGATAACTATAATTCCACCATTTCACTGTTGTTAACATTTATTATATTTACTTTCAGGCTTTTGAGAGGATATTTGTGTTCTCTCTTTTTGACTTAGCATATTAGCATTTTCTCAGGTCATTGGTTGAACACATAATTATCAGGCTTAAAAAAAAAGCCCTTTTGATTAGTTATGTGATTTAAGGAAACAGTAGAAAAGGCAAAAGTCTTTAGTTTGATGCCACTAGAAGCTGATACAACAATTTTTAGATGCACCTTCTGGCATTATTGCAAATGGCTTTCAGACTGATAATTTGCTGCTAATTAACACATTGATCAAAGTGCAGATACTTCTGATGTATTGGGTAGAAGTAAAACTTAAGCTTATAATAATTTTTCTTTTCACCTGGCAGCCTCGCTTTCAGGTTTGATGGTCAGACTTCTGAGGAATTAGATAAAATACCTTTTAAGATACAGTGTGTCCATCAGAGAAAACTAAAGGCAGGGTGGCAGTATATAAATATCTTTTGAGAGCTTTGGCATATACTTCGGGTTTTTTTTTTGTTTTTCTTTTAATTAAAAAGTTGAGATGCAATTCATGTAACATAAAATTTATCCCTTTAAAGTATACAATTCATAGGTTTTACTGTATTCACAAACTTGTGTCACCACCACCAGTTTTAATTTTGGAACATTTTAATCAGCCTAGAAAGACACTCTATACCTGTTAGCAGTTACTGTTCCCCTTCTTCCCCAGTTCTTTCTGCGACCAGTCATGTACTTTTAGTTTCTATGGATTTGTGTGTCCATGATAGTTAACATAATGTTACCATACAATATATGTCCTTTAGTATCTAGCTTCTTTCACTTAGCTTAATGTTTTCAAAGCTCATAGCATGTTTCAGTACTTCATTCCTTTTTATGGCTGAAGAGTAATTCCATAATATGAACATACCACATTTTGTTTATCCATTCATCATTTGACGGAAGTTTGATCGTTTCCACGTTTTGGCTCTTATGAGTAATGCTGCTGTGAACGTTTGAAAACAAGTTTTTGTATGGGCATATGATTTTAATTGTCTTGGGTTCTGTGTTAACTATATTTAACATTTTGAGGAGCTGACAAAACTTTTCCAAATCAGCTATACCATTTACATTCCCATCAGCTTTGTATGAGAGATCTAATTTCTCTATAAGACCTGTGGTATTGCATACCTGTTCTACTCCTGTGATTCTGGGGACATTTCTGAACCTTAGATGCTGTGTGTGAAAAATGGAGGATAGTTGTGAGATTTATATTATAAAAATGTATGGAATCCACCCAGTGTTGTGCTCAAAACACAGTAAGCACTCAATTTAAATTATTTTTAAATAATTGTGAAGTTGTATTTCAAGCTTTCGTGTAGAAACTTTACAAGATAAAAGAAAACATGAAGAAGAAATAATCCTATGTGAAATTTTACCCATCTGAAAATACACTTTTTTCATCTAAGTCTCTTTTTTGCATTTTTTTCCTTAAGTAAAGATCATTGGGATCTAGCATCTTTAACTTAGAATATTTTTTGCTGCTACATTTTAGTAGACATACTTTTTAACGATTGGTAAAGATTTTGGGGGTAGTTTTGCTGCTGTTAATACTTTGGTCAAAGTGCAGGTTCAGTTAAGGAGAACAAGTAATTCCAGTATATCTTTCAATACAGTGACTTGTTTATGGGGGTGGAAGGGAGGGAGGACATTACTGGAATGTACAGATTAGAGTCTTATCTTGGCTAGTTGAGAATTGGTTATAGTTTCATTTTGTGGAGAAATCTCATTGCCAAATATTGCCACATTAAGGAAATACATAAGAAATGACTAAAGTAGTGCAAAATTGTTAGATCAACACATTTTTGAGTAAAGAACTATACAGTGAGTTTTAAGTGGTGGTACACATTAATTTATGCATCTTTAATCTCGCAGTAGAAATTTCTTTTTAAAAACTTCTGCTTTGCGTTTATTACAACACTATTATTTTGGGTGCAACTCAAAAGAAACTCTTGTGATTTAAAAATCTTGTATGTGGCTGTGAGCCATTTAACTGTTGTCTACAGTTTTTAAAGTTTTACTTATTTTGAGAGAGAGAGAGCATGGTGCAAGTTGGGGAAGGGCGGCGGGGAGCGGGGGAGAGAGAGAGAGAAAGAGAGAGAGAGAAAGAAAGAAAGAAAGAAAGAAAGAAAGAAAGAAAGAAAGAAAGAAAGAAATCAATCCCAAGCAGTCTCCCTACTGTCAGGACAAAGCATGATTTGGGGCTCGATCCCATGAACCTTGATATTGTGACCTGAGATGAAACCAAGAGCTGGCCACTTAGCTGCCTGAGCCACTGAGGCACCCCACAATTTTTATTTTAAAAATAACTTGCTGAAAAAGCCTTATAGTTGCATTATTTTGTAAATACTCCTTCCCTTATTTTTTTTTATTAAAAATAATCATAAAAAATATATTCAAGTCTCTTAAAGCAGTCATCTTCCTGATAGATTCATTAGGAAATGTAACCAGTCCAACATATTAATAAAGGAAATCTGCTATTTGGGATTTTTTTTTTAAATGAAAGTAACACATGTTTATTGTGTAAAATTCTAACTGTAGAAGTAGAAGAATATTAGTTATGTACATGAGTGGGTGTAACGCTTTCATTTAAAAAAATTGGGTTACCTCTGCTTTTCTAGAACTTAAAATAGTTATATAATCATAATTTGTCTTGGGTTTCTTCCATTCACTGTTAGTATTTTTGTATTTAAATTGTTTCAGTGATGGTGTGAGGTTCAGTTTGACTGAGTTTGATTGGCATGTGCCATAGTTCTCAAACCTAGCTCATGTTCGTTTGTTCTTTCTTTTAAATAAATCTATTTTTAAATATTATTATTATTATTATTATTATTATTATTATTATTATTATTTTACGTTGGGCATGAAGCCCAACTTGGGACTTGAACTCATAACCCTGAGATCAAGACCTGAGCTGAGATCAAGAGTCTGATGCTTAATCAACTGAGCCACTCAGGTGCCCCTCGTGTTTTTTCTGATCAGTATCTCAGTTTCACTTCTTCTGACTTGGGTTTAATCATATTGTGACTTAGTTACTTCAGGGTGCATTTTACTTTATTTTAAAATTTGATCAAGGGGTGTCTGGGTGGCTCAGTTGGGTAAGTGTCTGACTTAAGGCTCAGGTCATGATCTAACAGCTCGTGAGTTTGATGCGAGCCCCGCCATCAAGCTCAGAGCCTGGACCCTGCTTTGGATTCTGTGTGTCCCTCTCTCTCTGCCCCTCCCCCACTTGTGCTGTGTATGCATGTGTGTGTGTCTCTCTCTGTTAAAAATAAACATTTAAAAACTTTTTTTTTTTTATCAAAATCACCTGAGAAGGACTCTTCCAAGAGACCGCTTTTTTGAACAAGGAACCAATCATCTTGTTCTACTCTTCATTTTCTGTATTTTTACTGAAGCTGTCATATTTGAGGCAGTTTCTTTTGTTTCTTTGTGTATATTTTAGAATTAGGTTTCCTGATTTTTTTTTGATACTGTCCCATACTCAAAAAACAAAACACCTCCTGGTGCCAGTGGTTTTTCTTATGCCTGTGAGTGAGGGCTTGGCTGCTCACTCTGACTAGTAAGTGTCATAGTATTTTGGAAAGAATAAACCTGAATATCTCAGTATGAAGAAGTAGGGAACACCGTTTGATTAGAGGACACAAGATATGAAGATATAAATTGCTTGAGTGTCCAGAGAGATCTTAAAGCTACCTTTGTAGGGTACAGAGCAGAAACGGTTGTTACGGGGCACCTGGGTGGCTCAGTTGGTTGAGCGTCCAACTTTGGCTCACGTTATGTTCTTGCTCTGCTCATGCTCTGTCTCTCTGTCTCTCAAAAGTGAATAAACGTTAAAAAAAATTTTTTTTTTTAAAAAGAAACGGTTGTTACATGGGTACAGGAGGTCTGAAATTGCCTGTGGCCTTTAGGTCTGTTTTAGGTAAGTGGGGTGATTTCTTTGTTTTTTCAACTTAATAGCATTTGTTACATGTGCCAAGTCATGCTTTGATTTAAATATTTAAAAAGCATCCTTGCTTAAATTAATACTCAGTTGAACTCATTTCAAAATCTGGGATAGTGTAAATCTAGGTGGGCAAATGTGATGTCCTTGGAACAGTGATAAATTCGATGAAGCTATTAGATATTGGCCTTTCATTTGGAAGGGTTTAGCAAACAATGTAGAATATGCAGGTTTTGAGAGATTCATACTTAGAATGAACATTTAATTTGCTCATTACTATCAATGTAATAAAGAAATATACCATCTTGTTCCAGTATGGATTTTTTTTTCTTCAGAAATAAGCACATTCTTCCCTACTTGTATCTGCCTCAAAGGAGTCATTTAAAGAATTTAGACATTAGTTACATTGGAGGTGAATATGATAGGGCTATTTGGTTGCCCAAATTAACCAATCTTGTGTTCTCATTTCTGTGCATTTGATGTAGGAATTGATATAAATTGGGGTAAAATTGGCCCCATCTTCCTTTGGAGACTAGGGCATGGTTACATATTTTTTTAAAGATAATTTTTATTCACTTTTTAATTTTTTAATATTTTTTAATGTTTTTTAATGTTTATTCATTTTTTTAAGAGACAGAGAGCATGAGTGGGGGAGGGGCAGAGAGAGAGAGAAGGAGACACAGAATCCAAAGCAGGCTCCAGGCTCTCAGCTGTCAGCACAGAGCCTGATGTGGGGCTTGAACCCACGAACAGTGAGATCGTGACCTGAGCTGAGGTTGGATGCTTAACTGATTGAACTGCTCACGCATCCCCATTTTTTGAATTTTTTAATTAAAAAAAAATTTTTTTTTAATTTTTTTTAACGTTTATTTATTTTTGAGACAGAGAGAGACAGAGCATGAATGGGGGAGGGTCAGAGAGAGAGGGAGACACAGAATCTGAAACAGGCTCCAGGCTCTGAGCAGTCAGCACAGAGCCTGATGCGGGGCTTGAACTCACGGACCGCGAGATCATGACCTGAGCCGAAGTCGGACGCTTAACCAACTGTAACCAACTGAGCCACCCAGGCGCCCCCCAAAAAAATTTTTTTTAGGGTGAGCATGCAAATGAGGGAACAGGGCAGAGGGGGAGAGAGAGTCCAAGTAGGACTCAATCCCCACCACCCTGGTATCATGATCTGAGCCGATATCAAGAGTTGGATGTTTAACAGACTAAGCCACCCAGGCGCTCCTTTATTCACTTGTTTTTGTGTGTTTTCTGATTCAGTTTGTGACTTGTGTTTTTAAAAATGAGAGTAGTTCATAGAATTAGTAAGAACTTGAATTGGAAAAAATCTTAGATTAAATGATTCAGTCTCTCCTTGTTTTATACTTAATTTCTCTGGTCTCAGTTTTCTAGAGTGACTTGTTTATAAAGGCAGTTAACTAGTTTGTGGCAAAGCAAATCTAGAGACTAGAGCCTGAGTCAGCCTGATACTCTTTTCTTTTCACTACTACATGTTGTCTCTCTAGGTCTAGAAAGAAAAACGGAAAGGCTTTGTGTAGCAAATGTTGCTCTTGGGGATCAGAAATGAAGTAACTTCATTTCTAACTCATTTGTGCCTTGTCCAGTTGACTTTTGCTTTCAAACTATGAGTTTATTGTAGAATTAATTCTTAGTATGTGCTTTTAGTCTAGATTTAAAATCTATAATGTCTTTTTCTAGTTGGATTGGATGCTGCTGGCAAGACGACCATTCTGTATAAACTGAAGTTAGGGGAGATAGTCACCACCATTCCTACCATTGGTAAGAAAGTTTACAGATGAGTTTAATTTATATCATAGTAGTATGTTATAAAGTGAAGTAGAATATGGTTTAATTTTGAAACAGTTTTTTAAGGTTTATTTTTTAGAGCAGCTTTATGTTTGCAGAAAAATTGAGAGGAGGGTACAGAGATTACCCATATACTCCCTACCCTCATGTATATATAGCTTCTCCCTTTATCAACATCACTCATTTGAGTGGTACATTTGTTATAATTGATGAACCTCATTGACACATTATAATCATCTAAAGTCCATGGTCTACCTTACGGTTAACTTTTGGTTTTGTGCATTCTGTGGGTTTGGATAAATGTCCTGTGGCATATATCTATCATTATAACTGGCTTAGATTCTTTTTAAGTTTGTTAATTATCTAGTAGGACTTTAAAAAAGCAATTCTGAGGCAATTCACAATAAAGGGGTCTATTTTCTTTATGACATTTTGCACCACTGTCTTTTTTTTCTTTGTAGGTTTTAATGTGGAAACAGTAGAATATAAGAACATTTGTTTCACAGTATGGGATGTTGGTGGTCAAGATAAAATTAGGCCTCTCTGGAGGCATTACTTCCAAAATACCCAGGTAAGGAATGCTGTACAGTTTGTATAACTTTTCTTTATATGTTTCATGCTTTAAAGTTTCTGTTACTGTCTACTATTTGACTGGGTGTTGGTGTTTACTCTGTGAGTTGGGATTCTTACCATTGCTTACGTATTCTTCAGTGAACTCTCTCACTCATGCCTTTGAAGGCTAAATTACCCAACGTGGAAGATTTACATAGCCATCATAACAATATTTTGGAAGATTAGTTGTTGGGGGGGGATGATTTTCAAGATTAAATTAGATGTCTCATCAGTAGTTCTGTTGGTTTTGTTCTTAGTCTAGAAAGTAAGGTCTGTATAACTTATCATTATGATTTTTAATGAATAAAGGGTAATTAATATTCCTTAATTTAGCCCCTTTAAGTGTTTATTAAAATACAGTAAGAAAAAAAATTAATGTAGATCTACCTTGTTGGTTTATAAGATATTTTTATATTTTCACGTAGTATATATAATGGTGGCATGGGAGAGACCTTAGTAATCCTGTAGAGTAGGAGTTCTCAAATTTGGCTACACATTAGAATTCACCTGGGGAGCTTTAAAAAAAATCCCAAAGTGCTGATTGTTAACTTGACTTGAAATTTCTGTAGATATAAACTATGTATCAGTAGTGCTTCTCAGACTTTGATGTGCATATGAATCACCTGGGTATTTACAGATCAGTTTAGTAGGGCCTGGCTAAGGCCTGATATTCTTTTTTTTTTTTTTTTTTTTAATATTCATTTATTTTGAGAGAGAGAGCACGAGGAGGGAAGGGGCAGAGAGAGGTCGAGAGAATAAATCCCAAGCAGGCTCCATGCTGCCATCACAGAGCCTGATGCAAGGCTTGAACCCATGAATCATGAGATCATGACCTGAGCTGAAACCAAGAGTCAGATGCTTAACTGAGCCACCCAGGTGCCCCAAAGCCTGAGATTCTGCATTTCTAGCAGGTTCTCCAGTGGTAGTACTGATGCTGTTGGTTTAGGACCTTACTTTGAAGAGCAAGGCTCTGTTACAATACGTTTTTTCAATAGCAGCACTGTTGACATTTTGGGCTGAGTAACTATTGTTGGCTCTCTGCATCGTAGGATGTTTAGCAGCATCCCTGTCCTCTACCCACTAGGTGCCAGTAGCAAACCCCACCCCACCCAGTTGCAGTAACCAAAAATATCTTCACATATTGCAAAATATCCTCTGGGGACACAATTGCTCCCTCATGAAAATCACTTCTCTAGGCAAACTCTTATATAGGAGCAAGCTGAAGCTTAGAATAACTTACCTAAGACTGGAGAGGTGGTTCTTGTTCTACATGTCTCTTTAAACTTGTTCCAACTCACTTGTGTTTTCTTTAAAAATTTTTTTTATTTTTTGCATTTATTTATTTTTGAGAGACAGAGTGAGGCAGGGTGCGAGTGGAGGAGGGGCAGAGAGAGAAGGAGACAGAATCCAAAGCAGCCTCCAGGCTCTGAGAAAGTGTTCAGCACAGATCCCAATACGGGGCTTGAACCCACGAACCGTGAGATCATGACCTGAGCCAAAGTCAGACACTTAACTGACTGAGCCAGCTAGGCACCCCACTCGTGTTTTCTACCACAGGAGAAGTTTCTCATCAGTTTTTGTTTATTACCGGAGTTGATAGATAACATTTTTTAAGTAATGTGTGATGTTACCAACACTTCATATGTGTAAGATTTGCACAGGTCATTCTTGGTCTCCAACTCATAAAACATTGTATGCAAGTGAGGTATATTGCCACCAGGTGGCAGTGAATACCCTCCATGAGTGGCTGGAACTACCAGGTTTAAGTAGTATGTCATGTCCAGTAAATAACATGCTTTTTTATTTAAAAATAAGAATGTTTCTGTTCGTTAGCTGTGATTAGAAAAGTTATTTTGAGGGGCACCTGGGTGGCTCAGTTGGTTGGGCTTCTGACTGGCTCAGGTCATGATCTCGCAGTTTGTGGGTTCGAGCCCTGTGTCAGGCTCTGCACTGCTTTGGATTCTCTGTCTTCCTTTCCCTCTCCCCCTTCCCTGCTTGCTCTCTCTCTCTCTCTCTCTCCTTCTCTCAAAAATAAATAAACATTTTTTTAAAAAAGCTATTTTGGTAAGAGTCACATGCTTAAAAAAACTTTATTATGGAAATTGTCAAATGTATGCAAAAGTAGGGGCGCCTGGGTGGCGCAGTCGGTTAAGCGTCCGACTTCAGCCAGGTCACAATCTCGCGGTCCGTGAGTTCGAGCCCCGCGTCAAGCTCTGGGCTGATGGCTCAGAGCCTGGAGCCTGTTTCCGATTCTTGTCTCCCTCTCTCTCTGCCCCTCCCCTGTTCATGCTCTGTCTCTCTCTGTCCCAAAAATAAATAAACGTTGAAAAAAAAAATTTTTTTTAAATAAAAAAAAAAAAATGTATGCAAAAGTAGAGAGAATAGCATATAAACTTCCACATCTCTGTTACCCAACTTCAGTTATTAGGATATAGCCAGTATTGTTTAATCGATATTCCTCTCTTATGTAATTCACCTTTTAGATTATTGTAAAGCAAGTCATAGTCCTTTCATTTAGGAAAGATGTTTTTGAAGTAAAATTAGGGATGAAGTAAAGCTTTGCTAATTCTTAATTTGTTATTCTTGACGAGAGTAACCCTAATCTTATTCTAGATTTGTTTACAATGCTTTGTAACTTACTTTTGAGCTCTTAATTGAGATTAGACCCATTCCTGGCCTCTTTAGATCACCTTATAATCAAAAGTCCAAGTATTTTTTCCTTGAGAACTCATTCCTGTAGGAGAAAGTTTTATGTGTTACCTGATGTAATCTCGGCTAAGCTCTTAACACCAGCTTTTCTAGCATTCCTGGTTAGTTCTTTTAGCTATAAAATGTAAAAGAAACCAATACCATTTAATCATGCTTGTAACTTTTTTAACAAGCCAGGACACAGTGTTTGTTGTAGTAAATTGCTCTTCCTTCATTAGACAATTCCAATTGTTTTGCTATTCTAAATAAGTAAATACTTGCCCTTCTAGGTAGTTTTTTCTTACTGTAGCGGAACTTATCTTTAGAATCCTAGCTTTTCTACATTCTTGATTCTGGGTTGTCCCAGGAAGTGAATAACTCTGAATTTATTGCTGAAATACTTCTCTCTCCCAATAGTGTTACTTTGGGACTGATAGCATTATTTTATATTTTATTTTATTTTATTTTTAATTAGCAATTTCTTATTAGCACACTTGTGTGCAGGACGCAGGGGGTGGGGAAGGCAGAGGGAGACAGAGACAGAGACAGAGACAGAGAGAGAGAGAGAGAGAGAGAGAGAGAGAGAGAATCTCAAGCAGGTTCCACACCCAGTGCCTGAGGTCATAACCTGATCTGAAATCAAGAGTTGGACTCCTAACCAGCTGAGCCACCCAGGTGCCCCTACATTTTAAAAGAGAATAAAAATGGGTTGTTAGTAATCCAGATAAAATTAGATCCCTTTTGGAGGCATTGCCTCTTCCAAAGGGTAGATTCTAAAAAGGAATGGCTTTTGGTGCACCTGGGTGGCTCAGTCGGTTAAGCGTCTGACTTCAGCTCAGGTCATGATCTCACAGTTTGTGAGTTTGAGCCCTACGTCAGGCTCTGTGCTGACAGCTCAGAGCCTGGAGCCTGCTTCGGATTCTGTGTCTCCCCCTCTCTCTGCCCCCTTCCCTGCTCATGCTCTGTGTCTCTCTGTCTCTCAATAATAAATAAATGTTAAAAAAGAAATTATAAAAAAGGAATGGCTTTTGGAATAGAAGAGGAAGGAGACAACTTTTCCTAAATGCCTGTGATAAGTCAAGTACGATGCTAGATTCTTTTTGTGCCTCTATGATTACATTTAACTGGCTTATAAAGTTGATGGCATTGTTTTATAAAAGAGGAGACATGTTCAAGGATTAGATAATTCATATAATAAGTAGTCTTGAGATTTGAATTTGGTTATCTTTCCATTATGCCATACTGGCTCTCATAGCACCAGAAGTATTTTCAATGGTTAGGATGTTTAAAATGATGGTTTCCAGCAGAGATAAAGGAAATGGGTTTGAAATTTGCTAGACCAAAGGAAATTGTTATTTAATGACCATAGCTTAAAATAAATATTTGGTAAACCTGGCAAGCTTAGTACTGTGGTGGTCCTGAGGGGTAAATAGAAAATAATGTAGCCCTTTGCCTTAAGTGGATTTTATGCTCTCAGTGGATTTAATCAAGTTACTGACATAAATAAGCACAAGACAGTTTGTGCTAAAGTGACAAATGATCAGAAATACTTCAATGGTTAGGGTTGTAGGGAGAATAATTTTTAAAGTAATCACTTTAGTATTAATAGGAATAGATTTTAACAAAACTATCAAGGTAATCTGCCCTCTCTTTCTTACTCCAGTTGAAAATTTTATACTTTTCCATTTGAAAGTTTTTAGAGAAGTCCTAACTGTTCCCTTAATTCCATTTCTTTTCTAGCATGGAATTTTAATATTTGTGAATATCAATAAGAATGGTTACTATTTTTCTTCTTGTTAAGAATTTTGTGGCTCAGTGGGTTGAGTGGCCAACTTTGGCTCAGGTTATGGTTTCGCAGTTTGTGGGTCCGAGCCTGCATCAGGCTCTATGCTGTCAGCTATCCCCCCGCACCTTCTCTGTCCATCCCTTGCTCTCATGTACACTCACTCTCTCTCAAAAATAAATCAACATTTTAAAAAAAAATTTTTTTTCAACGTTTTTTATTTATTTTTGGGACAGAGAGAGACAGAGCATGAACGGGGGAGGGGCAGACAGAGAGGGAGACACAGAATCGGAAACAGGCTCCAGGCTCCGAGCCATCAGCCCAGAGCCTGATGCGGGGCTCGAACTCAACGGACTGCGAGATCGTGACCTGGTTGAAGTCGGACGCCTAACCGACTGCGCCACCCAGGCACCCCTAAATCAACATTTTAAAAAATAAAAAAAGAATTTCATATCTGAAGGCACCTGGCTGACTCAGTCTGTGGGACTCTTGATCTCAGGGTTGTGAGTTCAAGCCCCACATTGAGCTTAACTTAAAAAAAAAAAAAAGTCTTCTTATTTGATAGGTCAACAACATTATGGAGCAGAACTGATTTTTCCTGTGAAGCCTATAAAAACTGTAGGGGCACCTAAGTGGCTCAGTTGGTTAAGCATTGGATTTCAGCTCAGGTTGTGATCTCACAGTTTGTGAGTTCAGGCCTCATGTCTGTGCTGACAGCTCAGAGCCTAGAACCTGCTTGGGATTTTGTGTCTTCCTCTCTCTCTGCTCTCCCTTGCTCCTGTTCTCTCTCTCCTTCTCTCAAAAATAGACATTAAAAAAAAAAAAACTACTGTAGGGTGCGTCTTCCCCCTCTTATTTTTTTAAAGCACTTTGTGCTTGCCTTTGACTGAATAAGCTAATTCAGTTAGTAAATTCATGGATCTTTAGAGTCTTTGGTTTATTCTTTTATCTTTTGTTCCCATCTATGCTTTCCCGTGTGAGGTAAGAGGGATAAAATTTATTCTTAGTGTAGTTGAAAAAAGTGATCAATTGGTTAAGAGTAAGATTTTTATTTTACTATTTTTTTGAATGTTTATTTTTGAGAGCGAACACAAGCAGGAAGGGGCAGAGAGGAAGGGGAGACACAGAATCCAAAGTAGGCTCCAGGCTCCGAGCTGTCAGTGCAGAGCCAAATTGCAGAGCTCAAACCCACGAACCATGAGATGACCTGAGCCGAAGTTAGACGCTTAACCAATTGAGCCACCCAGGGCCCCAAGATTTTTTTTTTTTTTTTCAACGTTTATTTTTTTGGGGACAGAGAGAGACAGAGCATGAACGGGGGAGGGGCAGAGAGAGAGGGAGACACAGAATCGGAAACAGGCTCCAGGCTCTGAGCCATCAGCCCAGAGCCGACGCGGGGCTTGAACTCACGGACCGCGAGATCGTGACCTGGCTGAAGTCGGACGCTTAACCGACTGCGCCACCCAGGCGCCCCAAGATTTTTTTTTTTTTAAATAACATGAGTTAAAATCACAAATAGTGCTCAAATCATTTTTAGTACTTAGGGCCCTGTTTTTTTTTTTTCTATTAATAAGGAGACATTGTCTTCCTTAACGTTTAACTCAGTATGGTTTTTTTGCTTGTACTTACTTATGTTTTATATTTAGTGTCTCCTTTAAAGTCAACGGTTAATAATTTATTTACACAATTTTTCCCCAGGGTCTTATTTTTGTGGTAGATAGTAATGATCGTGAAAGAATTCAGGAAGGAGCTGAAGAGCTGCAGAAAATGGTAAGAATATTTTTTAAATCTTTTGTTTGCAAGATATGTTTTTCAGGGTGACAGCGGTATTGTTAGTGGATGGTACCATACTGTGATTAGATTACAGAAATGAATTTTTCTAGAAAGAACCATGCACGTAAAAGTCTCCGGCAGACCTTTTAAAAAACACACAGAAGAGTAGCTACTTCATTAAGTTGAGAAGAAGGCTCAGCTTTTTAGAGTGCCCCATGGGTGATATATGTCTCTGGTTGAGGATGTCTCCATTAGTCCAGTCCTTTATTTAATAGATAAAAAATCTATGGTTTTGAAACTTTTGTGATGTAAGAATCTTGGTTCAAATCCCTTATTCGCAAGGTTTTGGTTTTCTCTGTGCTGTTCCTGTATAACCAATACTTTGAAATGTTTTGTAATAGTAGCCATGATAAAGAATTCTACCTGAAGGTAGTAGTATTTCAGTTGATGATGGTATTTTGGCTTTGTCATGTATCAGATTGTTTTCATACACAGTTGACCTTTGAGCAGCATGGGGATTAAGGGTGCCAGCTCAGGCCCCACCCACCCATATGTACAGTTGAAAATCCACATATTACTTTTGAATCCTCAAAAACTGCTGCTTTTCTGGGCTACAGTTTAGTGGTGGGAATATTGGCTCCTGAGGCCGCATCTTCCCATCCCAGGTGGTAGCTCTTCCTGCCAGTCACAATGGAGAAGCAGCCTGAAGAGCAAGCGGCTGCCAAGCCCTTGGACTCCAGAGCAGGAGGCGGGGAAGGCGGGCAGCACAGGCCACCGGCGCCCAGGTGGTGCAGCCCAGGGACCAAGGACCGCTCGACCCTTCTGCTCAGGCTGAGAGCACAGACAAAAAAACTCTTGGAATATACCTCAGTGGTTCATGTAAATGAAAAAAACAAAAACAAAACTCCAGTAGAACAAATCATGCAAGATAAGCAAATTGAAGCTAAAATTGAAGACCTGGAAAATTGCTTTTGAAATGAAAAAGCTTGTGTTAGACAGGATGCAACTTTCGACTGCACTTAAAAAAAATCTGGAGAAAATTAACTCCAAGTGTGCTCATGGATCACATGAAACATGTACTAAAGCTAAATTAATAATGAAATCACACCAGGAATCTGGGATTTGGAGGAAAAACTGCTTGATGTTGGGAAGAAGAGATTACAATTAAAACAAGCTTCAGAAAGTAAGCTTTTGGAAATACAGACTGAAAAGAGTAAACAGAAAGATGATTTGGGACAATATGGAAAATTCAGACAAGATAAAGCCAATACAACAAAACCTACAAATGGGACAATATGGAAAATTCAGACAAGATAAAGCCAATACAACAAAACCTACAAATGGGACAATATGGAAAATTCAGACAAGATAAAGCCAATACAACAAAACCTACAAATTAGAGATACACATTTATTCAACATATGTTCCAAAACCTCATTTAGGGAGTAAAGCAGTTGGGCAGAGGATTTTACCTTTAAAGAGCCTGTTCTATAGCTTGAGAAGAATCATACCATGATCTAATAAGAATTCCATTGTGTCATTTTTTGTTTCAGTCTTTGATAGGTCATTTAAATAGCAAATTTGGAGTAAACATTTTTTAGTGTTTTTGGAACTCTTCTAATACCTGCAGTTTTTTGTAGCTTCACGCTATAACATGAAATCTGTTGTTTTAAATATATTTAAAGTGACTGGCATACTCTAAAAGAATCTGAAAATCTTAGGGTTGGAAGGGCCCCAAAAGACCTGTAATCCAGCTTTCTGCTGAACGTGGACCTTTTTTCTGCAATATTCCTGGCAGTCCCAACTCTCAGTTGGAATGTTTCTGTGCATTTGTCCGTCAACTAAAATATTAGAAAAATTAGAAAAGGATATTCATATATCAATTTTTTTTCAACTGTCAGTTGTATTTTATTGAAATAAATCTCATTTTAGATTTATCTCACACACAAAAAAACTTAAGTAGTAATATAGTAATAGCCTACTGTTGACCAATAACAGTTAACACATATTTCAAATATTGTATGTATCATATACCAGATTTTTACAACAAAGTAAGCTAGATAAAATTGCTAAGAAAATTATAAGAGAAAATGTGTTTACAGTAATGTACTGCAAAAAATCCATGTATAAATTGACCTACACAGTTCAAACCCAAGTTGTTCAAGGGTCAGCTGTATTTATATTGTGAAAATTTATTGAGGAATCTTGCTAGAGGCACCTTGTCATGGTTTCATGGTGTAGCCATAAAATATTTATTGAAATGAAGTCTTAATTCTCATTCATTACTTCTAAGACTGTAGTGCAGTTTGTAAAGCCATTGTGCCAATAGATGTGTAACTAAGTCACTGGTAGTTTGTCTGATGAGTTAAATATCACCCCTTCTACTCTTTTTGTAAACAGCTTTATCAAGATACAATTCACATACCATAAACTTCACTCATTTAAAATGTGTAAGTTACTGGTTTTTAGTATACAAAATTATGCAAACATTACCACAGTCTACTTTTTTAGAACATTTTCATTGACCCAGAAAGAAATTCTCTAGAACTCTTCTCCATTCCTTCCCCTACTCCACCCCATACCCCCAGCCCTTACAACCACTGATTTACTTTATATGTGTATATGCCTATTCTAGACATTCATATAAATAGAATCATACAATATGTGGTCTTTTTAACTTTTCGTTACTTTTCACTTAGCATAAGTTTTCAGGGCTGGTCCATGTTGTGTCATGTGTCAGTACTCATGCCTGCCAGCTTCTATATACTTTTACTTATTACTTATTTACTCTTATATTATTTCCTATTGTAATATACTCTTGTGTTCTTGTATTTTTCATGATACTGCTAATACCATAATCATTGTTTTGTTGTCCTACTGGTGTATGGTCCAGCTGGCTGGAAAGGAATACAAGTCCAAATAGAATCCTCTCAGTAACTTTACTACTGAGTACCATAAGATTCTGCCGTAAATACATATTCCCATTTGTGTTTCTGGTCCTTGCCAATCCTGACTCTTAATGGATGATCATGAAAGCTGAAATAAATGATTTACTTTAATGGAGTGCAGGATAATTGGCTTGAAAAATAGTTTTGCTTTACTTGAAAGGCATATGATTATTTGCTTGGGATTTAAAAATTGAAGGATATGAGGTTTAAGTTGTTAAGCGTGTATGAACTTCATGTAGTGAAATTATGTTGATGTTTAATAATGTATTTAATGTTGAATAAGTGATATATATAGGAAGACAGTGTTTTCCCTCCTTTGTGACAATAATTGAGTTCCAGTTTGTTAGTTGTTAAACTCTCAGCTTTTAATTTCCAGCTTCAGGAAGATGAGTTGCAAGATGCAGTGTTGCTGCTTTTTGCAAACAAACAGGATTTGCCAAATGCTATGGCCATCAGTGAAATGACAGATAAATTAGGTCTTCAGTCTCTTCGTAACAGAACAGTAAGTATTTGGAGATTTGTATTAACCTCCTATTAGAATTAATAGTTTAATTGTTTAAGCACGTATTCAGTTTAAATACATATTAATTGTCCCTTTTGAATAGATAATGAGCACATCATTTAAAAAAATACAGTAATATACTCTTGCTTACAGATACGAGTCCTTTCAGGCTTTTGTAAGTGCGTGTTCAATTTTAAACTACTTTAATATCTTCTCCATTTTTTAACATTTAATATTTATCCTTTAAGGATCCAAATGTTCAGATACCTTTATTTTGATTTTTATTAACTTTACCCTCAAACCATTTAGTATTGATAAATACTTTATGAGAAAATTGTACTTGATGAGAATTATGTAAAGATTATTGATATTGTTAATTTTAATTTAAAATCTTTTAAATAGCTTTGCAGCAAGTATTTTGTAATTTGGTTTTCTTATTAAAACTGCAGTATTTCTGAAAAAAAAATGTTTTAAAAAAAAAACTGCAGTATTTAGCAGCCATATTTTAGATAATACTATTTTTTACTGTTTGCCTGTTAACATCAAAAGCTTGTGAACTATAATTATGACATTAAACAAGTTTTGAATTTAAAATTATAAGAGGGGTGCCTGGGTGGCTCAGTTGGTTGAGTGTTTGACTTTGGCTCAGATCATGATCTCGTGGTTCATGGGTTCAAGCCCTGCGTTGGGTTCTGTGCTGACTGCTCAGAGCCGGAGCCTGCTTTGGATTCTATGTCTCCCTCTCTCTCTTGCCCAGCCCCCACACCCCTTGTGCTCTGTCTCTCTCTCAAAAATAAATAAGCTTTAAAAAAAATTATAAGAAATGTTATACTTGTTCTCCAGTAGCTTGTTTAGGTCAGTGATTTAAATACTGGGAAAACACAATATACTGTTTTATATATAAAGATATCACAAACTATAGTGTGACTTCTGCCTTACAAGGTTTTTACTAAGTTGTCAACAAGGTAAATACTGTGCTGTGGCAATAACTGTATAGTATGTTTGAGATGTCCCAGGATGATTTAAACAAGATAAACTGTAAATGCTACCAGTTTCCAGTGCTGTGCAGATAATAATTTATGCCTTTTCCCAGCCTTCTAGGTTTCTGGGTGTTTGATATTCAAATAATAATTGGTAGCATTGTATACTTGCATTGAAGTTGGCAATATTAAAGCGAAGTCTTTATTGTAAGGTAGAATAAAACTAGTCAGTAAAGAAAAGTATTAAAAATAAACTATCCTTCAAGGTAATGAAATTGCTTTCTAGATCTTTTTCTTGTTCTTTGTTAGCTTTTCATGGTATTTCATGGAGTTACTGAGATATAATTCATTACCAGTTTAAAAAGTGGAACTTTTTAGAATACATGAGACTACATACAGATAGTGAAGTTATCTGAAAAGCCTGTCTCTATCAGCAGCTCCTACTTTTTTCAAAATTTTGCCTTCTGTACTTTGAACTTAGTTTTATGGGAAACGAGGGTTATAAGGACCTGGTGGGTACTTAGTTACTAATCTTCCTATGAATGTTCTTTTCGGATTAAGGACTAGATCATTGATTAAATCTAATAATGAATCAGTAGGAGTAGATTTAAATGTGGCAAGAGTTTGTGAGAAGCATGTATTAGAACACTCCTAATCAATAGTTAGTGAGACCATTATAAAATTAAACATTTGTAAGATGCAAACTTTAATGTATTTATGCCATTATTCCTTTAGTTTTAGATATTAATTTTTTCATTTACTTTTTTCCTATACATTTATGGTAACTGCTGACTAAATAATACCTTGGGCATTTGGGAGGAAGTATTCAATTTTCTGATTAAGAAATTTTAAAGACTGTGGTTATATATAGTATTCTGTTAATCACGTATTTTTTGTTCTTTCTTTACAGTGGTATGTTCAAGCCACTTGTGCTACACAAGGAACTGGTCTGTATGAGGGACTTGACTGGCTGTCAAATGAGCTTTCAAAACGTTAAATGAAACTGGATATCTAACCAAGGACACATTTGATAGAATTGGTCTAGGCTTGTTACAACAAAATTAGTTTGCATCTTGGTTATTAAACAGTATCTGGGACTGGTTTGGGCAGAATATTACAGCGTTTAAACTTGTTTTGTTGCCAATTATTGTTTGCCAAGTATAATATTGCTATTAAGCAATATGCTTGGTTTTAAAGAAATTCTCCTTAACTTGGGAAAAAAAGTGTCCTCTTTTAATTTTATTTCTCTTAAGCCTAAATGCCTGGACATAGCTATTGTGACACCTTTAAATAAATCCGTTTTGAATGTTTTTTGAGCCCACAAGAAATAACGTTTTAAAGTTATCCCCTTGCTACTTTACTGATACCTTTATCATTCCTGGGACAGTCTGCTGATTTAAAAAAATGTAGCATTCCATTTGTATTTATTTTTCTCCCTTGCCAAAAAGATTTTCTAATCCTGCTTGTACCAGCCAGGGAAATGCTCCAAAACACTATTCAGATCTCTTGCACTGAGGACCTTCTATTTTCTCCCCATTATTGAATCCTGGCTTTTCATCAGCCAAGCTTACCTTAGTGTGGTTTGGATTTGATAGCTAATTAGTTCTGTGCTGGTTGCAAAGAGTTCATATTGAGATGATTTTTTAATACCCAGCAGATTGTCTTCCATTATATTGTATCTTTTTTATGTTGCATGTTGCTTTTTGGTATCAGCCTGACTCTTTGCCCAGTATATGATAGTTCTGCTGATGTTTTATTGTTTATTGGTGAACATATCTTCATTAAGAGTTTTTGGAAAACTCATCAAACTCAGTAAGTTTTCTTCATAACCCATTTGGAATTCTTCCTAATAAAATGATAAAAATATGTTATTGTGTGTGTTCTTTTTGAGTCTTGAAGATGTTTGAAATGGATTTTCTTATTTAGCGAAGTTAATTTGAATATATTACATTTTGTGAACAGTAATCCAGGTCTCCGTGAATTTAATTGTTTACAGTGGAAATAAAATACAGGTTGCTATCATGTATATAACAGTGTGATGGGGAGCAACTTCAAATTTTAGTTTCTTTTAATAAAATAGAGTTTGACATTGTACATTTCTAAACTCAGATAAGGAGGCAAAAGCTGTAATAAAATGAACTGCCCCAAAAGCATGTATGCATGTGTTTTGTTTCACAACCGATGTTAGCTTTTAAAAAATGCAAGTGCTGTTTGCATGGCAGACTACAGACTGTTAGTGATGCTGCTCTCCTGTGTAGAAGAGTTCACAAGCACTTTCCTTTTTGGCTTCACCTCTTTCAGAACTTCTACAGAGAGCTGCATGTGACTAATTCTTTGTTAATAAGGCAATAAAGGTATATATACTTCATTAACTACATCTATTAAGTTATTAAGGACTCAACTTGGTAACCTTATGACTTAGTTTTTGTCTAAAATGTTTTATGTATTTTATAAACCTTAAAAAAAGTTCTTAGTGGCTTGTATAGATTCAGATAAATTTGTAGATTGAAATTTTATTTTCAAACCAAATATATGCTAGTAAAACATATTTTTGAATAATAAAGTGTTGGATCAAGTGAAAGGAAATTAGAATTAAGTACTTGATGATTGACATACAGGTTACTGGGGTAAAGTGTTTAACATGGATCACTTGATACAAGTGTAACTTCATTAGCTCACTGGGTGAATTCTCCCTTCTCTCTGAATAAGAAAGGTATTATTTCTTGTTGGATAAAACTAAGATATGGTGTAGTATGTGTAGTTCCTGGGGTTCAACTAGGAGATACTAAACTTTGAATGGGTTCACCGTTATGATCATAGTTAAATCACCACTGTATTAATTTTTAAAGCAAGTCCAGGATGCTTTCACGGACTCTGAAAAAGGAGTAAAGAGAATCCATATAATCTTATTTGTGATGTAAAGGAACTCTTATTATCGTTGTAAATGACTGCATTAAGAAACTAAAATTGCCTAATTTTCACTAAATGGGCTAGATTTGCAAGATTGCCTTTTTTTTTTTTTTTTAAGAAAACATTAACTTGGTAACTTGGCATGTTTTTTACCCTAAGAAGTTACTGCTTTTTCTTCAGTCCCAGTGGTGGTAGTTTTTTAAGTCACATTGAAAAGTTCCTCCCCACCACCACCCACAAATAGAGGTTAAGTCAATTCTTTGGGAAAAAGTATAAGTTAAGAAATAACCCCCATAATGCCTTTCCCTATGTTTAACATTCTTTGCAAATGATGTTAACTTAAAAAGTCACTATCACTGTCCCAACTTACTGACATGCTCTGTACTCTTAGGAAATACTTGACACCATCAAGATTCAATGCTTACTGTTCACACTAATGTTAAACTTAGTGTTGGTCAATCAATAAGAGGTCTCTGTGACCTCCCCTATTATACAGAACAGTTGATTATATTCCTAGAGTAAAAAATATTCTGTCAAGTAATTGTTAAGTATGTTAATAGGAAAACTGAAGAAGAATTGTGGTTCTCTTAAAGGCTGATAAGCAGCAGCGTTGGAGTTGAGGATGGAACCATTATCTGTTTTCTGTCCCTCTGACCACTAAGCTTTGGTGAGGGTGGAGGGCAGAATATCACCCATTGTCCTTTGTCTAACTTATTGAGTTGCTTTCCTGTGATGTAACATCTTGGTATTTTGTTAACATGTTTCTGTTCACATGAATTTTCCCCCTTTACCTTATATATTCTCTATCGAAAATACAAGTGAAATGTTTACTTCAGTTTTCCAGAGCATTCATGTCTCATTCACTGAGGCTTCCAATTCTTTAGCATATGTACAGAATTACCTCATATAGTAATAATAACCACTTTCAGATAATTTATTGGGGTCAGACTTTTTTTAAGGATCCTATTTTTAAATCTTTATACCCAATGTGGGGCTTGAACTCATGATCCCAAGATTGAGTCACATGCTTTATCACCTGAGCCAAGGAGTCAGCTCTGGGGTCAGACTTCATTTATTTTTTTAATGTTTATTTTTGAGAGAATGAGAGTGTGAGGGGGGGAGGGGCAGAGAGATGGAGACAGAATCCCAAGAGGCTCTGGGCTCTGAAACCAAGTGGTCAGATGCTCAACTGACTGAGCCACCCAGTCGCTCCTCTCTCGACGTTTTAAATACTCCACTCTTCTTGCTTGCATGGTTTCTGAGAAGTCAGATGTAATTCTTACCTTTACTCTTTTATAGGTAAGGTGTTTTTTCCCCTTTGGTTTCTTTCTCTGTTTTTTTCATCTTTGATTTTCTGTAGTTCGAAAATTATACACATAGATGGAGGATTTGGGGCATTTATCCTGCTTGGTGTTGGATATCCGAGTTTTCTGGATATGTATGTGGTTTGGTGTCTGCCATTAAGTTGAGGAAATTCTCAGTCCTTATTGTTTCAAATATTTCTGTTTCTCTGTTATTCCCATTATGTTTATGTTACACCTTTTGTTGTCCAACAGTTCTTGGATGTTTTTCTGTTTTGGTTTTTGTCACCCTGCTCCAAGTTTCCTCCCCCCCCCCCCCCCCCCCGCCCTTGCTTTTCAGTTTGGGAGGTTTCTTTTGCAATGTCCTCACACTCAGATTCTTTCCTTAGTCATGTCCAGTATATTAATTAGTCCATCAAAGGCATTGCATTCTTCATTTGTTATTTTTTTTTATTCTCTAGCATTTCTTACTGCTTTTATTAGAATTCATCTCTGCTAACATTGCTCATCTGCTCTTTTCTGTTGTCTTTATCCATGAGAGCCCTTAACATAGTATAGTTGTTTTAAATTCCCAGTCTGATAATTCTGTCATCCCTGCCATATCTGAGTCTGGTTCTAATGCTTGCTCTCTCATCAAGCTGGTTTTTGCCATTTATGTATGTATGTATGTATGTATGTGTTTATTTAAATATTTACCTATTTATCTATTTAAGTTGGCTCTATGCCAAACATGGGGCTTGAACTCATGACCCTTTGATCAAAAGTCACATGCTCTACTGATTGAGCCAGCCAAACGCCCATTTTTTGCCTTTTAGTATGTCTTTTTTTTTTTTTTTTTTTTTTTTTTTTTTTTGATTACTGGACATGATGTACTGGGTAAAAGTAACTGCTTTAACTAGGCCTTCAGTAATGTCATGGTAAGGTGTGGGAGTAGGGGAAGCATTTTATAATCCTATGATTTGGTCTCAGTCTTCTAGTGAGCCTTATGCCTCTGGACTGTGAACTTCACATGTGCTTCTCAATTATTTTTTCTCCCCCTTAGGTGGGGTAGGATGGCAAAGTGGGCTGGAGTTGGGCATTTCCCTCCCCACACCCCCAGGTCAGTTAGTCTCTGATAAAACCCCTGTAAGTGAGGTTTTGGTTACTTTTTCTGAGAACAGAACTTGTTATAAACAGGACGCTCTGGCATATTTGAAGATGGTTTCTTTTCCCCTTCCTCTGCCAGAAGCATGAGATTTTTCTCCCATACTCTGTGATAAGCTGGTAGAAATCCAGGAGGTAAAAACTCATTAAGTTGTGGGGGCCTCTTAGTTGTTCAGACTGTGCCTCTAGCAAGTCCTCAATTACAGTTCCAGTGTCCCTACCCGGGGTTTCTTCAGGGTAGAACAAAACATCCCTGGATGTCCCTGCAGGTTGTGATTCCCTGTATTCCCCTGCTGGGCTTCAATCACCGGGGCGCTGGGGGCGGGGGGGGGGGGGGGGGGGGGGGCGAGCAGCGCACCAGTTTGCCCTGTGACATTTCAGATCTAAGAATAGTTACTGATTTTTCAGTTTGTTCAGTTTTTGTTTTCTCTATAGGACAAGAGTGGCAACTCCCAAGCTTCTTACATGCATGCTGGACCAGAAACCAGATGTCCTGGATCAAACTTCCTTAAATGTGGAAGTTCTCGTTCTTGGTATGGAGGTGAAGGTGACTTCTGACTTGTCATTGGAAACAAGTGCTTATGCTTCCTGGCAGCATGTTGGATGTTTCAATAATGTAAATATTAGCTACCAACTTCAGTAGAATTTATGAGAACTTAGATTAAGAAAGAGCAAATGGTTGGTATATCGGCAAGTACATTATCTGAAGGTCTGGTATAGGGGAAAATTAATGAAACAGTTCTAGAGTCTGATTATCTGTTCAGATGGTTAAATTCTGAGAAGGTGACTAGAAGGAATCTACTACTAGCATTTTCCCAAGGATTAGTAGAGTTAGTGTTGGGGTAGTATTGGCACCCCCCAAACTCTACGCAAATGACATTTGTTTATATTACCAGCTTAGTTATTTTTAGCAGGAAAATGTTAGGAATGAAATCATTCCTAATTAGTATCCTCACTAAGGCAAGTTAATACTTTAAAAGCAACATTAATATAAATATGGGCTTGAAGATTTGGTTCTAAAATTTACTCCTGAGAATTGTTTAGGCCCAGCATACTCTTTTTATTCTCAAGTCAGTTAACATACAGTATGTAGAACATGTGGCTTCAGTAGAACGCACTGATCATTTCTCACATATGACACCCAGTGCTCATCCCAAAAAGTGCCCTCCTGAATGCCCGTCACACTCCCCCCCCCCCCCATCAACCCTCTGTTCTCTGTATTTGAGTCTCTTATGGTTTGCCTTCCTATTTTTATCTTATTTTTCCTCCCCTTCCCCTATGTTCATCTGTTTCTCAAATTCCACGAGTGAAATCATGATACATTTTTTTCTAGCATATACATCGTGACATTATATTCAGGTTACCACTACTGGAAGGTTAGTTGGCTGCTTTTGTTTCTTACTTGCAAATATCCCTTTATCCCCTATTTCCACAAACCACATAAAAAGTTTAAGTGGTTATATTCTAGCAACAAAAATTCTGAGAAATCAATAGCAAAAGCAATAACGTGGACTCAGGTAAGGAATAATTAAGGCAGCTGTATCTAGTTAGTGAGCAGAGCCTTGCAATGTATGTCCTTTGTGTTTTAAAGAACAGTAGAGCCAGGTGTCTTCCCGACTTTGTCAGGTATTTCTGCATTGTTTTCATTGTATGCTTCCAATTATATTGGGCACCTAAGTTTTCAGCTGGTGTTTGGGGGCTTGACACTGCCATCTGCAGACAGGGAGCTGGCTCTCAGGAACGAATCAATTCTTTGGTGGCATGGTTTTTCTTAGGCTGGGTTCAATGCCATTCCAGTAACAGTGATGTATTTTGCAGACTGGCCAAAGTTGACCTTGGCCTGCATAGCCTTTGAAGAAGTGAGGAATGATGATTTTTAAAAAGGGGGTAAGGGTAGGGTGCCTGGGTGGCTCAGTCGGTTGAATGTCTGACTTCAGCTCAGGTCATGATCTCGCGGTCCGTGAGTTCGAGCCCCACGTGGGCTCTGTGCTGTCAGTTCAGAGCCTGGAGCGTGCTTCGGATTCTGTGTCTCCCTCTCTCTCTGCCCTTCCCCACTCACGTTCTGTCTCTATCAAAAAATGAATAAACGTGAAAAAAAAAAAGGGGGGGAAAGGGTTGCCCAACAAAAAGGCAACACGATTTTTAAAATGGGCTCCAAAGATACACAAATGGGCAGTAAGCACATAAAAAGATTGTCAACATTATTAGCCATCAGGTAAATGCAAATCAAAACCACAATAAAATGCCATTTCATACTAGGATAGCTGTAATCAAAAAGATAACATGTTAGGATGTGGAGAAATTGGAACCCCCATATGTTGCTGGTGGGAATGCAAAATTGTGCAACTACTTTGGGTAAAAGTCTGCCAGTTCCTCAAAAGGTTAAGTATTTTCCATATGATCCAACAATTCCACTTCTAGATATATGCCCAAGAGAAATGAAAACATGCACACTCAAAAACTTGTACACAAACATACAGCATTATCCATAGAAGCCAAAAGGTGGAAGTAATCCAAATGTCCATCAACTGATGAATGGATAAAATAAAATGGGTTATGTCCATACAATGGAATATTATCATAAAAAGGAATGAAGTACTGATACATACTACAACATGGAAGAACCTCAGAAACATACAAAGTGAAATAAGTTGGTCACAAAAGGCTACGTAATTACTTCATTTATATGAAATGCCCAGAAGAGGCAAATCCATAGAATAAATCCATAGGTAAGCAGTTGCCAAGAGCTGAGGGGAAAGGTGGGTTAGGGAGTGACTGGTAATGAGTATGGAGTTTGTTTCTGATGCCAGTCTTTAACAATTGATTTCATGGGGGCACCTGGGTGGCTCAGTCCATTAAGCATCCGACTTCAGCTCAGGTCATTACCTTGCAGTTCATGAGCTCGAGCCCTGCATTGGACTCTGTACTGATGGTGCAGAGCCTGCATGGGATTCTCTTTCTCTGTCTCTCAAAATAAACTTAAAAAATTAAAAAAAAAAAATTGATTTCATACGCAGTGACAAAAACCCTTAAAGAGAAAAATAAAGATCAATTTTGGATGAAAGAACTATTGTGGGATTCTTTCATTCAGGATGAAGAAAAATGATATAAGCCAGGCTGTAAAAAGCCAGATTGTTTTAGGTATGTAATAAAAGGATGAAAAGGGTAATATAATTGCATTATTTAGAGTACTTAAAAACGTTACAGCTTCAGCAGAAATATTTTTCTTTGGTTTAAGATACTCAAAACACTATACCTAATCCAGCTTTTGAGGAAGGCCAACTTTATTTCTAAATGCTCTTATTCCTGGATACACCATTTCTCCAAACTATTCCACATGGGAAATAAAGATTATATGTAATACTATTAAAAGTGTGTATATTGTTCAATATGAGAACTCCACATGAAGCCTATCCAATTCCCTACTGAACTGTTTTCAGTTTCAAGAACAATAATGAGATGCAAAATGCAAACTAGGAATACTTCCAATACACGAAGGTGAACATCAGCAACAATCTAACACCAGTAGAGTGAGTTATTAGGCAAAATGGATTGCATCACATAAACCCTTTAACATACAATCAACTCAAAATGGACAGAAGATGGAGATGAATGATAGTTTGTTGTCAATGAAGTTTCTCTAGGAAATTGAAGATTATGAGGAAAAACCTAACACTGACAATATGAACATGGATTTTAACAGCTGAGACTTTGTTGTGGAACCACAAATCCAGCTGGTAGGTGCTTGTTATAGAGGATGGCATCAGCCAGGTGAACTAGAAGATTTAGTATTTTTAAGGTCTACAACTTAAAGATATGTTTATCATTTATATGTAAAGTTAATTTTAGCATCTGACTTCAATATTATTTAATACAGTGTAAAGATGGCCAACTTACAAAATAATTTTGTTCCATATTATAATTTTTAATATATTAACTCAGTGTTTTAAAAAATGTATTATTAAAGCTCACCTTGTTAAGGTTTCTTTTCAAAACCTATTTTTTTTTAATAAGCAGAGTTTAGTCTTTTTTATGGTTCTGCATTGTAACTTGGTGAGTTATATTCAGCCATAGCCATCTCAGTTTTTCAGGGATATGTCTTCAGGCATTCTTGCTATCTGCTACTCTGTACCTAAAATGGGATTTAAAAAGTGTTAGGTAATAGTGGAGCATGGCTAAGCCATTTAAAAGCCAATGTGGGAGGGGCGCCTGGGTGGCTTAGTCGATTGATTGAGCGTCTGACTTCAGCTTAGGTCATGATCTTGCAGCTCGTGGGTTCAAGCCCTGCGTCAGGCTCTGTGCTGACAGCTCAGAGCCTGAAGCCTGTTTCAGATTCTGTGTCCCCCTCTCTCTGACCCTACCCTGCTCGCACTCTGTCTCTCTGTCTCAAAAATAAATAAACATTAAAATTAAAAAAAAAATAAAAGCCAATGTTGGTAAGTTCATTCTCTGAAATCACCGACGTAGATCTACATTTTTTAAGTGACTTTTTTTCCCCCTTTGGCTGCTTATTCTTTCTAATTTATTTACATTCCAGGACTTCTGTATTTTTTATGCTTTTCTTCCCAATTATCTCCCAAAGAAGCAATGGGACTGACCTTTGCAACTTGACAAAAGCTGGAAGATTAAGTAGGAATTGCTGAAGATGAGCTCTCTGGAAAAAAATATAGGAGGTTGGGTAATCCATTGTGAGTACTCTAGTTCATGAGGGCAATGACATAATTAAACTAAACAAGATAAAAATACATTGGTAGAAATACCACTTCACACCCACTTGAATGACTATAATAACACGTATATCAGTGAGAATGTGGAGAAATGAACTCTCATATACATCACTGGTGGAAACGTAAAATGGTGTAGCTATTGTGGAAAGCATTTTGGCAGTTTCTCAAAAGGTATATAACCAAACCAAAAGAATTGAAAATAGGTGCTCAAACGAAAACTTGTACGTGAATATTCATAGGAGCATTATTCACAATAGCCAAAAGATGGAAACAATCCAAACATCCATTGGGATAAACAAAATGTAGTATAACCATACAATAGAATATATATAATAGAAAACATGGAAGATCTTAAAAAACATTAAGCTAAATAAAGGAAAGTCAGACACAGAAGGTCGTATATATTATATGATTCAATTTATATGAAATATCCAAAACAGAGAAATTGAGGCACAAAGCAGATTAGTAGTCGCCAGTGTCTGGAAGGGAGGAGGAAATGGGGTGTGACTATTTAATGGGTCACTGTTTCCCTTTGGGGTGATGAAAATGTTTTGGAACTAGTTAGGGATAATGGCTGCACAACACTGTGAATGTACTAAATGCAGTGGAATCATAACTTTTAAAATGGTTCATCTTATGTGAATTTCACTTCACTTGAAAACATGCTTTGGTATTGTCATCTCAAAATATAGACTTATCCTCAAGTTAGTGCTAAAAAAAAAAAAAAAAAATCACCCAATACAGCTCTAGTACCTTCAATGCTAAAGCATACTTTCTCATTAAGTGGGACCACAGAATTTGATTACCCAAATGAGCTCTTAAAATTATTTCCTTACCCTAAATTAAATCTAGATATAAGTTCTAGATTGAGCAAAACATTGAAATGTTTTTGAATTATGATTAGAAAACTAGTGTTGGCTATAATTTTTTAGAGGAAAGATTTCCCCTATTGTGTTGTCTTGTGGATTTTATGATCAACTAGTAATGCAAACCTTTAACATTCATTAATATGGATTTTGGTTTGCCCTCAAACCAGGTTTGTAGGGAACCTCTGCCTATATATTTCACAGTTGGAGAATATGAGATCTAATGGTGTCAACTTCCACCAGGAACATCTTCCTACGGTGGTGTTCTTTGAACCTTCTCCTTTGTACTGTTTCTCAGATAAACCTCCAGTCTAAAACTACCACATTCTGATATGAGGCCTTAGTTCTCAGAAAAGTCACCACACAGTGAAATACTTGGAAATTTGAAACAACTGATTTTGGTATTGAGAATTTTAAAGAACATCACATTTACAGCCAGAAATGATTTTTTTGCTAACATATTATAAACTACCAGTGCATGTGTCTATAGTGGCAACTGGGTAAGAGTTCACTTAAGAGGACAGTGTTCTATAATTTTATTTATAATAATATAAAATTTTTTGAATATTAATTCCTATAGCAAGAACTTGTGACATCATAAAATGGGTTCACTATAGAGGTGCTAGACTTTCCATACTTTATTAAATGTACTAAAAAATCCAAATGTAATAGAAAAATTCAATCACAAACATGGCTTTAAGCACATAAACATTTCTGAATAACACTTTATTCTAACCCATGAATACAAGGTAATTTTGGTATCCTATTTATACAATTTTCTTAGCGTTCCCTACTTTGGACTCCAATCATACTAACATTATCTATATACTGGAGATTTGACCAGAGTATATGGCACTTCACAATAATAATCTACCTTCTCCTATTCTGAAATGCCTGTCTATAATCAGATCACACTGTTAAGTCAGTAAATATAAAATTAAAAGACTCAGGATGTGGAATCTTTGATAAGTGATTAGTTCCTTTGACTAGAGTTCAATCTAGTTAGCCAGGGTGTTTGTTAATACAGAATCTGAATGTTTTTCTCATGAGCATGAATAAGTATGTAACTTAATTTCTTCTTTCAAAATGTTTCTCAACTTTTTGCTTAGAAACTTTTTTTCAAGTTATTTTAAGGGTCCTGTCAACATGTTTGAAAGCAGACCAAAAACACATTTTAAAAAGGAAAAAAAAAAGATGTATTTTGCAAAAGAATCAGATTCTGGCTTTAACATATTCATGTAGTTGTAAACTGATGTTAAAATGCTCTCAAAAATGTTATTTAGGAAGGCACAATTTGGTAGCATCAATTTTTATTTATAGCTTTTTCTAAACAAGATCCCAAGAAACTGCCACTTTAATTTTTCTTTTCCAGTATTTTAAGTACTTCAAGGTTCAATCTGAACGAAGTAAAATTCTTGTTCTCAAACTTACTAAGAGTTAACAATACATTGGACAGTGAGCAGAATATGGAAGTACAGCCTACTTTATCAAAAGAGGAAAGTTCTTATGGTTTTGGGTTTGGAGATTAAAGAATTTGAGACAAAAACTCTCATGACTGTGGAAAATCAGAACTCTTCTTGAAGTGGGTGAGCTTTTCATATCTAAGCTAGAAACTAATTGCAGAAGTAGGAGATAACATTACAGTTACCCTGAACATCAAAAAGCAACAGCTAAAGCATTACAAACAAGGTATGGTGATAACTGAGTTAGAAGAGCCCAGTTACCACTCTAGGTGAGAAACTAATCAGTAAAACAATAATTCCTAATTTTAAAAAGTCTGGCTTCATATTTAAACTTTTTTTTTTACAGCATATAAATTATATACAGTATTTTCCTATAACTCAAATGTAATGCTCAAATCTATAAAATGAATAGTTTATTTCAGAAATGCTGAAAAGATCCACTATTCCTCCTTCTCCTATTTATAAAGACCAACAATTTCAAAAATACTTCCAGCATAGAAATGCTCAATGGTTCTCCCAAAATGTCAACCCCATATCAGTAGACAGTTTCTCATAAAGTAATGTATTATGCTGTATTCTCTAATATCATATGGCCAAATACCCTTGGTGATTTATGAACGTTTTTCATGGGCAAGAATAATTAAAGAAAATGGGATCAAGTTGACTATGTTGCTATTCACTTTGAATACTAAATTGTGCTTGCATCCTAAAAGTTCAAATGAGCTGGCTAGAATATAAATGTGTTCATTTGTACCATACACTAGAAAGTAAAATCCTACAAATAAGAGAATTAAAATATCTTATGTTGATTGAAAAATGAAAGAGGAGGAGCAATAACATTTGGTGGATGGCACATTTTAATCTTTCGTTAAAGCTCTGAAGTTGTATTAAATTGCTAACCAAATTGAGGTAGAGGTAGACCCTAGTGCTCGTTCATGTCAGACTTAGGCCTCTCACCTTAACCCATATGCATTTTTCCCCTAATTATACAAACATGATTCAATTTGAAATGTGTTATGATAGAAAAATTATAGGATCATTCAAATGGTTTTTTGGTTTGTTTTTTTTTTTTTTTTACAAAATTCTTAATTCCTAGCTAAAAAAAAAGTACTTATAAAATGTACATAATTCAGTGTTCTTCCTGGTAGTCATAAATATATTTGTTTTTCCTTCAACCTTAGGAAAAAAAAAAGTAGAGAAACTGCAATTATGAACAGTCATGTAATGAAGACACTGGAACAGAATAAAAACATTTTGCCTCGGTGTCTGTGTAGTTTTCCTCTTTAAAGGTTACATATAAGCTCTGATTCATATTAAATTTCCTACGAAAGAGACTCAAATTCCATTAAACACAAATCTATTTCCATTTTAAATCACACACAAGTGCTATGTGATCAGAGGGATGGGAAACACTAGGTAACGCCTGGTGAGTGGTGACTTCTTCATGACTAGGTAATGGAATCACCTGTTCAACCTCTAGGGCATTTGAGTCAATGAAAATGTAATCCAGACATCCATGAAAGCCACCAACATAATTTGTGTAAGCAGGTTCACCACAAGCACTTTTCAGTTTGAAGACATGGGTGAGGGACATGTTGCAACGTTCCTCTTCCCCATTGGAAGCCCAGTCTTGATGGTCCTCTGGAATGCTGCCATTGACAGCAAAATGATACATTCCTGTTGATGGGGTACTATTAAAGTCTCCACAAAATATAACTGGTATGCCAGGATACAGATCACACGAGACATGTCTAATGTGAGCCAAGGCTACTGCCATTTGAATGAGACGAATGTACCCACCTATGAATATAAAAAACATTAATGTAAGTATTTTTTAAAATTGCCTTTAAAAGAAAAAAAAAGCCCCAAAACTACATACAGTATCTGGGTGACATTCAAGATATATATTTGAAGGGGAATTGGATGAAGGTGGTCCAAATGTAAAAAAGAAACGTTCAGTTATAAGATACATAAGTACTGTAGATGTAACGCACAACATGATGACCAGTTAACATTACTATTTGGTATATTTAAAAGTTGCTAAGAGAGTATATCCTAAAAGTTCTCATCACAAGAAAAAAAAATGTATTTTTTTCAGATCTATATGAGGTGATGAATGTAATCATTTTGCAATATGTGTCATTATGCTGTACACTTTAAATTGTATGATGCTGTTATGACAATTACATCTCAATAAAACTGAAAGAAACAAAAAAGATGTATGTGTGTAAAACAGCCTTACTGAGTTTAAGTTACCATGTTATGTCACTTGTGAAAACCAATAAAACCTACCTTTTGGATGCCAGTACAGATGGGTATTAGCAACACATATCCTTTTAGACGAGTCCTTTGTAGACTGAAGAACAGAAACCTAAAATAAACCAAGTGCCAAGAGTTCAGTTGCTATCTGCCAATTTCCTGAATGTTTTTTTAAAATCTAAGACTATATATGATGAACGGACATTTCATAACCTTCCCTAATGAAGTATGATCACAATTAAATTAAACTTTTGCTACAAGTTTTAGAATACACATGAATAGGATTCATTCAGCCTAACATGTCTTAGTAACAGTTCAACATATACAGGGAATAAGAAAAGGACATATTTTGGATAACACTAAGGTTAGAGACAGTGTTTTTAAGTGGATAAGGGCAGGCTCTGGAGTCAGGTGCACCTAGATGGAATCCCCACTCTTAAACATTCACAGCAGTGTGACCTGAAGAGAGATACTTTTTTCCTAAGCCAGCTTGGTCACTGGTTTAAAAAAAGGCAATATCCACCTCAAGGGGGACTGTTGTATGGATCCAACTAAATGAGCTTACAGAAGTTCAGGAAACACACTGGATGCTCAAAAAAAAAAAAAAAAAAAAAAAAAGTAGCTACTCTAAAATCTTACTATGAACAAAACCAGTTAGCTAAAAACGCTGGACAAATATACAAATAACACTGTTTTTTTAAAAACTAAGGCAGCTTAATACTCTGCTCAGTGATGATGGAATATAATTCACTGGGTAAGAATCCTGGCTTCACTTTGTGTGAACTTGGAATAAGTAAACTTGAACACCTCCCTATTTATAATAACATCTGTAAAATGGAAATGGCAGGATTACTGTGAGCCAAAATTAAAATATTAATATTTATGGAATACTTAATTAAACATACCAGACACCTAAATTTTAAAAGCTTTGTGGTGTTTTTTTTTTACTTCAATTTTTTTGTTTCAAGGTTTAAAAAAAAATTTTTTTAATCTTTATTTATTTTTGAAAGAGAGACAGAGTGTGAGCAGGGGAGGAGCAGAGAGAGGGGGAGACACAGAATCCGAAGCAGGCTCTAGGCCCTGAGCTGTCAGCACAGAGCCTGATGTGGGGCTCGAACTCATGAACTGTGAGATCATGACCTGAGCCCATGAACTGTGAGATCATGACCTGAGCCGAAGTCTGACGCTCAACCGACTGAGCCACCCAGGCGCCCTTGTTTCAAGTTTTAAAATATGTCAGAACAATGCTTGGCAAGAAGTGAGAAAATATTAGCTATTACTATGTTCTTGTATTGAGCGTACTGAGCTCTCCCATTAAGAGTGTAAGCACTATGAAAGTCCGCTAATCTGTTCAAGGCAACCTGCAGCTTGTTGTGGCACAGTAAAGGTGCTCAATAAATATCTGCTCAATGAATGAATGAAAGCTAACCTTTGTGCTGAAGATAAAAGAGCGAACACCTTTCAGTAAAATCTGAAAAACCCTGCCACGCCCCTAAAAATCGATGTGTATGTAAAGAGAATGGTGGAGCTACTTTACCTGAAGGACAGAAGATCTCTGGAGCACCCTCTCCTGCGCAGACGGGTACAAAACTAGTTTCTCCAGCAGTTCTTTGTGAAGTTGGTCGGACTCCAGGGCTTCGTGGAAAGAAATGTCATGCTGGCTAAGGAGAGTGAATTTGGTCTTTCGGTAGAAAGTAGCCAGGCCTTCGTGCTGCTTGATTCTAAACACGCCCTCCAGCCCAAAGGCCTCGAGTGCCGGCACCAAGCTGTCGGTAAACACGTTGCGATCTACCTCTTGCAAACAGATGAGGTCAGCGTTGTAGCCCGTGAGCTCCTTCTGGATGAGGTTCTGGCGGTAGTCGAGCTCGAGGGCATAAGGGGCACAGTACGGGTAGAGGACACTCCTCGAAAACTCAGTCTGGGCGTACGTGTCGGCCAGGAGGTTGTAAGACACAGTGCGAATGAGAGAATCGTCCGTCACCTTCTTGGTGTAGAGATGCCGCTGGTCAAAGGTGCAAGTACCGGGCCCAGCCTCCACCGGACACACACTTTCCAACTCCCGGCTTGGCCCGAAGCGCTGCCCATTGCCTGGGGTGCAATGAAGCTTGAGTCGCAGCCCGATGTCTGCATTGGACGGCGTGTAGACGCGTTCGTTCACACCCGTCTCTGTCCAACTAGGAAAGGGTGAAGAGGGAGACAATGACGAGGGGCTCCCGCCCTCAGGCTCCGCCGCTCCGGGTTTGGCTTCCTTATACCATCGGAAGAGCGAGTTGGCGGGATCCCCAAATTCCAGGCTGAGCTTGGGGCACACCGGGAAGCCGGCCATGATGTAGCGTGGCAACTGCAGCTCGGTGAAGGCGGGCGGGTTGCGCTCCACCTTGTACTTGACATCGCCGATCTGCAGCACCGCGCCGTCCTGCCAGGCGTCCACGTTGAGCACGTCTTCAGCCACTGCCTCCTCCCGGTAGTACAGCTTCACGACGGGCTCGCAGGCCGCAGCCGGCTCCGACACAGGCCCCGCACAGGCCCCGCCACTTGCATTTGGCCGGTTCTTCCTGCTCTTCTTGGCGGCGGCCGCCTTAGCGTGGCCTTTGAGGGCGTTGGTAGCAATCCGGCTGAGGGCCCGACCCAGCGGCTCGCTTTGGTCGCGCTGCATGTTCTTGTGGCTGCCGTCTGCCAGAGCGAACGACAGGCTTAGCTTCGGTTCCGAAGGCACACAGCGCACCACAGCGCGCTCCATCGCTCCCGCCGCCGTCTCAGTCGCCGCCTCGGCCCGAGTGTGCCGCCCCACCGCCGTGCGGACCCCACGAAGCGCGGCGCGGGAGCCTGGGAGCCTCCACATGAACCTGGTGGCTCAGCAGCCGCCAAGCGTCAGATGAAGACTGGAGACCTACAGCCGCCGGCTCCGTGATCCATTCAGTCCCACAACTTCCGGCTGGGGATGGGGAGGGCGCTCGGAGTGCTTCCGCTCCGCACTTTCGCCACGCCGCTCAACTGATCCCTTTTTCCATAGCCACACCTGTCTTTGATCCTTTCCAACTTAATCTTTATCTTCAAATAAAGCCATAAAGAGGGGGGAATAAAGCAACTGTAAAGGTGCCAGAGGGAAATATTAGACTCCCATGGTTTTAGCGAAAGTACAGTTATGGGGCTGAAGGAAAAGTGCGGAAGTCGCTGGGGCGTTGTCGTCGTGGTGTTTTTGGATTCTAGCCCGCGTTCTTGTCTGCGAGCGCTGCCGGGCTGACCTGCGCGAGAGCGTGGGGAGCTCGACTGGGATTGCCAGCTGCCTCCGACCTTGGAAAGCGTTGCCCAGTTTCTTTCCATAGCATTCTCCATGCTGCTCGCCCTCTCCGAGTTGTGGATGGGTTCGCCTCAGGCCGGCCGGCGCAGAAGGACACAGCCGTTTTTGTGGTAGTTAATAACGACGAGCGTTATACAAGAATTAGCACTTAGGGTTTGACGACTACGTTAAGAAACATTTTTTTTTTTGTAGTTGCGAGGTCCGGAGTGACTAAGTTACCTGCTGAAGGTCACACACACATTTCATGAGATGGAGAATAGACAGTGTAGCTTCGCTGAAAGCCAAATAAAGTGTTTCAAGAGGGACTGTGTTGAATATAATTAATATTCTGTGATTAGATGAAAAAACACCTTGAAGATTCAAAAAACAAATTGGGAAGTCACTTCTGTCTACAAATGCTCTATTTGTATCCACTTTTCCTTCTCCTACAACTAGAATGCTTACTTACTGGGTATCTAATAATAAGCCATACCTTTCCCCCTGGCTTACCACGAAGAAGATAGACCTTTTCAACTGTGTTCTTTTTTTTTTTTTTTAATTTTTTTTTCAACGTTTATTTATTTTTGGGACAGAGAGAGACAGAGCATGAACGGGGGAGGGGCAGAGAGAGAGGGAGACACAGAATCCGAAACTGGCTCCAGGCTCTGAGCCATCAGCCCAGAGCCCGACGCGGGGCTCGAACTCACGGACCGCGAGATCGTGACCTGGCTGAAGTCGGACGCTTAACCGACTGCGCCACCCAGGCGCCCCTCAGCTGTGTTCTAAAAGCAGGATGAAGTTTGCAATCATTTGAAATTTCTGTTCCTGTCCTCCCCTCTCCCCACCCACCAAATATTTGATAAGGTGACTGGCTACTGATAGTATATATGCAATGCCAGGCTACAGTATAGGGATAAAAGTCTTTACTTTGTGTTAGCTGGGACTAACCTAAGGAATAAAAAAAAATAAGCCTCAGTAGTCCAGTTTATAGAACCCCATTTACAAATATGAATTTTTAAATGGCATTTTTCTTATCTACAGCATTTGCCCTCATGCAACTTTGCAGAATCCAATCTTAAATCAGCCTATTTGAAGAAAGATAGAAGCCCTACTAGAAAATGTGAGTTTCCTTAAAGCAAACTGATATAATTTAATGCTTAGCAGTCTTTTTCTTTTTTTAATGTTTATTTACTTTATTTTTTTTATTTTTTTTAACGTTTATTTATTTTTGAGACAGAGAGAGACAGAGCATGAATGGGGGAGGGTCAGAGAGAGGGAGACACAGAATCCGAAACAGGCTCCAGGCTCTGAGCTGTCAGCACAGAGCCGGACGCGGGGCTCGAACCCATGGACCGCGAGATCATGACCCAAGCCGAAGTCGGCCGCCCAACCGACTGAGCCACCCAGGCGCCCCGAATGTTTATTTACTTTATTTTGAGGGAGTAGGAGGGTAGAGAGAGGTACAGAGAGAATCCCAAGCAGTCTCCAGTCTCAGTGAGGAGCTGGACTTGCTCCAACTCACCAACCCTAAGATCATGACCTGAGGTGAGACCAAGAGTTGGACACTTACCTGACTGAGCCACCCAGGCACCCCTTAAACCTGGTTTTGAGACAGATGACTTTAAGTGTCATACTTCTCTTAGTTTTAAATACATGTATTTTTAATTTTTTTGAAAGGGTAAAACATACCCATGGTGAAAAAAAAGTAATCTTTCCACTGCTGACTCCTATGAATACACAAACACTTATGAATATGTATGTACCTTCCAACTACTTTTTTACACAAATTGGAATATAATGGACCCATGGTTCAGTACCTTCCTCTTTTTGAAAGACGACTTCAAACTTTCTAATTGATTACATTCTTCTTTCCAGCTTCTAACTCAGGCAAAAGACCCTGCAGGCAGTGCATCTTGTGATGGGTACCAAAACTACCCCCTTGGGCAATAAAGATTGCTCCGAGGCAGCAAGACCTGCCCTGTGACAATGAACCACCTGGTCTTTACTACCTGCCTGCAGGTACCCACTGACCTTTGCCCACATTTTCCTTATACACACTTTCAATTATTTTCAGCACTTTGGAGACTGGCTTTGAGGCCACTGTCTTCCCGTTGTTGGCCTCAGTGAAATAGATACTTGTTTCCCCGCCACTCATCTCTCTGCCTTTGGAGTTTGTCTGGGGCGAGTGACCAAACCTGGTCTGTTTGGGACTCCCAGAGCCTGGTGCTCTTGCACTCCGGTGCTCCAGCTACACTGTCACTGTCTTTTGTCAGTTCTTTCAAGAGAAAGTGTCTCAAAGTATCACAGCCTCCTATAGAAAATTTGATTTGAGGCAGCTCTTCCTGCCCATGGGTCCTGTCCCTGTGCTTTAATAAAATCACCTTTTTTGCACCAAAAAAAAAAATAATAATAATAATAATAATAATAATAAAAGAAAAATAAAACTTGTTTTGAACTCAACAGGTTTGAAAATAATACATAATAAATGGTGTATTTGAAGCTCTCTTTTTATGAGGCTAAATTATAGCATAATTATACACATAAATTATATACATTATTGGGGTGCCTGGGTAGCTCAGTCAGTTAAGCCTCCAACTCTTGCTTTAAGCTCAGGTCATGATCTCACAGTTTGTGGGTTCGAGCCTTGCATCAGGCTCCACGCTGACAGTGTGGAACCTGCTTGGGATTCTCTCTCTGTCCTCTTTCTGCCCAACCCCCGCCTCTCAAAATAAATAAACTTAAAAAAACTTTTAAATTATATACATTATAATTATATAATTAAAAATTGAGATCAGAAGGCTGAACCAATACCCTGACACCAAAAGGAGAAGCAGCTAATAAAAATCATTGTATTCATCTATTTTCAGTCTATACCAAGCAATACAGGCTAACTTTCACTAATGAAAAATGGTTGATGGACTTTTCTTGTTACTTATACATATATCTGCAAAGATTACCATATGAAGACTAGTTTCTTATCATTATTTGGTTAATAACATTGGTAGCTAACAATATAATTTATAATATACTTTTATCTTTTTTTACTTAAGGTCAACACGATACTGTAGTTTTGAGTGATAGTACTTAGAAATTTTGAGTAGTACCTGGTGCTATTACTTCAGGGTAATCTGCTACTTCCTT